>NC_142862.1:14602500-15227500 GCF_061612785.1 Hesperophylax consimilis | reverse complement strand
TTCAAATGGAAATGCAAAATGGGTATTTTCCATTTTGCATTTTAAATGCTTTTCTAATAACCATTTTGCATTTTGCATTTTAAATGCTTTTCTCAATGCATTTTCCATTTTAAATGCCTTTTTCCAACATTCTTACTACTATCTCCACTCATCTGTTTCAAATATCAGTCGGTCCTCAACCTCGCTATGAGAGATAATTTACATTTGTCAAGTTGCTCCCTGGTAGGAGCCCTGACAATTGAGTGATACCATTACAAAAAATACTGATTCAAATACTGAACATGGGGCCATGACGCTGTAATATAAAATGTTAGATCGCAGTTTCTATGTTTTTACGTTGGCAACATTAGTCCCGCGCAAATTTTTTGTGGTTTCATAATCTGTAGTCGTGGTGTTTTTGGATTAACTATCATGTAATATGTTTGTTCTACATTGATATCCATTATCAAATGACAAAATTGTTTAAAAATTCTATAATTATTCTAATTGTTTGACCTGACAAACCATTTTGCATTTTCAATGCATTTTGAAAATAGATATTTTGCATTTTGCATTTGAAATGCTTTTCTAAAACCATTTTGCATTTTGCATTTTCAAATGGAAAAGTTTTGACCCATTTCCATTTTGCATTTCAAATGGTTTTGTGTACCCATTTTGCACATCTCTGTTCAAATTGACTTTGACGGCCGGCATAGTCCAGTGGTAACGCATTGGACTGCCATTCCGAAGGTCGCGGGTTCGAACCCGGCGTGCGCAAATAAATTTTATTTGATTATTTGATTAATTTGTGTTATTTCACAATTAATTAATTAAAATAATATATAGTATATTTGCGGCACGTTCCAGAGTGGAAGATACTACCAGTATCGCCCTGGTGTAAGACCACCATTCAGAATTGAAACGTTGCTCCAAATGGCTTTAGCCGTGTTTAGTGACTAGATCTGAATAGCCAGGTACTTCCCCACCTTCCTCTTTCCCTTCCCCACTTACCTTCAGCCTCACAACATCCCCCCAATTGGGGATGCCATAGTCTCACTAGCTCCAGACGGGAGCAGTTGGGACTCTTGTGAGGTATTCACTATAAAAAAAAAAAAAAATGTAACATCTACCGAAATAGCGGGCTATTCAAAATAACACCTCTTATTGGAAAACCCTGTATTCTCGTTCGTTTTTGGTGATAATTACCTCGAGGTATCGCGATGGAACTCACTATATTATGATTGTGTTATGTTCTTTTTCGCAGTGATTGGTCTTTCTGTTTTTCTTTCCTTCCACACATTGTTCATTCATACGCAAATCTCATTCCAGCAAACACCAATTATTCATTTCGTCTCGTTTAAATTATTTTTAGTCCACTTTCATGTTCATTTTAAGCCGTAATTCGTATTAAATAGTATCTTTATTTTTCTTATTGATTGATTCTTTAAAAGGAATACAGATGTAAAAAATTATGTTAATCGACATTAATTTATCTTTCTTTAAATCCATATAACGCACGAGAGTACCAACTGCTCCCAATACACATAGTATTCAATAAAGATTTAAATTGTGCCATTATTGATTGGCCGCCAAAGGTTATTCTTGTTCGTGAACATGGCGTTGTTGACGTCACGCCGGCCAACGTCAGTGACAGCCGTCTTATCAGTCAGAAGCGTTTTCTACGTTATAATGACGTTGTAGCCAATTTAAACCGTTTAGGAATGTGTGGTCTTAAATCGTTTTTAAAGTTAATAATTATAAAAGAAAATATGAAAATTACACATATTTAGAACGGTAATCAGAATTATAAAAAATATTTTTAATCTTCCAATAATTTTTAGCGGTAACCATTAATGGTGTACGTTGAGAGGCTAAAGTTTAGAAGTTTGAAAAACTTAAAAAAATTCCAAGTTTAGATTACCTGCTAGCTAGGTTCTCCATCACTGTACAAGCAACATTTATAACATTTATACCTAGTATAATGATGCAAGTAGGACTTAAATTTTTTTTAGATCAGTCGTTACTCATGAAAATATTATTTCTTTGAAAAAAAAACAAAGAAATAATATTTTCATGATCCATTCCAAATATTTATAATTATTCACCAAATTTAATCTCTTCCATCAACCCCAGAAGATCTTGCATAGTTTTAGGGCCCTTAACCAAACAAAGCACAAACCTACAAATAACAACCTTATCTAAGCAAGATAAACAAAGCTATAAAAAATGTATCGAAAAGATGCAAGAACTTTTTATTACTCTATGCTGGTAAAAGGAATGCGATATTCTCTGTTGTTTAAATATTTAACACAAATACAATAATGTTTCCATATTATAACAATATCCTGGAAACGATATTTGTGTACACAATTGTGTTTCTGTGTTTGTCAGGGAAAAGTGTCTAAGTCACATCGCTCTTCGGGTCTCACATTCAGACCGGAAAACAACCATTTGAATATCGTCATGATCATCAGACATTGTCAATCCGCTGTTGAGTGATGGTGGGAATAAGTACTCACAATTCGTTATGATTAAATAAACGACTACGACGAATTCAGATGTGGTACATATTTTTTGTAAATTTTCAATCTCAGTAGATTCAAACACAATTTTTTAAGATATTTTTTTAATCCAAAAATTATATGAAAAACAGTTTAGAGTCTGGTCGTATATTTTAAAATTAAAAGGATTTATAAGGCTTTGTAACTCAAGATGGACAACCAATTCTACAAATTCAAAACGATTTCTACAAATACAGACGGATAATTTCTGTGATCCATGTCGTGCGAGAGTGTATTTTATTATATTATTTTTTTTATTTAAATTTATAATTAAACGCGTTTATTTCATTTCAAAATATTAAAAAAAAATTGCCAACTAGATACGTCACATCTCATGTTATCTTCAGAGTACTACTATAAAATAAAATTATTCTTGAAATCACAAAATTAAATAATAATAGTGATTGTATAATTTAAAACAATACCGTTTTTGTTAATAATCACCTCAAAGGCGCTGTATAAATTATTATAAATTCCTATGTAGTCTTTAACTAATTTTATTATTTACAAACAGACGCAAAAAACGTACTTAAACTCACTTCAGGTAAATACACTTTCGTTAGAAAATGTACGCTCGGAGAAGATATAACTTTGCACGGAGAGGACACTATATTAAAACACTGGACATTAAATGATATTTGTATAAAATTATTAACTCAAAAGTTGACTGCCCGGAGTTGCTGAACAAAATAAATTTCCATGCGCCAATTCGATAAAGCAGACAAAATACCCTTTTCTACATTGATAGATGCAATACCAATTGCAAACATCAAAATGAATTTATGCAAAGGACATGTAACTACTATAATAATAAATTTGCAAATATAGACACTCGTGCTGACATATTCACTGCTAGTTACTATCACTACAGAATTTCATTGCATCACATTCTAACTCATATTCACGACTGTTAAATTGATTGTACCTAATATTTTAATATTACTTGCGTGGCAACTTTTCCTTATCCCTCTCCTCCCCTTTCCCGTTCCAACCCAAGTCTATTTAAGTATAGTTATAATCACATTTATTTTATTGCCGTTTATTGTAGGCATATTATAGGTTTATCGTTTGTTGAATTTACATTAGTACTATTATTTTTCTTATTTGCTGCTTTATTCTGTTTTTTTTTTTCTATTTTTATTAAATATTCTAGTTTACAGGTTAGTTTTATGTTTCTGAATATCTATCTGTGAACATTAATAATTGGTCTGTTTTTTTGTTATCCTCTTATGCATATTGTATTACTAGAGACTGTTTATGTTCCTCAAATAAATAAATAAAAATATTTCATTTGCCATTTTACCATCCTTTACCATTAGTATTGCATTTATAAGAAAATTAGGATAAAAAGTATAGTTGATATTTACTTTAAAAGACTGGAGAATTTAGTAATTTTTACGATTCTATTTACGTTCTATCCAGAAACAATATAAACGAGAAAGTAACAATAAACAAAAGTTTGGGAACCTTTTCCACACTTGATCGGTGTGATAATCTAGGGACGTTTGTTCGCAGAATTAGCGCGGAGACGCCAAAGTAAACATTAACAGTATGTAGTCCGGCTGTTGTTTCTGTAGCAAAGGTTCTCAAACAAAAGTCCAATACAGCCCTGTGCAAACAAGACGAAAGCGTATAATGTAACCACCGACACACCGGCATTCAACATTGTTTGTTGACAAATAATATTCTGGGACTTTCAAACCACAAAGTGAGACATGAAAAAGTGTTTTGTGAACGCGACAGGTACAGATAAGAAGACGGATAATAATGTGAAGGTATTGAAGTGTGTGTGTACATGAAACACAGGTGACTGCATAGACATATGAATATTAGTAGACCTGCCCTAAGTGATTAAAAGCGTATTATCCCCACTCCCCATACCGGTTCCATTGGAGCCGGCTGTGCTCGCGTATGGCCTCAAGTGAAATTTGAAAACGTGACGTTCATCATTCTTGTGCGAACTATGGTCGAGGCATCATCGGTTCATTTTACGAAATAACACGGCAAAATGTTGACTTGTACTATGAAAACTTGAAAAAATAGATGTGAAAAAGAGAATAAACCCAATTGTCGTATTACATTCCATATATAAGCATTATTTTACTTTATTTTAAGCATATTCACATCGTATAATATGAATCAGTTGTTACTATCACATCGAGAAACGTCTGGACGCGAAACACAAAGCTGGTTGGTTGCTGGGAAGTAAATTATGAACATTTATAAAAGTGTCTTAACTAAATACTTAAACGAAATATTCGACTCTGAAAATAGAACCGAATTTTTTTCCCGAATTTGGACTTCGCAAATTTGTTCATAACGTGGCGAGTAATTTGCGCTCCCATGTAAAATGTCTATTCATTCAAAAGCAGATTTTACTTTTAAGAAGTAAATGGTGATATTATAATGCGAGATGCCTATTTACTGTCAGATTGATTTATTGACGAATCACAGTCAGCTTCACTCCCTTCGTTCTTCAACAGTTGATTTTACCCCTCGCCATTATCTTCTCGTCTATTAATTCCTATGTCTGTGGGTGACTGAAACAAGAAGGAAGGGCAGCGAGCCAGGGAGTATTTTTCTAGTAGCTCAACACACTTGCCTCGACTTTATGATATTAACGTTAGAAATGCTCCTAGCATACTAAAATAAATGTTATTCAATTGGAAATGAAATAATGCATCATGATATTATTCTAGCTAACGTTACGTCACTGGGAAATATTGATTAATTATCTGTGAAGAGCGCTTCGCTAATCCCTTTTGAAATATTTATTTCATATTTAGGTGACCGGATAAATCATCACATCTTTAAAAAGTTATATAAAGTCATGGAAAGTGATGAAACAAAAACTTTATTAACTGGGTTAAGTAGGTTAGGTTAAGTTAGGTTAAAAAAATTTTTTTCATTGTTTCTAATGACTTTATATCACTTTTTAAAAGTGTGTTGAATTTTCACTGTGTTGAGTTATCATGGAACCCATATTTATTATCGCCCTAATGGGCTATGATGGCCGCATTCCATTTTTCTTATTGGTAATTATTGGTGTGTTACAAACCAATAAATTAAAATTAGAATCTACTCGTAAGGTAAATAATATTATTAGAGAGAAAAAAGATTAAAAAAAAAAAAAACAAAAAACATATCCAAAAGTCTTATTTGACCTATTTTCATTGTGAAAAACGCTTATTTAGCTGGAAAATATAATTCTTTCATAACAATTTTTTTTATTATCATTCAGTATATAGAGGAAAAACATTTTTTGAGTAGTTACCCCGAAGAAACTACATAGGATAGATAATATATTTATACACATTACCTGTTAAGTCCAAATCTAAAAGTTGCTTCGTTTCTTTCTCTTTGAGGTTCAGTTCGGTAGTTCGGCTCGCAGATGTATACGTAGCATTAGATTCTAAATTAACCCCTAACAAGCATGCTGAGTATACACAAAAAAAATTGGAGTGGAGGTCTCTTTTTGGGAATAATTCATTAAAAAATTCCAAAAAAACTTCAATCACTATTTACAACTCTATTATTGCTCTTTATTTTAATAACTGCCCGAGGATTCTTCTTTTGTGTAACGACAGAGTACAAAATAGGTTGAAAATTCTCCAAAATAGGGAAATGCGAATAATAATAAGGCGAAATAGATTTTCAAAAGTAGCTAAAATGTTAAAAGAACCTTCAACGTGATGATATTTATATATAAAATATAAAACAACCTGATACCAAAAATACTGTTCAAACAAAATTATACACAAAAGGGACATTCACAAACTCCTCACAAGGAAGTGCAATGAATTCAGACTATAAAAAAAGGACAAAGCGAATATACAAAATAGTTTAGTATGGAGTAGATGATTTTTAAAGTCTGCACCAATTGGTAGATTCAAGATGTATTGTTGGAGCCACATTAAGCAAGAATAAATATTTATTTATTGTTTGCATCTATAGAAATAAATAATGTTTTTTCTCATAAAAATCAACCTCACTAGGACTAAGCCTGTATCGAGGTTAACAATTTACATTTTACTGAAGAAAACATAAAGTAATCACAAACACAAAGTAATACTACATACAAACACAAAATATTTCAAAAAGAAAGAAAAATTATGTATTCGATGAGATTAGTAATTTGACAGTATATTGTAACAAAATATGAACCATAACTACTTATTAAGGCGATGCACTACGTCGTGTAATATTTTAAATTGAGCCGCTATCAATAAAAACCCTTACGTAGATGGCGATAAGGCTTAAATTCTCGCTTAACACCATTCGCCTGTTTTGATTTATGCAAGAAAAAAACATGGCCAAAAAGTGCCTTTTATTTTATTTTGTGGATGTTCAGGCATAAATATTTAATTTTTTTCCGATGATTTTATAAATAACTTAATTTGCGACACTATACAATAAAATCATAACCGAAAATGGGTTCGTAAGTAGGAGATTTTGAACTTTAAAGCAGTTTTCATAGGCCTTATACATTATTTTTTCTGGGCTTATAAAAGACTTATCTAAAAAATACTCGATTATTTCAAAGGCCAAGATGTATTCTACTCGCAGTATTCAATTAAAGCATCTGAAACATTTCTAGGCGACCAAATTTTCAAACCAAAAACACATGATTTTGCATTACTACGTATGGCATCGCCTTAATCTTTATTCTAAAGAAGAAATAAGTAGATAATAAAGACAGCTTGGGTGATATTTCGTTTTTTGGAAATTGGACTTATATAAAATCTTATTATTTAAGTAAGAACAATGATGAAAAAATATTAAGACAAACGTCTGTTAATACAAACATCTTAACTTAATTTGATATAGTTTATAAGATATATTTAATTGGTAATTTGTAAGCTTTAATATGAAAATTACTAAAATAAAATTAATAAACAAATTATTTTGCAAAAACTCTTTACATTTTAGTTTTAAAATAGGGTCAGCTGGCGCACGGTGGGCCTTTCGGCATTTTAGCTGCTATATTAAGGGTTACCCGCTCGACCACAGAGGTATAACATGATTAGAAGTGATGATATTTTCTAAATAATAATATATTAGTCTCGCCTGCTCGGAGTTGGGCTAATAATTATATGTATTATTACTTACGCTGGGTTCTTACTTACCTTAGACAATCCACAATAAAAAACACAGTTATTATTTTATTTATTTATTAATTTATTAACGCCCTTTGTAGAGGCTTTGACAAGTGTATAGTAAAAATTATACTGTACATATTTATTATACATAACAGAAATACCTCAGTAACAATCTTATGTGTTTGTAAGATGTCCGCAGACTCGGTATAATTATTTCCCTCCATAAGTATTCAGAGCAATGAGTAATACATATGGCAGTTATTCCCAGAACTTCTGCATTTCTATTATTGCGTAGTGGTATCCAAAAGCGTAGATCGGTGAAAATCCTTCTGTCATTTTAAAAATATTCATTTAATTTAAAAAAGTGTCGCAGTTTCACAAAATTGCCCGAATATCCATTTTAAAACTTAGTAAACATAAGAATTAGTTTTGTATTCTTTCAATAGCTTGTACATGAATATTGTAATGTGAGTTCCAGGCGGGAAAATTGTACTCAAGTTGACTTCTAACAAAAGAAAAAACAGTTTAATACACTTAATATTGTTGAAATTTCTAGTTTACCTAGTTACAGATCCCAAAATTTGTAAACCTTGTTAAAGATTTCTTTTAAAAGTAATGCATAAGACTTTAATTTGTGTTAATGTCTTAAGTGCATTGTTATCATTTTTTTAATTGAAGATCACTGGACTTTTTATTCAACAAAATCTAACCACATGATGACATTTTGATTTATTTAAGTGTAAGTATATTTTCATTGGAAAAAATTAAGAATTAGTTATTATTAAGTATTATTTTTAATAAAATTACAATGATAAATATTTTAAATAATTCTAAAAATATGAGGTCATCAGCATAAACTCAGATAAATACTTAGATTGGACCAAGGTGTGAACCCTGTGGGACTCCACTTGTTGCATTATTTTTTATGACTTGGAGAATTTTATTTTCACAATTTGCTGTCTACCAGTAAGATTGCTTTTAAACCAGGCTAATATGTTGCCATATATACCAAGCTTTTATAATTTCCAAATAAGAATTTCATGGGAGACTGTATCAAAAGCTTTTTTAAAAGCAGTATTTAACATCATAATACGTATAGGCATAGGCAATTAAAAAAATAACCAATACCTACCCAGTCAAAGAATGTATAATAACTACACAAAATTACACAATTTAAAGAAATTGTGATAGCGAAGAAGGGAGTGTAAGGAGAATATATGACAGGAATGTAAATGTCGGGGAAGCCCGTAGAAGCTATGGCATGATCAAGTGAACCAGTTACTTGAATCAGAATAACAGAAGAGTATGTATGAGACATTGTACGAATGTGAATAATCGCCTGGGGAGGAACATACAATAACCATGTAAAACTTCTAGAAATTGCTCAAAAGTCCAAGACCTATCCTACCAACCAAGTGTTTCAGAAAACTGAAATTATGGAAATAAGGCGGATCTACTTTGTCCAGTGTCTAGAATTTCCTAAATTTTGGGTCTTTTCTAAATGATGATGAAATTTTAATTTGTAATATATATTTCATTGTGTATTCATTACTCTTCTGTAATTCTGACTTTTTACATAACCAACTCATTTTTTTTAAAAAAAGAAAGTTAACATTTCGATAGTCTCCGTGGTTGACTCGAAGGATCTCGACTAGCAATCCGGAGGTCCCGGCATGCGCAAGTAATTTTTATTTATTTGATTTCACAACACAATTTTCATAATTAAATTCCACAACGAAGTAAGATGATTAAAATGGATTTTCGCACTTCTACAAAACGAAATATATAATTTCGTTTTGATGGCTACATTATTTTAATCTAATTAATCAGTACCTTTCTACCTCTAAATACATTAATGACTTCTCTTCAATCTAGCAACACAGTCGAGTATACGGGAGGGGGTGAAAACAAAAAGAGTAGCGCACATTTATTTTAGTCCGCAGAAGACATTCGGTATCTGGCGAACCACAACCCAGTACTCTGAAACCAAGAGCGAACCGCGGACCAACTAACCACTAGTCTAACAGACCAAAACTTGCAGAAATAATGGCTGATAGGAGATCGCAAGCTTCCAAGGCCGCGGCCGATAAGGAGATGGAAGAGACACTGCAGAGTGAGTCTAAATCTCTTCATATTCTTAACATAACTTAATATTCTTTACTTAACTTATCTTTAATCTCTTAATATGCTTTTACACTTAACTTATCTTAAATCTCTTAATATTCTTCGATACTTAAGTTATGTTAAATCTTTTAATATTCTTCTACACTAAAATCAATTCAATCTCAAATTTTATTTTACACTTCATTTTACACTAAACTTTTTATGTAAAACCTCTTTCTCACATCTTATACTCACTATCGTTCACTTATCTATTTGGTTTCTTTTACAACGCCAACGACGCAACGCCTATCTCAATTTTCTCCTTTACACTACGAATATCTTAAATCTTTTATTCTATAATAAAGTATTGTGCTTCTTAAATATCTTATTACACACACTTATCTCTTTTTAAATTTATTTTATACTACACTCATCTACTCCTAAAATCTCTTATTTACCTTTACTTATTAATTTTACTTCGCTTATCTTATACCTCGGATTAACCCATATCACCAAACATAAATTAAATCTCTTATTCGCTTATTATACTAACAATAATACACTTCTCTGTAATCTCTATCTTCCCTTTTATTTATCTTTTCCTTATTATCATTTTACAGTACATTAACCTAATTTCTTTTTACACTCTCTTAGGTACCTCAAATCTCTTATTACACCATACCCCCTTTAATCTTTTATTTTCTCAATACGTTGCATTCATCTTAAATTTCTTTTCCATCTAGAATAAAATTAATTTGGATAAATAATTAGGCACTTACTATTTTACGACTTCACCGTGGGTAATTGTGTAAAAAGTTATTCCCATAAGTTTCACTGGAAAATGCTCTAATTTATTTAATAATGAAGTATTCGCCTTTTGGTAGATTTCAACACTATTTTTCCTATTTAACAAACGAAATATATTTAACCAGTAATATATTATTATTGTATATAGGACATATAAAAGCCCTATCATGCCTCATGATGGAAATGGCATTTCGAGACGAATGTGGTAGTGTCTTATATTTGACAGGACCAGACGTCTCAAAACCCGATCATGTCTCATGGTGGAATGACATTTCGAGACGAGTGTGGTTGCGTTGGCCTACTAGACATGCCTGTCGTATACTTTTACTTTTAAATACTTTTTTCATTTTCAAAATTTTAATAACTCCAAGAAAACTTAATAGGAGCTGTCCACAAGGAAGACGAAATTTTGACGATTTGAAAACGGTTTTCTGAAGGCTTTTGTTTAATCTGGAATTCTGTTAATTTGTTCTGTTCATCCAAAACAAGATATCCATTCTATCAATAGAATAGCTGAAAATTATAACTGAAAAACTTGAAAACGTGATTTCATCTCACTAAAATAAGACTTTTTTTGTACAAATGTCTACTTTCACAAAACTTCAAGTAGATTCTTGAACACATTAATTATTATTAAAAACGACATTCAATTCTGTGTTAAGACTTTTCCTTCTTTCTCAATTCTTCTTTCCAAAGTTTATCGAAGATATTAAAATAGTAAATTGTTTTTTTTGGCGAGTTAAAAGACTTTAACAACAAAGTTTCACAACGCCACAAAACAGTAAAATTAAAAAAAAATGGTACCTTCATTACTGAGAATTGAGGAAGTTTGGAAAGACGTTGTAATGTTTGTAGAGATTCTGTTGTTATTTTGTCAGGAATAGATACCCGGATGTCGCTGTCATTTCAACATTTGAACTTTATCCTAAAGGTCATTCTGCTTTTATGCCACAATTTTTCACCTTATGAGTAACATAAAGGTTCTCGCTAGTCGTATCCACTTGGTCTACTAATATTTTCGGGTGTTCGTCAGTGCTGATAGTCCACAAAGGTTTGAAGCCAACATAGTCCGAAGATATTTCGTCCAAACTTTGGCGATTGTTCTTCTCAATTCACGTGTTAGTCCTACTTCTTATCATTTCTATCATATTTCATCAGAATTATAATGAATCAATCAAATAGTAGAATCCCAGTGTTTAAACAAAAGTATGCAACCTCGCATCGTGTCTCCGAAGGTATAGGCAGGTCGGATAGTGATTCGCAAAACCTAGTCTTTGCTTCTTCTGCGTTTCTTTCAACATCAGGTAAAAATATTTAAATATTCTTTATCAAATCACTGTACGTTTTCATATATCCCTAAAAGTTTATCATTTTGGTATTTTGGTAACCTGGTGATACAAAAATGTCCTTTCTTAAATCTACTGATTACCTTCTATTAATTAACTACGTACCTTAGTATTAATACTATTATGCTAGCTAAGGTGTTGATACGTCCAGCACTTTCCAAACTGAATCAAATATACTATTGTGTGGAGGCAGGTGCTTTCGTAAATAATTTCCTTTAGGGCAAATTCTGTGCGGAGAGTCTTTTTGACAAAGGATTAATGTTGAAATACTTGCATTTATTTGTTATTAATGGTCAGTTTCTTCAGTGAACCCAATTTAATGTTATAAATTCATCTTTCAGAAAGCATTCAAAATACAATTGGCAGCATTTCAACCGTTGTAAGCGAGAAAAAATACGCCGTTCTTTTATATTTTTTAATTCTTTTTGAAGTTACGAATAACCTGACAATATTTTAGAACCTTCTACTACTAATAAAACGAGGTTTATGGGAAAAAATTCAGGAAAAAATTGAATGTTGGTGACGTTGTTGGAAAATTTATTCAAAAATTATTTTAGCGGATTTTATTATGTTCCCAAACTAAACAATCAACAATATTGCACAAAAGATACCCGCATATCGTAATAAACATGAATGTCAATACTCGCGCTGCGGTGGCCTAACCTAACCTAACCTAACCTAACCCGCAACCTCAACACTAAACGTCGAACCCGTGGACCATTACGATGTACAGACCGCAAAATTAAGGTGAATAGTGATCCACCAAAGTCACCCATGTAAATAAAAAAATAATGTTTTAACCTTTCGGGCCTCTGGCTTATTGACCGTTATATTTCTTAAAGTTGCTGTCAGAAAGTCGAAATTTTTTTACGTATTTCCCTTTATCAATAAAATTTAAATAATTGAAATATTTCTACATAATTGGGATATTTCTACATAGTTAAGATATTTCTACATAATTGGGATATTTCTACATAATTGGATACTTCTACATAATTGGGATATTTCTACATATTTAGGATATTTCTACATAATTGGGATATTTCTACATAATTGGGATATTTCTATATAATTAGGATATTTCTACATAATTTGGATATTTCTACATAATTGGGATATTTCTACATAATTGGGATATTTCTATATAATTAGATTATTTCTACGTAATTGGGATATTTCTACATAATTGGGATATCTATACAGGGTGTATCGGCACGTACCCGACAAACTTTAACCAGCTATTCCTTAGCACATTTGGAGTAAAAAATGTTATGGGCACTTTGCTGTCCGGTAACATTTTTTTTCAATTAAAAACAAAAAATGATAAAAAAATCCACACTCCGTCACTGTCATTGTTTCTCGTGTTCAACAGCTGTTATTAGCAAGACAGTGTGTCAAAAAGCGTCTTCGCTCTTTCATACACACTAAATAATAATAGTTAAAAATGAGACGAATGGTGCCATGCCATTTCGTTGTGATTGTAAAAGCGCGCCAATGTAGGTACGTACGTATATTATTCAACGAAACTCGAATAAAATATTGCCAGATGGGTTTTCAAACTTTGACAAAGGATAAAACAGTGGTGACATGTGGTGAAAATATGAATGATAATTTTTTTATTAAAAAAAAATGTTACCGGACAGCAAAGTGCCCATAACATTTTTTACTCCAAATGTGCTAAGGAATAGCTGGGTAAAGTTTGTCGGGTACGTGCCGATACACCCTGTATAATTGGGATATTTCTACATAATTGGAATATTTCTACATAATTGGGATATTTCCACCCAAAAACTAAAAACCTGTTTTTGAAAGACAGTTAAATAATAAGCTTTCAAGTTGTATTATTAGAAATAAACTTATGAGATAATCAAATTTTTAAATTACATATAATTTTTTTAAAGGGCTAACATTACTTTTTTACGTCTAAAAACTAACTTCTCATTTACTAATTTTACTTCTAAACACTAACTAAAATTATTTAAAAAAAACACATATTTTATAAGACATCAAAACCTAAGGTAAGTTTTGTCGTTTCAAAATAATTCAATAAATTTCGTACGTTTTCTCAAATTGCCGTTGGAACTTTAGTTTCATAGAGTTATTCAACTCTAAATTTTTTAGCGTTAAATAATTTAATTAATCCTTTTTATGTGAATACCGCATAATAGTCGCAACTCTCTGGAGCCATTGAGACTATGGCATCCCCAATTGGGATATGTTGTAATGCTGAAGAGGAAGGTGGAGGCGTACTATTCAGATCTGGTCTCACAAACACAAGTGGTGGTCTGACAGCAGGGCGATACTGAGAGTATCTTGCACTCTGGAACGAGCCGCAAGTTTACTATATTATTTATTATTTTAAATGAATAAATTGGGAAAAAAACTATCAAATAAAAATTACTCGCGCAGTTGGGATTTGAACCCGCTTCAGATTTCTAGTCGAGAGCCTTACCCCTCGACCATGGAGGCCGTCAATATTCTGTGGTTAACTTATATATGTATTTGAATATAAAGCTTGGTGTTGTCTCTTTCTCACATCATTAAGTTTATATTTGTAACCAAGACGGAAAGGTAAACACAAAGATTTCTACAAGACCATAGTTATAAACTGTTCCGAAAAGCGAACAAATTGACTCTACGGGTAACGGATGTTTGTTCCCAAAACCGAACAAATTAGCCTGAGAAGTTATTTGAATTATTTTGACGCATTGATATGTAAATTCAGTGGAGTCACCTACTATGTCATCCTCAATTATTGTGGTATGTTGTGAAACTTAACGGAGCAGAGAATAGAGGAAGAGATGGGGAAGAGTAAGATTGTTAACCACCTGGATATTCAGATCTGGTCATTAAACAGGGCTAAGGCCATTTAGAGCACCTTTAATCTTTTTGGTTTTTTAAAGTTTTAATTATTGTACAACAAACAAATCATCAATTAACGGTAAAAGATGTTACTTTAATTTAAACTTTTGGATTTATATTATTGATCTATAAAAAAATTTTAAGGGAAGGTATAAGAGAAATCAAATGCACATATCTACTGATATGATTTGAGATTTTAAGTATTAAAGTGATTTAGTTTTGGTGTATTATGCCGTGTTGCACTACCTCCTTATTTGACACTTCTGCCCTGATGCTGGACACTGTAGCTCTCTCCGAAACGTTTGCTAAAAAAGGAGGTATCACAACACGGCATAAATACCCCATAAATAAATCGCTATGAATTCTATGCATTCTTACCAAGGCTCCCAAGGTATTGGATTCAATTCTCTGTTGGCTAAGTACCCCATCATTGCACAAGCAACATATTCGGTTTTAATGACTATTTCACTGAAAACAAACTAAGAAGCATTCAACACTTTTAATTTAATCCATTTTTATTTTAATTTACATGTAGGTACAATCACAGAATTACATTACAATAAAAAATGCATTTACTGCAAGGAAATTAATACCAAGTATTCAGATAAAAAGGCTGACTGATACAACCTGAAGTCTCTAAAATACTAGTAGTTCTGTAAACAGTAGATTTCGCATTCAATAAATCAAAACTACATATTTTTCTGAAATTATAAAATTTGTATATAATATCACCTACTTTGTTATAAACCGTATATTTAAAATATATATATTTTTAAATTTCCATTTAGTAATTATGCACTTTTTAACTGTCTAAAGCAACTTCACTATCTTACAGACAATTCTTTTTTAATTTCCAAAAGTAATTTTACACTATTTAACTGTCTAAAGCAACTTCACTATCTTATAGACAATTCTTTTTTAATTTCCAATAAGTAATTTTACACTATTTAACTGTCTAAAGCAACTTCACTATCTAATAGACAATTCTTTTTTAATTTCCAATAAGTAATTTTACACTATTTAACTGTCTAAAGCAACTTCACTATCTTATAGACAATTCTTTTTTAATTTCCAATAGGTAATTTTACACTTTTTATCTGTCTAAAGCAACTTCACTATCTTATAGACAATTATTTTTTAATTTCCAATAAGTAATTTTACACTATTTAACTGTCTAAAGCAACTTCACTATCTTATAGACAATTCTTTTTTAATTTCCAATAAGTAATTTTACACTATTTAACTGTCTAAAGCAACTTCACTATCTAATAGACAATTCTTTTTTTAATTTCCAATAAGTAATTTTACACTTTTTAACTGTCTAAAGCAACTTCACTATCTTATAGACAATTCTTTTTTCCAACTTTCTTCAAGCTGGTAAGCTATACAAATTGTCCAATAAATAATAGGATTCTTGCTGCAGAGTCTCCATCTTCTATCTTCGTGTCACCTATTCCTGTACTTCATCACCTGTTCATGTACTTCATTTTATTCAACTTAATTTCACTTATTTTTGTAATACCTGCATCAACTGTAAAGCGTCCCTGAGGTGATATCTCACAAAAGCGGCGCTATACAATTTGTCCAATAAATAAATACCATAACAGTGAAAAAATGCGAATAAGATTGTCGAAATAAACACGACAGAAAGATTTCTCATTTTAAAAACGAATCTTTACTGAGGCATAGTTAAGGCGACGCCATACGTAGTAATGCAAAATCATGTGTTATTGGTTTGAAAATTTGGTCGCCTAGAAATGTTTCAGATGCTTTAATTTAATACTGCGAGTAGAATACATCTTGGCTTTTGAAATAATCGAGTATTTTTTAGATAAGTCTTTTTATAAGCCCAGAAAAAATAATGTATAAGGCCTATAAAAACTGCTTTAAAGTTCAAAATCTCCTACTTACGAACCCCTTTTCGGTTATGATTTTATTGTATAATGTGGCAAATTAAGTTATTTATAAAATGATCGAAAAAAAAAAATATTTATGCCTGAACATCCACAAAATAAAATAAAAGGCACTTTTTGACCATGTTTTTTTCTTGCATAAATCAAAACAGGCGGATGGTATTAAGCGGGAATTTAAACCTTATCGCCATCTACGAAAGGGTTGTTATTGATAGCGGCTCAATTTAAAATATTAAACGACGTAGTGCATCGCCTTAAAGTTAAAGCCATCTAGTAACAGTGAGGCTTGCTTCCGAAACGGAACGCATAAACAAATTTATAGGCAGACGAAATGCGAGACGGTCGAGTTAAAACATGACTTCGCCACGTTCAGACAATAAATATCTTAGAAACTTCTGATTTAGCTTGAAAGCGCATAGATTAAAATTATACATTTAAATTCGTTGAAACTGGGTTACATTCATAAAAAATCATTTAGATGCTTTGAATTGATCGGTGACTAATAACTACTGAACTACTGACTATCCGAAATAGACCCGATAGCAGAAGACAACAGACTGCTGATTTAGCTGCAGTAAGTCACGTACCGACTGCACTAGAAGTCCAATCTATAAATGCACTTGGCAGATGCATTCTCGTTTCACATGTCGTAGACAATTAGAGTTAAAAATATATCAGCGCGATCGGCTGAGGTAATTAGATGTGAACCGAGGGTAGGTGACTAATAATTGATTTTGTTTTGAGATCAAATAATGGTGTCGAAATAGACGTGACATCTGAGCTCGTTGATATTTTGATTTGAGTTTTGTAAAGGATACCTCTAACATTATGTTATCAAGTTTAATTTGTAAGTTTTTTCTTTTATATATTCAATAATATTACTCGTATTATAAGAACAGGCCTCACGAAGGTGTGATAATGCCCTCAGAAGGGAAAACAGCCATCAAGCGTAACAATAATTACACGGCAGAACTTGTTTGGGAAAATACAGTTTTTTTATAATTTGAATAAAAATATTATTAAATGTAAATAAAAGAAAAACTTAAAAAAACAATTAATATAAGGTTACTTTTAACCAAACCAAAAATATTTGTTTTTAAGTTAAAATTCAAATCAATTTGAATATAATTATGTAATCTTTCTAAAACGTAAACCAAACCTTATTGGTTTTTCTTTCACATTTTAATGTTTTAATTCGTTTGATATTTGAGTAGTTTAATTTTAGTTTTGCAAAGGATATTTTGAACACAACAAGGTTCTCTAACATTGCAAAATCAAAATTTTCCACTTATGATGAAGGTAGTAGAGAGTGGAATTCAAATGATTTCTTCATACATATTTCAATCATTCTGGACACTATAGACTGTAGATATTCCATGTTGTTTGAAATCAGCACCGCATCATCAGCATACAACAGGCAATATACTTTCAGATTACTCAATTTGTATGTACATGAAAAAGCGGGTTGACTCATAATACTGATAAAACACTGATTCTATATCATTATTCGCAGAGATGAACGCTCAGAGAAGGAAGTCCAGCGTTGGAGGCAGCAGCATCAACCCAGCAGAAGACGGCGTGGAGTGGAACCCAGCAGAGAGGGAATGGAGCGAGGAGTTCATGAAGAAGGCCGCAGAGAAGATCGAGATGGAGCGTCGTCACTCGCGTGGGTTCGACGACTTCAAATAGACGATACCAAAATACAACCCACGTTCATCCACCAATCCCTGAAGACATGGCATGCTGCAATGATTCCAACAACTTTCACTGGATATTGGATATGAACCTAATCTAAGAAAACTAAACAAGACATAGACTTAATAATACGACTTGTCTAACTGATCATTTACTTTTGAATGTTCAAAAATCAGATCACTGGTCAAAGGTATCAAAAAGTTCGCTTTTTGTGATATCGTGGAGCTTGATTTCGATTTTAATGTGCTTAAAGAATTCCTCTCTGGTTTTTATAACATCAATGGTGTTGCTGCCGCTATCTGAAGTCGATCTGTTCATGTGATCACTTGGTTTGGACCGTACTAAGAAGTTTCTCTTTCTGATCTTAGGTTTATGGTAGCAAACATTCTTTCTATAAAAAAGTTGGCGCCTGAAAGAACTTTGTGTTGTTAATCTATTAGTTTGACTTTTGCGATTGTTACCTCTGAGTTTGATTATGATTTTAATGGAGCTAAATAACTTTATTTTCTCTCAAATTTAGAGGTTTCAAGTATCGAAACAGTTTTCGTTGCTTGTTCGTCTAAATAAATCCTATTTGTTCATCTGAACGCTTGACTTTAATAGTGTCAAAGAGATTATTTATCTTACAAATAAGGAGTTTGATGGTTCCATAAAGACTTGTGTTCAACCTTACATTGGCTTTAATGGTTTTTTTTTATGGTCGCTCTCAAATTCCGCATAGTCTTTTGCAGTCATGTCCCAAGGTGATTGTTCATTCATCTTGTTTTCAAATACCTTCATTAAAACAATAAAATCTAAATAATAATCAGCAAATATGGCTTAATATTGTTAAAGTTATTGACTTTTTTTAACACATTATCCTACTGCAATAATGGATGGTTGCAGAAAGATATTTTCGAGTCATAAGCTAAAGAAAGATTATAAAAATCAATCAAATTAACCTTGTACGTTGCTTGTATTTGTTGATTCTTGAATCTAATTTATTGTTTCTTCATAATATCATTACTTTTCTATTTCTCTGATATTGACAACCTGTATTGCATGCATTTACTATTCGAAATGATACCTTTTGAGTTCAAAATCGCGTGCAGTTTTCATCGAAATTTTATTTACTTAAGTAATTTTGTAGAAGATTTTTTTTGGTTTTGTGAATATTTTAACTATTGTAGTTTGTAATATACGAAGAATGAGTAATTTAAGATTTTTAATTAAAAATAATAAATATTATTACCAACGAAAATCTGCTTTATTCGTGACTTATAATTGTTAAACACTCCCCTTTTCATGATTATTTTTTTTATGTGAGTACTGCACAAGAGTAACAGCTCTCGAGTTTGGAGCCGGTGGGACTAAGGCACATCGAATCCCCATCCCCAACGAGGTATTTTTTCAAACTATGAATACGTTTAAGAATGTGTGGAAGATTTGAAGTTTATTTTTATGATTACGATTCAGAGATGTGCAAAATGGGTACCCAAAACCATTTGAAATGCAAAATGGAAATGGGTCTAAACTTTTCCATTTAAAAATGCAAAATGCAAAATGGTTTTTAGAAAAGCATTTCAAATGCAAAATGCAAAATACCTATTTTCAAAATGCATTGAAAATGCAAAATGGTTTCTCAGGTCAAACAGTTAAAATAATTATAGAATTTTTAAATAATTTTGTCATTTATTAATGGACATCAATGTAGAACAAACATATTACATGATGGTAAATCCAAAAACACCACGACTACAGATTAAGAAACCACAAAAAAATTGCGCGGGACTAATGTTGCCAACGTAAAAACATAGAAACTATCTAACATTTGACGGCCGGCATAGTCTAGTGGTAACGCATTGGACTGCCATTCCGAAGGTCGCGGGTTCGAACCCGGCGTGCGCAAATAAATTTTATTTGATTAATTTGTGTTATTTCACAATTAATTAATTAAATAATTAAAATAATATATATAGTATATTTGCGGCACGTTCCAGAGTGGAAGATACTACCAGTATCGCCCTGGTGTAAGACCACCATTCAGAATTGAAACGTTGCTCCAAATGGCTTTAGCCGTGTTTAGTGACTAGATCTGAATAGCCAGGTACTTCCCCACCTTCCTCTTTCCCTTCCTCGCTTACCTTCAGCCTCACAACATCCCCCAATCGGGGATGCCATAGTCTCACTGGCTCCAGACGGGAGCAGTTGGGACTCTTGTGAGGTATTCACTATATAAAAAAAACATTTAATATTACAGCGTCATGGCCTCATGTTCAGTATTTGAATCAGTATTTTTTGTAATGGTATCACTCAATTGCCAGGGCTCCTACCAGGGAGCAACTTGACAAATGTAAATTATCTCTCATAGCGAGGTTGAGGACCGACTGATATTTGGGGCTTATGAAAAAAAGATGAGTGGAGATAGTAGGAAGAATGTTGCAAAAAGCATTTAAAATGGAAAATGCATTGAGAAAAGCATTTAAAATGCAAAATGCAAAATGGTTTTTAGAAAAGCATTTAAAATGCAAAATGGAAAATACCCATTTTGCATTTCCTTTTAAAATGGATTTATTTGAAAGCAAATCTCTGTTACAATTACCGTATTAAAAATATGGAATTATAATATGTTCATACATTTTTGTTAAAAAACGATCTAAGATCCCACATTCCGAAACGTTTCCAACTGGCCACAACGCCGATCTCAGGTAAGACGACTGTCACCAACGCCCGGAGTGACGTCAAAGCCGCCGCCGAATTCACGAATAAAATCGAACATGTCGTTTTTGGCACAATTTTAATTGTTATAGAAAATTAAAATATCTTTAATATCGTAATTTTTATCGAGAATTAAACAAAAGTGAAAATACCCTATTGTGAGCCTGAACGAAGTGCGGAAGGAAAGGAGATGGGAAAGAGGAACACTGGGAAGTACCTATAATCTGGAACATAAATATGTTTCAAATTTATGAAAGCTTAAACCCCGTTTATTTTTTGCTAGAATGACAGTTTTTTTAGCGGGATAATCGATACACACGAGCCGCCTTTGTTCATTATTATAACATGAACATCTTTCAAGAAAAAATAATGATTTAGAGTAATTTTGTTGACTCCGCCTCTGATAAATGACACATAACTAAGTGAGGCCAAAAATAATGTGTGAGAGTAATTTTGTTGACTCTACCTCTGATAAAAAACACATAACTCAGTGAGGCCAAAAATAATGAATTAGAGTAATTTTGTTGACTCCGCCTCTGATAAATAGCACATCACTCTGTGAGGCCAATTAATGTATAAATAATAATAAAAATGTTCATCAGCACAAATTTTATCTGACTTTTAACAAACCCATATTATTTTGTGGGAATAATCCCAATAAGTCCCATTTGCCAACAGCCGTGGGAGTGCGGTATCCCCAAATGGGGTGTTTTGTGAGGCTGAAGGGAGTGAAAAGGGAGGCAGATGGGTAAGAAGAAGGTTGGGAATTATCTGGCTATTCAGATTTGGTCACTAAAAACGACTGTTACAGAAAATGTAGTCGAAATAAAAATATGGGAAGAAAGTGTGGGAGGGAAAGAGAACATTTTTAACTCAAGTAGTATTTGTGTGGATAGTGGAGAATTAAAGCTATTTTTATTTATAAACAAGTTCTGCTGTATTACGCGTGACAGCTGTTTCGTCTTTTGAAGGTATTATCAAACTGTTGAAATTAAAATAAACTATTAAAATGGAGTTCTACAACGGTAATAAAAATGAATATAAATATAATGAATAAAATACAAACTTTCAGACTATACACACTAGTGACAGCTATTGAAAAAAAACTAAACTAAAAATTGAATAGTTTAGAACACAACCATTTTCATTTTTTTGGGTTACCGCCACCTGTGCGTGAAAGCTTAAAGCAGCTCGAAAGCTAAACCTATGATCAAGTTTATCAATTTATTAGTTACAATTTTTGTTCACAGATTAGTTTTGGTGCGTTAGTGTCTCCTGTGAATAGTTTAAACCTGGAATAAGTTTGTATTTTTTGGATAACTTTTTTTATATAGAAAGACAAACATTCCCGGGTTACGAATAACCGGACAATATTTGAAAATCTCCTACTACCACTACAGAAAGCGGACAATCTTGCTTGTGTCACAATGGAGGACTTAGCCAGCCGACGTATTGAATGCACGATGCTTGGGTGGGACCCAAACGCGATGCCAACTCAGCCACTGACAGATCCAACTGACTAAATATAGTTGTCTACAGCCCAAGCCACCAAACCTTCCAATATTTTGATTTATTAAAAGGATTCAAAACTTATCATTCTTATCAACGTTTTTATGATTGACGGTTACCGGTTTCAGACTAGCACGGCCATCTTTAGACAAGCCCACTTTAGACGACTGAAAAATTAGGTATTTTGGGATTTTTTGTATGGTTCCCATGAAAGATATTTATCTAAACCTTTTTGGGCTTCATAAAATATGTCTTGAATTGAATATATTTTTTTTTAATAATTTATCCCTGGTAGCAGCATCCGCATAGCCCCTCGAAAAAAGCTATGTCAGCTTCATTGATGTTATTTCTAAGTAGATTTGAAACACAAAACCAAAAAGATTGTATATGGGATTTTTTTATGTAAAAATAACAAATTGTCGGCTGTTTAAAAAAGTCTCCAAAAATAAGCCTATTTTGAGTGATACTTGATTTTTTTTTTTTACCTAATATCATTTTTTTTTAAACAATTCTTGTTCCAGCAGTAGCCATACATGTGGTGAATGTGAAGTTAAAATTTTGTAATGATCGATCGCGTAGTTGCAGAGAAAAAATCAACGAAGCGAGAAAAAGTAATTTTAAGAAAAAAGCGTTTAAAGTTTTTTTACTGAAAAATCTATCAGCTAATCCGTGATACCAGTACCATACAGGATGCCTTCCGCTTGTTCAAATAGTTCATTTTCTTCATGTCTGGCGTCTCTTTGGCTCATTCTGGCTGTTCGTGTATATAAAGCTGAGAGTCTTAAGAAGGGGCAGAGCAGCTAGGCTTAAGTAAAAGTACGCCGGAGAGCGCCCTCAAATAAACAAAAATAATACTTAAGACAATTTGATCTTTATGAATTTATACACAATATTTTTGAAGTGGTCTATTTTCAAAATCCATAAAAAAACACTATTTTTAAGTTGATAAAATGGTATCATACCTTATGCCTGTGATAGTCCACGCTATAAGCGAGATTGGCATATTTTTAGCATATCGATCGCTATACATTTCCATTGGTAGTGTATGGCGAGCAATATGCTGAAATAGGCCAAGCCATAATGGGTATAGCGTAATGTGACTCTACCCTTAAACTATGGTGTTTAAGGGTAGAGTAAAGTTGGTTAAGTTGGTTTTTACACAATTTTTGGGGCTCAGGGCCGGCCCTGGCGCTAGAAAAAAACTTAGGTGTTAGGTATTGTTGTACATCAATGGTGTTAGGTATTATCAGCGCCTTGGTTCCTTGCCTCTTTGGCGCCTTGGCAAGTCAGTGATAAATCTTCCCCAAAGGAAAAACTAAACCCTTTCACACACTTTTCAACAAATGATCATCTAGTCAATCAACACTATGTAAGGGCATTATATAAGCAAAATAAATACAAAACAATACAAGAACAACACGTCAACTCACCAGAGATCAAATGGGAAAATAATTCACCGACTCCGGATATTTTCATATCAGAGGGTTCGGCTCGGTAGAACTCCTAACAGGGCCTATAAATCCTACTGATCCCTCAACATAAATATTTTAAAAATCTTTCGTTATTCTACATGTATTCAAAATGACTTACTTTTGCATCTTTATATATAAAATTTTTGATAGATCTAATACGCCTAAATTTTTAATGAGAGAGCTAGGTATAATGCCAGTAGCCGAAATAACGAATGGTAATATTTTTATAGTCTGAGAATGCCAAATTCTTTTTATTTCATTTCCTAAATCTGTGTATTTTCTTATTTTTTCATTAACAGATATTTGAATATTACAAGAATTTGGAATAGCGACATCAATGATATAAGTTATTTTTTTTTAATTTTGTCATGTAAAACTATATCGGGTCTATTATGACTAATCGTTCGGTCTGTTAGTATAGTTTTATCATAATATATATTATTACATAGTTATGTTTAATAATTACCAAATTTTGGTGAATTATTTTTAAAACTTGATTGTGCCTAAATGTATACTCGGACGGTGCTAATATAGAACATCCCGATAAAATATGTTCTATAGTTTCGGGAAAAGTCAAACATTTTCTAAACAAATCAAAAAATTATTATTATTTGCTTGGGTACTAGCCCTGTCTATGTAAGGCAATGTGTTTAATTGCAAAGTAAAAACAATACGTTTACAATATAATGTTTAATTTGCTTTACAATCATGTGCTTCAAGAATCAACAGAAAACATGTAAGTTATACCTACATCAATGCTCCAGATGCGTCTCGTTTTCGCCTTTGCCTTTTTCTTTCTGCGTTTGCCTTTAGAGATTGCTATATAATATAAAAAATTAAATAAATCAGTGCTATGGTTTTGGTTTTAGTAATTTCTAAAACCGCAAGCAGGGTCCAACAATGGAACAGACGAACAAGAAACAAAATAAGAACAAAACAATGTGTTTTATGAATTTTATTCGCATCAAAACAATACAAAAAAAGTGTGACCTGAAAATTTCACGGTAGCGATAAGACGATGTTTTAATCGAAAATTGAAATTTTTTCCAATTTTCACGAAAATAACGCATAATTCGCAGTTTTCGGGAAAACGTGAATTTTCGTATATTTTACGCGATTTATATAAAAAATGACGTTATCTCAGCTAACTTCACCTCGCAAACGCATCGCACCATCATTTATTCTTCGATTTCCTGTCAAAAATACTAAAAAAAAATTAATCGCTTTCGTTTCAAAACGTCACCTTTTTTTAAATACACTGCTTTTACCTAAAATTCAACAAAAAAATTCCCCAAAAATAATGCGAATTTCGCCGAAAAGCAACGCGAAATTTTCAGATCCCTACAAATAACTCAAAATTAACACCTGTAACAACAAAACACATTTAAAACATTAAATATTCATGACAAAAGACCAATCCAGCGAGCTGATGCCCAGGCAAACTGGAAAATGAAAAAGGAAAGAACAGAAACAATTGTGTAATGAGCCAATTTCAACCAGGCATGCTTCTTTTTGCCTTCTTCTACAGTCTCGAAGGTGTCCTTGAGGAGGTAGAGCCTGATTCCTCGAACGTAGGTGTAGAAGAATTCCTCCCAGTTGATGTTAGCGATGTCGAAGTCGAACAAGGCTCTGTCACCAGGAGTCAGGGTCTTGGAGAGTTCTTTGACGTTGTTGTTGTGGAAACGCCACTGTTGGGTGCAGAAGTATGATATCACAGAGGAGAATTTGTGAACCTTCTTGTATGCAGTGACGAGCCTAAAATGTTAAATTTTGGATGTTTAATAAGACAAGTAAGAGAAAGCAAACCTGCCACTTTTACAAAATTTACAGTTAACACGTAAAAAATTTTCGCCTCTGTTTCGGAAGTTGTTTAAAATATTTGTTTTAAAATTTGCTTTTTACCGTTACATACAAAAAAAATTACTTGGCCAAAACATTGCAGTAAATAAAATGAACACTGATTCTTTTGCATCTCAGATTTTTCAAGTGGCAGTGGTTTTGCCGGTTTTGCGTCTGATCGGAATTCACAGTGCTGACCTTGCATCTAACTAAAATTGGTGAAAGAATGATTCTAATTGGTTGAATTTTAAAAGTGGCGGTTTTGCCTTTTCATCTTTTTTAAAAAGTGTTTTTTTTTAGTGGAAAACGGGCATTTCTGCTTTCAAACATAAAATAGTCGGTGGAGCTTGCAATATAGCTTCGTTCAAATGCAGTCTCAAACAGGATTCGCCATGACCAGGTAATATAAAAGCCTCAGGGCACGGTAGAGGCGGCATCTGTATTGTGCGTGTACGTGTACGACCCCCTTGCGCGATGAGTTTTTGTTTTGTCCGGAGCCAATGGGACTTTGGTATCTAATTGGGGTATGCTTTAAGGCTTAGAAAAGTAGAGAGAGAACCAATATTGACAAGAAGAAGATATGAACGTACCAGGCTATTCAGATCTTGTCATTAAAACGACTAAAGCCTTTTCAAGTCACGTTTTACTAACTTATATTATATAAATGAGAGCATGCTAAAACTTATGGGCCCAGGGCCTCAATTCTCGACGAAGTTATTCCACTTGACCCACTCGTTGTTCAAGTGGAACGACTGTTGACGTTTGGTGTACGTAAGTATGTACCTTCGACGAGACTCGGGAATAAGACTGTTGAGCAATGTGTGTACTTTCGACGGCGATTGCGAGCGGCCTGGATTTAAGAATCGATACCCTGGGCCCACACGTCACTGTGTGCCTGAAACTTCATCCGAAGTCGTCACCCTCACCACAACTAATTCAAAATACCACACGGCAGAACAGATGTTCTAACACAGCATAGCATGATAGTTCTATTGAATGAAATGAACGATTGCGTTCGTCCACCTATTTCCACTCTTCGATACATTAACCCACAGATTACTACCCACCCCTCATACCTATCCTCTTCCTTCCCAGAACTTCCTCTTCTTCATTTCCCAATAAAGACCCCACACACAATATCTCTAAAGATGACATCCCACAGAATTTGAGGGATTAATTTCTTCAGGACCTCCTGTGTGGAGCTAATTTAAAAGAAAAGAAAGAAAGTTTCTAAAATCGTATTTGTTTTTATGACAACTTCAAATTCCATGAAAAATTTTAGCGTCGTTGGGAATTATAGATAAAAATATCTAATGGACTGAAGGGTTAAATCAATCAATAAACATTTAATGTTGGTACACTTACATAGGTTTCTTTCCTATGCAGTACAGGACGGTGTCCACGACATGGGCAGGCAGAAGATGCAGGAGGTAGACATAGATCGAGTGGAGGGTCTTGTGCTTATTGAGTGTGAAGCAGTAGTACCACAGGCAGAACGTTGTCGGGATCTCCATGCCGAAGTGTTCCGCATGTCGCATGAAGGTTCCTGTGTTAAAATACATATTTAATCAATAGGGTTAAATTCTTAGATGTGACCAAATCTTTTTGTCTTTCCAATTTCACAGTTTTTCATTTGAGATTGTGATCAGTGATTTATTTTTTATTTTTATTCTAGATAAAAGAAAATTACATTTTCACTTATTTAACTAGAAATAACATATATATTACACATAAATATATTACACACCGATATTATTCACTTTCATTGTTTTGTTGATTGAGCATAAAACTGAACAATTTTTTTTTAAATGTACCTATACTTTTTTCATTTTTAATTTCGTCTGGGAGGCAATTATATATGTTGCTTCCCTCGTAACCAATGGATTGCTTGCCATAATGAGTATATATGGTGTTTAAATGAATTTTATTGTGTTGCCGTGTAAAGTGTGTGTATACTTGAGACGTTTTAATGAGTTCTGTATTTGTATGTATGAGTTTATTATTTATTTTGTAAATAAGGAGACATGTATTATATTCATATAATTTTAATAGTTTTGTTTCAATATATAATTTTTTTGTTGATGTTCTAGGTTTGAAGTGAAATAGCTTTTTGATTACTTTGATTTGTGTTACCTGTAGTTCGTTTATATAATTATGTTTCACATGTATTTCCCCAGATTTCAACCAAGTAGTTTAAATGTGAGTGTACGAGGCTATAATATAGACCTTTTTTAATTTTATTTGATAACAGATATGATATCCGGCTGAATACGCTAATTAAGGGGGTGATTTTATCTTTAATATCTTGAATATGCTGTTTAAAAGTTAGGTGTTTATCAATGCACAGCCCAAGATATTTCTCCTGTATCAGGATTTGCAGGTTGTTATTTTCAATTTATTACGATTAAATATAACAACTTGAGGTTTTACTTATTTACGTTATAATCTACGTGTTCATACACCTTTTGCAAGATATACTTTAAAATATTTACACGAATTATTTGTTTGCGTATGTGCATACACAATATGAATATGAATACATAGTTTCGTCTGCATAAAAACTCAATTCTTTCAAGAAAGGCATACAAATACAACATTGGATCACCTGAGAAGAGGATTGGAATTCCGGAATGCCGACTTACCGTTTCTGTTCTTCTTCCGCTTTTCTCAATTGCGCTGTTTAATGCACTTTTTTACCACTACAAACTCGCGAGCTCACGATGGCTTTACAGTTTTGACACGGTCGAACAAGGGGGAACACCATAAACAAACACAGTTTATGTGTTGACAGGATGATTTGGGATTTTCAACTGAACTACACGCACTTTGTCGTCGGCTTAGCGAGGTAGGGATTAGGTATGTGGGAAGCAATAATATTCATCAAGGAAATCAAAAGGAAAGGTATAAGGAATAATGATGCTAGGTACCAACATCACCGATACACAATAATTGTATTTGTATGCCTTTCTTGAAAGAATTGAGTTTTTATGCAGATAAAACTATTTATTCATATTTGTATATGTACGGGCGCAAACAAATAATTGGTTACGTTTACCCTTAAGCTATACTACTGTGGAAAAAGATCGTCCAAACTTGAAGAAAAGTCAATAGATACCACATATTATTATATTATTATTACACTGAATATTTAATTGTTGAAGAAAAATGATAATACTTAAATCTAAACAAAAGATGAAACAGAACGAGATACAGAAAATAATAAAGGTAATGGTCCTAACTGGGAATCGAACCCTGGATCTATGTCTTACCAATATCTTGACCTAATTATTTTATCGATAATTTTTGTCGATCTCAGAATTAACAATCTTACCTATCCTTAACTAATTTAATTACTGTAGATGAAATTTGAATATACAATTATACGCCCGAAACAAAAATACAATCAAAACAGTGGACTGCAAAGGGGGAACCGGCTCCATAAAAGCAAAAACTGTTTTCTCAGCTGGGAAAATGATGGCGACTGTTTTTGGGATAGTCATGGAGTTATCTTTATTGATTATCTCCATAAAGGAAAAACTATAACAGGAGCATCTACGCATCATTACTTGACAAGCTGAAGGCAGAAATTGTGGAAAAACGGCCACATTTACAAATCCTGTTTCACCAAGACAACGCGCCGTCTCACAGCTCTGCGGTTGCCAATGCAAAAATCCACGAATTACGGTTTGAACTGCTTGACCATCCGCCTTACTCACCAGATCTAACCCCAAGCGACTTCTTTTTGTTCCCCAATCTAAAAACTGCACTCGGAGGACAGAGATTTTCGTCAAATGAGGAGGCAATCACATTTGTGAACAATTATTTTGCAGAGAAAAACGCCGAGTACTATTTGGATGGGTTAGAAAGATGGGAACATCGCTGGGAGAAGAGTGTAGAGCTACAAGGAGACTATGTAGAAAAATAAATAAAAAATTAGGAAAAAACCTTGTTTCATTGTTAGGTCGGAAACTTTTCAGACCACCCTCGTATATTATAATCTTCGAAAGATATTCCAATAAAATTAAAAGAATATACTTTAAAGTGATTCATCTGGAATCTGCATTCTGACAGTTCTCCAAAGAGTTGTAAAATATCAGAGGATTTAGTGGATCGATGTCCGGATAGCGATTTTGATATTTACCAAAAAATCATCGTGTAAAACGCCCATTAGTCTTACCCCAAGTGATGGGTCTATCGTTACTGCTGACGTAGTTGTAGATGGGCACTTTTTTCTCCTCAACCTTCCGCCCGCAGTCCTCCCAGCCGCTTTCCGCCCGAGGCAGGGACTCTTTATTGGGGGCTGTATGTAAACGTCCAGTCTATAAACAATTTCAAATTACCTGTAACATTAGCAACATCGTTTGAAATAAATCACAAGAAACCAAAACCGACAACGATTTTTTTTTACAAATTGATTCAAAATCACTCACTTCGTAGGCTGCCACAATGGTTGCGTTGATGACGTAATCAACAGGGATGATGTCTGCGAGGATATTTTTGTTGCAGTGAAGGGTCCTGAGCAGGCCGATAGCAGCGCCAACTATCACCTGGTGACAAATATAATAAACTAATCACATAGAATTAAATTGTTAAGGAATATTATATACAATTTATAAATTAAAGCATAAAGTATGCTTCATACAAAGTGATCATTTTTTTGGGGAAGAAACAGAAAAATATTGATAGTTAAATATTTTAATAAATGTACTTACCCCAGTGGGCCCGTAAACATTGTCTATCCATCCGTGGACAGGTTCTTTGGACGAGGAAACAACTGGAATAAGTAAACAAAATACATTATTACAAATCAAATATGAAATTATAGAATGGGGATCTGCTATATCTAAGTGATGAACCAATATATGACAAAAATATATTATTGAAACTATTAAAAAAATACGGAATCCTCTACTAGACCGTTTATCCATTATACTAGACTGCATTATAATGGATATACAAAAATTCAAAGTTATAAAACTACACTCGGATAAAGAATGTTCACAACTCTTTCCCCCAAATATAAAATAAATACAAAAGTTTAATAGGAACAAATCCTGAATGAAAATCTGGCTGAAAGAAGTCAATGAAAAAAATACTATAAATGACAGAAGATAAAATCACTTTAGTCCACCTCAGCACAGGACTCCCTAGAGAGGAGAACAATAGTTTGTTTGGATATTTTTTTACGTAATCGCAAAAAAAAAACTTTTGCTTCCATATAACGTGAAGCATGGGAACAATTAGACCAAACCAATTTATTTAAATTATTGCAATCCTAAATTGACAGTAAAAGATTTATTATTTTAATATTTTTTACATTTGTGAAGATAGATCTACACAAAAAGTTTAAAGGCTATTCAAAGATCTGTTTTTTAATGAATAACACCATTCCTCTTGTTGAACTAGAAAGTAACGTTTCCTCTAGAACGTACCCAATATGTTCTTCCGTAAGGAAGCTACAAGCCAAAAATGTGTTTATTCTTGGTATACCTTATATTGTAAGTAATAGGCATTAAAATCGCTTGACAAACGGAGTCTAGAAACGTTTGATTTCAAGCAAAAACTGTTTTTTTATTTATTTTGTAAATAATTTTATAAGAAAGCAAAAAAATTAATCAAGTGAAACTGTCACAGATAATCTTAGCTAAAATACTGTACTTTTTTAAAAGTTGTTTCCTTTATGCGTTCGTACATTTATATTTTATATTTTTTATAGAGTATTTTTTTTTAATTTGTGTTCTACTCAAGCGAAACGATAGGAAAACCTTTAATTTATCAAAAACATATTTATTGGTATTCATAATTTACACCATTTCGTTATAAAGATTAATCAAATTAGTGATTTAGCATTAAGCTTCGCCTCAAACAAGTTTTCGGAAATTCTTTATTTTTTCTTTACATTGCATATTTTTTACGATAGAATTTCTAACCTCACAAGCCTGTGTTGAGTTTAATAATTTTACAAAATCATAAATAACACAAAGATTATATATTGATAGAACAATATTGTTACATTAAGGACAAGTTGTTTCAAAGAATTTAAACAATTCTTCAAATTTCAAAGTTAATTTCAAGTTTTGTTATTATTTCCGTTCTGTCAAGAAACTAGCCTATAATGATATAATAACGGAACTTGAATAGGACTTTCACAGACCCGAAAATGAACGTTAAAATTTGATGAATTTTACAATTAAATTCTACATGGTACCTATTAAGCTAATTCCAGCCAACTTATTACAGTAGAATGTAGTAAACATGTAGGGTGACCATGATATACATTGATATTTGATTTAAAAAAAAACATAATAAACTATTGTTTTAAAAAAGACCAAAGAGAAGAAAAAAACGAATAACATTATAAAATGAAAAGGATGAAAAAATATACATAAACAACATACTATGACATTAATTTAAAAGAACAAAGATGAAAAAATTGTTGGCAATCCTCGGCTAGCACAAATAATTTAACATTCGTTTTAAAAAGTACACAAGGAAATAGACATTATTACTTAATTCATTTAAACAAACATGAATAGATTTTATGAACAGTATCTGCTTATAAGGCTAAGCAAATAAAGCCTGACGTGTACCTGGCTTTGCTCGGGGTTATGAATGGTCTGGAGCAAAGTTTTGAGGTTGTAAATTTTAGTGTTCCTGAAAACTGTGTCTATTTTTAAGGTGGAAATAATATTATTCTGATGAATTGAAAAGTTAACTATTTATGAGTTTATGTTTTACTTGATTGTGCCATGTCTTCCTCGGGTGTCCTCGACTTCCACCATTCACTACCGTATACCATATTTTTACTATTAAAAACACTATGTTACATAGATTCTATTCGACTACGTATCAAATGCCAGTGCAGTATTCTTGGGGCGTCCCTGACTTGTTCTACCCTTCACTACTGCATACTTCATTGTTATTTATTAAAAAACTACATCATATTGACTTTTTTCGACTCCGTATCTCACTTCAGCGCAGAGATAATGCGTGAAGTCTTCCTCGGGCGTCACTGATTTTTTCTATCATTCAAACCACGCGGAGAAAACTTACTGATATAAAATATTGCTAATTTAATAAGAATCTCTTCAAATTATTCAGATCGCAGGCGTTTAACGAATGAATTGATAGGTTTCTTAATAAACTTTCAGTAAAACACGTCGGAACACGTGCTCATAAAAAATCTTATATTTTCGCATTTCGTCAATGTATATTATCAGGACAAATGCAGGTGTATGAGCACGTGTTCCGATATATTAGGAATGTACTCAAAGTTTAATAGTAAACGCCCTGAAATCTCTTTTTTCTCTCTACACTCTCAAACGAAAATGTGAAATAAAAAAGAGAGAAAAAGTTTCAGTTGCATCTGAGAATTTAATCTAGAAAAAAACAGGAACTTAAGATAGCCAATTGTACTCATAGATGATGTTGTTAGTTTTTAACTGAAGTATGATAGACTTAAAATGACATGGTCATAACATGACTAAGTTGGCATCGTGTTTGGGTACCACCCAGGCTAGGTAATGTGTTCAATTCATTCATCATAACACAAGTCAAAATTTTCCGGCCACTGTGGTGGTAGAATGAGATTTTCAAATATTGTCAGGTTATTCGTAACCCGAGAATGATTGTCTTTCTTTAAAAAAAAACATTTGTATGTAGCGGTAGGCTACTAGAATGTTCGGGAACGCTCTTACGTGAAACCCGCTGCGACCGCACGTTAATCCAAAGTGGTGTCCCCGACGTGATATGCAGCCCTGCAGCATGATGTGATGTGTTAGCTCAGTCCACCGGTAACCACATCTTAAAAATGTGCATCTCCTTACCACTTATAAAAGTTCTCACCAGGAGGTCAAGGGGTCCAGAAGTCCAGATGAGACCGGATCTTCTGTCTGTTCTATTTCATATGTTAGTTTGAGAAAGGTTAGTATTGTATTTAATGACTAAATAAGGACTTACTTATCGAAGGTCTCATCATGACGACTGGAAGACCCGGTGACAGTGTTTTGACGATGTTTTCCCCAACCATCTTGGTGAACGCATATGTGTTTGGGAACGCACCCAATAAACTGGAATATAAATATAAGTCATTATTATTTGCTGTGAAACTCATTGGTTTTTAATGTGAAACTGCACAAGATTTCCAACTGTTCCCAACCGTCTGTAGCCAATGAGTATGGTATCCCCAATTTGGGTGTGTTGTGAGTCTATAGGTAATGGGAAGGAGAAAGAGATAGGAAGGGGAAAATGGGGAAGTATCAAAGCCATTTCAAGTAACATTTCAATTCTGAATGGTAGTCTTATGGGGCGATATATACAGGGTTTTCCAATAAGAGGTGTTATTTTGAATAGCCCGCTATTTCGGTAGATGTTACTTTTGAAGCTATCATTTTTTAACATTTGAAAATTAGAAACTATGCCATTAATAAAAATGAAACGATACACGCTTCAACAACGCATTGAAATTATTAAAATTCACTTGAGTGAATGAAATGCAAATCATCTTGAGTGATGAGGCCCATTTCCACCTCGGTGGCTTCGTCAACAAGCAAAATTGTATCCTCCGGGCTCGGAAAACCCAAGAGTTATTGTTGAAAAGCCTCTGTATCCTCAACGTGTGACTGTTTGGTGCGGTTTACGGTCCGGCGGAGTCATTGGACCTTACTTTTTCGAAAATGAGGCTGGAGCAACAGTTACGGTGAATGGATTGCGCTATCGAGAGATGATCAATGATTTTTCATGGCGAAATTGGATGGTATTAATCTGGACAGCGTTCATTTTCAACAAAACGGCGCTACGTGCCACACAAGCAACCAAACCATTGATCTTTTACGATTGAATATAAAAATAACTCTTCTTATTGGAAACCCCTGAATATTTAATTCTTAAATAAGTAAATTGTGAAATAACACAAATTAATCAAACACGCCGGGATTTGAACCCGCGACCTTCGGCTTGCCAGTCGAGAGCCTTACCCCTCGACCACGGAATAAATTTGCTCACAATACGCATATATCTTTCACACGTCGACTTGTAACATTCAGAAATCTGTGGAAATGCGATCCCTGAGGCGTATGTGTGGTAAAATCGTGTATGTCAGTAATAAGGAGATCCGCAAAGAATGCAAGGCGTAAGCTTAGTGAGCAAGATTAAGAAAGGGACACTGAGATGGTGTTACTACACAATTTATTAATTTTAAATAATATATAATGTATTTGCGGCACTTTCCTGAGTGGAAGATTCTCTCACTATCCACTGTTATTATTATCTCACTGTGTAAGAGCACCATTCAGAAATGAAACATTGCTTGTAATGGCTTTAGCTGTGTTTGGTGACCAGATGTGAATAACAAGGTACTCCTCCACCTTCCTCTTCCCAAGCTTTTTTATTACCTTACACTCCTCCTGGTCCTAATGAAAAATAATATCCCTCAGGGCCAGTGTCATATTTTGGGATGCTGTATGACCCGCCACAAAGCATTTTTAAGGAAAAGAAGGAAATTAAGTTCTGAGAAGGTAAAATGTATGAATCTAGGGATTGGTGTGTCCAGGAGTGATGGACATATGCATATATGGCACATACATCAATGAAGTAAAATATATCAAGGACCTTGGGGTAACACTGGATGTTAAATTAAACTTTATCCAACACACTGATGACATCATTAACAAAGCCAATAAAATGCTGGGATCTATAATTCGCATAGCAAAACCCTTCCACAACATAAACACTCTATATTCCCTTTACACCTCATATATTCGCCCGCACCTGGAACACTGTACACCGATCTGGACTCCTTTATACCAAGCCCATATCGAAAGAATAGAAAGAATTCAAAAAAAAATTTTAAACACATAAATTACAATCTAAACTTACACGGCCAGAAACTTGACGGCCGGCATAGTCCAGTGGTAACGCATTGGACTGCCATTCCGAAGGTCGCGGGTTCGAACCCGGCGTGCGCAAATAAATTTTATTTGATTAACTTGTGTTATTTCACAATTAATTAATTAAAATAATATATAGTATATTTGCGGCACGTTCCAGAGTGGAAGATACTACCAGTATCGCCCTGGTGTAAGACCACCATTCAGAATTGAAACGTTGCTCCAAATGGCTTTAGCCGTGTTTAGTGACTAGATCTGAATAGCCAGGTACTTCCCCACCTTCCTCTTTCCCTTCCCCACTTACCTTCAGCCTCACAACATCCCCCGATTGGGGATGCCATAGTCTCACTGGCTCCAGACGGGAGCAGTTGGGACTCTTGTGAGGTATTCACTATAAAAATAAAAAAAAAACACTTCTCAAATTATACCGAATCCATTAAATTACATAATTTTAATTCCCTCCAAACACGTCGTCTAATTTTTGATCTTATCTTATTATTTAAAATCCTAAATAATTGTCTGCACTCACCAGAACTTACCAATTTAATAAATCTTCATATTCCGTCTAGATTCTAGATCAACCCGACAATCTGATTTATTTTATCTACCCTCGTGTAGAACAAACATTCGAAAAAAATCCCCAATTCCTCGTATATGTGCACAATATAATACAAAATTTTACAGCATTGACATTTTTGGTAATAACCTAAAGAAATATCGATATGAAGTAATGCGTACGATCGATTATTAATATGAGAGTATGGAATGTATCGGCAGCATCTCCTATCCTCTTCCTATTTTCCTCTTCCTCTCCCCTTCCTTTAACACCAAATTAATTTTAAGATACTAAAATTTCATTTCTAATGCACTTTAACATAAGAAACTTCTGTGGCTTGACTTCAGTTAACTTGTATATTTATCTCGTATATTATATAAAAGCTGTTTGTTTCTTACAAAATAAATAAATAAATATATCACTGCGGCGTAATTGGATGGGTCGGAAGACTAGTTGGAGAGGTCAAAGGTCTGCCCAAACTAGCCTCTCCCGATCTGGCACCTCACGCAGCTGGTGGAAGGCGCATCCTGAACACACCTCACCCGATAAACCCGGGCGCCCATGCTAAATCCCCACCTATGAGCACTATGGCAGACGTGATGGTTATCCATCAAATGATTCCCAGGGCGGCGGCCAAGCCCATCTCCTTCCCTTTCCCATTACCTTCAGCCTCACAACATGCTCCAGACCGTTGGGAGTAGTTCAGACTCTTGTGCGGTATTTACATTACAAAAGAAGATTTTTTTTTTATATTAACTCCACACAGGAGGCCCTAAAGAAAATAATTTCCCTCAGGGCCTATGTCATCTTTGGGGATGCTGTGTGGAGGGTCTTTTTGTGGAGAGGAAGGAGTGAACATGGGTCTTGAAGAGTCCCATGTTGTAGGAGGGAGGAAACACAAAGGCCGGCAGTTCGTTCCACAGCCGAGCTGTTGAACTTAAGAACGAATCGTAGAAGCGACCCGTTCTCATGTGACAAATGTCAACTGTGTAAAAATGTTGGGCGCGCGTTTGGCGTGTATCCCGACTACGCACCGGTGCCGAAGGGATCAATGACGCTAGTTCCTCAGAGCATCTTCCATTGTAATACCGATAGAACAAGGACAGCATACCTACCTGACGCCTGTGCTCTAAAGATCGGAGTCCGTCTGTTAAGATTGGGGAATCTATCAAACGGGCCGCCCGTTTTTGCACAGAGTCAAGGGTTTTTTTCAGGTATTTAGGGGCTCCGGACCAGAGATGGCTGCCAAATTCGACAGTAGGGCGCACTTGATGAAACATTACATCAATATTATCATGCTAAAACAGGATTCGCAGAAGTGAAAACACCTTACTTATCACGATTTCTTAGAGTTTTAACCCAGTGACTCGTTAGCTTTAGCGGTAAATATTGATTTTTTTCAGACGTCATGAAACGAGAATCATTTTGTCAATTTCATGTTCGTATTTATGTATTTACGAAAATTTAATATTCTTTCTGCATATATTTGCCGTTGGCTTGTGTTAATATCCTCGCTAAGCCAACGACAACATTGTTTTGACAACATAACCTTAAAAAAATACCAGTTTGTATAAATGGGATTTTACAAAATAACTTTCGCCAATAAGGAAAATCGGAAATAGGAAATCCACAAGTAAATAATCACACTTAATAACATATTTAAAAACGATATTTTTAAATACATTCATTTTAACGATAATATCGTTGAAATCATATTTTAGGCATCGCAGTGGTTAATTAATTATTATAAGCAATAATTAGTCGCCAGCAATATCAATACAAATTGAAAATATCTCCCGAGTAAAAATAAATGCCGCCGACGATAATTGAACCCGCGCCTTCTGATGTCCGGTCAGACCCTCTGGATCACTGAGCCACGTCGGTTTATTTCCAGCCCGTAAAATAAATCAATATGTTCTAGTACGTCAATCAACAATTAATGCTTATTATATTTCTTCCACCTGTAAACAAAATTATTTTTGGTGACCGGATAAATCATCACAATGATAATTTTATTCATCACATCTTTAAAAAGTTATGTAAAGTCATGGAAAGTGATGAAACAAAAACTTCATTAACTGGGTTTTTTTTTCATCGTTTTCAATGACTTTATATCACTTTTTAAAAGTGTGTTGAATTGTCGTTGTCTTGAGTTATCATGGAACCTTATTTTTGTAGGAAAGGCTTTGTTAGTGTTAAATTTTCTACTCGATGGCGTCGAGACATATTATATCTTCATTTGTTGGTGAAATATTTTGACTTGTCAAATATTATAATTTTTTATTGCTTATAATAATTTATTTATAGCTATTTCCGCCTACAAAAACAAATAAAATCCAGACTGCTTTCCAGAACCACTAAGGTATTAGTGTACAAAACACTAATTAGACCAGTGCTTACGTACGCAGCCGAGATGTGGGTTCTAACTAAGAAGAATGAGCGAGCACTGGACGTTTTTGAAAGGAAAATTTTGAGGCGCATCTTCGGACCGGTTCTAGAAAATGGATTTTGGCGCAGATGTTATAACAATGAGCTCTATACTCTGTTTAAGGAGCTAAACGTCACAAAGTTCATAAAACTGGGAAGACTTCAGTGGCTAGGTCGTGTGGAGAGAATGACCGAGCATCAAGAACCAAAGTCCCTGCTGAGCTCAAGACCGATAGGGAGAAGGAGCCTGGGAAGGCCAAGGTTAAGATGGAGCGACAACGTCCTCAAAGATTTGTCTGCCTTGGAGCTTCGAAACTGGAGAGAGCTGGCGCGGGACCGAGATGAGTGGAGGAAGACTCTTGAGGAGGCCAATACCCACCAGGGGTTGTAGAGCCAAAAGTGATGATGATGATGATAATAATTTATTATCCTTTGTGCTATGTATAAAAACCTTGCCATATAAACATTAGTTTATCATTAAAAAAAAAAATTAATCGCAGTTGAAATTGATGGCAACAGAGCAACTTACACAAATGCATTGCTTGCACGCAGTAAAAACCGAAAAAAACATCTATGAAAATTATAAACAAAAAAGATTAATCAATAATAAAACAAGAGTCATTGCACAAACAATCACAAGTCTCTATTTAATATTTTTACGTGCATCTGACGTTTTGTGTGACAGGGACAACTTGCAATATAAACAACAATTATGTATTGTAGTTGCACGTTGCATGCGAATAAATTTTTTTGTAGTTGACTATCAAATGTTTTCTTAACCTTTCAGATTGAAACAACTACTTGGGAAGCTGGTTAAAATTTAGTTAAAATTGGCCTAAACTTTACTGTTTCTCTCAGTAGAGACGATATTAAATACAATATGAGGGTCGCTTAACGTGCACACCGGATAGCTTGTCTTAATAGAGTGACAAAGTTTCAATAAATTATTGCATTTTTCATTCAGTTTGCTAATCCAAACTGTCAGGACAGGAACAGGTAATTGGGTAAGGGAGTGCAAGTGAAGGAATACAGAAACATATGTTAGTGTAGATGCATTTTTACGCCAACAAGTATAATGATATTGGTTTTTTACATTAACTTAATATTTTCGTCCTTCGACAAACAATTTTCCCCAGGACCTATATTCTTTGGGGAAGCTGAGTGGAGGTTCTTTTTAGAAAAAGGAGTTCTGTGAAGGAAAAAAGGAGGAATCTGAGGCTCAGTGTATTCAGGAGCGACAGAATCGGAACACCCCTGCTAATTAACCAAACGTATGTAAATGTGAAAGAGCGTACAAGGTTTTCCAATGCCTTTCCGTTATTACCTATAATCCGAGATAACACACTGTGTTAGTTACACACCTTTGATTATATTCTGTCATCCCAGTAAAAAAATCAGATGTACTCACGTGGGAGTAATTTTGTGGCACATTTCTTCATCCAGAGTGTTCACCAGGGTAATCAGTTTCTCTGCTTCAATTGGAGGGTCATAGAACCTAGAAAAACGTAAGAAAACAATATTGAAATTTAAGTATTTTGAGTTATATTTCTTTCCAAAATTTAGGCATATTGCCCAGGCAATGACTTCATGGGGAATGTGACTTGAATTCTAAATATAAACATTCGAAGGGTACAGGGGAGAAACAGGATGTATCACAAAAACATAAGGGGCCATTTTCACAAACTAGATTTGAAGTATTTTTCTGATTCTGATTATTGTACTAAAAGTAAGTTTTTTAAATACTTTCATTCATAATTATTGATTTGAAAAACAGCACACTCTGAAACGGTTCCAACTGGCTACAACGTCATTATGACGAATAAAAATAAACATTTCGCTTTTGCGGCAAATCAAAAATGACACATTTTAAATCGTTATCGATAATTTACTCGTTAAAATAAACATATCTTCACTATCGTATTTTTTTTTGGATAAAAAACAGTAAAAATAACTTACTCTTCTAAAAATGTCTTTGAATAAATTAAATTAAAATTAAATGTGATAATAAAATATTGAAATATGTTTAATTGCGCATTGAACTTTATTTATCAATTTAACTTTCTATATACTAATTGCTGTATATAAAAAAAATAAGAACCTGCATAAGTACTAAAACCGAGGAAGATTTACATAAAATGTAAAGAACTATTATATGAAAAACATGATAAGAACATGAAAGGTATACATTCTTGGATTTCATAACATTATGTAGAATGGTAAGCTAAATTTTGCAGAAATGTTGGTTCGCATTGAGTTCGCGTTATGTAATTATTTAAAATGTAAAAAAAAACATTCCCTATTCTTGTCACGTTAAAAAAACATTCCCCATTCTTGTCATGTTTAAAAAACATTCCCCATTTTCGCCATGTTAAAAAACATTCCCCATTCTTGCCATGTTAAAAAACATTCCCCATTCTTGCCATGTTAAAAATAACATTCCCCATTCTTGCAATATCAAAAAAAAATTCCCCATTCTTACCATGTAAAAAAAACATTCCCCATTCTTGCCATGTTAAAAATAACATTCCCCATTCTTGCCATGTTGAAAAAAACATTCCCCATTCTGACCGTGTGTAAAAACTTTGTCCATTCTTGCCATGTTAAAAATAACATTCCCCATTCTTGCCATGTAAAAAAAACATTCCCCATTCTTACCATGTTTAAAAAACATTCCCCATTCTTGCCATGTTTAAAAAAACATTCTCCATTCTTGCCGTGTTTAACGACCTCCGTGGTCGAGCAGTAAGTTTCTCAACTAGCAGGTCGCGGGTTCGAATCCCGGCGTGTGTAAGTAAATTTTATTTAATATTCCACAGAGCAAAATATACTATCATTGTAGGACCACGATTCAGAATTGAGACGTTGCGTGAAATGGCTTTGGCCGTGTTTGGTAATCAGATCTGAATAGCCGGCTACTTTCCCTCCTTCCTCTTTCCCATCTCCTTCCCCTCCTTACTACCATCAACCTTATAACATACCCCAATTAAGGATGCCATAAGCTCCGGAGGGTTGAGGGCAGTTGGGGCTCTTGTGCCGAGAACATAAATTGTTTCTAACCTGGCCGCATATTTTCAAATGCTTTTAGTTCTGTGACTGTCACAATATTCACCTGTACAGTACATAAACGTTTTTCCCCTGTACTCTTCATTCAGATTACTTAATTCTTATCAAACATAATAATTTCGGTTGTCTGTGATGTGCGTGAAGTAAAATATTCCCGCATAAAATTATTCACATTCAATAAACACAAATTTGCATTGAAATTTATAATTTGTTCAAAATTTGAACTGATTGTTTGAATTAAGACTAACGATAAAGTAATAATCAGTAACCTGTTATATTTATTTTTTTAATAATTCTTTAAATGATAAGTGTTTTTATTTTGCATTCACTTTTGACAGATAATTTCTCATGTTTACTAGCAATGTTCATTCGAAAGCTAAATTTCTGACATCTCTTGGCAATAAAAATATGTATTTATATACTAACTAACTAACCATCACGCCGTTTCCACGCAGGGGTCGGCAGAGAGGATGGACCGCCAAAAACTCGGTCTTGGCACACACTCCTTGCCTCATTCACATTCATACATCTTCTCATACATACATTCTATTATTCTTACTCTGGACATGGCCCGATTCAAGTATCTGATTCACTTGGTCATGCCATGTCTTCCTCGGGCGTCCCTGACTTTAGCTACCATTCACATTTACATCGTGTGTTATCCTTACACTCATTTCATGCCCAAACTATCTAAGCGTCCCATTCTTGATCTTATTCGTTACGCTTACATCAGCCTTACACTCTTTTCGGATCTCCACATTTCTCACACGATCATACATAGCTTTACCACACATACGCCTCAGGGAGCTCTGAAGAAAGGGACGCTTTATGAAGAAAATTGGTAATACATTTGTATTTGAAATCCAAAGGCAAATATTTTATGCATGTATTTAGCCTACAAATCTTACAATCATAATATCTCATGATATTTCACGGATCTATGCCAGTTCTACAGTTTTTAAAGTTAATACCACGTTTAAAGTAAATACTGTTCGGATTTATTGGAACAATGGCACCCCTATTCGGGTATTTTGTGAGGATAAACGACTAAGGGTGCGGTATCTGCCTACACACGATTTAGCACCTAGTTGAAACTTATTGACTCTCTATTTACAGACAATCCTATTTAGTGAGTGACATTCCTCAACCTTGCTACGTGTCAAAGCGTGGCTAAGCCAATTATCACATTCTGCTTTTATATTTTTAAAACAGACTGATAACATTAATTTCGTAATTCAAAACTTATTTTGATGCGGATTATCCTTATTGCAAAACCGATAATTTTAAAATATTGACATTATGCATGTACTTATTGATATGTCTAAAGTCCATGGTTTGGTGATATTGCGTCGCGTCGGCAAGGACATACTGATTATAACATAATATTAATGATTATATTTTTTATAACATTAGAGAGAAAAAAAAACTTTTGTCTGAATATCATTAGTTATCCTAGGAAAAGTACATAGGATTACGATTATCCGGTAAGACAGTACAATTTACTAAAACATAATTTTACAAAAAACAAGTAAGTTATTATGAAAGTACTGTACGTAAGGTGATTAGCATTTTACCCCTGGAATTAAAGTGTATTTTTAACCAGATCAGAATGTTCGGATGCTTCACAGTCTTCCTCCTAATGTGATTACCTTCTCTTCTCCCTTCAACCTTAAAACATAACATGGATGGTGTTTAAATCCATCAATGAAATGGCCCCACCCTACATCTTTGAACTATGCGTCCCGGAAAACACTGGTCTGAGGCAGTCAACTCTTAGATCAACAACATCATCAGCTGAAGGTAGAATGAACCTATGCGCAAGCCAAATACTAAGTTTTGTGATCACGCTTTCGGAGTATCTGGGCCGAAGGCTTGGAATAAACTCCCTCCGGAACTAAGTAAGATCCATAAAAAGTCCAACAGAATTCAGGTCTAAAATAAAAACTTACATTTTTAAGTTGTCGTACCCTTAAATTAAATGTACCATTCCTAAGAGAAAGTCCAGTTATATTCAATTTTTAAATTATTTCCTAAATCCTGTATCTAAATTTCGCTAATAAACAATTAGATAATGTTAATTAAGTGTTAATCTCAAGTGACCTAGCAGGTAAGTAATGTACTGTATATTATCTCCATAAATAGTTAAGTAATAACATAGATCACTGTAGAAATGTGTTATAAGTTTGTACAGCGCTCTTGAGGTGATTTTGCACAAAAACGGCGCTATACAAGTCATCCAATTATTATTATTAACACAATTGGGGTGCAATATCACATCACATCACAATATCACACTGGTTCTGAACAGTTGGGACTCTTGTGCGGTATTCACATAAAAATAGAGGTAAAGTACGGTGCAGACTCTCGAGTACTTATGTAGTTCTGCGGCTGAAGTGAAGAGGTCCACTTGACTAGCTCATGGACATTTTGATCCCCATCATACGCAACTCTTCGATATCTTCATTGATATATTCGTTACGATGACGTACCTGCCACTTGACTGTACCACGCACAGTCAAGCACGAATTGCAGCAAGCGCTTGTCGAGTTACATAACTCACTGCCAGCACTTGTCGAACCATACAACTTGCTGAAAGCGCTCGTCGAATCACCAAACTTACTGCAAGTGATTGTTGAACCGCAAGGCTTACTGCAAGTGCTCGTCGAACCACACAAATCATACTGTACAAATACATATATAGACAAACCGGATAGCATTCTGCAAGCGCTTGTCGAATCTCACAGCTTACTGCAAACGCTTTTCAAACCGAACGGCGTGGCAGTGGAAGAATAAAATATTACCAGGAAATTAAACTCTCTTACTTCTCATCGATGTCCTTGCTGATGCAGTTGGAGTAGGCAGTGGACACATGCACAAATGCGGAAAGATTGACGCACTTCTTGGCGAGCATGAGGGCCTCCCGCGTTCCACGCACGTTAACCAGCACGGCTTGCTGCAAACGTTCGTCGAACCGCACAGTGGCAGCGCCGTGGAAGAATATGTTAACCTGAAAGAATAAATATTATATGTTTTTCAGCCAAGGCCTATTTTTTGTTGGTGTTACATTTATGTAGGTATATATATATATCGATTTTTTTAACTAGAGTTTTTAATAATTTTGGTGATCTATGAAAAAGAGTTAATTTTGCTATGCTTGCGGCACGAAGAAAAATATTACAATTTTTTCAAGTATCTCTGAAAATTATTCGAATTCCTTATAACAAAGGGAATTGATAGGTATCCTGCTTAACTTTAAGAAAAATACCAATGTTTTGTCAAGATGTCCGAATACGTGTTCATAAAAATTCTAACAATTTTACATTTCGTCATGATATATTTTTAAGACAGACGCACTTGTTACGATATTATTACGAATTTACTAAAACTTTATGAGGAAGCGGCTTACAGTCCCGTTTTTAACAAGATGAGTAATAATGAAAGAGATTTTCAATAAATCAGCACTAATCATTTTACTCCGTGGGTGTACAAAAATACAGAAAACGTTTACATATCACCTAGTAGTCTACATTCCATTTCAAATAAAGTTCTATTAAACATATTTTTCTTTATGATTGAAAAATAAAGAAAAACATTTTTGAAGAAAATATTAATATTCAGGTAGGTAGATACTTATTATTGACTGGGCGAAGTCCTGTTGAAACTCGAATATTTGGCATCTCATGTGTGTAAATTGGTTTGTTACGTTCCGGTTGAGGTTCAAGGTGGTGGCAAATTTTAATGGTTCAATAAAGATATTTTTTCAAATGAGAAATGATTATTACTGTAATTATATAGGTTAAGCAGGAAAAAATTATGAAATCGTGATTTTTTACTAACGATTTTTATTTGAAACGACAAAAGTGAGGTGACAATAATGTTTATGAAACATGTATCTAATAAAACACGTTTTATCGTTTTTAGTCATTTTATTTCACTGTTTACACGAATAAACGTAAGTTGAGCCATTTTCAAAACTTTTGTTTTGTAACATTTTAAATTGTTTCTTAGAAATTTTAAATATTATTTTTAAAGATAAAGTAATGTTTAAGAGGCAAGGTTTTTTTTATGCATGGTACAAACATGGGTGTTTGGTAATGAAAAATATAATAAGCCATAATTGTTGAACGAAAAATACTATGGGCTGCTGGTTCAATTCCCGTCAGCGGGATGCATTTTTACTTGCAAGATTTTTTTTTACACATACGCCTCAGGGATCTCATTTCTACAGTATTCAGTCTACTTTCATCCTTCCTCTGCCAGTTCCATGCCTCACTGTCATACATTAGGGTAGGTATCAGCCCAGCACTTCGTTGTGGACTGCTAGCTTCGCGTCTATGGACAGTTTTTTTTAGCGCCAACTTTAGAGTTACCTGCATTTACCCTTCTTTCATTATCTCTGTCAGCCTTGCCATCTCTCGTAAACATATTTCCTAAATACACAAACTCATCCTCCTGCTACAAGTATTCCTCATTAAAACTATATTGCACACTGTTTTCGTACTCTCTCTCTTACAAACACCATGACTTAAGACTTCGCTACATTAATAATTAACTCATTCTTTACACATACATCGTTCATACTAGCCACGAGAAGCTGTATAGAAACTATTAGCAATTAGCACCGCATTATCAGCATAAAACAGGCAACGTACTTTCAGATTAATCAAATTACTCTTTCAATTTTTACAATCATTCATGTATGGATTGAATAACCACGGTGACATTACGCAGCCTTGCTTTTGCACACCTTTTATGATATAAAACCACCCCGTAAAACCACCCTTCACCCTAATAAATGCAACGCTCCCCTCACACAGAGACGTAATTGCCTCTGTGAGATTCGTATTCTCTCCATACTTGGACAATACCTTCCATAGGTTTTTCCTGTCGACTCGGTCGTACGATTTTTGTAAATATACAAAGGCACAGAAAAGTTTCAGATACTTCTCAGTGAACAAACGCAATGAGAAGATCTGGTCCGTACACCCCCTTCCACTCATCAATGCACCTTGCACATCTCATATTTTATCTTTTGTTTCTTTTCCTTTCAGTAAAAACTACCATACAACTTACCAACTAAGCTAAACAGGCTAATAGCCCAATGATTCCTACATTGCATACGTGACTTTTGTATAACGAGATGACCGCAGCCCTTCTCCAATCTAAAGGCGTGTAACTCTCCTTTAAACACTGGTTAAAAAGTTTGCAGAACCATGTGAAAAGTATACGGCTATAGCTCCTTTAAAATATTCAGTAGCAATATTGTCGAAACTGACAGCCTTACCATTCTTCATACATTCAATCGATCTTTTTATTTCATCCACGCTGATTTCGGTAACATTCACCCCATCATCATTCATATCTGATTCGCCTTTATCTGATTTGCAATACTTTTAGTCATTTTTAATCGTTAGTATGCAAGGTCGTTAAAATAGATTTTTCCTCGTCTTAAGGTCATAAACTCAAAATATTTCTGTAACAAATGTATGCTCAGTAAAAATAAAACTTTAAAAGTTAAGGACAGCCACTTTTCTTTTAACCTCCATAGTTGACAGAGAAGTTTTCTCTTTCAGTGACAAATGTGTTAATAAATATATCAATAAATGTAGGCACAGTAGAAGGCACCGGTTTAAGAACAGGTTGTAAGCAAGGTAAAGGTCAACGTTTAACAAGCTACCTACTTAGTATTATCCAATTATTGCACGTACTTTTATGGAACTAATTGCTCCAATATTCTCCGAAGCAATGTGTTTTCTAGATTCTAGACGACGTATTACGATATCCCAATCGGAAGTAGGAAAATGATTTTTACATATTTGTAATAAGCATTTACTTTGTGGCTCGTCATAATTTACAATAAAAGATATAAATTTGTTTTAGACCACTTTAATTTTAATTGTACTCTACCGGTTTTGGAAGCACCCGTCCTTTGTCAGGAGAATATTAAAACTTTTATAACCGGTAGAGTACAATTAAAATTAAAGTGGTCTAAAACAAATTTATATCTTTTATTGTAAATGATCTTTAACTGGTTGTTACTGAACAAGTTTTCTGTGTTGATGAACAATCAGTTTGTATATCTCACCTCGCAGTGAGTCTGGAATTTACACAAAGTAAATTAGTTTATTTACAGTTCTCCTTACTATATATTCCTTTTCCGACGTGGACTGTACGTTGTTGTATGAGTGTTACATCATGTTTTCCTAATCTTCATGTTTGTTTGTTGATTTCCACAAAATATAAAATACATAAAATTCATGTTTGTTGATTTTCACAAAATGAAAAAGAAAGAATATTTATATTTTTTGACTGCAAGGTGTGTTGATGTTAATTCATAATTTTAATGATTTCCTCATCTTTATGTTTAGTTAGCCATATTTTGATGTCGTTTTATGACTTTTTTTATCTCCATTAGTTTTTAAATTTAATTTGGAAGGATATTATTATTTATTTTTTAATTAACATTATTAGAAGTTATTATAAGTAATTATCAATGATTAGATTAATTAAAAGGAAATAAAATGCAAAAAAATAACAATTTCTAGGCTGTTAATTTAATTAACATCTCTCTAATTGAGAATAACTAGTGTTTAGGGAGGGAGTATATAGTTTTGTAGAATGTAAACTATGTTTTTTCTGGTCATAAGATGTATTTAATTTATGGTTGTTCAGTAGATTTAAAGTTTTCGTCCTTGTAGTGTGGATGTATTTTTTCAGTTAAATTTGAGTAGAGAATATAATAACTACAATCTTAATTTTAATTGCTAGTTATAGAGCTTTGAGTCCATTAAACACGCCAGTCCCTATAATAATTATTTATTTCGTATATTTCACGATATATTTTGTAATTGTTTGGAAAGACAAAAATCGGAAAGCGAGTATTGAAAGCTTGGCGAAACCGGGTAGTAATAAAGGTTGTTATATGACGTAATCTGAATCCAAAAATAGTATTTAACTATTTTTCGTTTATTCAGCTTGACCGTTAAAAGCCAACAGAATTCCATAAATCATTTATCATTTTGATTGTTTGTGCAGATATTTGAAATTCACAGTCAAATATGAATGACTTTTGACATTCAAAATCATCCACTTGTGTAATAATCTACGTCATCACGAATTATTGAAAAAACAAAGTTTTTTTTTTGTTGTTTTAATTGCGTCATTGCTGTTCCAAGTATTAGGACGTTAGGAATTCAAATTTAACCTGTTGACTTTGTTTAAACAACGCTGGTCAACTTTAAAATAGAGCTAATAAATTTTTTGTAAAGTTGTTATTCGACTTCAGAAAAAAATTGAAATTTAAAAATAGATTTTAATGGAAAAAATAGGGGCAATTAAAACAAAAAAAAAACACTTTTGATATATTCAATTCTATCAAAATATGTATGTATTTCGTCCCATGTTTGCCATAAACAACGGGTAGACGTAAGCGGGACAAAGGGATGTTTCTCAGTAACGTTACACCAGCACATGGTGAACACTACATGTTTGCATCAATATGCACAAACCTTAGTTTGTGTTGTTTGAGTCAACCCTAATTTACGACCTGTACCTACTACGAGGGTGGTCTGAAAAGTTTCCGACCTCAACGCAAAGATGGCGGTACTCGTCAATAAAAGCTAATGAATATAGTTGTGCATCTTTCGACAGTTACTCACCAAAGTTTCGGCAATTTTGGACGCGCAGTTTTTAGATGACAGTCGTTTGAGTGAGTCCATGTGTGTGTTTTTGTGAAAATGGAAAAATTGAGTATCGAGCTGTTATTAAATTTTTGTTTTTAAAAGGCAATATGCCTACGCGTATTATCTTTAAATTGTATCGATCGCTACAACTATAATCGTGCGGAAAACATCTATGTGTATGTTTATGTTAAATTAAGGCGATGCACTACGTCGTGTAATATTTCAAATTGAGCTGCTATCAATAACAACCCTTACGTAGATGGCGATAAGGTTTAAATTCCCGCTTAATACCATCCGCCTGTTTTGATTTATGCAAGAAAAAAACATGGCCAAAAAGTGCCTTTTATTTTATTTTGTGGATGTTCAGGCATAAATATTTAATTTTTTTTCGATCATTTTATAAATAACTTAATTTGCCACATTATACAGTAAAAATATAACCGAAAATGGGTTTGTAAGTAGGAGATTTTAAACTTTAAAGCAGTTTTCATAGGCCTTATACATTATTTTTTTCTGGCCTTATAAAAAGACTTATCTAAAAAATACTTGATTATTTCAAAGGCCAAGATGTATTCTCCTCGCAGTATTTAATTTAAGCATCTGAAACATTTCTAGGCGACCAAATTTTCAAACCAAAAACACATGATTTTGCATTACTACGTATGGCATCGCCTTAACCAAAAAAAATTGATTTTGATTTTCGCAACATTCCATTCCTACATCCAAAAATTAATAATTTTTATTATTTTATACACAATAGTTAGTCATGCATTGGTCAGCATAGTTCCTTTCCAAGCAGAACCAAGTATCAATCAGGAGTTCGATTCTCGGCAGTCAAGTGGCAATTTAAAAAAATAACTTTTTAGATTTGTTACCCTTAATTTCACGGGTCTGCGCCACGAATGTATTATTTAGATGAGATACAAAGTGACAAAATCGGTTCTACTTATTGACCTCCAATTGTCCCTCAACACTAGCAACGCTCTAACGGCAAACGCCCGGAAACTTCCGAATCACACTTCTTATAGCTTGCTAAATAGAGGAACATTTTAGTTAGCATACAGATCTTAGTAAACAATAGCGCCTCTCTAAAACTGTATTTATCTATGGTCTGCATCTGCGCTAGTAATATTTAAAAAAACAAATGTTGTATAGCGGATATTGATGTTTTTTTTAAGGATTGGTATAGAAAAGTAACACTTCGTAAAACAAATGTCAACATTTTCTATTACAATGTTACACACACGTAGATAATTATAAATGTTTAATATTTGCACTATGTCGCAAAAACTTCAAATAAAAAAAAATAAAATCTAGTAGAGTATCCACGTTTGAGACATGCACAGAGAAAACTTACTGTTGATTTATTAAATATCTGGTCAAATTATTGGTTTTTCTGTTTAAAATGGAACTGCAGACCCATAACGAATGAATTGAAAGAGTTCCTAAAAAAGTATCAGTGAAGAGCGAATGTTTTGTGCTATTGATTGCTGACATACTTTAATGTAGCATTCTGTTATGATATCTAGGAAAAGAACAAGTGTTCTCGATATATTCTGAATGACTAATATTTTATCAGGAAACATTCTGTCACTTTTTTAGTAAGATTTTTTTCTCCGTGTGCTTGGAATTGCTTTTGCATGTTGGTCATATCGACAAAATTGTTAGATTTCACAATTTAACAATTTTCTGTAGATTTCCATAATACAAAAGCAATTTCAAGTAAAATAAACTGAACATATTTAAATTAAGGGAGGACTTAGCCGGCAGATAGTTGAACACTTGTCGTCTGGATGGGAACCCGATGCATTTGTCCACACGGCTACTATTCGGTCCATGATTATAACTTACCTCTTTTGCGATCATATTGTAGTCCTCATCAGATAATCCCAGCTGCAGTTTGCCCACATCGCCGTTGACGAAGTGGAGTTTGGTCATGAAGTCAGGCTGCTCTCTACGAAGCCTTTCGTAAAGCTACAAAAATAAAATTAAAAAAACATCAGTATGTTATATTTCAAACCTAGATTCTTAATAAATACATCAATATTTACCCAAATTAAATAAAGCACTAAGTGCCATAAATTCAATAATGAGATATATAGAATACACATTGTCATTATTTTCTTACATAAAAATAGGCCTTACAGAGATATAAATAATAAATTCTTTGAATAAACTGTCATTTTAAAGATATATTTTGTACCAAATTTATAGAAGGCACTAAGTGCCACTTCTCATTATACATGAAATATCTAAGTGCCTCACCATACTAAAAAGCACAATTTATGAAAAAAGATAAAAATAATACTGATAATTATTTAAATTTTCTTAAAATAATTAAGCCACAAATAGTTTTGTGGTACTTAGGTCTTTATATAGGGTATTGGCGATGGCATAATATATATCATTTCTATAAATTTGCTTTAAACCTTGGCACTTAGTGCTTTATTTAATTCAGGTTTTTATATTGTAGGTACATCACATTGTTTACATCAGTTATCTGTATGTCTAGCACAGACGATCGATAAAGCCCTATGTTAATACGATATTGATAAAAACATGTATCTACGAGCTTGTATATCCTGTACAAGTTGTTTGTAACCTAAATTTAACAATAAAGAGGTTATTGACGTTTAAGCAAAAAACATACCAAATAAAAACAAAGTATCCGCCCATGCTCTCATCATAACCGGTCGGGGTAATTAAACAAGTTTACTTGATTCACCATGCTGCCAATAAATCTAACTGCACGATATCAAAGGAAATACTACCATGGAGGTTGATGAAAAGATTAGTCATGCAGATTAGAACGCAATAAAAAATAATTGATTAACTCGTGTTGCTAATTTAATAAACATTATATCAGTTACCTATTGGGTTGCCAGATGGTCCAGATAAAAAAACGAACATTTTTTATCAAAGGGTCCCCCCTTTGATTTTTTTTTGTACGATTTGTCGAAAATCAAAGGGTCCTTTGATAATCATAAACCCCTTTGATTTTGACCAAAACAAACAGAAAATTACCGAAAATTTCTGAGGGTGACCACAATGAAACACTTGGTTAAGATTAAAACTTGTATTTATTATTACTATTGGTAAGCAAAAATTCACTTTTTAACATATTTCACAACTGGAAACTTGATATTGAACTTTTTCAATTAATAGTTAAATTTATCGAGGATTTTATTCTCGTTTTAATTATTTTCTTCTCCATTGCGCATACTTAGCAGTACTCGCTTTTAAAAACCTTTTTAAAAAAATAATATTTTTGTACATTTTATACTTTTAGATATTTTATTATTTTAACATTTTATACTTGTTACTTTATACATTTCTTTGAGTTGTTGTACTTTTACATTTTATACTTTTCTTTACTATTACATTTTATACTTTTCTTTCAGTTGTTGTACTTTTACATTTTAAACTTTTACTTTTATTTGAGTTGTTGTACTTTTACATGTTATACTTTTCTTTGAATTGTTGTAAATTTACATTTTATACTTTTCTTCGAGTTGTTGTACTATTACATTTTATACTTTTCTTTCAGTTGTTGTACTTTTACATTTTATACTTTTACTTTTATTTGAGTTGTTGTACTTTTACATTTTAAACTTTTACTTTTATTTGAGTTGTTGTACTTTTACATGTTATACTTTTCTTTGAATTGTTGTAAATTTACATTTTATACTTTTCTTCGAGTTGTTGTACTATTACATTTTATACTTTTCTTTCAGCTGTTGTACTTTTACATTTTATACTTTTACTTTTATTTGAGTTGTTGTACTTTTACATTTTATACTTGTTACTTTATACCTTTCTTTGAGTTGTTGAACTTTTACATTTTATGCTTGTTACTTAATACATTTGTTTGAGTTTTTGTACTTTCTTTATTCTTACCTTCGTTGATGGCAACGTTATGCCGTATATGTGAAAAAATAAAATGTTTGGCACTAGATGCTACTCCTTTAAATAATCGTTTATTGTCTGAAACTGTAACTTTAAATTCAGTGCAATTGACATTTAAATTAAAGAAAACACGTAATTCGGGTATTCACTTTTTAAGGTATTCACACCTAGTTGATTTCTTTCGTCAGTCCATACATTATCCATTCCATTACACTAAAAACTCTTTCTACGAAGGCATTGGAGACGGGAACACTGCACACATATTGTACCATCTTCAACAGAGTTGAGCAAGTCTTGCTACCACCCGCCAGAATCGCTCACGGCTTTTGCTCTGTAAATTATCTCGTGAGTGAGGTAAAAAAACGGACATTCTATTGTCCGGTTTTCCAAAATTTTCTAGACCGGACAGCCGTTCAGAAAACCGTACTATCCGGTCAAAACCGGACATCTGCCAACCCTAGGTACCCATCCATTCTCGATCTTATGCTTGTAAAATTATCAGCACTTATATTTTAATTTAGAATATCTAGGTCACCGCAACAATTTTGAGCCAGCGACCAGAATTACCAGAATTAGCAGAATTAGTTATGTATCTTTGATATATCTTTTCAACTGTTCCGCTGTTAACAAGTATGTATATTAGTTGGTATTTTGTTTTATATTATTGTAATTTTTTTTCCAGTTAGATTTAAAACAACAATCATGACTTTTTTATTAGATTTTCTGATTAGTTCGAATAAATGCCTGTCACACGCAGTCACCTGCAAGGACATTAATAAATGGCAACTAAGTCGTTTAACTAATTAAGTTACTGTCCGCTTGTGACTGTCTCTCCTTTTTTAATTTGTTCCACACACAAGGCCCTGAGAAAAGTAATTGTATACGATCTTTTGGGATGCTGTGTGAAGGGTATTTTTAAGGAAAGGAAGGATAGGAAGTTCTGCGGTGCATGGCGACGGGTCCTTTGGAGGTTGACCGCCACTTACCCACGGCGTTCTAATGTAATATATGGTTTGCAAACCATATGTGAGGTTATTATATAATAAAAATAATATTGGCTGATTTAAATAGCGCCGTTTTCGTCAAAAATCACAACGAGGGCGCTGTATAAATATATTTGTTGAATAATAAATGCAGCTGGCTTACGACCAGGACAGACGGCCGGCATAGTCCAGTGGTAACGCATTGGACTGCCATTCCGAAGGTCGCGGGTTCGAACCCGGCGTGCGCAAATAAATTTTATTTGATTAATTTGTGTTATTTCACAATTAATTAATTAAAATAATATATAGTATATTTGCGGCACGTTCCAGAGTGGAAGATACTACCAGTATCGCCCTGGTGTAAGACCACCATTCAGAATTGAAACGTTGCTCCAAATGGCTTTAGCCGTGTTTAGTGACTAGATCTGAATAGCCAGGTACTTCCCCACCTTCCTCTTTCCCTTCCCCACTTACCTTCAGCCTCACAACATCCCCCAATTGGGGATGCCATAGTCTCACTGGCTCCAGACAGGAGCAGTTGGGACTCTTGTGAGGTATTCACTATAAAAATAAAAAAATAAAAAAAAGGATTCATAATATCTAGTGACTTACATATAAAACTTATATTTAGTGACTTACAACTAAGGCTAATAACTACTAACGAACATATCTAACAAAATCACTAGACCTTTCAAACAAAAATAAATCCAATAAGCAAAAACGAAGATAACTCTTGGACAAGGAAATTTCATTTACTAACGCATTTAAGTTTTAACTTTACAACAAATTACCACTCTCCTACAAAAAACAAACAAATGTGAGACACAACATTTACAGAACATTGCAACCAAACACGGAGTGATTGAAGTGATATAGATAAATAGATTACATTAGATCAGATTATATTAAAATTAAAATAAAATGTACTGAATATGTTAAATGTCTTCCCCAGCTCATCAAATCCCAGTGCGGAAAACATTATGAAATTCAATTATGTTAAAAAAAATAATAACTTAAAAAAAAATTTTTGGCCATTTGTTTGAACTGAAAACAGAATATTTACAGAACTTGAATAAAACCTTTGTAGAACTTAAATTTGAAAAATCGTTCAAATTCTGTGAAACAACTATTCTAAGGAACGGAGAAAAGATTTTTTTTCTTTTTTAAAAAGAAAGACAAACATTCCCGGGTTACGAATAACCTGAAAATATTTGAAAATCTCCTACTACCACCACAGAAAGCGGAAAATGTTGCTTGTGTTGTGATGGAGGACTTAGCCAGCCGAGGAATTGAACACACTACGCCAGCGCGATGTCAACTCGGCCACCGACCGGTCAAAAGATGATAATCTTTCTTCAATAGCTTTTCTAAGTAAATCTATTTCAGCATTAAATTTTTTTCAAGTCACTGTAAACAGAATACAAATATAGATACGGTAGGCCTTTAATAAAAAAAAATAATTCCAAGATAACTTACCACAATGATAATTCAACACATCTTTAAAACGTCATATAAAGTTATTTAAAGTGAAAAAAAAAACAAACTAAAAACCTAACCTATTTAAATGAGTTCTTGTTTTATCACTTTTTAAAGGTGTATTGTATCGTTCTTGAAGTAATAATCTTCAAGAACGTCATAAAGCTCTGATCAAAAACCAAAAAGCAGGTTCTTACCGGGTCTGCAAACTGTTCCTTGAACCTTTCTCCAATGTCTTTTCCCTTCTTTGCTCTGACCAAGATGTACAGTTTTGGTATTCCGGGACATGATCTGAAACAAGACACACACATTAATTAGCATAATATTGCAAAAACGTTCCCTCTATCATTCGTATTTACATATTTCCCTTTCAAACCATCTTCAGTGATGTTCTTCTTTTTGAATGCTTTTAACGTAACCTTAAGCTAATGTTCGATGGAAGAAAATATTTTTTGATTGGGGTGTTCCCTGATCATCTCTCTAATGCACTTGAATTTCATTTGGTTACCCTGGCACCTCTTTCTCTGTCCATTCGCTCTATATATCGAAACCACCTGTGAGTCCCCTTCTTAACCTCTTAAAATCCAGCGTATCGATATGGATGCATTTAAAAATCATTTTACTGAATATGACTAGCTATTGTGGGGAAACCAGACATTATCTGGTAAGGCGTTACAATTTACAAAAACATAATTCTGCTAAATCAGTATAAAATATAGTTCCTGCGCGAAAAGTAGGAAGAGGAGAATCATTGAGAATCATTCTGGCCGCGAACTAATTCAACAAACTGAGTCACCGGTGACCACTGACCGCGCCATGGCCTGGAGTTATTGGGTTACCGGCGTGCTTGAAGTGCTCTTTGAGAACATGACTATGGGAAAACTCTATTTATCGATGAAAGGTTAAACCATTGCTTTTTCTATCTTTTCCAGAACGATTTGAGCAGTATCTTAGCGTAGGCAATATGCAGTGAGGATTATCATTTACTCAATGTTCCTCATATTTCAAACGCCGATGTTTACTCCATATATAAACACTAGGAAATTAGTATTCAAAACACACAATATTAAGATCTTACGATTACCAAACTAGGCACATGCGCGTAATATTGTAACCTTGAACCAAGATTTACAGCTATTAAGGAAAAAAGTTGTACCTATTCTCTCACAATTTATGACTTTCCGTGAATATTTATTGTGTTAAAGGTTCTTACATTCCCATGGGCACATATTCTTCTTCTTCTTTCGTATGGTGGAGGGGTTCAGAGGACAACTTCTCGGTTAGTGAGCCAGTCAGACCTCATAAATCCCGCCGTGGAATGAATGCAGCGGGTATTCTTTGACCACATGGGCACATGATTTTAAATGATGCTTTGAGCAATTTAAAGCGAAAAATTAATTTACATTTATTAAACTCGTTATTTTTTTAAAGCTAGCTTTATGACATGTTTCTCCTTAGCGTCGAAAATTCTGAGAGGGTTAAAGCAGTCTATTTGAAGCATCATACCTGCTCAGTCGATCATGAGCGTGAGTTGCATCTGATAAGATTGTCCATCGCGCAGACGTTAACTAAGTATGATGGTGCCATCCAGTTCAATTCCTTCACACTACTAGTTCTGTGAACAGTAGACCAAGCATCCAAAAAAGTATGCTTATAATTTCTTCTCATTAAAACCAAAATTTCATGCTTACCTGCTTAATTAGAAACCATAAATTTTATGTAACTTTTTTTTTCAAACAAGGAATTGCACAATTTTTTTTCAAAGGAAAGCCAATTACTCAATGACAATTCTTTTTCAAACTTTCTTCTAGCAGTTAGATACCATAATATTGAAAAGCTCAGTCAAAGTTATCAGTATTGCCAAGTTAGCATATTATATGCTAAATTTTGCATAATTACTCCATGTTTAGCATAACTATTATGCTTTTAGCATATAGCATATTTATTTGGCTTATTTTTACTGAAACATGAAAATAATAAAAACCAATTTTTTAACTAACAAAAATGATATCGATTGAAAAACTGGTGTCTCAATGGAGAAAAATAGTTCACATTAAATGGGAATCCTTGACTTCCACTGTAGAGTGTTGGAATGAAGTCATGCAATATAAAGATGCAGCTCATAATAAACCCTTCGGTGATTTATGTCAGTTTGCAATGTCTATTTTAACATTGCCTCATTCAAATGCGGACATTGAACGTGTATTTAGCCAAATGAGTCTGGTCAAAACAAAACTCCGAAATCGTTTGGCTGTGAGAACCCTGAATGCCATTTTGTATGTGAGATTTGGCCTAAAGTGAGCAGGAAAGTGCTGTTATTCTTACACTGTTCCTGACGAAGTACTATGCTGCATTGTGACCAAAGAAAGTAACGACTCCGTCTCTCAGCCTTCCACATCAGCTGCTGTTAATGAAGAAGAAGAAGATGAAGATATTGATATTATATTTCACTGATTTTATTTCTAAGTTAAATTTATGTTAGCTTTTATTTGGTATTTTTTAAAGTAATTTAGCATTTTTCTGGCATATTTTTCCCATCACTCTATTTCTCAATAAATACTAAGTTAAATTTAGGTTGGCTTTTTTTTGGAATTTTTTAAAGAAATTTAGCATATTTCTGGCATATTTTTCCCATCACTCTAGCATATTTTGAAGTAGTTGAGTTGGCAACACTGAAAGTTAGCCATCTAAGTAAAGTAAGGATTATTTGCATAATAGAGTTGATGCAGCAGATCAAAAACGTAAATCGGTCAAAGGCAAATCTAGGCAAATCTAGGCAAAGTTAGCCACCTAGTTAACCATCTAGTCAAAGTAAAGCTTGCTTAAATAAGTGGATGCAGCAGATTATCAAAAACGTAAATCAGTCAGCTATCTAGTCAAAGTTAAAGTAAGGCTTGTCCATGTAATAGAGTTAATGCAGCAGATTTTTGAAAACCGATTCATCAGTCAACTAAGAATAGTTGACTAGTCAAAAAAGTTATATAACTTGAATAATAAAGAAGATGGAGCAGATTTTCAAAACCGAAAATGTACAAACAAATTGACAGACAGATGAAATGCCAAACGGTTCATTAGGTAGACTAGCAAAAAAAAATAACAAAATATTGCAGTAGAATTCCATATATCTACGCACATTCCATATACACCATATTCCATATATGGACGCACCTCAACTAAAGACAGCGAAAGTAAACCAGGTGGCAAAGCGTATTAAACCCCTTAATTAATTCCCACAAAACCAATGCCGACCAGTGGCAAGTCAAAAACTTGCAAAGTAGAATGACAAAGCATCGTTAGTTTGGAATAAATTCATAAATTAAGACCGCGGAGGTCAATTTAGCTGCGGGCAAAAAACTCTAACACAACTTCAAGTTCAATGAAAGTCTTATGTTAATTTTGTACGCGGTGAGTATTTGAAATGTAATTTAAGTATTTGAATATTTCCTGTGTTTATTTGTATCCGAATATATCTTTTGTGTACTTCAAGCTTTTGTTAAGTTAGGCTTTGTCGAAATTTGATGCCACATTTCTTGGTGCTAATTGAGAAAGCTTTCTTTGTTGGAGTTTCAACACTCTTTTCTAGAAACGATTTTCATTTCTCTAATTGAACAATTTTTCGAATGTACAATTTTTTGGCATCTTGTAATACTTTTAGACAGTTTGGTAAATATTTCATGGACTCAATATAACGATATTGCGATGTGAATATTTTCATGTTGTTGAGTCGATTTTTTTACATATTTGCTTATTCACATATGAACTTCACAACTTACGCACTTCCTTCTGTCCATCTCCTAACCCTCCCCCCACCATCAATTGAGAATGTCCTAGACTCACTATCTCTCGGTATTTATGAGTAGATGGGACTGGTGTGCGGGTTTCCACAAATCGACGCCTAAATATAGGTATGATTGAACATTTCTTCCAAATGTTGTGTTTTAAGGAAACATGTTTTACTCCTATAGTGATTTGTTTTTGGGGTATTATGCCGTGTTGCACTACCTCCTTCTTTAGCCAACGTTTCGTACTCCTGATTTATTAACTGTTATAAACATAAATTATAAATATTTTTGGTTTTGTTGTTTTTTTTCATATTCTATATAAGTTCCCTAAATGTGGGCCGCACAACGCACTTGAGCCGCTCCCAACTAGCAAGTAGTTAATAAATACTTGAACTTTGATGGCAAGACCCGAATACAATATTATAGTCACAAATGACTTCATACACTTTATTTTGCCCTTTTATTTGATTAATTGTTTATTTGCTAGCTGAGAGCGGCTCACGTGTGTTGTTGTGCGGCCCGTCTAAAGGCAACTATACAATATGCACATATATGTACCTACTACCTACACTAAAACCTAATTAAAAACATATTGTCACTAGTATTGCCTATTGTTCTCTTTAGAACAGGTCCAAAGCGACCTAGTTAAAAGAATAAATAAACTATTAACATTCTTTTAAATCATCATCAGGTCAAAATTCATAGAGAGTAATGTCAGCATAGAAGATTTCCGAGAGCCAGTGTCCGGAAACTCAAAGTGCAAGTGGAAATGTGGTAAATCTACATCACATTTGAAGTTGATTTATTAGTATGACTTTTTTTGATTTAAGCCCTCGTTCTCGAGTAAACCAAGTCCAAAGTTGGAGATTTTTATGGACAATTTTTTTTGAAAAATTACTCAGATTGAAAAATTATTATTTTTGTGTTCTCTTTGTGATGTAGATTCATCTCTTTTCCGCTTGTACTACGAGTTTCCGGACACAGCGTATTTCTTTCAGAGGAAAATTTCCTTTTTTACGTAATTTGTAAACCCTCATCTATTTTGGGGTTTCCAGGGCTAACCGAATTTCTTTAATTTGAAATATTTGTGACGTAAGTTGCGTATGGGGCTTGCTTGGGTTAGATATAATGCCAAGACTTGCGGCATGACAACACTCATAAAACTTGCACCAGTCGATAGAAAAATAATTATCTCCTTTCTGCGAAAATCTCGTGACCTCACTAGTGAAAAAATGTGTAGGCCGTTATGGGATTGAGGCTGAGAAAGATAAGGTGTTAAATGTCTGAACAAATTTTCAAACAATTTACAAAACAACTCTTCACACATAAAATTAGAAATGTCGTTACCACATTACTAAGCAATATTCCAACATTAATATTGATGATTTTTTCTCATGAAGACCAACTATTTTTAAAATAAAAATATTTACCAACTTTAACTATTATTTTCGTTTCGTTATTTATTTACTTTATTTCGTGAAAGTGTTGATAAATGAAAATAATGCAAAAAATCTTTTAATTAATTTAATTTACTTACATTTTATGCAAGGCTTACTGTTAATCTTGTTAGAAAGCAGCGGAAGACATATGAACTAATTTACTAATCATAAACTATAACAAAAATTATGTAATTATAATTGAAATAAAATTGGACCGAAAACCGATCCTTGAGCAACACCCAGGTTGGTTTCAATTGGTGCTAATATTGAGCTTTCAACTTTTGTTACCTGTTTTTCTTTCTTTTAGACATTCTTTGAATAAGTTGTGAAGAGGCGACTATAGTAAGATTCGGTAATTGGAACGGCTCCAATGGACAGAATATGTAGGTACTTTAAAGATTTAACTGGATTTAAGTATAATAAACCTACAGGACGAAGGAGTGTTGGCAGGTCTAAGTTTAAGTGGATGGATGGTGTTGAGGCAAAAATCTCACACACGGATTACAAGGAACTGGAGGAAGACAGAAGAGCATGGCAGAAGTGAAGGATTATAGCCATAGATAATAAAAAAATGGCGATGGACTATGAAACATTATAAGTGTCGCTAAAATAGTTTACAGTAAAGAAAACCACGGAAATGCCTTCCATTTAGATAAGAATGAAAACTCATGTTCGCCACTGACTTATCTTTACTACCTTTTGGTTCTAGCCCATTTAGCACGCGCTCTGTCTCGCGTATACTTGCCAGTAATCGTATACCGCTATCCCATTTGATCGAAATAAAAAAAAATCGTAATTTTGATGAAACACAGTTCTACATGTGAAAATAATTGCAGACTTTTGGATCACAAAACACATCCACATCGCATTTCTTGTGTTCTTCTTTGCTCTACGGCCTGTGCAATTAGTTGACTATTTTCAATTGTTGATAGTGTCGTGCTTATAATAAACCTTTTACTATCTAAAAAGTCATTTCTAAAGCCTACGCCCTCAAAATAATATTGGCGCAGCCGGTAGGATCGTTATGATATCGTCTAAATGACATTAACGGCGTCAACAAATTATGTAAATAACACAGATAGAGATGAAGAAATTAGGGATAAGGGCATTACCTCAGCAGCTTCTCGATGAGCACCTTGCCCATAAAGCCAGTGGCTCCCGTGACGCAGATAACGCTCTTCTCATAAAATTCCTTCACTGGGGAATAAAGCCCCGTCTCTTCCAGCATGTCCATATAGGAGATATCGCCTCCCTCACGTTCCGCCATGGCGGCTTCTGGAACAAATAAAGTAACATTAATTTATTAACCCTTGGAACACCATCCTCACGCGGCTTACTACTCCTTAGTGTGTCACTGGTATAATGCCAATTGCCCACCGTACGCCAGCTGACACTATTTCCTTAATTACTTACTTGTTATTTTGCTGAATTATATTTTTGCAAATTGAAAAGTTTTACCAGATAATTAATTCTTTCAAAAATTTATAAAAAATATGTTAGGTATTTTCCCCAGGATATCTACTTATATTTAGAGAAACGTTTTTCTCTCTAATACGACGGATCTCTGTGGTCGAGGGGGAAAGCTCTGGCGGGTTCATATCCCTACGTGCGCAAGTAAATTTTATTTGAAGAATTTGTGTTACATCACAACTAATTCATCTAAATAAAATATAGTATACTTATTCTCAGTATAGCCCTGGTGTAAGACCATCATTCAGAATTGAAACGTTGCTTGCAATGGCTTTAGCCGTGCTTGGTGACCAGATCTGAATAGCTAAGTACTCCCCCACCTTCAGCCTCACAACATATTCTAATTGGGAAAGCCATATGCTCATTGGCTTCAAACGGTTGGGAACAGTTGGGACTTTAGTGGGGTATTTCACATTAAAAAAAAAATCCCAAAATATTATAGGGTTTTATTATACTTTCCATAAAGCAAAATAAGTGTTCTTTATAATGAAAAATAAATTATATGAGGCATACCTGTACATAAACACAAAACTGCGGCCTTGAAAATCGGAAATATTCTCACAATCATAAGTATAAATTAATATATTTGCTCGTGACGAAACGAGAGTCTAGAATAATTTTATGATACTTTATATCCTTGTTTATATGGGTACTTAATTATAATTATTTGATTTTTCATTATAAGTACCCATACAGAACTAACATAAATATATTGTCGATAAGTGGCTCAGCAGTTTTTTAAATTTAATTAAATAATACAGGGTTTTCCAATAAAAGGTGTTATTTTGAATAGCCCGCTATTTCGGTAGATGTTACTTTTAAAGCTGTCATTTTTTAACATTTGACAAGTAGAAACTACGCCATTAATAAAAATGGAACAATACACGCTTCAACAACGCATTGAAATTATTAAGATTCACTTGAGTAAATCCAATGCAAATCATCTTGAATGATGAGGCCCATTTCTACCTCAGTGGCTTCGTCAACAAGCAAAATTGTCGATCTGGGGCTCGGAAAACCCAAGAGTTTTTGTTGAAAAGCCTCTTTATCCACAACGTGTGACTGTTTGGTGCGGTTTATGGTCCGGCGGAGTCATTGGACCTTACTTTTTTGAAAATGAGGAAGGAGCAAGGAATGGATTGCGCTATCGAGAAATGATTAATGATGTTTTATGGCCGCAATTAGATGGTATTGATCTGGACAACGTTTACTTTCAACAAGATGGCACTACATGCCACACAAGCTACGAAACCATTAATCTTTTACGATTGAATATCAAAATAACACCTCTTATTAGAAAACCCTGTAGTATTTTTTAATATATGAAAGGGTTTGTTTCTATAATTTTATGGCCCAGGAAAGATTTCGAAGGGATGAGAAAACAAAAAAAACTTTTTGGTGGATTTTTAATGAACATATAAATAGCATTTTTTTAAATGAACGTAATATTTTTAATTAAAGCGAAATCGAATTATTTTTTTAGTTGAAAGGATAGCCGGCCATTTTTTTAATGAGATTGTTAATAGAGAGGAAGTGGTTAGTTTTTTAATATATCCCGTCGAAGATGATCGTAAAATATTACCAGCAATAAATATTCTGCTGAGGCAAAACTTGTCGCACTTCAAGCTTATTTGTTGAATCACCGCCGTCTTTATTCACAAGCCGTGATGTAGACTTGGCAGAAACGCAAATTTCAATGTAAAGAAAGTAAGTTACTAATAAGATAAAATTAAAATAAAATTACTGCCTCTTTTTTTATAAGATTTAAATAGAAAATGTTGATGAATTTAAGAGTGACTGTAGTACCTACTTTTTTGCGCCAATTTTCAGTCTTTGCATACACTCTTAAATTCTCTTTGGCCGGTCGGTGGCCGAGTTGACATCGCGTTTGGGTCCCACCCAGGCGTAGTGTGGTCAATTCCTCGGCTGGCTAAGTCCTCCATCACAACACAAGCAACATTTTCAGCTTATTGTGGTGGTAGTAGGAGATTTTCAAATATTTTCAGGTTATTCGTAACCCGGGAATGTTTGTCTTTCTTTTAAAAAAAAATAAATAAAAATAAAAACTCCTTGCCTCATTCAAATTCATACATACTCTCTGTTATTTTGACTCTTAACATTGCCTGACTCAAGTAGCTGGTTCACTTGATCGTGTCATGTCTTCGTCTACCTTTCATATTCGAAAACCATCCCAAACCATCTAAGTGTCCCTTTCTTAATTTCACAAAATTAGATTTTTTTTTTAAATATGCTTACATACACGCCTTGCATTCTTTACGAATCTCCACATTTCTCAAACGGTCATACATAATTTTATCACACATACGCCTCAGGGATTTCATTTCTACAGCATTCAGTCTACTCTCATCCTTTATCTGTTAGTTTCATGCCTCATTGCCATCAAGGTTTCAAATTTCAAATGTAATAATTAAGAGATAATTATTTGTGAAAGTTTTATTAAATTATTCCAAAAAATAAAGAAAAGAAGTCCAAAATGACGTGACATCAATCCTTGGAAAATTGTGGTTTCTAAAAATGATGAACTCCACTTTCTTCAGGGAACTGTTATAAATAATTAAATTTACGTCCAGGAACACAGAACAAACGAGGTATATTAAAACATTAATGTTTACACACGTATAAATGGACGTATTTTCAAAACAAAACAAATAAATCTTGCAAGAATTTCTTCTTTGCGAAACATGAAAAAAGAAGGTAACAGGGTAAATCAGGACATTGGCAATTCAACACACTCTTGAAATGTGATAAAAGTCATGAAAATTAGGTTACCTAATGTTACGTTTATATGCCTCACTTTTAATGACTTTATATAACTTTTCCAAACCTAAAAGAACGCCTATGCGAGAAATTTCGTTATATGCTTCTAATTTATACATATAAGGTATTACATTATAGATTATAGTATCGTATTACCTAGTAAATAACACACTTTATAATAAGTATTGCGACGTGTAGCAGTGTGATAAGTAGCGACGTGTGATTGAAAAAATACATAAAAAAAAATGATTGAAAGAGAATCTTCGTACAGTAAAAAAGCTGGTTAGTCTTTCGGATATGTGTTGATACATCGTGAACGTGAAAAACTTACAATGCCGGGTTTTGAATCTTCCACCTCTAGATCCGGAGTCAAGATTACAACAGCTCGGCATCTGAAGTCGTCAAATGTTACACGCATCAATTTTTTTAAAGAAATAGGAAGTGGTTCCATTACAAATCAACGCTCAGTGGCAGTACCTAGCACAGTGTAATAGTTTACTATACACTATCGGATGGATAGGCGTAACCACCGATGATTTTATACCGAATTCCAGAGCACGGTCGCGCTGTTAATAGCCAGACAGATATTAATAATTTGATATATTTTCATTGAATTGACATTCCGAAACGTCAAACGTCAGACAGCTACGTAAAAATACAAATAAATTGACAATGTTGAATTGAAATACTAACTTAAATATCCATGGGCAGTCGGAATTTACTTTTTGATACTAATAAAGCGAGTTAAATAGTTAATGATGACCGTATTCACAACTTGCTACGTGAAAAAAAATCATTTCTGTAAGCCCGAACTAATATAGCATCATCAAAAACCAGAACGGATTATTTCAATTCTAAGAGCTTCTTTAGTTCAACTCCGTTCGTTAATAAGCCAGTAATTTTGCGTAACTAACGACATTATTAAAAAAAGATGTGTGTATTGACAGTTAACCAAAGCTTCTGATACTATATTTAATTTGGGAGGCGGGTATGGGTACCGCCGCCCGGGGAACAATTTATTCGATACACCTCCGCCATGGGCCACCTCAAGTGGTTCACTACTTTTAGTGACTTAGCAGGGGTACCCAGGTTCATCGGGTGAGGTGTGTCCAGGTATTGGCGACGGCGCCTACCAACCTACTGCATGGTAGGCCTGATCGGGAGAGGCCAGCTTGGGGAGACCCTTTGACTTCTCCAGCTACCCATCGTCTTGCACCGCAGCGGGAGGGATGGATTAATACATCCGTAACTCCTAGACACACTAACACCTTGATTCCTACCCACCCCTCACCTTATTCCTTCCCAGAACTTCTTCTCCTTCCTTTCCTTGAAAAGACCCTCCGCGCGGCATCTCCAAATATGACATAGTTCCTGAGAGAAATTATTTTCTTCAAGGCCTCCTGTGTGGGATTAATGTAAAAAAAAATACAGTGTGTGGCAAGCCTAAGCACGACGGAAGTGAAACTTTTAGTATTCTTCTCTCTCTCTTTTCATTTCATTCTCTCTTTTTTTTCTGTCTATTGACATATTTATAAGTAGCATGTGATAAAAAAATTAAAAGTTATAAAAATATGGGATTTGAACCCGGGTCCTGCATAACGAGTGTCGAACGCTCTGCCTCTAGACCGCGGTTATTACGTATTCGACCAAAATATCATATAGTCAAAATATCTAAAAGTCGCAGCACGAGAGCATTTTATCACTTTAAAAAAAATTATTATTAAAAAAATGCGCGTAAAGAAGTTTCACTTCAAAAAAAAATTAGTTAAAGCGGGGATCGAACTTCGGTTCTTCACGACGACAATCGGGCGCTTTGCCTCTAGACCGCGAAGCTGAGTTTGAAGAGCGACCGAAAGTAGGTATATAATATTGGCTAGGCTCCTATAGCGAAATGATCACGGTTTTTGATGACGGTCCTCGAAATTGCATAACGCGCGTAAAGAAGTTTCACTTCAAAAAACTATGGAGGCTGCGCTAAAATTTTTCAATCGTCGTTTGGAATATTTCTTATCAATAGTTGACCGTGCTCGCAAATATCGTTAGCTGACCATAGATGAAGAAATAGTCAATATTGTATTTACGTAAGGCTTTATCAATCGTTCGAGCTTGACCTCCAGAAGATTGAACATGCAATATCGGTCAGTTTTGTAAAAAACTGGTCAATCAATACAGTCAACGTGGAAGGTATCATTATTATTTCTACAAACCTAAAAAATTTACGCAAACGATTAAAATTTAATTTAATTGATTAAGAATGATGAAAACTGGAAGTTATTATAATTATTTATGTAAAGACAGGTTATAATTAGCAACCACGCGTCGGGAGTTTAATAATTTTCTAGCTAAGTCCACCATCATTGCACTGGCAACATGTTACCACCATAAAGAGATTTCCCTTTATGGTGGTAACACACTGGGTTTGTATTTTATATTATTTTACGTTGCGTACGTTGCGTACGCAACGTACGCAAGGCATCAAGAGGAACGGCTGTGCAGTGTGCGGCCTTCTTCAGACAAAATTTAAATTTGGATTAGATCCTACAATACCCTACGAAACTGAACAATTATTTTTTTAATTAAAAGGGTATATATTATGTTATATTTTATTTTTAGTTATATAAATTATAATATATAGACCATTAAATAACTCAAATTGGTTTGGTTTTAGAGGTAACTTTGGCATTAAAAAATAATACTGTCCCATCTTCTGTTTTAATTAATATATGATGAAAAATAAATTAAATCATAATGAAAAGGCATCTTTTAGAGAAATGATTATTTACACACGACAAGTATGTGTTCCAACGTAAATCAGTCATTTATAATTTAAATTTTATTCTCATAAAATTGATTTTTTAATAAGCAAAATAAATACTTTTAATAATTCTAAATAACTCAAAAATAACTGTCACTGTTGCCACCAAAATCATGGAAATTTGATTTCTTAAATGGCCTATATTTTATAATTTAAAATAAATAATAAACAAAGTAGCTCAAATTATCCATACTAACTATTTGCTTAAATCTTTTGAATAAAACAAATATTGAATTTGGTAGGGCATTATGGGCTTAAATCCAAATTTAAGTTTTGTATGAAAAAAGCCGTGCATCCGTTGCTCTTAAGATATCTGGACAACTTACAATCCACAATGAAAAGGCATATTTATATTTATTTATGATTTTTTATATGAAAATATGCACACAATGTTAATCTGCGCTGTCTGGCTGATCGGCGTGGGACGTGTGAAAAAAATAAGTTGATTTTATTTTGGTTTTGGCGTTTGGCATTTATGACATTTTTGTTTTTGATAAAATAGGAGATAAGCAACTAATAGATTTAGTAAGATGTAACGAAGTGATTTATAATTCATGAGATTTCTCCAAATGAAGGAGTTTGGCTTCTACCCGTGGCTCAATCCTACCGATTCTCTTTTGGGTATGCTAGGAATGAATTATCTATGAGTCAGAAGGGATGTACACATTTCTTCAGACTGATTCGCGGATGATTTGAAAACCCAGTTAGCATAGAGAGCATTCATTTCTATTTTACCGATGGTTCTCTGCGCCGTTTTTCAAAAGCTACCTAAATGGACGCCAGATGTATATATATTTATGTACATACCTAAATGCTGTTGAACAGAATCAATTCGGATATCGACATGTTTTGTATCAATGAAACTTCCTTTAAAAGGCAAGCTCTATTATCACTGGTATAGTTGATATACACACTGTTAATATTAATATAAGAATTCTTATTATAAAAATATTTTTAAAAGGCATTGAAATTAACAATTTTGTAATATTATATATATATTTTTTTTTATATTATATATTATATTTTATTTATTTGCAAAAACAGTACAAAAACCAATACATTGCAAAAGCGGTAAACAAATTATTGAAGAAAATTTTATACATAAGTATACAGTTAAAACATATGCAAAAGCGGTAAACAAAATATGGAAAAAAATTTATACATAAGTATACAGTTAAAACAAATACAATATTTCGCGCTTAAAGTCGTTGTAGGACATATGGAAAATATCCAAGTTAGCTGGAAGGGAGTTAATTAACCTAGTGAGTCTTCCCAGGGGCATCACCATTGGTAAGTTAGTTCTGGACCTGGGAAGAATTAAAAGCCTGTGTTGGCGGCCTCTCGTGAAATTATCCGGGACATAAAGTCCTATTTTTGACAGAATGTCTGGAATTGATACTAAACCATTCAGAAGCTTGTAAGCCATCAACAATAATGCGACGTCCCGTCTGGAACTAAGGCTGCAGATATTCAGCATTCCCGAGATAAATGCTGTTGGAAACAGCCATGGGTAAAAACCAAACTCTCTCATATAGAGGTATCGTAAAAATTTCTTTTGAATTTTCTCGACCATTAGTACGTTTTTGTATGAATAAACAAATTGAATTGAATTGAAGAAACAAGTTAAAATAAGTAACATACTTAGCAACCAGTTCTTAACTAACTTTGGTATACCACAAGGAAGCATATTAGGACCTTCGTTATTCCTGTTGTATATTAACGACTTAGGAAAAATCAATGTTCGGAGGAAAATATAAAATATTATATTCTTTGATAATGGTATTTGACAATTTATTGAAGAGCGCCATTTTAATGAAATATCACCTCAGGTGCGCTTTAATGACATAATTGGATAAATCTACATATGTCGCCATTGTCATGGATATTCATAATATCAAACGGAATCAGTTGGTAATTAATTATTAATTTTCCCAACAATTTTCCATTGACGTTCTTCGTGCACGTAACTTTAAGTGATAAACTCATGCAAGGTCTTCATAGAAGTCAGAAACACATCTCCAGAAACGTAAAATATAACCTCTTCAACGCTGATATGAACGGGTGTGAATAGGATGAGAGGGTGTTACGATGTGAGTCCCATGGATCCACGGCGTCACTTTCTTTCATATGGTAGGGGTTTAGAGGGGAACATCTAGATCAGTGAGCCAGTCTAGGGCCTCAGACTCACTCTTTGGACCTCAACAATATCGGTCCTTTGTTACCCACCCCGGAGGTGGCGGGGTCATATCCCCGCAAGCGCAAGTAAATAAAATAATTAATTATTAAATTGTTTTATTCAAATTAAATAATATACAGTATAATTACGCACGTTCCACAGTGATATATACTATGAGTATTTCAGTAGTGAAAGACCACCATTTACTTTACAACCCTCCACTACCTTATTTTCTTGCTCTCCACACCACCTTCAGTCTTACAACGTGTCCCAATTTGGGAAGCCGTAATTGCATTGGCTACGGACAATTAGGAACAGATGGGATTCTTGTTAGGTTTTAAAAGATGTTTAAGCAAAATCTCTCAATAGGTCATATTTTGCGTCCTGAAATTTTCACAGATAGAATATTTATAACACAACTATTTTCAGCATACACGGAGAAAAATGAGTATTGTTAATTCATTATGAATTATTGCTAATCCGGATAAAAACGGGTTTGCAGGCCCTTAACGAATGAACACACTTTAAGTGAAATACGAATATATTACCACGATGTCGAAACACGTGTTCATAAAAATCTTAATTTCCGTATTTCGTCTTTATATATTATCAAGGAAAAAGCAGGTGCGTCAATACGTGTTCAATACATCCATTCAAACGTAAAAAAAATATGCGGAATTATATGTTCCTTATTGTATTTTTTTCAATAATTAGAAAAGATAATGTTAAGAGTATATCGTTGAAATTCATTTATTAATAATACTAATTTGCTAATTAGAAAAACCACATGGGAGCTTTTGTGTCTTAATATCAACAGGGCATAGTTAATCGTAATGATGTTATTTCCATAATGATGGCTGTATATTTTTCCAGAAGAGAAACCATCACATAATTTTAATGAATCAGTTATTTTAGTGGGCACTAGAATTAATTATTGGAATATTGAATTCATGTTGTTCCACGTTTAGTAAAGTGTTTTCGGGTAATTCCGCCCGTAAAGAGTTTATTGTAAAATACAGCTTAAGGCGAAGCTGAATGCCAAATCACTATTTTGATTAATCTTTATAACGAATTGGTGTACATTATGAATACCAAAAAATATGTTTTAGATAAATTGAAGGTTTTCCTAGGGTTTCGCTTGAGTAGAATACAAATAAAAAAATAAATTACTCAGTAAAAAATATAAATGAAAACTACTAAAAAATATTTTTTTTCAATAGAATTGTATGAACGCATAACGAAAACAGCTTAAAAAATACAGTATTATAGCTAAGATTATCTGTGATAGTTTCAATTGATTTACTTTTTTTTTTTATAAATAAAAACCAGTTTTGTGCTTGAAATCTAACGTTTCTAGAATCCGTTTGTCAAGTGATTTTATGCCTATTACCTACAATATAAGGTATACCAAGAATATACACATTTTTGGCTTGTAGCTTCCTCAACAGTGTTGCAGGCGGCCGATACTTCTGAAAGATTCTCCATTATTGTATTAATTAAAGAACGACATTCAGAATTGAAACGTCACTTTAAATTGCATTAGCGTTGTTTAGTGATTAGATTTGAATAACCAGGTAACCTTTACTACCTTTTGTTACTTTCCTTTTCTACATCTCTTTCAACCTCACAACTGATTGGACACTACGTAACTCCACTGACTCTACACGTCGACAGTTGGTATTGCACTGTGATTCACGTAATTTACATAAAAAATATAAAATAATGAGTAGTCGCGGGTTCAAATCCCGGTGTGCGCCAGTAAATTTTATTTGATTAATTTATATTATTTCACAATTTACTCAATTAAAATAATATATAGTATATTTGCGGCATGTTCCAGAGTACACGTAGAATCACTCCGTATCGCACTGGTAGACACCACCATTCAAAATTGAAACGACTCTTGGGTAAGAATCCAGTGCATTTTTAACTCCGCTGGAAGTATACCGCTAAGTGCAAGGGGTAATCTATTATATTTCTTTAAAATGCTGTCAGAATGTGATAAAATTTGTGTGTAGATGGGATGGGATGGGATATTTCCGAGTGTATCCGAGAATGTTATCGTTTTTGAAATATTCAAATTTTGAAATCAAACATTAAAAAGTGAGTCATTTTAAAATGACTCACTTACGTTTTAACACTGAACCAAAATTTTTGATAACAAAAAAACACCCATTTTATTAGACAAATTTATAAAAATTTGTCGTTTCTTATAAAAATAATCAATAAAAGATTCACAAAGTTTCATAATTTTCATAGAGGTATACATTTTAATTATTCTGTGGTTATCTTCTAGATTTTAATATAAAGTGTGGTGATTTCTCTTTCTTACACCTTTAAATCATATTTCTAACCATGACAGTAAGAGAGACAGCGATTTCTATGCGAGACCATATGAGCTGTTCCGAAAAGCGAACAGATTGACGCTACGGGTAACATCTATGTTCGTGAAGGATTAACTCAACATTCGCTAAATTATGTTTGCTGACATGATGTTAATTGATAAAGCGGTAGTTCATATCAGATTGCATCCTAATAAATAATAACCATAAATAAATATGTCCTAATTATTTGGAATGCATTCCAGGTCTTGGTCATACGCGTAATAATGCATTACCTACCCATTGTTACCATTTGCCTTGTGTATTTTTGCATAAAATATGCCTAGTGTATGAACAATATTGCACTTTATGTAATATTACCTTGATCTTTTAGAATAAGCACGGAAAGGTGACATGTCAATATCACAATATTAACTGACCAAATTAATGGTCGTTTATCTTACTTATCCCTTAAGTGGATAAAATATTAAAGAGACGGCGATGTGTGAATGCGGTGCGGTACAGACCATTGAACATGTGGTCAACAAATGCCCTTTGCATTCACTCCCCGGAGTGATCAATACTTTTGCTGGTTATCTGCCTGGATGTGATTCAAATTAAAGACTTTTCACATGGCTGGAAAGGAATGGCTTATCGGTGTTCCTAAGAGTATCAAAGAAAATAATAGAAAATATAAAAATTCAAAGTTGATTTTAAGTTCTTTGACGGTTCTATTCAAGTTCTGTTATAACTGCCCTATAATCATATAATTCACAGAACGTGAAAGTCAACATTGTAATTTGATGAAATTTTCAAATTTAAAAGTCAATTTTCAAGTTCTGTTATTATTTTAGTTCTGTCAAGTATTTCAGTTCTGTCAAGTATTTCGCCCATAATGATATAATAACAGAACTTGAATAGGAAACACAGAACTAGCAAATGAACGTTTTAATTCGATGAATTGTTCAAATTTCGATGAACATTTTCAGGTTCTGTGGAAGCTCTTCGCTGGAAACTTATTATATACTGATATAATAAGTTCTGTTATTATATCAGTATGGGCCAGTTGCTTTTCACAACCGAACTTATAACAGAACTTAGAATAGAATTTTCACAAAACCTTAACTCCGTTAACTCCGAAATTTGATTGATTATTAAAATTTTCTGAAAAAAACCCGTCTTAAGAGTCGACTCTGATGAAATGTTTCAGTGGTTAAAAAAAAGGAATACGTGAGTAGATTTTCGTGTGATTATTAAATCAAATTTTATGAAAATTTATGCATTTATGATTATTTTTTAAATTGTAAATTTCTATTATTTATTGTTTTTGGTTGAAATCATTTTGTTTTGCATTCACTCATAGTGAAAAAAGATATTACCCCTGTTTATACTTCTGTGCAAGCAAAAAAATAAAATTAAAATAACAGGAAGGAATAACCTTCAAACAAGGGATAATTCATAAGTGTAGCATATTGTGCGAACCCTGACAACCTCATAAAATAATTTCGGTCATTTTTGTGTATACTAGTGCAAAACGAAAAACTAGTGACACGTTCTTTTTTTCCAGATGTGTGCGGAAGATGAAAACATGTGTGCGGACGGTTCCATGATAACTCAAAACAGTGACAATTCAACACACTTTTAAAAAGTGATATAAAGTCATTAGAAAACATTAAAATTTTTTTTTTAACCTAACCTAACCTACTTAACCCAGTTAATAAAGTTTTTTTTTCATCACTTTCCATGACTTTTTAAAGATGTGATGAATTATCATTGTGATGATTTATCCGGTCACCGTGCGGACAATTTTTAAAATATGTGCTGCCGCACATTCGCACACTTCGGAGATTGTGATTATTTACGAGAGTGTTTTTTGTGAGGCGTATCATAAGAAGCAATCAATATTCATAATACGCGTATTATATTAAGACACAAAAATAACATGTATTCTAGAGATAGATCGTAGATAATACGGATGTTGTATGAACTGAATTCAAATTGATCGCACGAAAAACATATTTTTATACTGAACAAACAATAATAAGATAACTATCTTTTGAACGAAGAGATACAAACAATATGACAAAATACATACGCTGTTAATAAAAAAAAATAAAAAATAGCGAAATAGGATGTATTAATGAAGGTACAAACAAATAGGTATGTTATTGGTTTCCTGATCGATTAGATTGAGTACGAACATAAAGTGAATCTCGGTGACCTTAAAACAACCAAACGGTGACAGGGCAAAAATTAGCTGTTGACATAGACCTTCAAATGCAAAAATATTTGAAAAATCGTGCTGATCATTTGAGGTATGCGACACATTATGCTATAGGCATCATGCTTAAGCCTATTTCAGCATATCGCTTGCCATACACTACCAATAGGAATGCATGGCGAGCGATATGCTGAAATAGGCCAAACAGGCTTAATTGCGACCTTGTCAAATGTGACGATCGGTCAAGCAACTGGAAAAGTTTCAACGTTGAAATTTTTAACAAGGCATGAATTCTGCCATGAAATTATACGTCCAAGCTATCAATTTGAGGCGATTTGGATGTTTTGAGGCGATTCGAGGCACTGAGAGTTTTTATTTGTGATAGCTAGGGTAGATACCTACTTTAAAATTTATATGTGCATGCCAGGATATAAACTTGGGACCTCCGGCTTGCTAGTAGAGAGCCTTATCCCTGGACCACGGAGGCCGTCAATGACAGGCTTGTCTTTTTTAGAATTTATGATTTCAATTTCCATTCTCTTTCGCGTCATTTATATTCACAAACCTTAAATTCTTTGGGGATCTCCAAAATTTCTTATGACACGAGTTCATTATTAATTGACACAACCAAGTAAATAATCAATATTACTTCACTGGTTGACGCAACCAATTAAACAATCAATTTTAATTCATTGGTTGACGCAGTCAAGTAAAAAATCAATATTACTTCATCGGTTGATGCAAACAAGTAAACAATCAATATTACTTCACTGGGTGACGCAACCAAGTAAACAATCAATATTAATTCACTGGTTGACGCAATCAAGTAAACAATCAATATTACTTCACCGGTTGATGCAAACAAGTAAACATCAATATTACTTCACTGGTTGACGCAACCAAGTAAACAATCAATTTTAATTCATTGGTTGACGCAATCAAGTAAAAAATCAATATTACTCCATCGGTTGATGCAAACAAGTAAACATCAATATTACTTCACTGGTTGACGCAACCAAGTAAACAATCAATATTAATTAATTGATTGACGCAATCAAGTAAAAAATCAATATTACTTCATCGGTTGATGCAAACAATTAAACAATCAATATTACTTCACTGGGTGACGCAACCAAGTAAACAATCAATATTAATTCACTGGTTGACGCAATCAAGTAAACAATCAATATTACTTCACCGGTTGATGCAAACAAGTATCAATATTACTTCACTGTTTCACATCAATATTACTTCACTGCTTGACCCAACCAAGTAAACAATCAATATTACTTCAACGGTTGATGCAACCAAGTATACAATCAATATTACTTATTTTTAGGACAGTAAAATATTGTACGTCACTCTACATAGTCTTTCAAGATTCTCTTCACTGACGTGGTAAGAAGTAATTTAGAATAAAATACCATCATTTGGTCACCATACCATAAAGCACATTAAATTAAAATTGCATCAATTTTTAAGGTTTAAAACCATCCATACCCTTTGACCAAATTAATTATGTTAATTACTTAATTTAACCGACTTATCTTGCAGAAGAACCATGAGCGATTTGATACTTGTATACAAAAGGTACAGTTGATGGCTTTATGGATAATGGATGCATCTGACTTAACTAAGCTAATAACGTTCAGAGTACTATATCGTAACACGAGATTTCCTGAGTTGTTCTTTGTTTTCTTTTTCATATAAATAATTTTCATATAAAGAATATTTTCTCCTCAAAATGTGTATGCAACTGAATATTTCCCCTCAAAATGTGTATGCAAGTGAATATTTCCCCTTAAAATGTGCATACATCTGAATATTTCCCCTCAAAATGTGTATACAAGTGAATATTTCCCCTTAAAATGTGTATGCAACTGAATTTTTTCTCCTCAAAATGTGTATGCAACTGAATATTTCCCCTCAAAATGTGTATGCAAGTGAAAATTTTCCCTTAAAATGTGTATGCAACTGAATATTTCCCCTCAAAATGTGTATGCAAGTGAATATTTCCCCTTAAAATGTGTATGCAACTGAATATTTTCCCCTCAAAAAACAAATATACATATGTGTATTGATTGTTACGTATTTAAAACGCACCTGGTAGATATTTTTGTTCGCACCTGAGTTTTGCAATAGATCGTTACTCCAAGATCAATGGAATGACCGCCAATATAATGATTGCATTGATAGCTTTATTATTTTTGTTACATAAACCTTCATAAATCAATAACGAACTAGCCCCCTGGCCAAATTTAAACAGATTTTTTTTCTAAGGTCAACGTAATCCGAACAATATAATTATTACCCTCTGAATTAATGAGAAAAATCCTATACGACAAGTAAGAAGCGGTATATTCGCAGAACTTGAATAAGAGATAATTCTCTTGCTCAGGGTTATATTATAATTATTAAAGTGTTTTCCGAAGTTAAATACTTAGTGAATGGGTTAGTATTATTATTATTTGTAGTTTCTGTGAATGAGTGCTTATTGCACAGCATGGAAATTCAAGATTATTACAGAGTTGCTTCAAGACCCAGGTTTACACTTTCCTGTCCTCAAAAACACACTGCACATATCTTCCCCAAAGATGATATTTGCCCTGAGGGAGATATTTCCCTTGGGTGGGGGCCCACACAGAGGTGTGTGAAGTTAATACAAAAATATTAATTATAAATAAAATACAATTTATCGTGAGTTTTAGCAATTTTTTTCTCAAAATAACTCTTGAAAATATGAAACCACGCTTCGTTGCATTGCCTAAGCATTTGACCACGGTATAAAGAAGAAAAGTGACTTACATACAAATTTGAATGGAAAAAAATATTCCATTTAGCCCAATAGCCAAGCGCTCTATCTCACATTCGCCTGACTCCATCTCCATCGCAATTGAATTTCGGAAACACAGTTTTGTATTAGAAATTTAACTCTCGTATGGGAAAATATTTAGATTACGAAACACGCCCACAAGGCATCTTTGGGTTCTTCTTTATTCTATCCTTTTGACAAGCTCAATAGCTCATGATGGAAATATTTTCATGATCGTTTATCGGCAGGATCACTGATTCTGTAGTTCCAGCCAAAAATTAAATGTATGGCGCAATAATAGCCATGGACTCCAGTAAGTAACACATTGTATTTTCTGGGATTACAAGTGAAAATATTGAGAGATCGGACAAACACTATTTATGTATATATTTTTTTAAAAAGAAAGACAAACATTTCCGGGTTACAAATAACCTGACAATATTTGAAAATCTCCTACCACCACCACAGTAAGCGGAAAATGTTGCTTGTGTTGTGATGGAGGACTTAGCCAGCCGAGGAATTGAACACACTACGCCTGGGTGGGATCCAAACGCGATGTCAACTCAGCTACCGACCGGTCAAATGTACAGTTGTCTCGCTTTCGTGACGTCTCTCTCATAAAAGACTTCAATCGCAAAATAAAATGTAGTATAAATGTAGATTATAATAAGTAATTTGTGAACTTAAATGGAAAAACAATTAAATAAAACAAAACAAGTAGTTTAAAAAAGTCTTCTCTACTAGAACATAACGCACAAACATAAAAAAACAAACGTAACGTATCTATCAACCTACTTAGTTCCAACAAATAGATTTTAATACCAGTAGATAATTACGGCCGGTGTGTACTGTGTAACTCACAGCAAGTCGATACATTTAATGAGCCTCGGCCTTAGCTTAGGCCGGATGATCGAGGTCTTCAACCGGTCAAGAACTAGATACTTCTACGCCGCGTAATATTGAGATTACGTAATAACGTTTTTTCATGGCGAATCGTAGGTCGTCTATAAGTAGAGTTTGCGAATCCCGCATGTTATTCAAATTCCGTGGGATTGCGAGACATAATTTAAAAATTTAAGATTTTTATTAAGGGATATTAAATTGATAAATCGAAAAATTGTGTTAACTTTATATAAGGCAATATAAATTAATAAATAAAAGATAATGAAAGGTAACACCAAGGATGTTTTGTATCAATCATCTTTGGAACTAGTAATATATAATATATAAGTAGATAATGAAAATGTTATAATATGTATTCAAGAAGACTTTGATAAAAAAGGATAATAAAAAAATATGGATACATAACTGTTACCTACAGGACTCTCCACAATCATTTGAGATCCACCATCTGTGGTACTACTAATATTATAAAAAGGTGTAGAAAATGTAACAGAATAAGCCTTTTATGAAGACTACAAAGAAGAAGACTTAAATATTTGATCGTAAAAATTTCGTAGGTACTGATTTCTGGGCAATATGAAGCTTGATTATCACGTGATTCGACTCGCAAGTACGTTTAAATCAAAGACAGTCTGTTTTTTATGTACTTTTTTCAATCTCGCAAATCCACGGTTGAAATATCTATCTATAAAAAAAGATACGCACCAGTTATTGTTTTACGATTGTTATGATTTATTTCGACAGGTTTTTATACCAATTGAAGTACACAAGCTATTTTAATTGCCAATTGCCTGTTAAGAACGTTCTTTATTGTTCTTGTTTGTGTTTGGAAGAGCTTTGAGGGCCTTAGTAGCCCACAAAAATGAAACTGGAAATATATAATGCAGATCTTTTGATAAAACTACGTGTTAAAACTAGATTAAAACTAGTCTCCTGCCTTGCCCAAACTTCACCAGAGTTTTAAGAAATTATTATTTTTATGTCAGGTGTGCTCATTATTAAAATTTTGCTTTGGGAGGTGGGAAAATGGAAAGAGGTGGTTTTTCATATTGCGATTCAGTTAATAAACGATCTCTCATATGCTCAAGGGTAATAATAATAATAATAACAGTTGGATGATTTTTATGGAGCCTTTTACTTATTTGACAATTTTTAATTTTTGCTATGATCAAAAACAGAAAATGTTGCTTCTGAAATAGTCGAGGACTGAACCCACGGCACATGTGTGGGAACCCGACGATTTGAACAATTCAACTACTAACCCGATAGGTCAGTTGTAACATGTAACCTCTTCCTTGTTGGACCGATATTATTTAAAGAAATTTTAAATTTCTTTATGTGTTTACATTGTCATAATCTGACTAGTCTAATCTGATAGTATTAATACTCTTGCGTCTGGACGATGTAGGCCCTCTGATTGGTCAAATTTAAATTGTCTGTTTCGGTTAAATTCCGATAACTTGAAAATTAAGACACGATTTAATACTAAAATAGGATCGCCTCATAATAATACGAGATTTCTTCAAAAGCATCGTTTCTGCTCATATAATTTTTATATAATATCGAAGAAAATATGTTTTAGAAAGTTCATAATCCATTGGATTAATTACATTACAATGAAAATTATCCACAGTTACGTGATTATGTTTGACGTTTATAAAAAAATCACGCGTTCCTTCAATGGCCGATACGCACGGCTATAGATGGCCGACAGAACGCACCTCTGGCGGTTTAAAAACGAACCAAATGAATGGCGCGAATATTTAAAAATGCAGCTCACAATATTTGACTACTTACGATTAACAAGCGTTTACTAAGAAGATTTCTTCTGGAAGCTTATCACTTTGTAATGGCATTTTTCACTATTATTTATATTTTTTTTGTTTATTTATTATAACTGATTTTATATTGACATGTTTTCTAATTTCTAAAATTTCAAAATTATTTATTTGCGGTGCTTTATATCCTGAGTGAAGTATTTTAAGACCTGAATTTTTTATCGAAAGTGTGATCATTATTCAAAAGATGATTTGCAAACTCAGATTCACTATTTCCATTTAGAGCTCTGCGATATTCTTTAGTTCTGACTTCAAAGTTTCTATTGGTTCTACCTTTGTAAAAGAAATTACAATCATCCCAATTGAGTTTTTAAACTCCTGATTTTTTTGTTTGAATTTTGCTATCTTTTTTATTAAGAATATATTTCTTCATTGTTATTAGTGTAAAACGCCAGTTGAATAGTACCAGGATTGTTTTTATATATAATTTTAGAAGTATCGTTATCCACAAACAGAATTCTACGTCATTGTTTATTTCTATCTTTAGAAAGACCGTTTGAAGAGAATATGTTTAATTTTTTTATTTAGTAGTTCAACTATCAATTTATTAGAATAACCGTTATTAAATGCTATTTGTCTTATGAATATATTGTTTTATGGTTATATGCTATTTGTTTTTTTCAGGTCTTAAAATACTTCACTATAAATAATTTTGAAATTTTAGAAATGAGGAAACATGTTAATATAAAAGCAGATATAATTAACAAGAATTTTTTTATAAACTCTCTTTTAAATATTTTCCCACTCAACTGGTATTTCCCGTCTAACGATATTGTAATTCCTAATTATTATAAACCCAGCCTACTCTTACCCCTCCCCCCTCCTTCCACTTCTTCTTTCCCAATTGCAATCTATATTTAATGTTTGACTTCGGTGTATACACAATAAAATGTAAACATTATATTTATTCATTTATTGGACAATTTGCATAGCGCCGCTTTTGTGAGATATCACCTCAGGGGCGCTATATTGTAATAATCTACCTTTGTATATAGATTTTTATTCTCCTGATGATGTTGTATATATATAATCTAACTTTAAACTTTATTAGATACAGTAACAGTTGTAGGTAAAGAATTACCACCAATTGGAGTAAAATTAACACCTTTTAATTAAACCGACTGCTAATCTCATCGCACAATTCCCCTCCTTTTATTCATAAATGTTATGTATGGCCATGTTGGCAGTCCTGATGCGTCACGTGGGAGATTATAACGAGTGTGCGGGCAGTCAATAAACGTCATAGCTCTGAGTCAACAGTCTTTTATTTTTAATAATCCCCGATATAATAATTGGCGACGAGGATAATCTAAAAAGTTTAATGTAAAAACGAGTAATATTCATTTAATAGTCCAGTGTAAAACAGTGATTGCGTCTGTGTTTTTTTCAATCATTTTAACATGTCTACGAGTACTTTGCCAGTGCCGCAATACGAGTCGAGTTGTGAAACCTTCGGAATGTTTTTAGAACGTGTTCAAATTTATTTAAAAATAATTAATATTACGGACAAAGAGAAAATTGGCTATCTTTGTATAATTATTGGTGCGGAAAAATATAAAATTTTAAAAGAAACAGTTCATCCAAAAAATATTGAAGAGTTAACTTATAACGAGATTGTAACAACACTTCAAAATAAATATGAAGAAAAAAAATGTACGATCGCCCAAAGATATAAATTTTATAATCGTCAGCAACAGTCGAACGAGGGAATTGATGATTACATTTCCGAAATAAAAAGTCTGTCAATATCATGTAATTTTGGAGCATTTCTGGATGAAGCCTTGAGGGATAAATTGGTGTGCGGTGTGAAAAATGAAGCCATGACTATAAGATTACTGTCTGAAGATGAATTGCTGAGTTTCGAAAAAGCAAAAAAAATTGTCAAGAATATGGAGACAGTAAGTTGTTCTGCTGAAATATTACACAAAGAAGATCTTTCATCGGGAGTTTTCGAAGTAAAGCCGAAAACGTCACGTCAAAGGAGTACTAGTCCGCAACAAGGTCAAAGGAGTTCAATGTCATCAAGTCGTCTTTCATCTCCATCACGTGGAAATCCCAGAAAAAGATGCGAGAGGTGTTTTATCAGTCATCAACCAGAGTTATGTCCGTCTAGGAATTGGAAATGTTACAAGTGCAATACATACGGTCATACGTCAAAATTTTGTTCTAGTGCAAAATCAATTGTTATTAATCATGTAAAATGTGTGAGTAATATAAATGTTTTAAATATGTCCGTGTCTGAAACAGCTAATATTGATTTGTTTGTAAACGGTAGGAAAATGTCCTTCATGATTGACACAGGGAGTTCATCGACCTTGATAAGTCACAAAATGTACATAAAATTTTTCAAAACTTGTAAATTAAGTCAGTTCTATGGTAATTTGTTTACAGCAAATAGTCAAAATTTAAATTGTTTTGGATTTTTTATGGCAAAAGTAAGTGTAAGAGATGATTCTAATTTTGTCGTGGATTTACCAGTATTAGTTATTAAAAATCTATCGTCTGAAGCTATTCTTGGTAGGAATTGGATAAATGTTTTGAATCCGTCTTGGGAAAATACATTTATAAATTCTTTTATGTCAAATATTGGTAATGATAATACTGTAAATTCCGTGTCTGTCAGTGGAAAAAATAAATCAAACATTGTCGAAAAATTGTCACAAAAATATTTAAATTCTTTTTTTAAAACAAATAACGACTTACCAATTAAAGAGTTTTCGGTAAATTTAAGTTTAAAAAATAATTCAACTCCTGTTTTCCACAAAGCATATGAGGTCCCTTATGCACTGCGTGTAGAAGTATGCCAAGAGCTAGATCGTCTTGAAAGCGAAGGCATCATTTCTAAAGTTAAATATAGTAGTTGGTCTTCTCCAATAGTCTGTGTACCAAAACAAAATGGAAAAATACGTTTATGTGCAGATTTAAAATCTACAGTCAATCCACAATTGAGAATTGATCAATATCCTATTCCACGTCCAGAGGATATTTTAAATAAATTTTCAGGTTGTCAAGTATTTTGTAAATTAGACTTAACAAATGCATATTTACAGTTGTCTGTGTCAGATTCTAGTAAAGAATTACTTACAATTAATACATGTAATGGTTTATATGTGTACAATCGTTTACCTTTTGGGTTGTCATCGGCTCCTGCCACATTTCAAATGGTCATTGATACAGTCTTGGGAGGCATAAAAAACTGTGCTGCATACATTGATGATATTTGTGTAGGTGGTAAAGATGAAACGGAGTGTTGTAATACTTTAGAAAAAGTTTTGTCAAAGTTAAATGAGTTTTATATAAAAATTAATGTGTCAAAAAGTGAATTTTTTGTGTCTTCTTTTGAATTTTTAGGTTTTACTTTGTCAGGTCAAGGCAAAAGTCCGTCTTTGTCGAAAGTTGAGAAAATTAAGTCTACTGGGCGTCCAGAAAATGTTACTCAACTAAAATCGTATTTGTCAATGTTGAATTTTTATAGGAATTTTATTCCTATGGGTCCTACTGTGCTAGAACCACTCCATAATTTATTAAGAAAAAATGTAGAATGGTGTTGGTCTGATGAATGCGAAAAAGCATTTATAAATAGTAAGTCTCTCCTGTCAGATAAAACTATGTTAGTTTTATTTGATCCGTCAAAACCATTGTGTCTTACAGTCGACTCCAGTGCATACGGTGTCGGATGTGTCTTAAGTCATGTCGTAAAGAATCAAGAATTTCCTATAGCTTTTGAGTCTGCAACGTTAAATTCAGCTCAAAGAAATTATAGCCAATTGCACAAGGAAGCCCTTGCTGTTATTTTTGGAATCAAGAAATTTCATAAATATTTAATTGGTCGTCATTTTACTATATATACTGATCATGCTCCATTGTTGTCTTTGTTTGCCGAAAATAAAGAAGTCCCCGTTTTAGCTGCATCACGTCTCATAAGATGGTCTATAATATTGTCCGCGTACAATTATAAATTAGTTTTTAAAAACGGACTGAAAATTCCTCAAGCTGATGTAATGTCACGTTTGCCAAGTGAACAACAATTTAATGAAGAGGAATGTAATTTTGTATACATGTCAACACCCTTAATTCCATTTTCAGAAGTTGAAAGTCATTCTGAAAAAGATGAAATATTATGTAAAGTCATTAAGTATGTTTCAATCGGTTGGATTGAAAACTTGTCAAGTCCAGAAATTAAAAAATATTTCAAGTTCAGAAATTTACTGTCGGTCAAGGGAAAATGTCTTTTATTTGGTGACAGAATTGTAATACCAGAATCTCTTAAGTCTAAAGTCTTAAATTTAATACATTATGGTCATCCTGGTATAGTCAGATCAAAAATTCTTGCTCGTTCGTATGTTTGGTGGTTAGGTATGAATCAAGATATTGAAGATATTATTTCTAGATGTGAAATGTGTCAGTCGGTACAAAAAGCTAACAAAAACGTGCGTCATAATTGGCCTATTGCTGAAAGTCCATGGGAAAGAGTCCATTTGGATTTTTTTGACTTAAAAGGTTCCAAATACTTATTAGTTTGTGATTCATATTCAAAGTGGATAGAATGTTTTTATATGAAAAATACTAAATATTCGGATTTATTATCAAAATTAAGTGAAGTTTTTTCCAGATTTGCCTTTCCGAAAACTATTGTTTGTGATAACGGTCCTCCATTTTCATGTAAAGAATTTTCTATTTTTTGTAAAGAAAAATCTATTAAATTATTATTTTCTCCACCATATAATCCCGAGTCAAATGGATTAGCAGAACGATCTGTTCAAACATTCAAAAAGATTTTAATTAAATTTATGTTTTCAAAAAATTCTAAATTTTTGTCACCAGCTCAACGTCTAATAGATTGTTTGTATACTTATCGTTCCACCCCTACTTCTGTCACGGGTTTGTCTCCTATGGCTAAAATATTTTCGTATGAGCCACGTACACCTCTTCATGTTTTGACAGAAGAAAATAATGTAAATAAAAGTAAGCAATCAAGTAAAAATGCATTGACAGAGTATGAGGAAAATGATAATGTATTGGTATACTTAAGACATTTGAAAGGTCCTATGAAATGGGTTCAGGGAACTATTAAGTTAAAATTAAGTTCATGGGTGTATTTAATTCTTTTAATCGGAGGAGAGGTAAAAAAGGTCCATGTCAACCAAATAAAAAAAAGTTGCATTAAGTTAAAATCAAATTATGAAAATCCCGATAAATGGTATGACTTGGGAAGTCAAGAAAATAAAAATGATAGTGAGCCTTTACCCAGCACTAGTGGGAAAACTGATGTAGTAACTAGGGCTGGCAGATTGGTGAAACCTCCTGTCAGATTTAGTCATAGTGATTATGTTTAAGTTTTATTTGGTATTGTAAATTGTTTGAAAATAAAAAAAAAAATAAAGGAGGAAAGGATGTTATGTATGGCCATGTTGGCAGTCCTGATGCGTCACGTGGGAGATTATAACGAGTGTGCGGGCAGTCAATAAACGTCATAGCTCTGAGTCAACAGTCTTTTATTTTTAATAATCCCCGATATAATAATAAACACGGGTACAATTAATCAATATGTAATAATCTATTATTTAAGTCAACTTTGTTATAACTATCTTTAATTGTGACAAACTAAACGATATTGATTCAACTTATAGACATTGACGGTTGTAACACATATTTAAGCACTGCAAGTCTCCTATGAGCTAATTATATTAGGTACCAAAGATAACAGTTAATATCAGTTGTAGACATGTAGTCAATAATAGTGTTTAATTTGAAATAATCCATCACAAATACGTAAAATTTAATTTATTCAAACAACTGTCATTCTTATTATGCGTAAATTTTGCATGTTATTATTAATTAACTCCTTCCTGTTCCGTGTTTTAACAATATATATACTCACCCTCTCTCTGTGAATGTCCTAATATCTATCTATTAAATGTAACTGTTGTTAATAACACTTAAAATGGGCGAAGCCCAACTAAGAGCCGCCCGCAGGGCCTATCAGAAAAAACCCGCTCCGCGGGTTTTTAACTGCTAGTCATTGATTAATACGTTGGTGTTCCGGATTCCGATGTTGTTTGGCTTCAATGAAATTAATGTTTTGACCAAAAAGAAATATATTCACGTAAAAACTAACAACAAGATAAATGCGAAAAAAACAACAACACCGAATAAATTCGTAAAAGGTAACGAGAGCTTATAATTCCCGCGGCAACGGCTCATCGACGTCAACTTTAAGTGGGGGAGTAGGTAGTACCCAAAATTACTATCCTCCTTATATTAGCTTAAATACTTGACATATCAAATACATAAGTTACCATTAATAATTGGGATTTCTAAAGTTTAATAGCCCATAAGACAGAAAAATGCACGGGGTCGTCGGAAGATCCACTTGGTCATGACATCTTGGCCTGTCGAGAGTTAATAAACAAGGAAGATTAATGATAATGATGTTCTTTCTATGTTCTACCTAGAAGAAGTCCGGGGAAGGCATGGCACGATCAAAGAAACCAGATACTTGAGTCAGATCATGCCAAGAGTCAGAATAACATATAAGAATGCATGCTAAGACCGAGTTTTTTGGTGGTCTGTCCACTCTGCCTAACGACGTGATGGTTAATTTGATTTCTAAATATTAAAAAAATACTAAATTTTCTTACACATTGTTATTTCGTATGTAAGAGCTTTTTTACATCCACACAGGAAGCCCCGAGGAAAATAATTTCCCTCCGGGCCTATATCATATTTTGGGATGCTGTGTGGTGGATATTTTTTCAGGAAAGGAAGAAGAGGAAGTTTTGGGAAGGTAAAAGGTATGAGGGTTGGGTAGGAATCTAAGGATCAGTGTATCCAGGGGTGAAGAATATATCACTCTTTGTGAAATAATTTGTGTTATTGCACAATTTCCTTATTTAAAATAATACAGGGTATCGGCACGTACCCGACAAACTTTAACCAGCTTTTCCTTAGCACATTTGGAGTAAAAAATGTTAGAGGCACTTTGCTGTCCGGTAACATTTTTTTTCAATTAAAAACAAAAAAATGATTAAATAATCCACACTCTGTCACTGTCATAGATAGGCATTGTTTCTCGTGTTCAACAGCTGTTATTATCAAGTGTGTCAAAAAGCGTGTTCGCTCTTTCATACACACTAAATAATAATAGCTAAAAATGAGAAAATAATAGCTAAAAATGGTGCCATGCCATTTTGTTGTGATCGTAAAAGCGCGCTAATGTAGGTACGTACGTATATTATTCAACGAAACTCGAATAAAATATTGCCAGGTGGGTTTTCAAACTTTGACAAAGGATAAAACAGTGGCGACATGTGGTGAAAATATTAATAGTAAATTTTTTATTAAAAAAATGTTACTGGACAGCAAAGTGCCCATAATTTTTTTTACTCCAAATGTGCTAAGGAATAGCTGGTTAAAGTTTGTCGGGTACGTGCCGATACACCCTGTATATAAAGTATATTTGCGGCAAGTTCCAGAGTGGAAGATACTATCAGTATCGCCGTGGTGTAAGACCACCATTTAGAATTTAAACGTTGCTTATAATGGCTTTGGCCGTGTTTGGTTACCAGACCTTAATAGCCATGTACTTCTCCATTATCCTCTTTCCCATCTCATTCTCCTCTCCGCTACATTCAGCCTCACAACATACATGTGCGGTCTCACATTTTAAAAAAGACCCGTGGAAAACTCTTTCTCGATTCTTAATTTTTAAAGATAAACTAATGTTTATAACACAGGGTTTTATGCACAGCATAAAGGATAAGGATGTTTGATTATTGACTTATCAGTTCCAATTTTGAGATGGCAATTAAATAATTTTCCGTTAAAAATATTATACAGGGTTTTCCAATAAGAGGTGTTATTTTGAATAGCCCGCTATTTCGGTAGATATTACTTTTGAACCTATCATTTTTTGACATTTGACAAGTAGAAACTACGCCATTAATAAAAATGGAACGACACACGCTTCAACAACGAATTGAAATTATTAAAATTCACTTGAGTGAATCAAATGTAAATCATCTTGAGTGATGAAACCCATTTCCACCTCGGTGGCAATGGCTCGGAAAACCCAAGATTTATTATTGAAAAGCCTCTCTATCTTCAACGTGTGACTGTTTGGTGCGGTTTATGGTCCGGCGGAGTCATTGGACCTTACTTTTTCGAAAATGAGGCTGGAGCAACAGTTACGGTGAATGGATTGCGCTATCGAGAGATGATTAATGATTTTTTATGGCCGGAATTGGATGATATTGATCTGGACAACGTTTACTTTCAACAAAACGGCGCTACGTGCCACACAAGCAACGAAACCATTGATCTTTTACGATTGAATATCAAAATAACTCCTCTTATTGGAAAACCCTGTATTATAGGTAGGTACATTATTGCTGGTTCGAATTCTTCAAACATTCTGTGTGACACCTACATTGAAATGCAATTTGAGTTTATTGAACCAGATTTCATGGAGAACTCACTATCGCACAGCACAGAGAGCAGATTAGAGAGCAGAACAGAGAGAAAAGTAGGTTTGACCAGCGTAGTTCCGTTAAAAATCACGGGATATTCTGAGTTTTGATATTACTGAATATTTTACTATATGTAGGTACTATATAGCTTGTCTGAATACTTCACACAACTGATTCCAACACCTAAATTCAAATAAAATTTGTGAACCAGATTACACGCTGAATTTACTAACTCACACACAGACAACCGAAGTTAGTATGTTTTAAGAAATCAACAAGTGTATGTAGGTATACGTTAAAATTTTTGGATTAATTGGTTTTTTTTAATTAAAATTGATTTTTTTTTCTAAAGCCGAATAACAGGTTTAAAACTTGCTGTGTTCAAGCAATGCATCTGTTTTCGCATGTACTCTGGCTGTGACTAGTTAAAAACTTGAAACTTTGTACTACTTTTTCGATCCAACCAAATATGAAGATGGAAAAAAAAAGTGGACCAAAGTTTTTTATGGTAAATTTGTATGGTAATATGACGCATTAAAAGTATAATTTATTCTCCTAACTATCACGAGGATGCTCTTTTGGCAAACGGGATATCATTATGTAGGTACATATAAACTCTGGGAGAGAAATCATCACAGATGATGTCCCAAATTTAAACTGACGTCCATTTCCGTGACCCAATGCTAAATACTCAAATGAAACGCACGAGAATTGCGTATGTTAGAGCAAATTTATAAAGTGATTTAAACGATACTGAGAATCAGCCATTTGTATTGCTTGTGCTAATCCTAATTAGCATTATCCGGTTATGTTTATTTGTTTAATTTATCAATATCCTTTTTAGAACCTTTTACTACTAGAATGGAGAAATAATAACATTTATACAGTTTTATTATTATCATAAATTTTGTTTACAAGACAAGGTTTTTATGCAAATCAGAAAGGATAACAAATTATGATTGGTCTGAAACATACTAATGTACCTACTAATGTACCTACTAGCAATAATTTTTTTCAACTTATTTCGGTGTTTTTGTTAGGCTAGTAATTATTGTTTATAATATTTTTTTATATAGTTTTTTCTTACTTTTTACACAAAACTGAACCAACCCAGTAACAATATCTTGTATTCATTCGGCATAATTATTTACCTACATTATTGGTCTGGGCGTACTATTATTATGTACATATAGGTAATTATGGTAGTTAGTCCCAGAATTTATACACTGAGATTAATCGAGACTTCTAATATTATGTAATGGGATCCGAAAGCCTATCAATGCCAGAAATTCAGGACTATCATTTGATATAACTTACTTACTTACTTGTATAAAATACAATACCAATACAAATGTATCATTTGGAATTTTTATTTATTAATTTATTTATTTTTCACTTTCGGGAAATTTCGGGAATCAGTTTACATTTAATCAGTTTGTACATAAGTATTGCATAGTAAAATAAAACCAATTATGGATTTCCTCGTTGTGACTTTAACTGAGACAGCATAATATGGAATAAGTTATTTAAATATGTATGAAAAGAATATGAATTTAAAATTTTATACAAAACAAAAGATAATATAAAACGAAAAATTTACAAAACAAAACATTTATAGCCATGTAGAGAGGTTGTAGATATAAATCAAATCATAAAGAGATATAAACATTAGAGACATAAACATTATTCACAAACCATCAGAGAAATATTCTTTTATGGACCTCTTGTATTTGGTAAGTTCGCAACTGAAAATATCAACCTTGGATAATATGCTATTGTAATTATTAGATAGTCTGTTCAGGCAAGAATTCTGCTTAGAGTTCGTTTTGCTTTGATCAATCCTGAACAGGACACAAGAGCGTGTTGAACGCGCAAATGCATTGAATGGAATCTTGTTTAGCAACTCTGGGCATTGAATATTATTGTTAACTACTTTATACAGGAATAGTGCATCCTTATGATGGCTCCGTACACTCAGTGAATTAATTTTAAAGTATGAAGCTGCCTCTGCATAATTTTATATAAGTCTGTTAAAATTCTTTCCAACCGACAAATTGAGCACATTCAGATCATTTAAAAGGGTTAAAGAAATTGCAGTAATAATTTAACTGCAATTTATTTTCAGGAATCAAGAAAAGAAAAATGGCGCATTAGTTAGCTAGTTCATATAAATTGAACTTTGAATTTGCTGGCTCTACGCCGCTAACAAATACAATTTGTTATGAACAAACGATTTTCCACGAACGATCTTTGTCTAATCACAGTAAATAAAACATTAAGTACCATGTGAGATTGCTTTTCCGTCATTACTTTAATGGTCAGAATCAATAGCAAAATAATATTAAATTCTAAACGTGTTATTTTATTTAATCAACAATATTATGGTTTTTTATGTTGGTAAATGGCACCTACTTAAAAGTGATTTATACATTTCGAAAATACACAGTATACGGAAACTATTTGTAAAAGGTGAATCTATACCACATTTGGAATCGATCAAATGGTAAAACTTTTTTGTTTGAGGTTTCGTTTTCGAGTCATTTGAGTCTGAGGATGAATTTTTTCGGTTAAATTTGAAAAAAAACGGACCCTGCGAGGTTATTCTGTTTGTTAACTCTGAAAAAGTTTCGAAGCATAGTTGAAAAATGGAAAAAAAATCAAATGTAATTTTTTTCGATTTTCTATGTGATAAAAGATTCACCAGTTTCCTGATTGTAGCACTAGTTTCCGGACACCGTGTACGCATTTAAATAAAAAAAAATGTAATCAAAATCCGAAACAATATTCTTTCGATAGGTTTTTTGCGTTCTTCGAATTTTTATTTAGCTTATACTCCCATAAAGAAAATAAGTATTGATACACTTTAAGCTTTTGTATTTTTTTATAAAAGAGATACATGGAAAGGGTAGCTCTTTTACTCCTACAAGCATAACTACATTTCTATATCGATGATTACATCTTAGGAAATGTCAGAAGGGTCGCAGGATATTTCAAGACATTTCACAAAAGTAGGTGGAAAAACAATTTAGTCACAAATATTTACCAAAGTTGTATCTTAAATATTGAATAATCGGAATATTTTCTACGTTTAAGGCGAAAGAATGTTGAATGATCTCAGCACACGGCAGATAAGTTACGTGGCCTAGAGTACGTTTCGTTGGTCGGTATTGCAGATTCTGTTTTGAAATTCACTATCTAATCATCGTCAAATTGTTTCACTCGTACTATTATAAGAGTACTATTGTAACAGGTAGTTTAATATATTACTATAAATTGTAATTTGATAGGATATGAGGAGACGGCCTAAAGGCGCGTAAACATGTAAACAATAACAAACGATTGTGAATCAAGTCAGTCAAAAAGGATTTTTTGTGTAATTATTCATGTGCCTAAATAATAAATTCTCTAGATCATTTTAACTACCGATGTAATAATTACAAATAACAAAAACACTCGAAGTCGTTTTTATAGCACCAAAACACGTTGACAGGTTAGTTGGTGAAATACGAGTTCGTTAAATCCTAACAAATATAATATTCTTTATTACATAAAAAAGTTGAATCCACAAATAATAAATTAAGTATTGTGTTGCTTTTATAAGCCATCGAAGACAGAGTTGATAGCAGCTTTGACATATTTTAATTTTTTCCGATTTATCTAATTTACATTTATAAAATCCATTTAAATGTATGAAATAAAACCAAGGCGCACATCTCTTGCCGCTAGGAGGCGTTAGCGTAGCATGTTGCCATCAGAATGTATGGAAAATGTCAGAAGTCGGAGGTATTATTTATATTTTAGAGTATTTGGGTATTTGGTAAAACCTACATAACAAATCGTCACCTTAATGAATAATTTACTGAATTCCAAATTGTCGCAGATTAAGATTTGTATGCTAAAGTTTAGCATTTTTTTAAACACAAGTGTCAATTATAAGTTGAAAAATAAAAAGGAAATTTAAAAGTATTTTTCTTATGAAAATATATTTCCGTTAGGGAAACAATCCTTCACTTTCGATTCATTTGCAAACCGTGATTTTTTTTAAATCTTAGAATAATAAGAATAATCTTTGAAATGGAAATCAACCCACTTTCCGACATCCGATCCAGCTGAAACTCGGCAGATGTACTCGTTGTCTATGACAATATATTCTATCAATGCGGCAATCACGCATACACATGCGGACATATACTAATTTCTCTGAAATTTAATTACATTACAGCAGCTGTCAATTAACGAAATAAATGTCGGTCCTATCAAAACCTCCTGGATTTTGCTAAAATTGTGTTTTAATTTATTTTTCTATTTATTCTTATTTTTCAAAACGTCCTAAAATGTTTCAGTTAATTTTTAAAAATAAATAAAAATACATTTTTTCAGGTTCTCATTCAAGTTAGGAGGCTGATTTGATTCAGTGTCCTGGCCTTGTGATCTAGGAGGTTTTGGTCCTACCCGTTAGCGAGGAAGGTTCAATCTTCAGTCAAACGAAAAAAAAATCTTTGAAATTGGCTAGTAGCCAGTCCAAAAGATTGCGCAACTACATAGACTAAATACATCAATGCGCAACTGGGTTTAAAATTTAAAATAGATGTATTATATTAAAAAGTTTATTTTTTACGGGTTGATTTTTAATAATCTTATAACAATACAGTAAGTACGTAAATAACATAAATGTAATAAGTGATAAGTACCTTCGTGCATTACGCTGTAAGCTGTTAACCCGAACGTTAACGGAATAAAATATTACGTGTATACAGGGTGTCCGGAAACTCGTAGTACAAGCGGGAAACTGGTGAATCTACATCACATTTGGAGTCGATTTTGTAGTATGTATTTTTTTGATTTCAGCTTTCGTTATCGAGTAAATCGAGTTAGAAGTTGTTTTTTTTTATTTTTTTTTTTAATCAAATTCTTATAAATTATTACTGAAGATCAAAGTACCCAACTAATCAAAACTATTTGAAAGTAAAACAAATGAAGAAACTCGGATTTGAAGCATTATTTTGAAATCACCCTTCATTTAATCCGGTGTAATCATAAAATATTTCTGCTCTGCAGGGTTAAAACATCTGTTGTTCAACCCTAAACACCAGAAAAAACTTTAACCCTAAAATAGCCGAAAAATATATTTTTTGGTTTTTTTTTTTTTTTGTGAAAATGCTCAAATCAAAAAACTTTATGTTTATTTGGGTTCCCCATGTGGTGTAGATTCTCCAGTTTCCCGCTTGTACTACGAGTTTCCGGACACCGTGTATTTTAATTACAGTACTATTATGTAAAAATTACTGGATGACGTAGAGCTACCGACACAATGGTGTTGATATTGGAATTGATAGGTACATCAAACACGAGGAATCTTTGATTTAACAATTCTTGCAGATTTTATTTATATAGTTATAAAATAAAAAAAATATATTATTTGATTCTCTCAACCTCAATAAAACAATCCACAAGTAATTGTAATTTTTTTGTTACTGTGATATCCTTGAGTGTAGTTTTAGAGGGTACTCATAGATGGCACAAGATAATACAGGGTTTTCCAATAAGAGGTGTTATTTTGAAGAGCCCACTATTTTGGTAGATGTTACTTTGAAGCTGGCATTTTTTGACATTTGACAAGTAGAAACTACGCCATTAATAAAAATGGAACGATACACGCTTCAACAACGCATTGAAATTATTAAAATTCACTTGAGTGAATCAAATGCAAATCATCTCGAGTGATGAGGCCCATTTCCACCTCGGTGGCTTCGTCAACAAGCAAAATTGTCGCATCTGGGGCTCGGAAAACCCAAGAGTTATTGTTGAAAAGCCTCTTTATCTGGAACGTGTGACTGTTTGGTTTGGTTTATGGTCCGGCGGAGTCATTCGACCTTACTTTTTCGAAAATGAGGCTGGAGCAACATTTACGGGGAATGGATTGCGCTATCGAGAGATGATTAATAATGTTTTATGACCGACATTAGATGGTATTGATCTGGACAACGTTTACTTTCAACAAGACGGCGCTACGTGCCACACGAGCAACGAAACCATTGATATTTTACGATTGAATATCAAAATAACACCTCTTATTGGAAAACCCTGTAGTTTAAGAAGTTACCCTTATATGGCACATAGCTGTCGATAATGTAGGGATTGAGACTATAATAAATACTATTACAATCTCAAGGCCAAGGTCCAGAATAATTCCCACAGCCTGCTGCTAGATAAACCGGCAGAGCTCACTGTTAAATACAGTAATAAAGTGTGTTGTTGATCCTGTAGTTTTTATTTATTTAAAGGGTTTGTGAGACAAACCCGGTGTTACAACAATTACTAGTAGTTCTGTTGAGTGTTACGAACTGTCCAATCGGAAAATTAACATTTCTACATCATTTCTTTTTCTTCTCTTCTGAAGACAAATATTCGCGGGTTACGAATAACCTGACAATATTTGAGAAAATACTACTACCATAATTATAAGCTGAAAATGTTGCTTGTTCAAAGATGGACGACTTAACTAGCAGAGGAATTGTATCCACAACGCCCTGGTGGATGTGAACAAAGTTCCTAACCGGCAACAATATGACTGACACGACAGAGCTGTAAGATTCTTGACCCCACGGGTCACAATTTCGTCACCCGATCTAGACAAGTAAAAAATACATGTAGTTCATTTACACCTCGTTCCGGAGTGTAAACTTATCTTATTGTCGCCTTTAGACAACCGAAACGTTAACGAGATTAATTTTCGAGTTATTATGCCAATTCTACTTCATTATTCAGACAGCGTTGGGGTTTCCATCATCAGGGCAGATGTGTAGATCGTGGTGAAGATTGTTTTACCGTGATACCGTGTTGCAAACTTTAATCGTCTTGATGTGGTTTTCTGCGTTTTGTTTTGGTGTAGCCGTCTGATACCGGGTACCAAGAACTAACCAACTTAGCCCCGTAGTCTTGGTATCCGGTATTAGACGGCTACACTAATACCAGAAAACCACAGTAACTCGCGGACGCACAATTTTTGCCGTGCGCCATCTGATTCTATTTTCGTCATAACTTGTTTTTAGCAAACGTTTTTTTATAAATTGTACCATTTTGCCGGATAATGTGTTTTTATATCTATGAAAATGGTATAGCATACTAGTTTAATCTATCATATGTAGTTACCCCTTAATAGCTAGTTATATTCAGGGAATTTGTTTATATTTTGCCGACCGCAAAGGAGTGACTTGATGTGTCAATTTGTGCATTGTCACATTTCCAGAAACGGATTATAATTAAATGTAATTAATTATTATCTTACAAACCCGATGGTTATTCAATATATAATTAGTCAATAAGTGTTAAATAATTGTCAGTTCTCGAAATATGACGTAATAAATTTAATAACCCGAGTAAAAGTAACTTATGAGTAATGGAACTTAACTTGTGAATATTCAAATAATTTAACTTAATATATTTCGTGTAATACCAACGTATTTTTCATTGTTTCAGCAAGTTCACATACGTACTAAATATGCTTTGATATCAACGGTGAGGTGATCTTTAACCCCGTATAACCGACAAGATAGACTTTCACGTGTAAAGTCGTGGTTTGTTGATAGTACTAATTTACATATTTTTCTTTGTAGGCTCGCATAATATTAACTAACCAACTACTTCTATTGACCCATCCTTCCACTTGCCCATCTCTTCCCCTTTCATAAATTTGAGACGACGCCATCTATCGCAAAAAAACGTATCAGAGACCGAGACAATCTGGCTTCCAAGAAACTGTGCGTCTTATATAGGGCTGGCATATTTTTAAAATTAAAGGAGGAGCAACAAACTCGGCTATCAATTACGTAGAAACCGCACAGAAAACGATCTTAAAGGTAATACTAAAAAAACATAGACTGACTGATACAGACCAAATATTCAACAGCTGTGACGTACTAGATATACGCCAATTATACGTAAAAACACTACTAAACTACATTTTTGACAAAAAAAAAATACAGACCAGTTAGACAAGCGTACAAAGAAAACATAAAAACTCCGACAGTAAATTCAAGTGTAAAACTTGAAATTAAAATTGAGGAAGATAAAAATAAATTCACACACAAAATTACAAAATGGATTAAAGAACAAAAAAGACAATATTACCAAAATGTCATAGCATAAAATAAAAATATAACCTACACGTAACACACAAAACCAATATAAACACACATCACTCACAAACACACAAGATTATATATTAAATGTATTATTTTATCTTATATTGTAGATTGTATTTAGATTATATTTTCATATTATAAAATGAAGGCCTCAGGACGGGCAAGCCACCCAGTGAGGCAAACATTACTGGAAAACTAATATGTAAAAAAAATATTGTACCAAATAAAAAAAAAATTAAATAAAAAAATCGTGACCAGCTGTTAACCTAACTTCCAACAGTTGAATTTGGGAGCCACCTCTGGGTCGGAGCCCCAAAACACTTGATAAACCTAATTGGTTCTGTGCAAAAGAGGGCGGTCCGTTTTATTGACAATCCGTTGTTAGCAGACCGATTGCCATCTCTACAGCACAGTCTCTATTGAGTCTGTTCTACAGGTATTTTAATAGAGTCTGCTCTAAGAAGCTAGCAGCATTGATCCCCGGTGCAGAGTTCGACGGACACGAGCGTAACACCAGTTCACCGTTGATGCTGACTTTGTGATAGCAGGTCGTTCCTTTGACTCGCTTTTGTGTAAGTTGGTTTGTATGTGGAACGAGCTACCGGCATCTGATTTTCCTCCTACATATAATCTGTGCCTCTTAATGACAAGAATGATACCCGCATTAATAAATTCATTCCTACAGCCCATCTTAACCCGCCTCATAATGCTGCCTAACCGGGTGGCGACATAGTTCTCCTGTCTTTACACTGTACACTATGGCGCTTTTATGAGGAGTTGCATAAAAATAAAAATAAACAATTGATAAAAAAACAAACAAACTATCTTTCGAAAAAATTCAGAGTTGAACATTCCAACCTTTATCTCCCCATTTTACAACATGATGCCACTGACCACACGCGAATTACAAAAATTTTTGTTATATTGTCGAGTAGAATCTAAGATTCAATCTAAAATCTAAGCTCTAAATATAAATGCATTATAAATAAAGCACAGAATGCATTTTTCTGTCGATTTAAATTGTAATTTATATTCGCTAAATACCCATCTTACAATTGTGCGGGCGTCTCGTAGTATGGACGGAACCAACAAACATCATACCATTTACCTAATTCAGTCGGCGAAGATGTTATTGAATTGTAAGGCATTCAGTGACTATACATCCAAACATGAAAAACGACAGATATTTAAATAAATAAATGAGTAGGAACCATAGACATATGAAAATTCCTATGTCTGTGGTAGGAACTTAATATTATAGCCTACACATTAGAGATTTCGCATTTTTTTTATAATAATTTGATCGTTAACGGGAATATGATTTCTAGACGTAGCAACAATTAATAATAATGATAAGTGTTTTATTATCTTGGTTTTTGTAAATAATACACATACTGATATCCCCAATGGGATCTCCCATGCTGAGGATTTCATTTACATATTATTAAAATTTAGTAATTTTATGATAATATGAATAATAAAAACTATAACATGATGTTTTTTAGTGCATTTGAGTGGTTTTGGTTTCAGTCTGTATTGGTGTCAGTATATTTTCTATTTCTGATCTCTCTATATTGTGTATCAAGCTTTTTCTTTGAGATTTTGCTGTAGAGTGTAGCACCATAGCTTTTTTGCCCAAGATATGTGTTTGACCATGAGATCTAGTGTTTCTAGTATACGAGTATTTTTTAGAATACATTTGTTTAATTGACATGATGTTTATTACATTTCTAGAATGTTTTGGAAAAAAAATTATTTTAAAATTTTCTATTGTTTTTTTCTCGTGTTAACTATTCTCATTTATTTATTCTGTACAGCCTCCATAAAACAGTTAAATATCAATATATTATAGAGATTATAGATGTAGAACACATAAAGAAACAGTAAATGAGAAATGGTAACAATTAAAACAGTAAAAAATAAGATCAGCAAACATGCAAGAGATGACATTATTGTGTTATGTTAGTTAACTATGATAGGAAATACAGCAGAAGTATAAAAAGGCCACGGGGGCAGTTTTGCTTCATGACATGCGACAATTTTGATAAACTGCCTGTATGTGACGTTGAAGATGTCTACGGGCAATGCAAAATCAGTCTATCCGTTGATTGGCGCGTTCTGGAAGAAGTCCACGCTTTCGGTACATAAAGTGCATATACGTATACCCTCTTTCAACGTATGTGGATTATGTATAGTTCTAGAGATTAATTAAAAAATATATATTTACTTAGCTTCTAATGTGTTGAAATGGGATGGATAAAGATATTGAATTTACAATATTTTTTTACATACGTTTTCATTTGATCCATTTCTGTAATAAATATTTCTTATTTTTTTATGTGTAACCGCACAAAAGTCCCAACTGCTCCCAACCTCCACTGAGACTATGGCATCTCCAATTTGGGTATTTTGGTAAGGGGAAAGAGATGGGGAAGAGTTGGAGGTGGAAAAGTGGCTATTCAGATCTGGTCACCAAACATGGCCAAAGTCATTTCAAGCAACGTTTCAATTCTGAATGGTGGTCTTACACCAGGGCTTTACTGAGAATATTTTCTACCCTGGAACGTGTCGCAAATATGCTATATATTATCTCAAATGAGCAATTTGTGAAATAACAAAAAAATGTCAAATTAAATTTACTTGCGCACGCCGGGGTTTTAAATCGTGACCACAGCTTGCTAGTCGAGAACCTTGCCCCATGACCACTGAGGTAGGCAAAGAGACCCCTACGTTTTCCAATTCATTTTCACCAGTAATTCACGTCCTGTCAGAACTATTTTTAAGTCTACTCCCCCCCCAAGAAATTTTGACACCAAGAATTTTTTTATTTTTTTTATTTATTTTTTATTTTTTATTTAACAATTTTTTTATATAAGATAATGTGTCATTACTGGGGTACCCCGTTCTAAGGACACATTTGAACCATTAATTTAATTTAACATTCAATAGTCAAAATTCTATGAAAGTCCTTGTAAAAATCCTTCCTGTTTAAATCCAGTTACTATCCAGTACTGTGAAACAGACGGTCTATGAAGAAATAGGTTCCATGATAACTCAACACAGTGAAAGTGATATAAAGTCATTAAAAACGATGAAAAAAATAATTTAAACCTAACCTAACCTAACCTACTTAACCCAGTTAATAAAATTTTTATTTCATCACTTTCCATGACTTTATAAAAGTTTTTAAAGATGTGATGAATTATCATTTTGATGATTTATCCGGTCACCGAAGAAATAATAACAGAACTAGATTTATAACTTTAAAATTTGATGAACTGTTCAAATTTTGTGAAACAATCCGTCCTAAATGATAATTTTAAAAAAACTTACCAATTGTTATGCAGTTTCTTCTAAAATTCGCAAAAGTTGCACTTTCTGTGTCGATATTGTATACAATTTTTAACACTTGTTTTGTGTAACTAAATAAAAATATTAAAAAAAAAAAAACTTTTTTTGTCAACTCAATACTGTTATTTCTTATAGTAGAACTTATAATCCGTTTAAATTTGAATATCGTAAAGTTAGTGTCTCACGCTGCGAATTGTTAGTTTTGCGAAATGACTATCCTTGACGAGTTAGAACTAACTACTGACCATAGTCGATGGCGAGTCGGACGTGTAATTCTACATCTATTGTATTTATCGACGAAGACGTTGTCAGACGGTTGTCAAACCGGGGCGCAAGGCGTTTCGACGGAAACTTTTAACACTGATTACTGATTATTGATTATATATTATACGGAAAGTTTTGACACTTTAGGTCTGGTAATATGGATGATTTTTAAAGTTAGCTAACTGTTGGAAAATTACGACTAAATAAAATCTTTTTAATATAATACATTAGCTGACATGGACCCGGCGTGGCTACGAGACTTTTCTTTATTTTCTATAGACGTTGTTAAGATTTGTTTGGGCGTGATGAAGTCTTCAATTACAGACGCATGTTTTTTTTTGTTTTTACTGCACAAAACTGAATTTTACTTTATTTAATGTTACAAAGAGTTAAATTATTCCCGACTCGGACAAAACACTTTTACTAATGATCTGTAGACCATAATGACTGCTTGTTACTATTTTATAGGAGAGAAGAAGAAGGAATCCAGTCGGCGAGGCCTTTTATAATCTAACCAAGTAAAACATATTGATAAGCTAATTGTAAACAAACACTGTCAAAGAAAGCCAATTGATAAGGCAAAACATCTGTTTTATCTGTTAGCCCTAGTTTTACTTCTGACCGCTAGGTGCTAGGCAGGAGCCTGTAAAGTAACTGGTGGTGAACTTTGCTAAGGGTTCGTACATTTTTAACAGACATAATATGAAGATTTTATAATCCTTTCGGAAGAAATTCTATTAATTATAATGAATCCGTTGCTTAGTTTAGAAGAACTAAGCGCACAAACAGACAAACACGGATGGCGATATTGTTTTATAATATTTAGATATATATTTTTAAATGTCTCTCAAAACGTTAAAAAATTAGGGATTGAACCTTCTTACCCAGGAACTGGAGTCGAAAACTCCATCAATCTAGCCAAATGCCAATCGGGTAGGACCGACATTTATTTCGTATATTAACTGCTGTAATGTCATCGGATTTCAGAGAAATGCGTGTAAACGGACACGAGCGAAACTCGCGTTCAACGTTGATGTTTGCTTCATGACAACGGTGACCGGATAAATCATCACATCTTTAAAAAGTTATATAAAATCCTGGAAAGTGATGAAACAAAAACTTTATTAACTGGGTTAAGTAGGTTAGGTTAGGTTAGGTTAGGTTAATTTTTTTTTCATCGTTTCTAATGACTTTATATCACTTTTTAAAAGTGTGTTGAATTGTCACTTTGTTGAGTTATCATGGAACCATGACAGCTGGTCGTACGTGGAACGAGCTACCGACATCTGTTTTTCCTACTTCATTTAATCCGGGCCTCTTATACCCGGAAAAATATAGCTCTATCTATAGCCCCTTCCATAACCCGCCTCACAAGCTGCCTAACCGGGTCGCGACATGGTTCCCCTGTGTTTACACTATACAGACAGGGTCGCTCTTGTAAGGTGTCAGTTAAAAATAAAAACAATATGGGGTAAATGGAATGAACAATTTGTATGGAAGACAATTCTAGTTTATTCTTAATACATTAAGGCGAGGCTTAATGCCAAATCACTATTTTGATTAATCTTTATAACGAATTGGTGTACCTACATTATTAATATAAAAAAATATGCTTTAAATAAATTGAAGGTTTTCCTATCGTTTCGCTTGAGTAGATCACAAATAAAAAAATAAATTACTCAATAAAAAATATAAATATAAACTACTAAAAAATATATTTTTTCAATAGAAATTTATGAACGCATATAGGAAACAACTTTAAAAAATACAGTATTATAGCTAAGATTATCTGTGACAGTTTCACTTGATTAACTTTTTTGCTTTCTTATAAAATTATTTACAAAATAAATAAAAACCAGTTTTGTGCTTGAAATCGAACGTTTCTAGACTCCGTTTGTCAAGCGATTTTAATGCCTATTATCTACAATATAAGGTATACCAAGAATATACACATTTTCGGCTTTTAGGTTCCTCTGAAGTTGTTGATGATTTCTGGACGGTCCCTTGAGACACACAGGAGGAAGCCGAGGATTGAGAAAACGAGGTTCAAGACTATGATCGCAGAACTTTCGTCATAATTGGCGTATCTTAACATAAAATTCGTTCGAAGTGATTTGCACTCTCTCTGTTACTTCCTGTAGTTACAAATTTGTCAGTTATACTCATGTATTATTAATTAATTAAATACCGAAGTTGTGTTGTTCAAGAGCAAGTAAGTAATTTTCTTATTCATGAATTCACTACCACATAATCTTTTTGAACGAGATTATCATGGTTTTCAAAACTTGGGGCCATCATTCATATTAAAGGTTCAAAATTCATGATTAAGAACAATTATAAACTCAATAATGGAAAAAAAGTTATTAAGCCACTTGTCGCTTTGTAGATCGCTTAGGCGATACGATGATATTATAGGAGAGGTGAAGACAAAAATAAGACGTTTTTGAAAGAGGACATACGAATCAATGATTATGTAGAGGTGATTTTTTGCTGGCAACACAGAAATTAATTAAATATTAAGGTGGATTGATTTGGTATATCAGAAAATTGACAGGAAGTACAGGTTTGGCAAAACGCACAGTCTTAAAACAGACAGCAAACACACGGTGTAATTTACAAAAATGGGTTTTATTTTATTTTATTCGATACATCATACCGTTTTAAGCATCAAGTCCTAAAAATGACATCAGAAACATGATGGCCCTTTGGAACATCTTTACGGGTATAGCTGCGATTTCCTCCCGAATTCGATCCGTGAGTTCTTCCAATGTGTGAGGCCGATGTTTAAAACATTTTCCTTCGGGTAGATCCACAGGAAGAGAATCCGAAAGGCCCGGATGGCAAAGCCTGGTGTTGTCCGGACCAAAACATGGCAACGACTGAAAACGGCATGACCCTTCCCAGGTTCTTACCCCTACCACATGGGTTGTACCAGCCCTTCAAAACTTCACTGTCTATTGCTTTGACTGCACTGTATTTGTGCCTCTTTCAAAGATTGTATTTGCTGCTCAGTGGAGACAAAAGGCCGATATATTTTACAGTGAAGATTCCAAATTGAGAACACATAAAGATGCTGTAAAAGAGGAAAGTTAAAAAATTTAATTTAATTAAATTTTTATTTATTTAATATATGTATGGATTTTTTTAAACGATACATTTACAAAATAATACATATTTACCTTGTACTATAAAGTAAAATTATAAGTAGCTATTCCATATAATCTCTAGTGTTTGGTGAGGGAATTAAAGCTCGAATAATAAAATGATATAAGTAAGTAATGTAAATAATAATGATGAGAAAATACATAAGAAACTGCTAGATTTCTCTAAAACAGTAAAAAAGATTTTGTTAAAATAATAACAATTATAAATAATTTTATGAAATTTAAGCTGAAATATGTACAAATAATAAAACAAAATAATCGAAATAAATCTCCTTAAATACCTGTAAATCTCGGTAAGTCGCTATAATTCCCTATGAATATCTGTAAATCTCTGTAAAACGGTATAATTCCCCATGAATATCTGTTAATCTCGGTATATACGCTATAATTCCCTTTGAATATCTGTACATCTCTATAAATAGCTATATAATTCCTTATGAATACCTGTTAATCTCGCTAAATCGCTATATAATTCCGTATGAATATCTGTTAATCTCGATAATTCGCTATATAATTCCCTATGAATATCTGTAAATTGCTATAATTCCCCATAAATATCTGTAAATCTCGGTAAATACGCTATAATTCCCTATGAATATCTGTTAATCTTGGTAAATCGCTATATAAATCCCTATGAATATCTGTTAATTTTGGTAAATCGCTATATAATTCCCTATGAATATCTGTTAATCTCCGAAGATCACTATAAATCACTGGTTATCTCTGTAAACCTCAGAAAATGTAAAAAAAACCTTTGAAAATGTTGTATCTACTTAAATATATATCTTATATAGGAATGCGTTCAAAAATTCTGATTCTTGGCGAAATAAAAATAAATAAATTATAAAACGTGTTTCTTAGTGCCAAGTCCTTGCATCCGTGTGTTTGAAACGTTATGTGAGCATTCCATTAGCGAACCTATTTGCATACTTGTTGCGAAACTTGTAACGAAATATCCTAATTTTTAATTTTTTTTTAAATAAATAAATTTACCAAATATGACATTAAAATAATAATCTTTGCCGTTTATGAATGCAGTCATAACATATGTTAATAAACGAATTACTAAACCAAAATTAGTATAAATTAATAATACAGGTGCGAATTATTTGTGGAATTTTCGAAGTCTTCCTTATTCGTTTTTCTCATAACTCGTATGGAAATCTTTGAATCAATAGAAGATGTTTCCCAAATAACTTAAGCTAATTTAATTTGTAGACATTATTAGCATACAACTGCTGACCCTGTACAAATCGCAAGTGCGTCTCGCCATTGATTCTGGCAGCCACGACTGGTAAAAATATTTCTTTCTTAGTCGCATTTTTATTTAATCTTTTGCTTCGGTACCTATCTGCATGGTTTGAAAAAAACATTGTCATATTGATGTTTTATTGGACAAATTGTATAGTTCCTCATTTGCAATATATTAAAATGTTTCTTGAAAAAATTTTTTTTATTGGTTTATTAAAATCATTTACAGAAAATATGTTACAATTTAGAAAGAAATAATTTCACATATTTTTATATAAGATTAAAAAACGTAATAAATCTAGGCTTGTGTGTGCTGGTAATGTGTTATTATGTTCGTTATTTATACAGGGTGTATCGGCACGTATCCGACAAACTTTAACCAGCTATTCCTTAGCACATTTGGAGTAAAAAATGTTATGGGCACTTTGCTCTCCGGTAACATTTTTTTTAATAAAAAATGTACTATTCATATTTTCACCACATGTCACCAATGTTTTGTCCTTTGTCAAAGTTTGAAAACCCATCTGGCAATATTTTTTTCGAGTTTCGTTGAATAATGTACGTACGTACCTACGTTGGCGCGCTTTTACAATCACAACGAAATGGCACGGCACCATTCGTCTCATTTTTAACTATTATTATTTAGTGTGTACGAAAGAGCGAGGACACTTTTTGACACACTTGCTAATAACAGCTGTTGAACACGAGAAACAATGCAAATGCCAGTGACGGAGTGTGGATTTTATATTTATTTTTTGTTTTTAATGGAAAAAAAATGTTACCGGACAGCAAAGCGCCCATAACATTTTTTACTCCAAATGTGCTGAGGAATAGCTGGTTAAAGTTTGTCGGGTACTTGCCGATACACCCTGTATGTTAAAGTATTCGAAAAGAACTTTCGCAGGACTAGAAAATTAACGTCGATTGAAGAATTATTTAAATTCTGTAAATAAACCCGTCCTAAGATAGTTTTTTTTATAAATTTTTTAATATTACAATTTTTGCGATTTTCTCACTAGGCTTATGCCCGTATTATACTAGTCGTACATGATTTATTTAAGAATAACAAAATAATATTTTGTAAAACAAATAATAAAACATAAGGTAAAATGATATATATTTTTATTTATGAAACAAACAGTCATTTTATAAATTTAGCATAAACAGCAATTATTTGTAATATTAGACCAATAATGTTCCGTTAATTCTAGTCGTTTATTCAATATTTGCACCTACACAATATATTTATAAATGACAAAGAAATATAAAGAATAAACATTATAAGGAATTACAAAATGTTATAAAAACAATTAAAGACAGTTAGTAGTAGGTAATACAGTTTCCGCATGATTATAATAAAAACAATAAAATAAACTAAGATGATAGGATTATTTCACAAAATAAAAAATTAAGTTATCAGTTTAATAAGTTGCATTTAATATGTTTTCAAGATACACTTGAAAATGTCTACATCTCTAGAGGCATTGTGAGTTTTACAGATACGTCCTAGAGTTTTGCGGATATTTGGCTTTACATTGTGGTGTTCTAAATAAGTCGTTCGATCTGGTGTAGTGTTCAGGGCAACGAAATGCAATCTTTTCTAGCAGATATGATGAATCAACAAGATTGTTCGCGATTTTGTATAAGAATAGGACATCAGAGAATTTTCTGCGTTTATATAAAGCGGTAGGGTCAAACCGATGATCACTAAAGCGATATGATAGGTGTTAATGTAAAATTAAAAGAATACATATTATGATAGAAATCATATTAGAAATATAAAATAAAGATTAAACTGATTGATAAAAGATGTTTTGAAGAAAATAGAAATAAAAATGTGAAAAGTAAAATAAAAATATGTTCAAAATTATTTTATATCATTAGTATTTTTTTCATTAACACAGTTTGATCGTAGTACGTACTTATCTAGAAGTGTAACTATTTACGGTCATATTGTCATGTTCGAATTTAGCGATATAAACAAATAAATGATGAATTTATAACTTTGTTTTAAACAGTGTAAGGAACTCATCTTTTCTTTAAAGAAATCTCGCCCCCCTTTCAACTAGCCCATGTTGAACACGGATAGTAAAAAGGTATATAAAATTAATTGACTTTATATCGGTGTTCAATGAGTTGTATATTTTAGGAGCTATGAACCAGAATTGTTGCTGTTCGAATATGGTTCTAGTTTTAGGGAGCACCAAAGATATTAGAAGAATGAGATATGCTACGTTGGCCGCCGGACCGTAGGCGGAGTACTACCTAATTAGGGTACTTTGAATACTATCGGGACGTGTAGGTACGCACAGAAATCTGTTCTATGTATTAGTGCGGATACCTTAGCGTAAGCGAAGGTGTGCAGTAGTATTGGTGAACAAAACCGGCGACACTGGGAAAAACAATTCCACACAGTATGAACTACTCATAGCACATCTCGTTCTTCTAATATCTTTGGGGAGCACACATCCCAGGTTTGATGAAAAGTGGGTGTGTGCTTGATGTTGTGTAGACACTAGAAGGTTATTTGTCCATATGTAGCTTGTCTTAGTAAATAACTGGCGAACTTCTAAGACCCTAATTTTAGCAAATAGGTCGTTTGAGAGGTGGTTAGGTTGGCATTTAAATATAATTCTAAAAATTGGTTTTTGTTCTGTAATAACTGGATTGATAGTAGATTCAGCACAGCCACCCCATCCCACAATACCATATGTTGCTACGGATTGGAAAAAGTTATAGTTGAATTGATACATTTTTTACATTTTGGAGTTGGGATAATTGAGGTTATATATGGTTTATAATTAAATAGGTAGGTATTTAAGTACCTACCTGCCTAAAAATCTTATGATTTCAGAGGAATTTTGATTGTGATTTATTTAATAAGATAAATTAAACACATTATTTTTTGGATGCGAAGTCTATACTGTTCACGGAGCTACTGGTATTATCTCATTTCTACATCATTCAACCCAAATTCACCCTTACTCTATCAGTTCCTTGCCTCACTGCCGTACATCGGGATAGGTATCAACACTCCATTATGGACTGTTACTCTCGCTATTTTATTTTAACGGCTACAGTACAATACACCAACAAAATACAGGACATGTAGTATATCAATTATTGATTCGGAAAATGGTATTCGTTCACAGAGTAAAAATAAAAATTTACAAACTAACTAATCTTCATTATAGTGTACAAAGGATCTTTTTTAAGGAAAATAAGTTCTGGGAAGGTAAAATGTGTCTACAATAAAATAAAATATCTCCCCACTGCGGCACAAGGCGATGGGTTAAAGAGGTCAATGGGCTTATACGTAGGGTTGCCAGCTCTCGTTTTATGAATTAGAGGATTTGATACGATTAAATAAAGGACATATGATGAAAATAAAGGACATCAATATGTTTTTAATAAAATGCTGTTATCAGTAGTTACATTTATTAATAAAAAAACAATGTTAATCGAAGACAAGTAAGTAGTACGACCTTAATTGGTCATTTTGCATTTAAAGTAATAAATAAAGTTAATACTTTGTATTACTTTTGGCTGCTATAAGAGCTTCTTCGTTTTCCATAATGAAATTATAAAATTGTTTGCATTTCATGTTGAAGTTCGACTTTATTTGTAGTTCTGCTTTTACAGTATCAATATTTAACTTATTTCGGTTTTTGGTCCACGTATTCGAACACAAGGAAAAAATCCTTTCGGCTTGGGCATTAGAAACGGGGATAGAAAATACGTGTTGTATTATTTTTAACAGATTCTTGTTTTCATCCGTAGATTTGAGAATCTGAATCCAAATTTCAAGAACATTTTCTTATCTTCTATAATTTTCGTCAAGAGAGGCTTTAATATACAGAAATCTTCATACAATGCATCAAGGTTAATATTAGGTAACTGTAATTTTGATACCATGATGCACAAATCCTGGAACTTAATTTCTTTCGTCGCCCGCCGCCTCGCAGCACATCGCGCGAAATCACGCTGATTCATTTATTTTTTCCAAATTAAACGACAAAGTATTGTCCTCAATAGAAGATTTTAAATTAGAGGACAAGATCAATTTTTGGGTCTGAAATAGAGGACGTCCTTTAAAAGGACGTTTGGCAACCCTACTTATACGTCAACCGACGAACCCGTGAACCACTTTGGGTGACCTATGACAGAAGTGTTGGTCATCCAATGAATGGTTCCCGGGGCGGCGGTACCCAAAACCCGCCTCCCAAATTGAAATAATCGAATGATAATAACAAAAAACAATGCCTTTGTGGGTGGATTTACCAAAACAGTATATTAAGATTTAAATTAATATATCTTTCGATATTTAAAGTGGACGACATTGAACTGAACATTTTTTTTTATTTCCGGATTTTTTTCGCATAAGTTTACCATTATGACAATATGAGGCTCAGTCTTTTCCTGACAGTAGGTGTAGATGCTTTAAAAGAATGTTTAATCTTAGAGGATGTGTGATAATTATTATTTCGACCGGCAATAAAATATTGGCACTATCTAAAGCAGTGAGGCGTGGAATTGGCAGATAAAGGATGAAAGTAGACTGAATGCTATGGAAATCCCTGAGACATATGTTTGGTAAAACCATGTATGATCGTATGAGAAATGCCGAGATTCGCAAAGAATTCAAAGCTGATGTAAGCGTAATGAGTAAGATAAAAAAGGGACGCTTAGATGGTTTGGTGAAGAGCAAATGAAAGAAGAAAAGAGTAGAAGGAAAACACATGACGCGAATGTGAATGGTAGAATAAGTCGGGGACGCCCGAGGAAGACATGGCATGAGTAAATGAACCAAATACTTGAGTCGCGCCATGTGAAGGGTCAGAATAACAGAAAGTATGTATCAGACTATGTGTGAATGTGAATAAGACAATACGGGTAAAACTTCCTGATTTGAAAGATTGTTGATTTATTAAAAATCTGGTCAAATTATTCTTTTTTCTGTTAAAAATGGGACTGCAGGCCTATAACGAATGAATTGAAAGAGTTACTGGGTACTCGAACGGTATATCTCCAGAGATACTCTCAATATTTATATCTCTTAGACTGGGTCCTTATGGTCCTGGGTCTAGGATGCTCCTGAAACTTGATAATTTCCAATAAATTTTTTTTATTTAATAAATATAAGTGGGTACAGGATATAATATGAGTACATAAAAAATATATTTACATTACAAAATATATTTATGTTGGCAATCTCACCAATGAAGAAACTGGTTCTTGTGCTTGGTGAGAGAGTTACACTAATTATAAGAAAAATAGAATATCATTATGCTATAATTAAGTATATATAATATGATAGGAACAATATATATAAAGAGACAAAATCTAAATACAGTGTAGATGAGTATAGACTGATAATAAATATCAATGAAGGGAAAAACAGGCAATTATTTAGTTAATTATTTCAGAAAGAGTAACTTCAGTTTTAGTTTAAGTATGTTAATATCCTTTAATTTCTTCATTTCAATCGAAAGGTTGTTGAAATTCTTTATTCCTAAATATTTATAGTTATTTTGCATTGGTTTGGTATTACATTTTGGAATTTTGATATTGTATTGATATCTTTTAGATAAGTGGGTTTCAAATTTTTTAATAATATTATCTTTATAAATTTGGATAATTGCATTTTTTTAATATATATTCTACTCGGGGCACCCCGAAATCTGTAAATAGCGTTTCTGTTGGATACGTAGAGGGTTTCTTGAGGATTACTTTGAGGATTAGCTTCTGGACCACTTTGATCGGGGTTAGAATCTTATTGTATGACCCCCCCCCCATCCAATAATTCCGTATTGAATTAACGACTGGATTAGTGCGTAGTATACTCTTTTTAGGTTATTTATTTTAAAAATATTTCTTAATCTTATGAATACATGTATACATATACACACTTTCTGATACGCTTAACCAATTCACAGATATGTCTTTTCCACTTCATATGTTGTTCTATTATCACTCCGAGATATTTAATTTCTGATACTGAGTTCAATATTGAACAGCCTTGGATACATATGTTTTTATTACATTTGTTATTGTGAATAATTATTTTACTGTTAGGGAGTGTTTGTAGTTTGTTAACTAAGAAATGTATATAGTATGTCTTGTTAGTGTTCAATGAGAGAAGATTTGTATCAAACCATTGTTTCAATGTGTTCATGCTATTATTTGATTGTTTGTTTACTATATTCCAGTCGATCCCATTCACTATGATAGCTGTGTCGTCAGCATAGGATATTATGTTTGCGTTAAGTGGTAGTTTTAAAATAAATAAATAAATTATAAATAGTAGGGGGCCTAGGACTGTGCCTTGCGGTATCCCGAAATTACTTGTTAGTGATAGACTAAGTGAGTTGTTTATCTTGACTACTTGGCATCGTTCAGATAAATAGCTTTTTATCCATTTTAGAGCTTTATCGTTTATCCCAACACAATTCAAAATTTCAATAAGTTTATCATGAGAAATACTATCGAAAGCTTTTTTAAGATAGGAATGTAGTACAATACTCGATACGATACACCGCGATACACTAAACGAATACTGCGTACGACCGCACTGTTGTAGCACTAAAATGCACTAATACACGTTAAGGTTCTTACTGAACAGTGGAACTTTATTACGATTGTACATACAATCACTGAGTAACTACGACTAGCTCAAGGAGCGGGAAGAATGGATCCAGGGGCGTATAACTCCCGTCTGACTTTGTAACCCTGATGGTAGAGGGCGACAGCAACAGGATTTTCTGATTTTTCTGATTTTCTTCTGTTCTCACTCATTTATTTGTATTTTCATTATTTCTTATGCTTTTCTTTTTAAAATTCTTATCTTTCTAATTATTATATATCTTTTTTTATTTATATTTTATATATATCTTTTTATTTATATTTTTGATTCTATGTAAATTCGCATTATCTAAAACTAAATCAAACTCCCGCCACCTCAGAACAGGCTCAGCCTAGTGAGGTGGATTATACCAAAAAAAATGTATGTTAATTTATTGGTTAATAAATAATAAAAATAAAAAAAAATATACATTTATTTTATTTATTTTTTATATACCCCAAACAAGGCAAATGCCCGTAGCATGGTGGTAACATAAAACAAATAATATCTAATACATACAATGTTTTACACATATGCAGTAAAACTATTAAAAAACATTAAAATAATAAAAAAACAAAATAATATTAAAAAACAAAAAAATATATAAAAACAAAATAAGACTAAAAACTAAAATTATATAAACACTAAAATTACATGAAAACAAAAATAAAATAAAATAAAAACAAAAATAATATAAAACAAAAAATAATTTAGAAAGCCTTGTTATTATAATTATTTTATATTTTCATTGCTCTGCTGCTTCCTCAGCAGTTTATACATATTTCCTGGAAGGTGTGTTCGCGACAACTTATATTAAGAGTCCGCATATTTTAAACATTACCACAAGGTTTTATATTTATTCTCCACTGCGAAACTAATATACAATTACAATCATGTTCCTTTAATGTTAATGACGGATACAAGTCAGTTAACACTTACGCAGCATAAGTAGATACTTATACATACAGGTGATAATATTAAATAAATAACCTTATTAATAATAACAGATAATTTTATTAGTAGATGCTGAGAGGATAGTCTTTTTAGGGGAAGTAATGAGATGAGTTTTAGGAAGGAAGAAGGAATGAGGGGTGTGTAGTAATCTGTGGGTCAATGTGTCCAGAAGAAACGGGCGTTTGAATCCATCCTTCCCACTGCGGTGCAATATAAGATGTGTCGGCTGGAGAAGTCAAAAGGTCTCCCTCAAGCAGTAACTCCCGATCCGACGTGAATCCGGGCACTCCTGCTAAGTCACCAAACGTAGCGAACCACTTGGGGTGACCAATGGCAGGGGTGTTAATTATCCAATAAATGGTTCCCGGGACGGCAGTACCCATACCCGCATCCGATGTATGTTGAAAGAGTTAAATATCTTGTCATTTAATCAATTTATATACTACAATACTATGTTTTTGATATAAACAATAATTAATGGCCATACATCAAGTGCATTTCTTAGAAAAAATAAAACCTGCAGCATAAACACGCATGAGACGAGAAAAAAAATTGAATTAGACTCCCTTTCAGAAAAAAACCCAGAGATATTTAAATTAACTTTATGTAAGGATTCCTTACCTTTTTAAGCTGTCGTACCCTTAAATTAAATATACCATTACTAAGAGAAAGTCCAGTTATATTCAATTTTTCAATAAGTCCTAAATCCTGTATCTAAATTTCGCCAATAAACAATTAGATAATTTTAATTAAGTGTTAATCTCAAGTGACCTACCAGGTAAGTATTGTACTGTATATTTTCTCCATAAATAGTTAAGTAATAACATAGATCACTGTAGAAATGTATTATAAGTTTGTACAGCGCCCTTGAGGTGATTTTGCACAAAAACGGCGCTATACAAGTCATTCAATTATTATTATTATTATTATATATATTTTTGTTATTTGTATTTGGGGTGTTATGCCGTGTTGCGCTAACTCCTTCATTAGCCAACGTTTCGGTCAGCATTGCAGTGTCCATCATCAGGGCAGATGTGTTATCATGAAACGTTGGCTAAAAAAGGAGTTAGCGCAACAAGGCATAACACCCCAAAAACAAATAACAAAAATACTTTTGGCCGTAAAAATCTTAAATCATAATAGATATATATGTTCATATTTATGTGCAATCTAATATCTAAGCTTTTATAAGTCGCTCATTCAAAAAAATACTGCCCTGTCACAAGTGAAATTTATATATTCGTCAAATATGAATATTTAGAAACTCAGTATTACCCAATGTAAAATATCACCATTCAGAATAGAAACTTGCCCGAAATGGCTTTAGCCGTGTTTTGTGACGATATCTGAATAGCCAGGTACTTACGAAGCTTCTTCTTCCCAATCTACTTCCCCTCCCAACCTCCTTCATCCTAATAACACCTCAGTAGTGTACGATGGTATCCGGAACTTTCACCGCTCACGATTATCCGCGGTAAATTCTCCATGAGAAAATTCACCGCCTTCACGGCTCACTGCGGAAAGTTCACCGCTCATAAAAATTATTTGCCTTTATTTATGTTACGTACCTCAGGTCAGGTTAGGTTAGTGTTGGATAATGTTAGATCAGGTTATGTTATGTTAGTTTAGATTAGGTTAGTTTTGGGTTAGGATATGTTGCACTTTTTATGTACTAACTTAATTATTAATATAACCACTCGAGCAAAGGAGATTTCTCGGTGTTTCTTTTTCCGGGTTTTCGATTCAACCATTCGATTTAATTAATACAGGGTTTTCTAATAAGAGGTGTTATTTTGATATACAATCGTAAAAGATCAATGGTTTCGTTGCTTGTGTGGCACGTAGCGCCGTCTTGTTGAAAGTAAACGTTGTCCAGATCAATACCATTCAATTCCGGCCATAAAAAATCATTAATCATCTCTCGATAGTGATCCATTCACCGTAACTGTTGCTCCAGCCTCATTTTTGAAAGAGTAAGGTCCAATGACTCCGCCGAACCATAAACCGCACCAAACAGTCACACGTTGAGGATATAGAAGCTTTTCAACAATAACTCTTGGGATTTCCGAGCCCCAGATGCGACAATTTTGCTTGTTGACGAAGCCACCGAGGTGGAAATGGGCCTTATCACTCAAAATGATTTGCATTTGATTCACTCGAGTGAATTTTAATAATTTCAATGCGTTGTTGAAGCGTGTATCGTTCCATTTTTATTAATGGCGTAGTTTCTACTTGTCAAATGTCAAACAATGACAGCTTCAAATGTAACATCTACCGAAATAGCGGGCTATTTAAAATAACACCTCTTATTAGAAAACCCTGTATTATGATATTAATTAATGTAGGAGGAATGCCTCAAATATTTATACGAAAACATGTAAACTGATTACTACAATTTAAAGAGAATGATTTCACTTAGATTTTCCCGTTTATCTCATATATTTAGGTTTTATAAAAAAAATTAATTCGTCAATTTTAATTATAATTATAATTCACTAGTGAACATTGCTGGAATGTTTCGGTATTTCTAATATCTTTTTCGGACGTCTCGGACTTTTTCCACCATTCTCTACTGTATAACACAATGTTACTGATAAAAAAACTACATAACATCAATTTGACTCCGAATCTCATTCCGGTGCAGAAATATTGTATATCAGAAGTATTCGTCGGGCATCCCCGACTTCTAACACTCTTTAAACACTCCTATTTTTTGAGTTTTGCGGGCACAAATATACTCAGGCTGAGATTTGATACTTTAAGACTTTAATAACATAAAAACTACAAAACTACTATACATGTCTCTGGTTAGAAGTCAGGATGAATACAATTCATCCATTTGGTGTTCTCATTTCAACTCTCATTGTTTACAAATTGAAAAAATTTAAAATAAATTTTTACGTTTTATTAATTTCAAAATTGGTATTCCTGTTATTGAAATCAATTATGTCAATTTACGCAGTAAACTTAACTTATCGAAATTATCTGAAAGGCGAAAAATATTTGATCTCCTTTTATTATATAAAATTGTTCATTCAAGGTTGGACTGCCCTGACACTATAAATTTGCTATCTTTACATATACCTCCAAAATATACTAGACGGAATATTTTATTCTACAACAATAACTTCGCTACAAATTCTGTGTTAGAAAGAATTCATAGGTTGGGCAATGAACTAAGTGATGTCACTGACATATTTAATTTAAACTGCCATACATTTAAAGCCAAATTAGTCCACCATTTTTTAAATGTATATAATGTATGAGATATCATTATATTTTATTTCGATTTTCTATTGTTTGTTTTATACTGTTGTTAAAAATGTAATTTGTAATCGTTATGTACTTAAAAGCCCAATAGGGCGTCAATAAATAAATAAATAAATTAGGATTTTAATTCATAAAAATCACCACTTACATAAATTTGGGAAGCCATCGCTCGATTGGACAAACAGTGAGATTTAGCGGTGAATAGTTGGCGGTAATCGCTCCCTATGGTGAATATTCCGCAGAGAATTTTTCGAGGTGAATGTTTCTAGAACCAGTGGATGATTTAATAGTCCGTCAAACGTATTTTACTGATTATTATCTTTCAAACAGTGTATACAACTGGTTGTGATGTATCGTATATTTTGTTAGCAAGCGATTTTTTCGCGAGAACACAACAACATGACATAATTATTAATTGATATTTTATCCAATTTTTTCTTTATTTTGTGAATGCCTAATATTCTTTTGTTATTTTTTATTATTATTTAGAGGTTACAAATCAGGATGGTTTTCAATGAGGTAAATAAAACGACAAATAAATCTTCTTCCATTATTACTTATCAAACGGGTTTTATGCTAGAGCTACAAATTAGAGGATATATGTTGTACTAATAATAATAATATTTTATTCCAGAATGTGGGGAGGTTGGTGCAATCCCACACGTCCCATATAGATATACTTTTTTTTTGTATTTAAAGATATAATAAATTAACAAATAAGGACAACTATGCAGGATGTGGTCTTGAGTGCGCTTGGGCCCAGCGCTCACTCAGGAGTGGCGTTTGGTGCTGGTAGGCTGCGGTCACCAACGTGTTGGCGGAGGCCATTAGCCGCATCCTGGCTCCAGTGACCCGGTGTCTCATCAGGCCGGCAAATCCATTCAGTCCTAGTTCCGTGGACATTGTTGTGCTGCTGTATCTTCGGTAACCAAATATGATTCTACAGGCGTCATTATATTGAATTCGGAGTCGTTCCATCGAGCAAGTTCGGTAGTGACACCATGTCTCACACGTATACAGGCCAGTACAGAATGCGTTGAACAGTATTTTTTTAGCGGTATTGCTGCATTTGAAAAATCTGCGGGCAATCATATTAGACACTATGCTTAGGACGGGTTGTTTCGGGGAATTTGAACAATTCATCAAATTTCAACGTTCATTTTCAAGTTCTGTGAAAGATTTTATCAAGTTCTGTTTTTATTTCAGTGTTGTCAAGCAACCAGCCTATAATGATATAATAACAGAACTTGAATAGGACTTTCACAGAACCCGAAAATGAACGTTGAAACTTGATGAATTGTTCAAATTTTCCGAAACAACCCGTCCTTAGGCTTCTCTTTTGTCGTTCGATATCGCCATCGTCCGATAGGTCTTCATTAATAATGTGCCCCAAGTATTTCACGTTCGAACATGTATTTATTTTTGCCTCGTTAAGGTATACGGGGAGCATCTTACTTGTATCTTGACTTTTTCCGTGATGGAACGCAATCAATTCCGTCTTCTTCGGGTTGTACATCATATTATGCTGTTTTCCATATTCTTCACAAGTTTTTAGGAGTAATCTTATCTGGTCAAAAAGTGTTCCACTATTAGAAAGTGTTATATCTGTCTTACTTTGCAGATTTAAAGGTAACTCTTTGTTAAAAAGTAAAAGGTTCTAATTATAATTGCGTTTATTTACGTTACAATAAATAAGGTCTGGATTTAGCTACACTGTTCATCTGTCGGACTCTGGAGTAAGCTTTATGACTAGCGCCATCTAACGCTTAAATATTCAACTTATTACCATACATCACAGAAAGCGATAAGCGGTGCGCATAGACCGGATTCGGTAGATTTAGTTGGGAGCGTTGGAGGTCAGTTCGAGGTAAAAGAATGGAACCAATTTTTTTGCTTCATGTCTCATTTTTTATTCTTCAATATAAACACCCACTAAACTGCCAAAGCAGTTTGTCAGCAGGTCATGTCCACATAACCTGCTGACAGACTGCTGTCTTTTAAACAGGCTGATATCCGGCTCAAGAGATTATTCGCGCAACTAAGTCGAAAATTGAAAATAGATTTATTATTGTAAAAATGCTTTGTTTTTAGGGGTTTATTTTGTGTTGATCTAGTGACCTAAAAATGTTATTTTGCCTCCTTACTTCTTTCAGTCTTAAAACGTTCACTAATTAAAAACTCCTGTTTATTGCAAAACATTTTTATCTTCTAACCTTCTGGTATTTATACCAGAAGGTGTATATTTTTTAAAGTTAATTTTCATACTTAAAATATAACTTGTCGAATGTGACGGATGCTATTTAGTACTGGATTTTGTATGCCAAATTCGTGACATTTTAAGTTTTAAATGTATTCATTTGAAGAACAATATTATATTAAAATGTCAGAATCTTACTACTGCTTTTGCATTACACCAAAGTGTAAAAATACCACCGTCGCACAGTGGGCTGAAAATCGGCTTTCATAGACATAGAGACTTGAATTTTCAAGGGTATTTTTTTTGGCTAGAAATGGATTTTGCTGATCATTACTATGCTATAAAATGTCGTACGAAGCAATTGCGTGTACAAATGAAGGAGTTATAATTTTTTTAAGAAAAATTTGTATGGCGCTGACATTAAAAATGAGGCTATCTCTGGAATCATAAGGTTGGCCGTTCTATCTTTACACACAGATAATACTACTATTTATTTGTATTTTTTTGACATACTTCATATTGTGGCGCAAGGTGCGATTTATTTTTTAAAAATCCTAAAGTTGAAAAAAAATCTTTTTTTTTGTTAATGAATCATTTTAATGCTTAAATGCTTTACATATGAGTATGCTTTGTCTAGTTTACAATATTTTATTTACAGTGCAAGCCAAAACACTGTGCACAGTGGGCTGAAAATCGCCTTTCATAGACATAGAGACTTGTATTTTCAAGTGTATTTTTTTGGCTAGAAATGGATTCTGCTGATCATTAATATGCTATAAAATTTTGTATGAAGGAATTGCGTGTACAAATGAAGGAGTCATAATTTTTTTAAGAAAAATTTGTATGGAGCTGACATTAAAAATGAGGCTATCCTGGAATCATAAGGTTGACCATTATATCCTTACACACAAATATACTACTATATATATGTATTTTTTTGACATACTTTGTATTGTGGCGAAACTTGTGATTTTTTTTTTAAAAACCCTCAAAGTTGAAAAAAAAACTTTTTTATGTTGAAGATTCATTTTAATGCTTAAATGCTTTACATATGAGTATGCTTTGTCTAGTTTACAATATTTTATTTACACTGCAAGCCTAAAAGCATTTAAGCATTAAAATGAATCATCAACAATAAAAAGGGTTTTTTCAACTTTGAGGATTTAAAAAAAAATAATCGCACCTTGCGCCACAATATGAAGTATGTCAAAAAAATACAAATAAATAGTAGTATTATCTGTGTGTAAAGATAGAACGGCCAACCTTATGATTCCAGAGAAAGCCTCATTTTTAATGTCAGCGCCATACAAATTTTTCTTAAAAAAATTATAACTCCTTCATTTGTACACGCAATTTCTTCGTACGACATTTTATAGCATAGTAATGATCAGCAGAATCCATTTCTAGCAAAAAAAAATACCCTTGAAAATTCAAGTCTCTATGTCTATGAAAGCCGATTTTCAGCCCACTGTGCGTCGCCGCTCTCGATTATCTTCTTCCAATTAATTAAGTGTTCTAAATTCCCAAACCTCGTGTATTGAGGTTATAATTTCAACATCACAAAGAAATAACTTTACCGCATATAATTTTATGTTATATTAAAACCATAAATTAAATATAGAAACTTTTCTCCAAAAATAATAATATTTAAAATATGTTATCATAATTTCAAAGGAAAGTTTTCGGTTTGTTCATGAAAGTATAATATTTCCGCCATTAATAAGAGTTGTTGTTTTATTCATATGTAACAAAAAAAAATATATTAATTAACTTGACTTAAAGTCGCCTAAATTATGTTTCATTTTCGCCTAAACTTTATATAAACAAAATCGATAGTAATGCCAACGAAGTTTTATTAATTTTTCGATAAAAAATTATCAATTCTAATTATACGTGTAATTACATACCAATACTAAAACATACATGTGTATGTAGAATCAGCGTTCGTTGATTTGCATGAATATAATTTTTTTAAAGCATTAATTTTTTTCAATGGGGTTTTTCTACCGTAATTATTGCCAAATTCAAAGTCAACAAACGGATTTTTCAAAGCCCCACGGGTTTTGACGCAAATGCCATTGCGAGCTGAAATAGTTACATACAGGGCTTGGCCTGCCAGGCGCAATTGGAGCAGTTCGTTATTTTTGCTGTTTACTAAAGGTCTTGCGGTCCTGTCTGTTTGATTTATTTTTATTTTTTAAGTTATGTTATAGAAACAAATAGTACATGATTTACAGAGATGAAACAATATACAGGAATAAGATGATTTATGTTGGGTACCTATGATATGTTTCCTTGATGAACAACTAATAAATTGCACATTTTTGACTACCTTAATTTTTTATGTTTTTTTTTAAATTTTATTTATTCTAGATTGATTTATGATTCTAGATCGATCAGTGCTTACTTAACTTGGTTTATTCTTTAGTTTGGCTAGAACTGAACTCAGAAATGTTTTGTATACCCCATATAGGGGGTAGAATCGACCCGTCCCTGCAATAACCCAGGTGATGAATCCCCGAGAAAGCTGTGCCGCGACCCTCCTGCGCCTCTCCCATCGTCATGAACTGGCCTGAGGTACGACCACGCGGACTCGGTGCCCTTCCACTACACTACAATTCACTACAGTTCGTTGAGGGCCAATTAGGAAGCCACCTAAGGGGCGCGGAAACAGGGTATCGTATGCGATATAGGTGATCGCTGAGTTTGTTCTCAATGGGACTGCCCAGCGTAAGCGGTTTAGCTGTCTTTGGTACGCGATGACGTAAGTCCATAACTTTGTATGTTTACTTGACTTTTACTTGATTTTGAATTTTACGTTATCTCTTGTATATTGCTTTTCTATTTTCAGATTTCGGTATCTGTAATATTATAATATAGAAGTATATAGTATATTCGCATACTGCTTGTTCACCCCGTATGCAGGGATATTGGAGGGTCGAAGGTCGTTAAAAGTGTAATTTCGTTTAAAAAGGAGAAGGAAACCATATGTTTCCTTATAACGCCGTTGGGAAAGTGGTGGGGTCCCTTTCAAAACATCTAACACTGCGCATTTGAGGTTTAACAAGCGCCAGACTCCATTTGGCTCAGGACCGGCCCTGGTTACATTGACCTAGATATTTAAACTGAAAAGCTGTGAAAATTTCATGATAACCGTTCGAACGTTTTTGTTGCATCAGAAACAAACATATTTCTGCTAAACAAAAGACAAGACAGCAAAAAAAATGCCTGTGAAATCGGTGACATATTGTAGAGTCACGTACAAGGTTCAGATTTACTGTAAATTTGTTAATATCTCGGCAAACAACAAGCGATACGGATTCTCAATAAAACTCTATATCTTACAGTGAAGGCACTAAAAATATTGACTTATTTTATTATTTTTGCAAACTGCAAAGTGTTTTGAGCTAAATTTTGACAGCCTTCCACAGGCAGTGAAGAAAATTATTACGTAATTTAAGATTCAATCAATAACCTGAAATGAAAATGTGATACTGCCTACCCTCAAGTAATAATAATATATTTTAAATCCAATTATCATGTTTTGAAATCGTACAGAGATATTAAAAATTAATTTTAAATAAAAAATTGGACATAGAAATTTGTGTTTTTGAGTTCAAAATTCAAAGGCTATAATAGTAGAGCAAGGAAAATGGAAATGCTAGAAAGGAAGGGAAGGGCTCGAACTTTTCTTGTTCTTTTGAATAATACAACAATTAGCGTGGGTACCTGGGGTGAGTGAGGTCGGGTATGTCATACCCGAGAAGTTTTTTAATGTTATTGTTGCACATTAGCTGGAGTTAAGGGAGTGGTGGACGAGGTGCAGTGTTGAGTTTAGTGTCGCCGTCGACGGCGTCAGCGAGAGATACACGTGCGCAAAGATGGCTGGGGTACGTCACACCCGGCCTCGTAGTCGGTGTTACATTTTTAAAGTATTGTCATAGTTATCTCTAGTGTTCTTTGATTTATTTTTAGATTTTGTTATTTTATAATTAGAAGATACTATAGTTATGTTGAATAACCAAAGAAGTTTATACAAAAAAATGTTCGAAAACTAATAGATACTTTTAATAGAAAATATAAACATTTTGTAATTCCAATTTAAAAAAAACGCCCTTCAATCACAAAAAATTTATTTTATGTACTCATCTTGTAGAATGGATACTACGAGTATTATCAATATCTTAGGTAAAAAATGCTAAATACACAATTATCGTATCAAAATTCGGCATCAAAGTTTCGGGTATCTCCTACCCGCCTCATAGCTGGTGTAAAACAATCCTTACCTCATTCACGCGGGGTTTCTTGACATTAATGACGCACGATTGACGCGCGCCTCGCGTTATTAAAATCATTTATGTAAAGTTAATCGAATAATCACTATTAGAAATTTCCATTGTTCGGTTTTAGTCAACAATGTCGACTTCTAAAATGAATATAATATTGTTGGAATATGGTTGACTTTTTGCCAGTTTAGGAAAGAACAAAATAAAATTGTACAGGTAGGTAGGTACAGTCTGAAATTAATTTTTTAAGATTTTATAAATAAGTTTAAATTTAAAAAAAATTATAACAATTGCATCACCGAGTAACTCAAGTGTTGGAAGAAATTAGAGTATATCAGATGTGCAATTATATTTGATTTACGAATTTGAAAATATCTTTTTAAAAGGTTTATTATTTATGTCTTAATGTATTTTTTCATTTTAATTCAACATAATAATAATAATAATAATAAAAACGTTTATTTGACAATAATTTTTTACATGTTTGCATATAGTTAGTATACATACATTTAGATGATTATATTGCCAAAAGGGCAACTGCTCAGCTGTACATTCCGGATTTCTCCGGGAATGTAGCTGGTTTTCAGCAGTGCCTTTAATATAGTGTGTTATAAATCGATAAATACAAATTTCTTCAAAATAAAATAAAATATAAATTCAGGATTAAATTTACATAAAATACATAGATAAAATAAATAAAATAATAATCACAAGTAGGTGTCCCTTTCATTTTAAATTCGATCAATGATGATGTTGTGCGGTTGACTGTGCTGTCAGCAACCATTCGCTGCAGAGCTTCTTAAAGCACTGCAACGATGTTGTTGTTCGAATAGGCAGTGATATTTTATTCCAAAGTTTTGACGATGAGTAGCTAAAACTACCCTCAAAAACAGCAGTTTTATGTTTGGGGAGAACAAGTAAATGGTCTCTTTGGCGTGTACTATGTGCATGTGAGTCACGGGACCACTGCAGTCTGTCAAACAGATAGGAAGGAACCTTTGAATTCATCAAGTTGAACAGTTGACACATTTGATGTAACTTCCTTCTGTTCGACATATTCAGTATTCGATGCCGATAGAGGTAAGGCGAGATATGCTCGCGTCTCGGGACATTATAGCAATATCGGACACATGCATTTTGGACTCGTTGTACTTGTTTTTGGGTTTTTTTCAATAAAGATGGACCGTAAACTGAGTCTCCATAGTCCAATATTGAGAGAACAAGACTATCAGTAATAATCTTGCGTAGTTTCACTGATATGTTATCTCTTATATTGTACAATAGACGAAGCCTCGAGTAGCACCACTGTGACCTGTTTTTAACATGTTCATCATACCTCAATCTACCGTCCACCATTATTCCAAGGTTGCGCGCAGCATCAACAAAGGGAACGGTGGTTTCATGTATTTTTACAACATGTCCTCCATTTTTTACGCATGATATTTTTTGCTTGGTTCCCATTAATAAAGCAACAGTTTTTTGAGGATTGAGAAGTAACGCGTGCTCCTTTGCCCAACTGCAAACTCTACGTAGGTCACCATTTACCATATCCACTGCCACATGAGTTTTACTTACGTCAAACGATAAATATAGTTGTGTGTCATCAGCATACATGTGCGAACCACAGTGTTCAATAGATTGCATCATGTCAGCGGTATATATAGCAAAAAGCAATGGCCCTAGTATCGATCCCTGGGGTACCCCTCTTGTTATTATAATGTCAGATGAATATTTTAGAGTCCCATTACTATCCTTGCAAACTGTGCGCTGAGTTCTATCTTTGAAGTAATTTTGAAACCATTTTATTGCTTCATCGTCAAAACCAAAGTAACGCAACTTTGCAATAAGTAATGGAATGCTCAGTAAGTCAAATGCCTTAGAGAATAGAGAACATAGAAAATATTACTTCTTTTGGGATGTAGATAATTTTAAAAACGGAAAAAAAACTTCTAGTGCCCTGAGACATTAAACTGAGATATTGAGGTTCAAAGTTTGTATCCCAAAAAAACTAACTCTTGAAATTGATTGAAAACTGAATATGCAGAACGTATTTTAATTGAATTGTCTTTATGTATGAGAACATAAATTGGGCAAAAATAACAGATAGAACCTTGTTGCTCTCTAAAATTAAGCAAAACTCAAAGCAACGGGTTGTATTTGATTATTTTAATTATTTCTTTTTGGCAAAATGCCATATTTCTTACATTAAATTAATTAATTATTAATTAAGTCTGAAGATAATCCAATTAAATTAAGTTCTGCATATTTAACTTTTCATAAATGTAATTATTTATTTCTTCTCAGTTTTACGCAATCGGCAGATGGAACCTTGTTGTCCCAAGAGAATGAGCTCAAACACAATTCAAATAGAAGCATGTTGCTTCAAACACATTTTATCAACGCCAATTAGAACCAAGTTGGACGTAAAATTTGTAAATGGAACCTTGTTGTCAAAGAGAACGAGCTCGAACATATTCCAAATAGAACGATGTTGCTTCAAACATATTTTATCTATGACACGGAACTAAGTTGCAAGTAAAATTTGCAAATGGAACCTTCTTGTCAAAGAGAACGAGCTCGGACATATTCCAAATAGAACGATGTTGCTTCAAACATAATTTATCTATGACACATAGAACTAAGTTACAAGTAAAATTTGCAAATGGAACCTTGTTGTCAAAGAGAACGAGCTCGAACATATTCCAAATAGAACGGTGTTGCTTCAAACCTATTTTATCTATGACACATAGAACTAAGTTGCAAGTAAACTTTGCAAATGGAACCTTGTTGTTAAAAAATAAAAATAATGTGTTTATTTGAATAGAACTAAATTGCTCTTAACTAGCGAATGGGACTATGCGTCCCAAAAAATAAATTAAAAATGTATTAAATAAAACTTTTTTGCACAGGTATCTGAGAACTAACATAGAAGTTGAATGTATTTTAGATAAGGTTTCGAGGAGAAAAAATAATTTAAAAAAAAACTTCAATTTTACCAAAAAGTCAAAAAAACCTTGTTGCTCCAAGAATATACGAACAATGTCATATTTTTCGACAAGTACCACTAATGTCTAAATACCGTATACACAGTATACAATACAATGTGAAATCTTGCACTTATACCATGGGGCTTTTAATGTTATTCCCTTCAACTTTGAAAGTTCTTGGTGTTGCAATTTAAAGCGATTGAAAAAAAATATTTTCTAGTATTTGTCAGACGGTATGTTTTTTTTAAACATATTATTTGAATACCTCATCGAACCGACAGTTATTGTAAAATTGTAGACGTCCCCATAACCCGGTGTCACATCCGGCGGCCTTATTTGATGCGAACAATGCCATACTAAATAGTCAATTTTTTCAATTGTATAATCCTAATTTTAAATTTATCCGTCATTGACCGCCCAAATCAGTAACAGTAATTTGGTAGGTATTAGGTTATTTAACTTCAGTGAAATAATTATGTTTTAGGTTTTTTTAACAAAACATTGGTACAACGGTACAATTTCAATATACAAAATATGTATAAACATTCATGTGGAAATATAATATAATATTAATATATATTCGACACAGGCGTCGTGCGTTCAATTCCTCGGCTGGCTAAGTCCTCCATCACGACACAAGCAACATGTTCCACTTACTGTGGTGGTAGTAGGAGATTTTCAAATATTGTCATGTTATTCGTAACCGTAAACGTATTTTTGTAAAAATAAAAGATTCATAAATTTCGAAGAACCTACACGGAGAAAAATTAGGTTTGCTATTTTATTAAAAATCAGAATGAATTAACAGATTTCCTGATAAACTTTTAGTAAATTCCTCATTTACCGGAAGACGAGTTCATGTACCTTCGCTTGCCTTAGTAATATACAATGACGAAATGAGGAAATATTAGGATTTTTATAAACACGTATTCCGACATCGTCATAATACAGTCGTATTTTACTAAAAGTTTATCAGGAAACCTATCAATTTATTCGTTAAAGGCCTGTACTCTCGTTTTTAACCGGATCACGAAGAATTTGAAGAGATTCTAATAAATTAGCAACAGTCAATATTAGTATTTTTTGTCTGTGAACACCTTATTTACCTATTTATTCCGTAACTGTTGCGCAGTAAGAGCTTCACAGATGCACTCATAGAGGGCAGTGCTTAGAGCTTGCGCGAAAGTCCGTAAGATGGCAGCTAGTAGCCAGTAGTCGCCAGGGCCAGTGAGAATACTCCCAGACAAATTTACTGTTCTCAGATCTCAATTAGCCAGCTTCTAGTTAGGTCGACTATCAAGTCACCATTGTAATACGCGAAGTATTAATAAATCCCTGATTTATCACAAAGAACCATTTATTTATTATCTGCTTCCACGATGAGTTGGAGAACTGTTTGTGGGAACACCACAGTAACATATGTAGTTTATGGCGATAACTCTGAGAACAAACAATGTAAAGCGTTTGTTGCAATCAATCAACTATTTATACGAAGAAGAGGAGTGTGGATTTGATTTTTATACAAATCTCCAATTTTATTCCATATTGGTGAAATTTTGCACACTTCACCTTCAAAACAAGCGAAAGCGGTTAATGATCACTTGAGTATTCTAAATTCATCCCAATCCCCTTTTGCCATCTCTTAAAGCAGAAATTTCATACTTCTTGATGAAATTTTGCACACTTGACGTTCAAAATAAATAAAAAAATACTGTCTACATCTGACTTCAAAAAACCATGTAAGGCCCGGGCAACTCCAGGGACATCAGCTAAAGACGAAAATCGATTGAAAATATATTTCTTTAGGAAAAGCCTTCTTAGCCTAAATCAGGAACTTCGATTGAATCATAATGTATATTGTACAAAATTTTCACATGAATTTGATCGATAGTATGGAGGTCGGTTATCATATCAGTCCATGAGTGTAATTACTAGTCATATAGATTCGTCGAAAATCTAATTCTAAACTAATTTGAATAATGATCAACTAAAGTTAGAAAGCATTACTTTTATGGATCAATCTCTTCCCAAATACTTAGGCCCGGTATATAAGTCAGTTGTATCTTCGCTATGTATTCATATTATACATTCCTCGCTCAAATATAAGCGGGTTTAATAGGCCGCTTAAGCCTTAATAAGCTCAGACGCCGAGACTTTTTCAGACGCCGACTTTTTCAGAGTAACAGTCATGCCAAATCCGAAATTTTCGAAATTTATATAAATTGCTTAATTGTGTCATTATTAACTATTATATATTCGTCGGGAGGTGTGAATTGAAGATTTTTTTAAATTAAAAATCAATTAAAATTTGTTTGGTAAGCCATTATAAGAATTATTTATAATACCCAGAAAGAAAAACGTCAGGAGAGTTTTTGTCAACCAGCAAAACAAATACTATCAGTTTTATAGTGATTTGTTTTTGGGGTATTATGCCGTGTTGCGCTACCTCCCTCTTAAGCAAACGTTTTGGACAACATTGCAGTGTTCATCATCAGGGCAGATGTGTAATCTGACAGATTACACATGATGTGTACACTGTTAAGATTACACATCCGCCCTGATGATGGACACTGCAATGCTGTCCGAAACGATGGTTAAAGAACGAGGTAGCGCAACACGTTATGGAAATGGAAATTCCTCCACAACGGCATAAATCACTATAATACTTTTGGCCGTTAAAATCTCAAATCTAACCAACCGAAATACTATCAGCCTTATTAAAAAACGTGGTGTAATGATATAGGCGGCGCGTAATGTAGGAACAGTGAATAACTTGACTCAGTACAAAACCCAAGAAATAACAACAAACACGTACAATAGAAACACTAGATCTTATGGTCAAAAGCTTATCCAACAAATAACTACCAATACAACTTTTGGGCAAAAAAGCTTCTTATATCATAGTATTAAACTCTACAATAAAATACCACTCTCACTCAAAAACCTCAACATTATAATATTTAAATCTCAAATAAAAAGCTGGATACTTAATATAGGGAGATCTGAAATAGAAAATATACTGATATCAAACACAGACTAAAACCGAATCTACTAAACTGAACTATACAAAAAAACACTATCTTACTTATTTTAAAATTTAAAAAAAATTATACTACAAGATATGTTTATAATTAAATTCATATGTTACCTTGTAGTAATATTAATTTCTTAAAATCAAATTATAATATGTAAATGAAATCCTCAGCACGGGAGATCCCAGTGAGGATATCATTATCTCTATATATTATTAAGAAAAGAAGACAATAAACCATTATTATTATTATTAACATGGCGTTTTTTTTGTTAAAACGGTCTTAAACCAGGCTCGAGGCCGGTTTTACCACACCTGCATTGAACGGGCGTGTAAAAATCTATTTAGTAAGACGGTATATGCATAAAAATAGTATCCTCGCATACATAGCACCATGTTGATTTAAGTGGGGAACTTGATCAAAAAACAACTTGTACATTAAACCCGTCAAAAAACCGCTGTCATTCACATTTTGAAAGTTCCTGATCTTGTGATAACCTTATAGAGCATAAATATACCACTCACGTAGACAGTAATTTGGTTTTACAAAGAAAAAAGAAACACGTTCCTCTATTAAAATCGTAGAAAATCCGTGTAATATTGCTGGGATCTAGGCTTACGACCTATATACGGATTATGTAAAAGCCGCGCTAAGCTTGACATTCCAACCAAGTCGAGTTTAAGATAAACTGATATACCGGGCCTTAGAATTTTATAAAAGTAGCAATATTGAATAACTATTTACATTATTTACCCGAATTCTTGGGTATCTGCAAAATTTCTTCATATTGGCGGGTTATTTATAAGAATGATGTAACGTTCTTTATAAATACTGGTTTCAAAAGTGTGTATTGATTGAAATACCGTAATAAAATGGCAACTATAAATTACTTACCAACCGTAAATTGTACCTACTAAGATATAAGTAGGTAGATATGAAAGAATGATAAATGGTAAGGTGTGAAAGATTCCTTTTTTACTAAAAGTTTAACTGGAAACCTATGAATTCATTCGTCAAGGGCCTTCAGTCCCGTTTTTAACCTGATTATGAATAATTTTAAGAGATTATTAATTAATTATCAATGTTATATATCAGTAAGTTTTCTCAGATATTTTATTTTCTATATTCCGATACTGCAGTACTTACGACATGCTCACGGGAGGTCGAGTAGCAGGTTTTGCAGTCTTCATAAGAGCCCAAAGGCAGGTTTAATGGAGAGGAAAAATAACTCCAAAAATGTCCTTATCATGGAATCCCGTCAGACACAAGTATCGTAGCACATTGGAGAAAGTTGTTGGGCCGTTAATCTAATGCCTAACATCTTTTTTTCCTTCTTATATTCGACGGCCTCTAGTAAGTAAGATGGTTTTAAAAAGAGATTTGTAAATACGAATGTTAAAAAAACGATAATAATTTAGCGAAAATGGTGAACATATTTAATAAAACACGACTCATTTGAAATAGAGCAAAAATCTCTTGACAAATGCTTTAGTTGCATTTAAAGATACACTGTAATTTTTTTCATGCCTATAACATATTAAATAACAGAACATAAAGTATTTTTAATAATTTTCAAAGCTTTGCGATTTTTTTTCTATCGGAGAATTTCATATACTTAACGTTTTGGCATAGCAAATGTATAGATATTATCTTGAAAAATAACATTTTTTTAATTAGAAATTTGTTATGAATCGTTAGAAATTGGGTATGCGGGGGACTTCAGGCTCTCGACTAGCAAGCTGGAGGCTGCTGGTACAAATCCCGGCATGCGCAAGTACATTTTATTTAGACCACCATTCAGAATTGAAACTTTGCTTGAAATGGCTTTTGTCGAGTTTTGGATTCCAATTAGGGATTCCATAGTTTTACCGGAATCGGAACTATGTGTCCGACAAAACTTAACCAATATACAGCTCACTCTAAGGTCAGCAGATCTAGATGTTAGTAATCGTCTAATCGAACTTTCTAGGTCAAATCGAGCCATATAATATGATCGCTCTTTTCGTGTAACTGGCCCGCTCATCTGGAATAGACTTCCCTCAGCTCTTACTAATCTCCAGAATATGGCTGAATTTAAACGGGCTTTAAAAACAAAATTATTTAAAAAATCTTACAATTCATAAATCTTAACTTCTTTTCGATATTTTATAATAAGCCATATTCTAATACTTCCGGTAATTGTTTGGTTTCTGTTGCCTCCTTATTGTACCTTTTAAAATGTCTGCTCAGAAGATGCTCATATTTTAGCACAAACTGCGTCCTGTTTTATATTATGTTTTAGTTTTAATATTCTTGTTTTGTCCTGTTCTGCTGTTATTGTTATTCTAAGTTTTGTCATCATTATGCATAAACAGTATATTTAGTGTTATAATAGTAGATCTGTATTGGGTAAGGCACAATAAAGGCTTTAATATCATATCTCAAATGACCTAATATATGGGAAAATCACCATATATTAGGCAATTTAAGTTCTAGATTAGACAAGAAAGCACTTTGTAATTATTATAGAAGAGACATGGCTTACTGGCAATACTAATTTTATCAGATTTCGCGCGCGGGAAAACTCTTTTTAGGGGGGAATACGTTTGACACGGAGCTGTCAGATGAAGAAAAATATGACAATGGAAAATATTTTTTCCAGTGACAATCATAGACATGTTTTTAATACGGAGCGAAGCATTATTAACAATAAAATAGTTGAAAACCAGTCAATAAAGGTCGAACAATGAGAATTTTATAAATGTATATACACCTTTTTTTTCAATTTATTACTAAAAATCATATCCCTGAAGACTAATATAATATCCGTACATACCCTTTGAAATGTAATTCCACGCAAAATAATTGTGTAAAATTCAAAATTCAATTTTAAAAATGTATTTGCAGTACCTTTCTACATAATTTTATTTACAAAAAGAGTGATAGAAAATGAAAATTTCACAACTGGAAACTTGATATTGAACTTTTCCACTGTTAATTATTTTATTCTTCATTGCTCATACCTAGCAGTACTCACTTTTTAAAACCTTTTTAAATAAATAATATTTTTTGTACATTTTATTATTTTAACATTTTATACTTGTTACTTTATACTTTTCTTCTAGTTGTTGTACTATTACATTTTATACTTTTCTTTGAGTTGTTGTACTTTTACATTTTATACTTGTTACTTTATACTTTTCTTTGAGTTGTTGTTCATTTACATTTTATACTTGTTACTTTATACTTTTCTTTCAGTTGTTGTACTTTTATTTGAGTTGTTGTACTTTTACATTTTATACTTGTTACTTTATAATTTTGTTTGAGTTTTTGTACTTTCACTATTCTTACTATTGTTGATGGTAACTTTATGCCGTATATATGAAAAATAAAAACTATACGAATAATTTTAAGAACATGACCACTAATACCAAATTACCGTTTTTAAGTTGTGCACTTGAAGTGATATGACACTAAACTGCGCTATATAACGCATTGGGAGCAGTTGGGACTCTTCTACGGTTTCACATACAATAATATACATTTTTAAATGTATAATGGGAAGTGTGGGATTGCACAAATCTCCCACATTCAAGAAAAAATACATTATTATTATGACATGGTGACGTTGTGGCTAGTTGGAACCGTTTCGTAATGCGAGGTTTTAGATCATTTTATAAAATAAATAAAATTAAATAATAAAAATTACACATTTTTAGTACAATCATCAGGATCGGAAAAAATAACAATATTGATAGTTTGTGAAGACACCTACTCCACTACGGAACATTATGGAGAATTGACAAACTAACTGGACAAATTTTCACGAGGTAAAAAGTAAAATTCCACTATGATAACGTGCCTACTTTATCAAAGTTGACTGGAGTGAAGGCGGTTTTAAATGTTGTTTTCCCAACCAGCAATAATGATTAAACAATTGGCTCATGGTGCCAACTCCATCTGTGATATTTTACGACAACTAATATGTACCTCTGCAAGATTAATGATCAAATAATAATAAATGAGTATAGAGCCATCTATCGGATATATCGGAAGGAAATGTTATCCCTAGTATTCAATTGGCTTATTATTTGAAGGTGGCGCTAATCGCGACATAAAACCGAAGCTGTAACAAGTAAAACAATATCTGGGTATTTTATATTTTCCCTAGATCTGGGGAGAAAATTAATGAAAAATACAAACATCTATTTATTTTAAATCTGTGAAAGTTGTACTTTAAAAATAATATAACTCTGAGCATCTAGTTTCCACCCTGACGTACAAAGTTCAATCTTCTACTAGTCATCCATCATCGTACACGAAACATTTTCCGCTTATTATGGTGGTAGTAGAAGTAATTAAAATATTTCCAGTTTATTCGCAATATGCGTATATTTTTATTTGACGGCCGTAGACGAGGCTCTCAAAATTTTTATTCGATTATTTTGTGTTATTTCACAATTTATTGATTTTATAATATATGGTATACGTGCGGCACGTTCCAGAGTGTAAGACACTCTCAGTATCGCCCTGGTGTAAACCCACCATTCAGAATTGAAATGTTGCTTGAAATGGCTTTGGCCGTGTTTGGTGACCAGATCTGAATAGCCAGGTACTCCCCCACCTTCCACTTTTCCACTTCCTTACTCCCCACAACCTTCGGCCTCACAACACACTCCAATTGGGGATGCCATAGTCTCACTGGCTCCAGACGGTTGGGAGCAGTTAGGACTCCCGTGCAGTGCTCACATAAAAAATAAGTACTTACGTACTTAATTATAAGTCAACAAATTTAGAATTTTAGTTGTGATAATAAATTGATAATTATACAGGGTGTATCGGCACGTACCCGACAAACTTTAACCAGATATTCCTTAGCACATTTGGAGTAAAAAATATTATGGGCACTTTGCTGTCCGGCATAGACATATGAATATTAGTAGACCTGCCCTAAGTGATTAAAAGCGTATTATTCCCCACTCCCCATACCGGTTCCATTGGAGCCGGCTGGGCTCGCGTATGGCTTCCCTTGAATCTTGAGAATGTGACGTCATCATTCTTGTTCGAACTAGCGTCGAGCCATGGTCGAGGCATTTTATGAAATAACACGGCAAAATAGTGGCTTGTGATATGAAAACTTGTAAAAATAGATGTGAAAAAGAGAATAAACCCAATTTTCGTATTACATTCCATATGTAAGCATCATTTTAAGCTTATTCACGTCGTATAATATGAATCAGTTGTAGAAACATATACTATCACATCGAGCCAGCATTGGTCGAATGTAGCGATTCTCAAGTGTGCGCATCGTTGTTACTGGGAAGTAAATTATGAACACTTATAAAAGTGTCTTAACTAAATACGTAAACAAAATATTCGACTCTGAAAATAGAAGAAATTTTTTTTTGCCGAATTTGGACTTCGCAAATTTATTCATAACGTGGCGAGTAATTTGCGCTCCTATGTAAAAATGTCTATTCATTCAAAAGCTGATATTACTTTTAAGAACTAAATGGTGATATTATAATGCGAGATGCCTATATACTGTCAGATTGATTTATTGACGAATCACAGTCAGCTTTACCCCTTTCGTTCTTCAACAGTTGATTTTACCCCTCACCTTTAATTTCTAGTCTATATATTCATATGTCTGTGCTGTCCGGTAACATTTTTTTTAGTAAAAAATTTACTGTTAATATTTTCACCACTGTTTTATCCTTTGTCAAAGTTTGAAAACCCACCTGTCAATATTTTATTCGAGTTTCGTTGAATAATATACGTACTTACCTACATTAGCGCGCTTTTACGATCACAACGAAATGGCATGGCACCATTCGTCTCATTTTTAGCTATTATTATTTAGTGTGTATGAAAGAGCGAGGAAGCTTTTTGACACACTTGCTAATAACAGCTGTTGAACACGAGAAACAATGCCAATGACAGTGACGGAGTGTGGATTTTTTTATCATTTTTTGTTTTTAATTGAAAAAAAATGTTACCGGACAGCAAAGTGCTCATAACATTTTTTACTCCAAATGTGCTAAGGAAAAGGTAGTTAAAGTTTGTCTGGTACGTGCCGATACACCCTGTATATAAAACAATAAACAACTTATTACCAAAATACCTTTCACACAAAATTATATACAACAAGGACATACACAGATACAAAACAACAACGTGCAATGAAATTATATACAACAAGAACATTCACAGACACAACACAACAACGCGCAATGAAATTATATACAACAAGAATATTCACAAACACAACACAACGACGTGCAATGAAATTATATACAACAAGAATATTCACAGACACAACACAACATCGTGCAATGAAATTATATACAACAAGAATATTCACAGACACAACACAACAACGTGCAATGAAATTATACACAACATGGACATTTACAAACATAAAGTCTGCACCAATTAATAGATTGAAACTGGATTGTAATAATATAAATATTTAGTCTCTATTATCTCTAAATAGTATAAAATAAAGTCACCTTTCGCGTTTGTGTTTGTGCCCTTAGTTCTTCCAATCTACGTAACAGATTTTGGTAGTATTTTCACTATCATTTAGAGAATTTCTTCCTAAAGGTTTATTTATATAATACACGCTCATTACATAAATCGAAAGTAGAGAAAAGTTCATGTTTTGTATCTTCGGGCGCTTACATTGTTAACGCTGGCTAAACCTTATGAGATAAATGTACTACGGAATTGTATATCATAAAAAGACCTACAGAAAAGTCCGCTATGGTTTATGTATATCTCCTAAGGATAACTTCCAACAACGCCGGGTACACGTCAGCTGGTACTAAAATAAAGTCGCTACCCGGGTCTGTCTGTTTCTGCGCTTAGTTCTTCTAAACTACAAAGGACTAAAGATGTATGATGGAAAGCCTGAAAGTCTAAAGAATGAATGTATTTAAAAAGAAATGTTATGTTTATTTAAAAAATATTTAAAGTTACAAAATGAAATATTATCTTGTTTATATTAGTTTATATTCAAATGTTGTATAAACAAACTCAATAAATAAAAAAAAAATAAAAAAAACTAAGCAACAGATTTTAATGAAGGTTTAAATATTTATTTATTTATTTATTTATTTATATACACGGTGTCCGGAAACTCGTAGTACAAGCGGGGAACTGGAGAATCTACACCACATGGGGAACCCAAAAAAACATAAAGTTTTTTTTTTTGAGCATTTTCAAAAAAAAAAAAAAAAAAACCAAAAAAAAATATTTTTCGGCTATTTTAGGGTTAAAGTTTTTTCTGGTGTTTAGGGTTGAATAACAGATGTTTTAACCCTGCAGAGCAGAAATATTTTATGATTACACCGGGTTAAATGAAGGGTGATTTCAAAATAATGCTTCAAATCCGAGTTTCTTCATTTGTTTTACTTTCAAATAGTTTTAATTAGTTGGGTACTTTGATCTTCAGTAATAATTTATAAGAATTTGATTAAAAAAAAAAAAAAAAAAAAAAAAAATCAACTTCAAACTCGATTTACTCGATAACGAAAGCTCAAATAAAAAAAAATTATACTACAAAATCGACTCCAAATGTGATGTAGATTCACCAGTTTCCCGCTTGTACTACGAGTTTCCGGACACCCTGTATATACGCCTAAAAAGGCTTTTACATAGAAGTGATACATGATGCAGTACAATAAGAGAATATGTATTATACAGGAGATATTGACAGAAAATAGATGTAATCCATTTTAAAGAAGGTAAAAAATACACACTTGTAAAATTGTGATTACAAGTATAATGAGAAAATATTAAAAAATATGAAGCGATATTAGTAAAACGTAAGAGTAACATAAAGTAAAAAAGAAATTATAACAACACTACATATAAAACAAATCATTAAAACTAATTTACCAAAGCTACTCTAATTTGTAGGATTCAACAAAGTGTTGGTGTAGATTATGCTTAATTCTATGTATGGAGTCAATAAATAAATCAATAACACCCCCATACTTGTTGCCCAGATCATGCATCCTATTGGTCAGTGAGTGTGTCTGATAGTTGGTCGAGTATGTATTACAGAAGAATGTTATATTTTGTCTTGTATTCCTAGTCGGCACATGTAGTTTAATAGTGGCAAGGATGGCAGGACTATCAATTAAGTTGTTAATGACTCTGTGTAACACAACCAGGTCTGAAATAATTCTCCTGTCAGACAGTGTTATTTGATGCAATTGATTCATCAAACTGACATAATTAATGTAATCAATAGGAATTCCGAGCTTAAAATTTACGTACTTAAGAAATTTGTGCTGAACTCTTTCTATATTATTGGAGTGAACTTTATATAAAGGGGACCAAATAGGTGAATTATACTCCAATTGACTTCTGACTAATGAAATATAGAGGGTTCTCATACAATCTATAGACTTAAAATCGGTTAAAGTTCTGCAAAGGAAGCCAAGCATCATATAAACATATAAATATGTTAAAACGTATATGTTATACATGCAAATTATATTTATCGAAAGAAGAGAAAAGTTGAGCAACGCCGGGTAAAAATCAGATAGTTAATAATAAATTAGACATTTTACCTACAAAAACTTGTTTCTACAAAAGGTTGAAATGAAACTAATTAGGTATTTAAAAAAAAATAAACTAAGTTAAAGTTTGGTAAGATTTCCGAAATTTGAAAAATAGGTAGGGGGAATGTCGTAATTCGGAATCGGAATGTGTAGGGGGAATCCTTTTTAAAATAAATAATCAAAAAACGTTATTTTATTATGCAATATTCATTTTTATTTTATACAGTATCTTACAAAAATATACTTATTACTCTAGCACCAGTAAAATATCAAATCTTTATTAAAATACACATGACTGATAATTATTTTCAAATCTACAGTTTCTGTTCCTTAGGGCTGTTAGAAATTAAATTTGCAATCATTCATCTTAAAATATTCGTTTATGTTTAATTCAGAACACAAAATTAAAAATTGTTAGACACAAGACACAAAAATACTGATTATTGTTTATGATTATACAAAGTCTAAGCTATTATTATTCTCAAATTAACGATTCACTCTTAACTTATATAAAATTGAGCATTTGAAAAATGTTTTAAAAGTTTTCTTGTGCAAATAAGTACTACTTCTGAGATTTTGAAATAAATTTAGAAGTAGCACTTATTAAAAACACAGTCTAACATAATTTTTAAGGAAACATTTTAATTATACCAAATCCTAAGAATATTTTCTATAAAGTTTAAGCAGCCTTGAAATGGTTATACATAGTTATCTATTAAATATTATAATCATTTATTAGTTATTAATTACCTAAAAATAATGAAATGTTTCCTTGGTACTGAATTAATAAACAACAAAATTGAGATAAGCACATAATTTTGTTTGTGTGCGTTTATTTCCTTGTACAAAGCAACAAAATAAAACAATATATATAATGTATACATAATGTAAATACTAATATAATATTGGTATATAAGGCGATACGAGTTACACGGATGAACGTTTCCGAACATTCTAGTAGCTTACCGCTACAGGGTGCTTTTCATATACGTTTTCTGAATGTTGGCTGCTATATACATATTTGCTACTGTCACATAATTACTTATTGAATTTACCCAAAGCAACAAGGACAGAAAATACACCAACTTGTACCGTCAATACTGATCGTCGTGAATTAACTGGTTCACCGAGCAATAACATCTTTACGTTTATCATGGAATATGATGTTATGTGATTGAAGGAAAACATATATGTTATAAAATGTAAACATAAACATCATTTAAGAGTATACTTTAAAAAAATCATAATATGCTCTGTCATAAATTCTTGAAAGAATATTTATTCATATTCATATTGCATACGTACGAGCGCAAGTAAATAATTATATTTTTTAAAACATAATTTGCAAAAAGTGTTTTCTCCTAAAATAATTAAATTAGCGTTATCTATGAAAGAGCATATTATGAAATATTTTGGCATTATACACTGTTTATCATGGACTGTCGCGAAACTTTAGGATCTCATGAAAATCTAATCTACAATCACGCTTGAATAAAACTTATTATTATAAGTCTTTATTAGGATGATTAAAAATATTATTCACATGTTTCAATTTAACAGTAATTATTGTATTAAAATGTCAAGAACCCATATCAAAAACGTCAAGAACCCATATCATAAACGACAATAAGCCATATCAAAAACGACAAGAACCCAAATCAAAAACGACAAGAACGCATTTCAAAAACGACAAGAACACATATCAAAAACGACAAGAACCTATATCAAAAATGCCGTGATTCATAAAACAAACTATGAAATTATAAACTATGCTAGAAACTTAATACAAAACCAAGCTTTTGCATCGACTTTTAACCAAGTGTTCGGTTGTATATTTAATTTAAAAACACTATGTTTCATATACTAGACCTGCACATGTTTAACTATGCCAAAAACATTTTATTTAGCACTAATCCCATCGACACTTAGTGTTCGGATACATTGTCACTTATAAAAACTAAACTCTGTCTTCTGGCAAGTATGGTAATCTAGATAACATATCTTTCGTTTCTTCAACGGAAAAGAAACGTTCGGTCTCAAGTCGTGTCATTTTCTTCTCCATCTTAGCAAATTCCACTGACTGTCTCCGCCGGTGAGCATCAAAGGGAGCATCAAACTCACTTCCATCATCCACAATCTCCAAATCGCATACTTCATCATCATCGGTGATCTCAGCTTTAGTGGAATGATCTTCTCCTGCACCATCTTCTTCGCTTCCAGACAGGCAGGATTCAGAATTGAAGCCTTCATTATTATTAGCTTCATCGTTGGATTCATTGCTCGATCCTTGTTCCTCGTTCAAAATGTTTGTGAAACTCTTGATATTTTTTGCCATGCCGCCCAGATTACCTTGGACTTTATTGCTGAAACTGATGCTTAGATCTTTAATCTTATCCGCTTGGATTTTGATGATCGATGGTCTTCTTTCTTCAGATATGTGAGCTTCGGTTTCATCGCTGTCAGACGTGTTGAGATCGACAGCATGCAGGAAAGGCGAAGAGCTTTCATTTCCATCCATGGGGATTTCACATGGTCCATATACTCCTTGTAATTTTGCTTCAAGATCCATGGACATTTTGCGTATGGAATTGGTGAACCTACTGCCCCTACGTTTGGGGTTGTAGGAAGTTCTGGGGATTGCCGTCTTGCGAGCTCTCCAGGTCATGACTCCGCCTAGGAGCAGAAGAAGGGGGGCTACGAGGAGAAGGATCCACATCAGGATAGTCTGGACAATTGGCAAGATGTTCAGGTAGAGCCGGAAGAGAGTTCCCATCTGCTCGGGAAGACCAAACATGCGCTAGAAAAAGACAAAATTATTACTAACACGCTAAAACAAAAAAATACGACGAATGAAAAGGATGTGTACTATAATCAAATACAGGGGAAAGCATCACATGTGGAGTCAATTTCGCAGTAAAACTTTTTTTGATATGAGCTTTCGTTTTTGAGTAAATAAGTCCGAAGTTTTAATTTTTAAGGTCGTTCGTTTTTGAAAAAAAATCGGTCGCTATGGGCTCACTATCAGCTGTTGCTTAAGTCATGGGACCATCAAGTAGAATAAACATGTTGAGTCGACTCATGTCAAGCGTTAGAAAAACAGAATAATATGTATGGGACAGTGTTTGTCTGGCGGTATATCATATCTAATTTGGGTATAATTAACGCTCCTCAAATTATGAACACCAATAACCTGAATGGCAAGACTTGTCAACTCAAGTCAGGACTTTGAATTTTTTGGTGTAAGTCTTAAAGATTTTTATCAGTCATCACCACACGCAAAAAAAAATTGTTTTGATGTGACAGAAGTCGTAAACTCCGTTAAAACCTTGTTCCTGTCTTGACTTGAAATTATATTTATTGTTTTTGTGCCCTATTTTTGTCAAAGCTGTATTTTTTTTATTTATTCTTAATTGTTACATTTCTCCTTGTATTAACTTCGTGTAGTATGCAACTTGTTGACTTGATCGATTATTAAATAAATAAATGTCCCGACGCCACATTCGTTCAGTGCAGAGATCTTGTAAATAATTTAAAATACTTACGAACTCAAACCACAAGAGCGGCAGCGTCATCTTAGAGAACGACCCAAGCAAATGCATCGAAGACATGTCATATAGCAGGGCCATGTTGATCTGAAACCTGGCTGCGACGCTGAGGGGTAGGCCAGACTTAGGCTGTAGCCAGATGGAGGACCCGTGCAGCGCTGGGTCTGCCGACAGACCCTCGATACGGTGGCCAAGGGTGGACGCGCCGTCCAGGAAGTGCGGGTAGCTCAGCGCGATCGGAAAACCGTAGTAACAGTCGGTGACATCGATTAACCCTTCGGCTAGGCAGTTTCCTGAAAGAAAATTAAGACAAATAGGTTAGTAGCTAAGTTGAAAAAACCGCCAGATGTTCACCCAGACGTTGCGGGTTCAATTATCTGGTAGTTAAAGTCCCCTCTCATTGGAGAAGCAAAACAATTCGCGTATAATGATGGTAGAAACTTACTGGGTATTCATATCTGTTACTAAATGTGATATTTTATAAATTAGTTAGCTGTGAGAAACACAGATGGCAATAGTAGAATTAATTCAGAGCTACCGATATAACAGAGAACGACAAAATGGCAATAGCTCATCAAGGTCAAGCACATAAATGAACCACTCACGTCAAGCAAAGAAAAAGATTCCTACTCCTGGCTGTCATTCGTGGTATTCAGCTATATTATAAATTACGTCCAATAAAAGGACAACAGTGCTTTGTGTAGTTTCGGAGATTTATTGAAGGGTAATCCAAGATTCCGGAAGATACAATACAAAGTAAACCTTAATCTATTGCAAGCAATCCCCACGACATTACTGGGAGAGTATGAGAGTATGCTACTCTGGAACGATGTGGAAATGTACTGTCACACCATAACCTTTCTATAATTATTAGTGGTATCTAAGTAAAGAAAAATAATTCAAGAACTTGTTGCAAAATACCAAACTGAGGAGGCCATAACATAATGGAACCGAAAGGTTCTCTGTGTCCATATTTAATTAGTGGTGTGCTGTTAAAGTGTAAGTCCGTGAAATTCTCGTAACTACCCAGTAATATAAAATGCAAATATCATTTCAGGTTTAGCAATCAGTATCTAATTAGGAACTTTGGGGTCATACGAGGTCAAGAAGAATTTTAGTAGAACTTAGTACAAAATGTACAAAAGATAGGATACATCTTTTTCTTCTCTGTGTGGGAGAGGAGAGTTGGTGGAGGTAAGAGTGCTCTAAACAATCAACATACTCCAAGCGTTAAGAGAAAAACAAGGAAATTCAATAGATTTCATGCATCAAACAGCCAAGATTATTTTTTTTTAAAGATCGGTGGTTAAAACCCAATTTGCCATGCAATGAGGTCAAGTTCACCGAAACACTGATAACATCCATCATGAAAGGACTTTTTCGAAAACGCACAAAGGGTTCATAAATATGATTTTCCTTCTGCGTTTCAATCAATAGATAATGTAGACAGTCAATAGACTACAAGAAATTAACCAAAATTGCAATTGAGGAACAGAAAACCAACGTTAGCATATAAGTGATTAGTGTAAATCTACCAAGAAAACATAAACCAGAAGAGTGTACAATGAATAAGGTTAACATTGAGATGGAGTCAGAAAGTCTGCCACGAAAGAAAGGAAGATATTAATGATGCTAATCGCCCATCTTCAGCAAATAGGAAAACATTTCACCGAAGAGTGTTAGCATACCTTTCCTGCAGAAGCACTTGTTCTTCTCTTCTCTGGCTCCATTGTCCAGTGTGTTGTTGTGAAAGGAATAGCGGTTACCCCACAAACCGTCCACCCAGCCCTCTCCTGTCTTTACCTGGAAAATAAACAAACACATACAATATAAATTACCATTTAATGATATGATAGGTACCCCCACCGTTGATTGCGAGGCGAGAGATAAGGACTTACAAATGACATTCTGGGTACTAAAATATTCCTGATTTCACTGCGGCCATTCTCTCGTCGGTTTCCACTAAACTTTGTGCACACCTAATACATTTTTCTTCTTCTGGTGCTTCAATTTTGACTGATTTGCCAATTTTGGCAGCTCTCGTCCATCCCAATCCTTTAGTTCTCTTTAAATCGTCAGCCTATTCCAGCAGCCGGTGAACTCTAATTGTCTTCCCAACCAGGGGCGCCATTCCATGATATTGCGATTCCAACGGTCATTAAGTCGTGCCATATCTCGCAAGGAAACATTTAGCATGACTCTTTCCACGGTTCTCTGCGTAGTGCCTAGTTATTTTCGTTCCAACTTTCTTGGATCCATGTATAATACACTTCGAACGTTGGTACTATAAGCTTAAATTATTTGTTAAAAACACGCGTTCAGAGGTGTAGGGGAATCTTCCTGTTTTTGATAACATGGAGAAGGTTGCTGACGGCAGCCCATCCTGATTAACTATTTCTCTCGTTGGTCTAGTTTTTCTACCTAGTTTAAAAATTTTATTGAAATTGCATTGCTACCAAAGTATCTTCACTTATCGAAGTCGCTGACATCTAGGCGGCAGCCAGTCGGTTGTTTTCGTAGGCAAATTCTAGAACTTTTCTTTTTTTATATTCAGAAAGCCCCGAGGAAAATGATCTCTTTCAGGGCCTATGTCATCTTTTTGGAAATGAAGGAGAGCGAGTTAAAGGGTATGAGGGTTGGGCAGTAATAAAGGGATCAGAATGTCCAGGAGTGACGAACATATTAATATATCCTTCCCGCTGCGGCGCAAGGCGATGTCCCGAGAGGCCAGTTGGATAAGTCAAAGGGTCTCCCCAAACCAACCTCTTCCGATCTGGCACGCCACGCAGCTGGTGGGCAGGCGCATCTTGAACATTTCATCGGGTGAAGTGTGATATCACTAAACCAGCAACCCACGTGAATGTGACCTGGCAAAGGTTTTGGTTATCTAATAAATGGTCACGGGGCGGCGGCACTCAATCCCGCCTCCCAAATTAGTAGGGAGTCAAGACCCACCGTGAAACTTTATATCTAGGTATGGATGCTTACCATTGGAGCAGCTCTGCAAAGACTCTTCCTATAGAACAAGACCTCCTGTTCAGGGGTCAGATCCCCGAGGAACTTGGCTCCGTCGGACGCCTTATGGATGTTTCCACATTCACCCTCCCAGTGCGGCAGGTGGCGTGAGCCTCTCCACGTGTCCAGCAGCCCCGAGAGCTCTGGGGCCCCTTCACCAGTGTACATGGTCTCGAAGTCAGTTTCAAAGTCGTACATCTGTAAATAATTAATACTTTCATGTTAGTTATGTTATGACATTATTTAGTTTGCTCTGTTGAGATGAAGCGGATCGAATTTTTGTAACCAACATCAGACCAAAAGTAAGCCGGTTTTTGCTAGAGCTGGACTCTCATGAAAGGGTGTTGGATGTTTTTGTGGGTGAGATTCTATGGAATATACGAAGTAAGCTTTAATTCACGTTTAACGCTAGCAGAGATTTGTGGTGTTTGTATGTTTAATGGCCAAGAAATCCACTCACTTTTTTTTCAGAGCTCCGATAAACAACACCTCTTAGGATGATGTTAATCCTTCTGATGTCGGAAAGTCGTAACTCAGGTTAGTGGCAATTCAAAACATTCAACACACTCTTGAAAAGTGATGAAAAAACTAAGTTCAATAGTTTACGTTAGGTTAGTTTTTTCGAATTTTTTTTTTCACCACTTTTAGTGACTTTATATCACTTTTCAAAAGTGCGTTGAATTATCACTGTTCTTAGTTGCCATGGAACCGTCCTTGGCCAATTAAACAACAAAATTTACAGCCTTACTAAAGAAAAATCGATTTACATTCTTTAAACGGTGTTTTTGTTACACATTGTAAGAATGTGAAAGTTAAGTTAAGGTACTAATAAAAAAACATTATTAATTTTTTTTTTTAAGTTGGCAACAACGTTTTTGCGACTTTACGCATACGCATTAATATACTTTTTAAGGGCGGAAGCCGTAGTTGACAGCTGTTTTCATGTCCTCTTGAAAGATTTATAACTTATTTTTAAATAAATTTGTAATAGCATTTGTTAAATCCAGGATTTAAAAATAATTTTATAGTTAATATTTTACAAGAACTTCTTTAAGGCGATGCACTACGTCGTGTAATATTTTAAATTGAGCCGCTATCAATAACAACCCTTACGTAGATGGCGATAAGGTTTAAATTCCCGCTTAACACCATCCGCCTGTTTTGATTTATGCAAGAAAAAAACATGGCCAAAAACTGCCTTTTATTTTATTTTGTGGATGTTCAAGCTTAAATAATTTTTTTTTTCGATTATTTTATAAATAACTTAATTTGCCACATTATACAATAAAATCATAACCGAAAATGGGTTCGTAAGTAGGAGATTTTGAACTTTAAAGCTGTTTTCATAGGCCTTTACACTATTTTTTTCTGGGCTTATAAAAAGACGTATCTAAAAAATACTCGATTATTTCAAAGGTCAAGATGTATTCTTCTTGCAGTATTTAATTAAAGCATCTGAAACATTTCTAGGCGACCAAATTATCAAACCAAAAACACATGATTTTGCATTACCACGTATGGCATCGCCTTAAAGTGATGTTTTTTCGTAACCTAAATGCCTAATGCACTTGTTAAACCATGTATCGAAAAAATAAAAATGTTTGCGGTGAGCTTGTTTTTTCAACGTTTTTGATGTTTGAAATTAAAATATTGCACTTTTTTAAATATTAAAGTATATTTCAAATACAAAATCTAATAGATAATTTTACTTAGTTTCTAAAATGGTGTACGTTTTAACGACGTCTTCAAAATGAAGAAGTATTAAGAAAATTTAAAATACTTCGGAAAAATTGCGAAATTCGATGACAAATGATTATTATTTCAAGTTTATACAATAGATAAACAACCCGCTGTGGCGGGATAAGCAACGTTTATATCTTATGTAGCTTTTCATCAACTATTTAAAGTCAGTTTCTATTTTATGTTTCAATAAGTAATGTTTTCACATCATTGAATAAAATTTTCACCGCGTTTTTTTTAGTGAGAACGTTAAATTTATATTAGATTCAAGAAAATAGCCAATGATAGTGAAAAAATAAAAACTGTCACACATAACAATCAAGGTCAAATTAAAGGGGGAATCATTAAAGTCAGTCCGATCAAAAATGGCAATTCAGCTGCAAAAAAAAAAATTTTTTTTTTTTTTTAAAAGAAAGTCAAATATTCCCAGGTTACGAATAACCTGGCAATATTTGAAAATCTCTTACTACCACCACAGTAAGCTGAAAATGTTGCTTGTGTTGTGATGGAGGACTTAGCCAGCCGAGGAATTGAACACACTACGCCTGGGTGGGACCCAAACGCGATGTCAACTCGGCCACCGACCGGTCGGTGTATATGTATATGAAACATTTAAAAATGCGTGTGGAAAGCTGTTCGTGGTAGTTATGTTAAAATATATTGTTTTTTTCTCATCCTTCTTAAATTAATCGCATAATATATGTATTGCATTTTTTTTCTTGTACATTTCATCTTTGTTTTTTTAAAAAAATTAAAAGCAAAACATGTTATTGACCATTGGTCACCGTACATGTTTACTACTTTATTAAAATTGGTTCCTTCAACTTAGTAGGTACCCATTATTCATATTACAATATTGTTCTTTCAATATATATATTACGTTGTGTTATTTTTATCAATTTGTAAAATTATTAACCTCAACACAGGTCAATCCAAGTGAGGTTAGTAATTAAAATGTTAACAATGATACCGCATGTAAAGAAATAATAAATAAACAAAGAAATATTGTTATATTAATATAGTCAACCATTTGTGAAGCTAATTGATGCATATTTAATAGTGTAATAAAATAAGTATTTTTATAAACGCCTTGATTCAACCGAGTGGAAGATTTGTGGACATAATTATATTAATTCTATTGAATTAATAACGAAAGTTAACGCATTATTGTTGAATCGGAATATGTGATTTAAATATTATAACATTCTCGATGTAATTGCTACATTGACCTTGCCATTAACTGCAGACAGCCTCATGACGCACTAAGATGTACAGTAAGTTAAACTATTTGTCTTAACTAAGTTAACTATTTTATTTTATTAATTTATGTTATTTCACAAGTTATACAATAATATATATTATAATTGCTACATTGACCGTTTATTTAGTACAGATGAAGCAAAGTACCCGTTGAGTGGATAATATTATTTGAACGAATCATTTGTTGTCGTTGATCATTTTTTGTTGATTATTTTTTTAAAGGTCCTCGTAAAAAGCCGATTCTGGATACGTTTCAGCTTTTTAAAGCTACATACTAAGCGTCCAAACAAAAGAAGAAGACGGTTAGAAAGGGAGATATCTAAATACGAATGTTAGAGGGAGCGCACAAAATATATTAAAAAAAAACACACGATTATAAGTAATACGCCTAGGCGAAAATATTTAATAAAATATGACTTATTTATGATAGCAGCCCAGCAAAATCTGTCAGCAAATGTCTTAAGTAGCATTTAAAGAGATACTGTGATTTTTTACATACATATAACATGTTAATATAATAACAGATCAATATGTGTTTTTAATAATTTTCTGAGCATACACGGGAAAAAATGAGTATTGCCGATTGATTAACATCCGGTTAGAAACGGGATTGCAGGCCGTTTAGTAATAAACTTTTGGTACATTCCTAAAATATCGGAACAGATGTTCATGCACCTGCATTTGACCTGATAATATATAATAACGAAATTCTAAAATGTAATGATTTTTATTGAATTAAATTATTTACTTGCCAAAATAATGACTATTTATGCATAGCAAATAAAAATGAAATTTAATATTTAGGTGTAATAATAGATAGTAACCTTAAGTGGAAAACTCACATTAACAATATCATAAATAGATTAAGAAAACTCATTTACATATTTATTAGTCTAAGAAATATACTTAACTTAAAAATTCTTAAAAATATTTACTACGCTCTAGCCCATTCAATAATACAGTATGGTATCGTTGCATGGGGTGAGCTTACAAATCATCACTTTTACGGCTGGATTTCACTTAAAGGCTGTTAATAAAAAAAATAATAAAAAAACCATCAGACTACCCAACCTCGCAACTTTTCCAAGACTTTCAAGTACCACCACTAAAAAATACATATACAAAAAATACGCTGCTTCAAATTCACAAAGATCTTTAAAAGAAGTCACACCATGCCATGGTTCGTGTCGAGAGCAATAGGCAAAATACAATGGGTTGCTTATGCACTCCATTAATGCACACTAGTTTTGCACAACACTATTACACGTACACTGGAGTGGTGTGGTTTAATCAACTAACAACAGAAATAAGGTTAGAACCGGACTATAATAAATTCAAAAATAAAATAAACTTCACTACCTTAAATAATTTAGCGAATTAGAATGACGATGACATCTCATCTCATATATTATTATTAAAAAACAAACACTCTTCACTTAATATGTTTTTATGATTTTTTTCTTCTATTTTTATATGTATGTTAAGTTTTTTTTATTTTTTTTTCCCTTTACACACGAGTTTTTGACTCTTGCAAAGGAAAACACTTTTATTTGAAATATGTTCTTATGTAAATTTAAATAAACAAAAAAATAAAAAAATGAAGTGTTCCGACATCGCAAAAATGCATTACTTTTTAAGTTTAACAGGAAACCTATCAATTTATTCGATTTGAAGAGATTCTTAATAAATTAACAATATTTTCATCATAAACAGTAAGTATTCTCCGTACACTTTGCGATTTTTTTCTATCGTTCGAATTTAAAATAATTATTTTTTCAGCTCGACCAATGTATAGACATTATTTTATTTTTTTAAGAGCTCATAAACTCCCAAGAAAAGTATGTTATCATTAAATTAATGTTATTATTAAACGTAATCAACTATCAAGCATACGGGTAATGTCTTTATGCTTGTCAACTGATCAAAATTTGTAAAAAAAGCTGAAACAAACTGAAAATCTGCGTTTCATGGAGACCATTTTTTCTATATTTTTTTTATTTCCTTTATTCGTAAAATATATTTGTATACAATTTTTACATGCTTTTCGACTACCACACAAGACAAATGTCCGTATTATGGTAGTCGAATTAAATTAAATTAAATTGAATTAAATTTCAAAATATTATTGATCGACGAATTGATGAAAATCAAATGTGACGAAAGTTTCAAAACCATCTACAAAACACATCGATTTGTATAAAATTGTTTAGATGTTCATATCAAATTTTTACGGGCATAATAGTCCAGTCAAGTTAAACATGAAAAGGGGGTTGTGCTTGCAAAAGGTCCAGTCATTCTGAATTTTTTATGTGTTGTTAGGACCTAAACCAGTATTAAAAAAAAAAATTTGCAACTTCGAAAGTGCTGTGCGAGCGGCGGTGGACCTAAAAAACCAGGAAATTTTCGGATTTTTTTCAGTTTTTTCTCAATATCTCAGTAAAGGAAGGGTCTGACCGGTGTAATTTGTATGCATATTTTTAAAGTAAACTAAATTTTCTATAATTTGAGACCAAAGCAAGCTATATAAAGCCATTGGTTTTCAAGATACAGTTCTTCAAAAATAGGCAATTTTTTCCAAAAAGTGAAATTTTTTCGAAATGGTCACTTATTTTGTAAAATAACTTCTAAAATACGCATCTCACGTCAAATATTGTATGAAATAAAGTTGTTGTAAATTTAATTAGCTTTCATTTGAAACTAGATTAATATCTGTAGACTTGACGGTTCTCTCAAAAATGGCAGATAACCAAAAACAGTCATAAGTGGATTTTGGGTGAAATGCAAATAAACTGTTCCCAGTCTTTTTACGGTTTTATTTATCAAACAGTTAACAGATTTTTGATGAAAAAAAGAAAAGATATTACATCTATCGGGAATAACGTCATCTTCAAAGATTGTTTTATATACATACATACCAAAATGCTTGTACAAACATCATGGTACCTACTATAAGGACAAATTACATGTAAACAAAAAATAAAACTAATATTAATCATGTAGGTATTGTGTCTTGGTTGCCAAATCATGTCTTTCTTTTTATCTTAGCTGGGAGAGGTGCCCACAGTCTGTAGTCGGGTCATCTTCATCGTCCGAGCATTTCAGCTCCACATCCGGGACGTTAATGCAAAATTTGCCACCGCATGACTGACAGAGGACTGAGCAGTGGAGCCCAGCCTTTCTACACGAGCAGCTCCCAGAGCATCGTTTATTGCATTTACACGAAATTTTTCACAAAAGGGCAGGAGGTGCGGGATCCATCGTGGTGGGGATGGGGGTGAGTCCTTGAGAAGACAGCTTCCACCCCCATTCAGTGGGATTCAAGTTGACTCCCCGCCACTTCTGCACTTGGAGGTAGCACCTTGCTGCATGGTGGCCTGCAGCATCTTCCGTCGGTGGCAAACGGGCGAGGTTTATATTTGTTGAAGTGACAAACGTCTTATACCTCAGGAAATCCAAAGTATCCCTCGCGATGTCACCCCCATATAGAGCCACGAAGCACTTGATGCCTGCTTCACTCACGGCTTGTGGGGTAGAGTCTGGCCGAAAGAAGACCTCCACTTGGTCAGCAAGTGGTTCACTCTTGCTCAGAAGTGTGCTGATTTTGGTCTTTCCTTGGCCAAACGGTGCTGAGGTGGTATCGCACCCGGCAAACGCGTGGGTAAATATTACCGTTCCTGGTAATTGTCGGGAGTCCTGGTTGTTGTAGGAGGTCGTAGAGTAGTGACAGCAACCAGCTTCACCCTTCGTGCTCTTCTGAAGATAGACGTTTGTCTCTTCAGCGCCTTAACCATTGAGAAGAACAAGCAGGTCGACATCTTCTCCCACTATGACGAACCGATCGGCATCTGCTCTTTTTGATAACGCCATCATGACGATCTCTCGATCAGCATCTTCTTTGGCAACAGCCACTTCTACTCCCTCCTTCTGAAAGGCGTCACAGAGAAGAGTTATAAGGCGTCTCTTATTGTTTTCATTGCCCAAAACATGCTCTTGAGCAATTCGAATTACTGTGGATTCATCGAAATTCAATTCGTAGCTGGAATGAGCTGCGTAGCGCCGGAGTCGTTCCGCTGTTTTGGTGTTTTTTTTTGGTAGCATCTTCGGGGTAGCCGTCAAAAATGATGGAGACGTTCTTCCCAATGTGGTTTCGGACGTAGGTGGTATAACGCGCCAAAAGTGCTCGAACCGTGCTTTTTCGCTGCCACACGACCTTGTGCAAGAGGTAGCCAACATCCAAAATGACGTGAGTGCTGGCATCTATCGGCGTGTGGCTGGAAAAAGGAGTGAAGGCAGAGCACAGAGTAGATTTTGTGCCCTTGCGCATCCCTTGTTCATTGAACAGAGACATCGGGAACGGGGCCAACTCATACTTGAAGTCATCCTGTAAATCCTGTTCAGATTTCTTTGCAATACACACTCGCTGAAAAATTGTGAGCGGATCGACAGCCACTCTTCTGTTTTTGTCCGGCAGTTTAACGGTTGAGGTGATCGATGCTAGCGTGGTAACTTTATTTTTCCGTTTTATTACTACCTTGTCGTACATTTTCCCCACAATTTTCATTACTCCTTCCGTTCCAACTCTCTTCCGTTTCAGGACCTGCCAGTAAACCACTACTGATAGAAATTAAACTGTCAGTTTTGGGAAATGGAGGGTGGAGAGCAAACCAGTTTTATGGTTTTTCCACATCACTATTATCTCGGATGATTCGAGAAGGTCTCATGTCAACATGCTGCTCTCCAGTATGACATGATAAGCTGCAAAAACTTTCCAGTTCTTCACAAATGTTCAACATAAACACCATTCCTGTTGTCCACCTTGCCAGAACACTTTCGGAGATTCCTCTTCCTTGGGTCAACCCACCGTAGGTTTTCATGGATCGCATCAGCTTCTGCTCAATTGTTAGGTCTGACCATAACCCAGACCAAAACTTGTCAGACTGGCAAATGGTGAAGGATCCTTTTGTGAACATGTCGTATTCACTTTTATCCATCCGATCTTATAGAGCCATCATATCCTGAAGATAGAGGTGCGCGCTCTTAGCATACAAAAAATGTCCAGCTGCGTGGAAAAAAGGGAGCATCTTGTGGACAGTGTACAAATGAAGGTTCCAATCACCAGCACGCTCTGCCTGGATGAATAGTTTTATCAAAGTGGTCATACAAAAGCATACAACTGTGATGTTGGACCATTCACTTTAATTTTCTCCAAGGCACTTTTAAATTTTGCCTTTAGTATTTGGTAGGTATCAATTTCTTCTGCTGATATAGTGAGAGACCTTTCAGTGTCTCGCAGCAATTTTTCAGTCTCGTCTCGCTCCTCAGGAGTTATGTCAACCTCATAAAAAACAATGCTGGCCAGTGTGAGGTTTGCCAAAATGTGGGCTCGAACAGCTCGTGAATATGCGTGCCCATTCATATGGGTACCCATGGGTATAGGTACTAATGGGTACTTGAAATTTGAAATTGTCGTAATTATATTATAATCCTAGGATAAGCCCACGATGATTAATGGATTTACTTCACAGCACAATAAAACCATAAAAAAACGCGAGAACAGTTTATTTGCATTTCACCAAAAACCCACTTATGACTGTTTTTGGTTATCTGCCATTTTTGAGAGAACCGTTTAGTCTACAGATATCAATCTAGTCTCAAATAAAACCTTATTAAATTTACAACAACTTTATTTCATACAATATTTGACGTGAGATGCGTATTTTAGAAATTATTTTACGAAATAAGTGACCATTTCGAAAAAATTTCACTTTTTGGAAAAAATTGCCTATTTTTGAAGAACTGTATCTTGAAAACCAATGGTTTTATATAGCTTATTTTGGTCTCAAATTATAGAAAATTTAGTCTACTTTAAAAGTATGTATCAAAACTACACCGGTCAGACCCTTCCTTTACTGAGATATTGAGCAAAAACTGAAAAAAATCCGAAAATTTCCGGGTTTTTTAGGTCCACCGCCGCTCGCACAGCACTTTCGAAGTTGCAAAATTTTTTTTTTAATACTGGTTTAGGTCCTAACAACATATAAAAAATTCAGAATGACTGGACCTTTTGCAAGCACGGATGTACATCTTGACTGGACTATAAATGCTTTGAATTCCGTTTTCTCAAGATATATGGCGCCGAACGGACTGAAATTTGAAACATGACTTATCTCATTTTTTATACTTTCCAGAAGAGACAAAAACACAGCATTTTCTTAATGCCCATGGACATCTGCCCAAATAGATAACATTTTACAATATTTATTTAACTCTTATAAAAAATAGGAATTAAATCAAAATTATGCGTTATGTTGGAAGAGCGTTCAAAAATACTGTTAATGGAAGTCTTTCAGAAGTAATTTAAGAAATAAATATTATTCGAACTTAATTTTCTTCGATGCTTTTTTACACACTTTCAAAAAGTGACAGTAAACTTTGAATACTATTATTATTTTCGTTTAAAACTCGTCCGCCCACCCTGTACAATGTAAAAATCGAATAAACAATAAGTATATCAATTCTACATTCACAGCTTGTTTATTTACATATCGTTATAATTAATAAAGTTATTAATTTTCTCAGACTAAAAGGACTGCTCCAAGATCTATCATTATGTTAATTTATTTATTAGATTCATTCACGTATATAAATAACGAGCCTATTTATAAATATATGTTAATTAAATAACTATTTATTTAAATATTGTTATTAAAATCACCCAACATTGTGTTAAACAGCAGCACAGAAATGATTCACATTAAAATGGGTCTGAATTCTCGGCCTTGTGGTATTCCCACACATCGTGGATAAAGTTTTATTGATTTGCTTGGAACATTTTCCGGGAAACCAGTATAAGATAGTAATAAAACAAAGGTTTATAAGAAGAAATACACTGAGCCTGTAAGACATGTTTGGGACTATATTCACTGTACAGGACTTCATAAAGCCTGAAAAGTCGTAGAAGTAAGTAGAGTTGAACTCAGAAAAAACAAAAAATGTGTTGTGGACCCATCCATAAAACTGCGAGGGTTCTTTTTCCGTCAAAAGGGTACAATAAAGCGAAATAAATCAATCGTGACTACTGCAATGTATTCGAGCCTTCCACGTTAAATTATTTTTTTGCATGTTGGAAACGGCTTACATGCGTTGTGTTGAGTATCTGAACGAAGCTAATAATGCACAAATGGGTCATATTCTGAATTGTGTGAATGTGCCCAAATTCAAACAAATTGTGGGAACAGAAGATTGTCCGCTATACCAGTTTCCCGTAGGAATACTTCTACTGTATCATCATCTTTGCTTAATCTAGTGATTGGCGTTGCCATCAAGTGGACGAATAAGCTCAGGATTTCATATGACCTACTCAAACTACCCCCATCACACATAGAAGAATATGTATATTATTATTTATCTTTGCCACCTCGAGATACACGTGCAGTGTTGGGAGAGACAGCACCAATAGCTGCAAGAAATGTTAATAGGGAAGCAGGGAAAACGATTTTGACGAGATTTGCTAAAACAGTTAAAAATTTATAGCTTGTGTCGTTCTCATCACATTTTGAAGATAATTCCAATAAAAAATTATCGTACATTGTTACTTAAAATGGATTTGACCCTAGTATCCGATTGTAAATGTGAAATCACAACGAACATTCCCGAACACAAACTTAAATGGCATATTATATGTATCTTGGCCGTTTTCGTTGATCGCTGGATTTCGATTTTTCCCTAAAATGTTTGGAAATTTCCCTTGGAATTCCCTATTTTGTTGAAAATAAATCAAAAATATTATACGAACAGCATTTTAAAAACAGTCTCCGATTCAAATAGTTTGATTTCAGATGTAAAATTGTGAGATTTTTAAGGGTATACCGATTCTATTTGTGGTTTCAATGTCCCGCCTTATTACCGCTTGGTAGAAAAAAGGTTCAGATACCAAGGTTGTAGAACCAGGAGACATCACCAAATATCAAATGATATCGCCGGTGAATTTTGTTAAAAGGACACTACCGTCGAGCAAAAAGATAATGGGAACCGAACCTGGGAGAGGAGCGCACCGGCTCAAAAAAATATTCATAACCATAGACATATGAATATTAGTAGACCTGCCCTAAGTGATTAAAAGCGTATTATTCCCCACTCCCCATACCGGTTCCATTGGAGCCGGCTGGGCTCGCGTATGGCCTCAAGTGAATTTAGAAAACGTGACGTCATCATTCTTGTGCGAACTATGGTTGAGGCATCATCGGTTCATTTTACGAAATAACACGGCAAAATGGTGACTTGTGGTATGAAAACTTGTGAAAATACGTAAACGAAACATTCGACTCTGAAAATAGAAGAAATTTATTTTGCCGAATTTGGACTTCGCAAATTTGTTCATAACGTGGCGAGTAATTTGCGCTCCCATGTAAAAATGTCTATTCATTCAAAAGCAGATTTTACTTTTAAGAACTAAATGGTGATATTATAATGCGAGGTGCCTATATACTGTCAGATTGATTTATTGACGAATCACAGTCAGCTTTACCCCCTTCGTTCTTCAATAGTTGATTTTACCCCTCATCTTTAATTTCTAGTCTATATATTCATATGTCTGTGTTCATAACTCATTTTCGGAAAATTTGCTGATTTTGAATTGCAGCAGATGAGCGATATATATCACAAATTGTTTTCACAATCATTAACCCAATAACATCGCAAAACTCTTAAAAATTATAAAAACATTAAAATTATAGTGATTTGTTTATGGGGTATTATGCCGTGTTGCGCTACCTCCTTCTTTAGCCAACGTTTCGGACAGCATTATAGTGTTATAACACGGTATCACATCTTCAAACATAAGCACACACTTCACCACAAACCTTAAATAACACATCTGCCCTGATGATGGACACTGCAATGCTGTCCGAAACGTTGGCTAAAGAAAGAGGTAGTGCAACACGGCATAATACCCAAAAAACAAATCACTAAAATACTTTTGCCCGTGAAAATCTTAAATCTTACCAAACATTAAAATATTTTAAAAAAAATGTTATTTTAGTCAGCATTAAATAGTAATAAAATAAAACACTGTTTAAGACATAACATACATTAGAAATTTGAATAAATTAAAACATGTTGACAAATTAAATGAAACAGATATTAAGTGATTTATTTTTTCTACTAATTAAAGAAAACAACATGTTGACTACTAAACACAGAACACATTGCGCAGGATAAGACCAAATTAGAACGTTTAAACAAAATACCGTATACAATTTTGATAATGAACTTAACCTAGAAATATATAAAGGCTAATCGGAAATATTAAAAATGACAGAATTTTTAAATTCCATTTCCACTACTTTTAAGCTTACTAATGCGCTTCTTGACTGTGGGAAAATCTCTCCAAACTTGTTCGTAAACAATAAAAAACTAAGGATTAAAATTCTAAAACTAACGCATAAACGTGAGATTTAGAAAATAATCCTTTTTGAAGTTTAGAAAGGCAATTAACTAGATTGTAAGAAAATGAAATGAAAATATAATACCAGACCACCAGAGTAATGAAGATAGTTGCTAGATGTATCTCCTTGCGAGGTAAAAACATTGACTAGTGATTTAGGAATATTACTTCAAAGGTTACTGACAAAGGTAGATGAGGACATTACCATAATAATCTCCACTTAAGTGAGAATATGTCCCTCGAGCCATTGTGGACTGCTAGCTTCGCTTCTTTGGACAGTTTTTTGTTAGCGCCAACTGCCTTCAGTCTTCCATTAATGGAGTTACCTGCATTTACCCTTCTTTCAATATCTCTGTCAGCCTTCCCATCTCTCGTAAACATACTCCTTAATTACACAAACTCATCCACCTGTTCCAAATATTCCTCATTCACAACTTATTGCGTATGAATAACGTAAATTTAAAAAAATATATCTAATGTAATTTAATATTCCAGCAGAATAGGTAGTATAATATAATAGTATAATATAATCTAAAAAATAAATAATCAGGTAATGAGCTTACCCTGTCAATCAGCCCCAGCTTATCGAACTTGATCCAGCCGGGCAGGAAGCTGTTTCCCAGCGTGACCAGGGGAGAGGAGTGACCGAACATGAAGTCCCACGCGGTCATTTTGACGAGAGGTCGGGAAGCTGTGGAGCGGAGCAGCGCGTTGATGGCCATGCGGCTGAAGGGGTTGCTGTCGGCACCCACGTGACCTATAGCCTGTAGAAACAACAATAGTTTTAAGTTAATAAAGGATTTAATTACCAGCCAACACCTCTGCCGTAAGTCACCCCGGTTTTCTTCGTTTTCTGGAAGCCAGTCATTGTCAACAGGGTTGTTGATGATTGAGCGTGTTTCGTACTGGACTGCGGAAATTAATGATTTCTGGAAGGTGGTTATTATCAATAGGATTGTTGATTATTGAGCGTGTTTCGTACTGGACTGCGGAAATTATTTTTTTCTGGAAAGTAGTCACTGTCAACAGGGTTGCTGATGATAAAACGTGTTTCATACTGTAAAGCGGAAATTAATATTTTCTGGAAAGCAGTCATTGTCAACAGGGTTGTTGATGATTGAAAGTGTTTCGTACTGGACAGCGGAAATTAACGTTTTCTGGAAAGTAGTAATTGTCAACAAGATCGTTGATGATTCTTAATAGGATTTTTTGTCGGGTATTCCTTCCATCTTCTATTGATGATAACTTATTGAATGATGATGGTGAAAACAGAAAATAATATCTATAAATTTCTTTGTTCGCACCCTATGGATTCAGAAACTACTGGACAGATTTCATTGAAAATATCAAATTCTTCTTATTTGTGCCAGAAATTTTTAGAGAGTAGTTTGAATGATATAGGAAGTCGGGGACGCCCAAGAAAGACTTTAGCATTAGCTCTGTACAGGAATTAGATATGGAGTGGAATTAAAGTGGATATAATGTAGTTTTTCTAAAGTTACAGTGTGGTGTACAGTGGTGAATTGTAGAAAAAGTCGGGGACACCAGAGGAAGACACGAATCAAATAATTATTTGTGGTAAAATTAGGCTTAGTACGTCATGAATGAAGAAAGAGGTGTACGAAGAATGTAAGACGTGGATTAGAAGAAGTCGGGAACGGCCGAGGAAGTCATGGAACGATCAAGTGAAACAAATATTAAAAAAAAATATTTATGTACAGTGAAATACTTTTTTGGTCAAAATCTTACTCCAAACCTTCATAACTCGAAGCAACGCCGGGTACACGCCAGCTAGTACAAAATAAATATGTTGTTTGTAAGTTGAATTTAACTCCGTAATAAGTAATAAAGTGTCAATTAATATGTTAACCCGCCAAAATCGTCGTAGTTCTAAACCAGTAATTAACATTGAATTATTGAATTTTTACTTCCAAAACGGCAATTCACAAACAAATTTTAATATTATTACACTTGAATCTGAAAAAACGAGTCAAATTATGTCTCAATATTGCATCATACAACATAAATACGTACATTCTAGAATATTAGGTATCTGATAAAAAATATTATTCAAATTAAATTAGACCTTCACTTCCTATTTTAAATATAAATATCCAAGGGCAAAGTCCTTGAAAAAATTTCCTTACAACGTCTATTTACGATCCATTTTACGGAACACAACAAAAAACACATATTTTTTTACTTGCCCTCTATCTTAACATACTACTCAAGATTTTTTTATTTTTTTTACCCTTTAGTTCTTTCAACATTTTTGTTCGGTTTGCAATGTTTTTTTGTAATTTAAATGTGCCATATTACATCTTGTATTAAATTTTCCCTAAAAACAAATACAGTTTTACAAACTAAATAATTTTTTTTTCGGAATAACTTTATTGAGTAAAACCACAAATTGTAATATTTAATTTTTTTATTTTTAATGTGCGACATCTGTTGACTTTTCTGCAAGTCTAGAATGAATATTTATTTTTTGGAAAAATAAGATAGGTTTATCTAAAAAGACGCTGCACTGTGTTTCGTTTCATATAGCTAGACGGAAAAAAGTCACTTTGGAATTCTTGAAAAATGACGTCATGGGGGTATTAACAGGTAGTTAGTGTGACAAATTCTTTTGGAATTGGGGTAATTAATGCACGGGTTGACTCATGCCAGAGCCCTAAAGTTAGGTAAATTAATTAATGAATTATCAGTTGCTTTTATTCGCATCTTGTCGCGCGAGCTGTAAGGTTGTTTATGTGGTTAAAATAATGTGTTTTGGTTCTAAAAAAATGGAGGCTACTTTGGAAGGTATGTAGTATGTTATAATTGTAAAATTTTAATATAAAACATTACAGTTTTTTAAAAAAATAATGTTTAACTTGTGTATTTTTTTGTGCTTTAAAAATATTCAATTTCTAACTTCTCGAGAATTTTTTTCGGATAAAGTATCAATAAGGTTCCGTGATTTTTTTTTGTAGATTAAACAATTAATTTTCTATTCAAATCAGTTTCGATATTTTTGCTCATTAATGCTCACCAATCATAATTTGTCATTTCACAGGCACCACATACCAGATTTCCAGGCAGGAATTGTTCGAGACGTGGAGAAGTTTACCCAAAAAAGAAAGGTTTCAGGGTATATATAATCATATTTTAAGTAAATTTAAACGTCAAAATCTCAGTGCAAGCAGTGAAAAAAATTTGAAAAGCCAAGTACAGTTAATATCTTTGAATATAACCAAAAAGTGGATCGCAGTTTCTCGGATTTGATAAATTTTAGAATTAACATTGAAGATGTAGATTTGAAAATGTAAAATTTAAAATGTTATTAACTATGGTAGATGGCAAAATTTGCAATTTAATGGAAACAAGTCGACTATGTCGTGTTATATCTGTGGTGCCAAACCCAGTGAAATGAATACTACGGTTATCAATAGAGTTCCACGACAAGAATTTTATTCCTTTGGCTTATCTACATTGCATGCCTGGATAAAAACTTTTGAATGTTTTTTGCATATCGCTTATCGAATACAACTCTGGCAAGTCAGAGGAGATGCAAATAAACTAATTTTAAGTACTAGAAAAAAGGGAAAAAAAATTACAGGAACGGTTTAAAAGTGAAATGGGATTAATTGTAGATAAACCAAAACCTGGGTTTGGCAACCCAAACACTGGTTTTTTCGGCTCTGCGGGGGCATATGCGGGGCTCATCAAGAGGTTTTGTATAATTTTGAGTACAATAGCTTCTGGGTATAGCATTAACATCGAACATTTTGAACAGTATGTGCATGACACTAAGGAGTTATATCTTAACCTATATGATTGGTATACCATGCCAACAACTGTTCATAAACTTTTATACCATTCATTTGATGTGATTAGTTCGTGCATTGTACCTATTGGGCAGCTGTCAGAAGAGGCGCAAGAGGCGCGAAATAAAGACTGTAGAAGATTTAGGTAATTGCACACCAGAAAAATCGACCGAACATCAACAAACAGAGATATGTTAACCATGCTATTAATTACATCAGATCCAATAATAAATAGTTTTAGAGAGGTTCCAAGAAAAAAAATCGAGCTCACTTCCCTCTGATGTGTTAAATTTACTTGTTCCACCCAATTCCGAGTCAAGAACACAATGTTTGCGATCTGATGACTCCTCTGAACATTATTCTGATGACTCCTCTGATTATTATTCTGATGATTCCTCTGAACATAACTCAGATAGCATCTAGTTTCAATAAGCATTATGTTTAAGCACTTTCTCACAAATCTATTGGTTCTGTACTCTGTCTTAAAAAAATTAAAGATGTTTATGTGCAGTTAATTTCTCTCGCCGCAAATGACTCAGATAGCACTTCATTAGATAAGTAATATTTTTTTGTTTCGTTACTGTTCTTGCATAACTTTTGATATTATTATTTTATTTTCTGACTGTACTTTCTGCAACTAATGCTTGTTTTTATTAAGTTCCGTTGCTAAATATGACTAAAATTGTTTTCCTAGATTAGTAATAATGATTGTTTTGATTATTTTTTAGCTATTTTTTATAATTTTTTTATACTTTCGCAATTGTTTCGTGATTTGTATTATATTTTTTGACTGTGCTTTTACATATTTATTATTCTCAAAATAGACATATTTTTAACTTTTTAAATTTGTTTTCTTCAAAAACCTCAAATACGGTATTAATACTGTTATTAATTATTTAAAAGATTTTTTTCCGATTTCTTTTAGAAAAAAATTAAATTAATCACTTTCAATCCAAATTTTCAATACATTCAGATTAAATACTCCCCACAAGAGGGTTCCAAACACTTTATAATTATAAAAGAGTTTTTTCCGTCTAGCTTGTATGAAACGAAACACTGTGCGCTGTCTGGATTGCATTTAGTTCGGGTTGAATCTTGCGATCATACATAAAGATAGTTACCAATAAAAATGTGCGGTGAAAAAATGAAGACAATGTTAGTAGTTCTTATTCGAAGTATGATACAGTTAAAAGTGACCGAGGGGAATAGGGTCCCATTAGCTCAGTTGGTAGAGCACTGTCTCGGAAAGACAAGGGACAATTTTAATTTTTTTTAATGTGCGACATCTGTTGACTTTTCTGCAAGAATGAATATTTATTTTTCGGAAAAATAAGATAGGTTTATCTAAAAAGACGCTGTCTGGATTGCATTTAGTTCGGGTTGAATCTTGCGATCATACATAAAGATAGTTGCCAATAAAATTGTGCGGTGAAAAAATGAAGACAATGTTAGTAGTTCTTATTCGAAGTATGATACAGTTAAAAGTGACCTAGGGGAATAGGGTCCCATTAGCTCAGTTGGTAGAGCACTGTCCCGGAAAGACAAGGGTCCTGGGTTCGAGTCCCAGATGTGACCGTTTCCTTTTCTGATTTTTCTGTTTCAGATTTTCGTTTAGAAATCACTAATATTGTCTTCAATATTTAAATAAAATTATTTTTCCGGTGTGTGTATTTAAAATAAACATTACTAAGTCCAATTAATACAATTTTAATATTGTTAAACGTTTGAAATGTTGTCAAAAACGCTCACCATATTTTTACTCCCAACGTAAACAAAATTGAAAAAACACATCCGTTTTGTTTAGGAAATTTTTAAGAAAACTGTAACTATACTTATTATCTTGTCCGTATAATAAAAAAAATAAGAAATAATTTTGAAAGTTAAAGCGAATGTATAAAGTTAGCTGTACGATATATGAATTATTTACTTTGACTATTTTAATGATTTTATTCATGGCATCCAGTATAAATATTTGAGTCAAACTGGAAAGAATTGTTGGCTACGAATCTGGAGGAAGCGGCTTCAAATACCCTTGTGCGAAATACACTTTATTTGATTAGCTATGATTTCAGATTTCACGGCTAAAAATAATAATGTGATTTATTTTTGGGGTACTATGCCGTGTTGCTCTACCTCCTTATTTAGCTAACGTTTCGGATAGCATTAAAGTGTCCATCATCAGGGCACACGGAGAAAACTTACTTATATAAAATTCTGCTAATTTATTAAAAGAATTGTAAAATTATTCGTTATCCTGTTAGAAACGGGACTTCAGGCATTTAACGAATAAATTTAAAGAAATAATTAACTAAGTAATAATAAATAAAAAAAAAATTAAAAAAATCACTTTAATTTATTTGACAAAATATGTGCAAATCATTGAATCTTGTAACATTATTTACAAACGACTTTTCAAAAGATATTATATATTTTTTGGGTCAACACTAAATGCGCGATTTATATTTACCATATTTTTTCTTTACTTTCCATTTAAATCTTATTTAACACGAAATGAAAATCAATATTCCGAGAAGACAATATTCCGAAAAGACAATATTTCGCAAACAAAAATATAAAATGTTATACTACATTAATCACAAAACGATCAGCAAGAATTTATAAACATTTTTTCTAGCAAAAAGATGTGATAAATGTGTTCAATCGTGTCACATAACATCTATTACTGGCGCAATACTTTATGATGACATATTATGATTAAATACATCTGACCCAGAAAGATAATATCGGCTAAGCAGGTCATCTATAATCATTATTTACTGATTTTGGTACCTATTTACTGAGGTTTGGTAATTCCCTACAATATTGTTTATTTATACTCACTTGTTTAGATTTCTTGAACGCTGGTCACAGATTGTAGGTTACAGAGAAAAGTAAAGAGGTAGCACTTATGACTTATTTACTTGTGCAGTTCTTTGGTACGCTGGTGACAGTGTCAGGTTACAGAGAAAAGTAAAGAGGTAGCACTTATGACTTATTTACTTGTGCAGTTCTTTGGTAAGCTGGTGACAGTGTCAGGTTACAGAGAAAAGTAAAGAGGTAGCACTTATGACTTATTTACTTGTGCAGTTCTTTGGTACGCTGGTGACAGTGTCAGGTTACAGAGAAAAGTAAAGAGGTAGCACTTATGACTTATTTACTTGTGCAGTTCTTTGGTACGCTGGTGACAGTGTCAGGTTACAGAGAAAAGTAAAGAGGTAGCACTTATGACTTATTTACTTGTGCAGTTCTTTGGTACGCTGGTGACAGTGTCAGGTTACAGAGAAAAGTAAAGAGGTAGCACTTATGACTTATTTACTTGTGCAGTTCTTTGGTACGCTGGTGACAGTGTCAGGTTACAGAGAAAAGGAAAGAGGTGGCACTTAAGACTTATTTAATTAGTCATGATAACCGTTTCCGCGATGCTACCATGGGCAGGTATCAGCCATTTTCTAGTAACGGTATCACCAGACTTATCTCTTATCTGTTGGGACAGAGAGCAACTTGACGGACGCAAATATTTCACCTCTAAGCCGGGCTTAAGGCTCTTTAGTAAGCGTTCAAAAAGACGAAGAAGATTACTGAAGGTGGAAGAATGTATATCTATCGAAATATAACATGCTTCCCATATATTTCTATATATTTCTTTAAAAAAAAAAACATCTGAAATACTGGATCTATGGGCCCAGTCATGAAAGCCAAAATAGAGACGATAAAAAAGGCGATGCAATTTATTTTTATTTTATTTAAGAAACAAACAGACATTTATATATTTAGCATAAACAGCAATTATTTACAATATTATACCAATAATGTTCCATTAATTCTGGTCGTTGATTCAATATTTCCACCTATACAATATATTTATAAATGACAAAGAAATATAAAGAATTATTAGGAATTACAAAATGTTATAAAACAATCAATAACAGTTAGCAGTAAGTAATACAGTTTTCGCATGATTATAATAAAAACAATAAAATAAACTAAGATGATAGGATTATTTCACAAAATAAAAAATTAAGTTATCAGTTTAGTAAGTTGCATTTTACATGTTCTCAAGTTACACTTGAAAATGTCTACATGCAATGCGAAGTAATATAAAATTATGTGTTTTGGTTTAAAAAAATTTTTTTTAATAGCTGAATAACGTAAAAATATACAATATTAATACAGAATCAAAAGTACATACAGAAAAACTAAACGCTGACGGCCTCCGCAAATTCGCCTTGAAATATAATTTTCACAGATCTTTTTAGAAGCCTTATAAGTATTAGAAACCTATGAACAAACTTTGTAGTGATAAATCTTCTACTTACGAACCTCTTCTTGGTTATTTTTTAATTGGATACTATGGCAAATTAAGGTTTTTAGAAAATGATGAAAAAATGTTAATATTTGTAAATGAACTTCACAAAATAAAATATAAAGTGGATTTTGGCGATTATTTTTTATTAAGTAAAGCAGGCGACCAAACAGCGAAGTGATTAAAGTAATGTTTTTCTAAATAAGTTATGTTTACATCTTTACAGACATAAATTACAAAAAAATTATGTAATTTATCTTTAAAATACTTCGGTAATATATAACAAACACGATTACAGTAGTTGATTTAAAGGGCGTCGGTAGATAATATAATTTATTGGATGCTATTAATAACATAATTTTTTCAATAATCTTTTTAAATGTATGCCTTCCTCGTTCCTTTAAAACGTGGATATCTAAGAATGCCGTAACATAATTCTTCCAAGGTCGTGTATTTTTGAATATAAAATAATAGTAGAGGATGCCAACAAGTGATGTAGCTGTACAGTTTTTGAAACACTTACAACTCTCACTCATAATCGATAATATTGGGAGATAAGGACGGGTTAGTAAAAAAAGTAACTCATAATCACGGGCACGCGTATACCGGCCGTAATACGGCAGTTTATTTTTAAACTGCTGATAAACAATCTTGTTGATTTGACAAATCATCTGTCACGTAATGAAAATTTAAAAAAGCAGTAATATCCGCTTGTAGCACTATCGGAGGAATATTTTGAATTGGAAAATCGATTTACTAAAACAAATACGAAACGCATAATCGAATTTGCCGGATTTAAATGCCTTTAAAAATAGACCGGCTTAACGACATTACAAATATCATCTGAAAAAATTAAGTTAGCAACAAAACGCTAAAAATACCGTGTTTTTGACGCTTGGAACCAAGTGGTGCCAGTCTATAAAATATTGCACCGATATTATTATGAGTAACGATTTTAACCCAAGCAGTATACGGCCCTCTTCAAGTCTGTATTTACAATATTGTTTAATAAAATAATCAAATCCTCTATTTTCACGGTATATTTCTTTACAATTGACCTTGGTATTGTCATATTGGATTGATGTAACGTACATTATCAAGATCAGATAAAATTATGAAATAATTCCCTTTGTGCTTTTATTTTGTTTCTAAATGCTCTAAATGCTCTAAATAATTACATAAGATTAATGTGAAACCGTATGATTATTTCATGTAAAACGTGCAAAATAAGATTAATTACAAACAATAAGGAAGGGCTATTACTATGCTTGATTAATTATAGGAGTTTGTTGTTGTTTATTCGAAGCCGTCAAACCAGTTTAAAAAAAATGTTTTGGTGTATGAATAATTACATCACCTGTTAGCGACACGGTTTTGAACATTTGAAAAAAAATGATACTAACTAACAGTCACGCTGTATATCCGCAAAAGTAAGCAGAGAAGATGGACCACCAAACAACTCGGTCTTGGCACAGATTTCTTGCTTCATTCACATTCATACTTGTCTTATACACACCCTTCAGTTATTCTGTCTTGAATGTCATGAACCGGATAACATTCGGTTCACTTGATCGTGCCATGTCATGCTGAAGTTTGCTAGTGGTGTAAGTACTCCGCACCAAACTAAAATAAATATTCTGGAATAAATCGAAATACAAAAGCCTCAGGTAACTTAGCCGAAGCAACAGTCAATACCTAGACAAACCACACCCCGTGAACCCGGGCGATCCTGCTAAGTCATCAAACGTGGCGAACCATTTGGGGTGACCTATGGTAGGGGTGTTGGTTATCCAATAAATGGTTGCTGGGGCGGCGGTACCCATACCAGCCTCATAAAAAAATATAACTTTATTGTTAGCCCGTTCCTCTTGGAATGTCATAGCTTATACGAGCCTGAAAAATTCAGCCATAGTGATAGTTCGAGATACCACACGGCAGAAAAAATGTTCTAGCACAGCATACCATGGCAAGAATGGTGCTATTGGATGGTATATTTACTTACTCTTTAAATAACCTTTAAACATTTTTGAAAAATAATTATCTTCCCAAATGTTGTCAAAATAAGAAATCTTGTATTGAAACTGAATGAATATAATTTGTCGTACAAGAAAAAAATGTTTCTCTTTTCAGATATTGATTCCTTCTCGATAAATCGATATAAAAATTGTATTAAATTTATACAAGGTCATGACCTGGCGTGTACCAGGCGTTGCTCGACTGTTTTTAAATATATTATTTTTCTGTCTTTAAATATATTATTTTTCTGTCTTTAAATATATTATTTTCTGTCTTTAAATATATTATTTTTCTGTCTTTAAATATATTATTTTCTGTCTTTAAATATATTATTTTTCTGTCTTTAAATATATTATTTTCTGTCTTTAAATATATTATTTTTCTGTCTTTAAATATATTATTTTTCTGTCTTTAAATATATTATTTTTCTGTCTTTAAATATATTATTTTCTGTCTTTAAATATATTATTTTTCTGTCTTTAAATATATTATGCACGTATTATATACATAAACCTTCTGGGAGAAATTCTCTAAATGATAGTGAAAACCCTATCAAAATCCGTTGTAAATTTTATAAGAACTTAGCGCACAAACAAATACACGCGGATAGCTTCATTATTTTAGTGTAATAGAGAATTCCAAATAGATAAAAATCCAAATAAGTAATATTGAGATATTACAGAGCGCACATTTAGAGCTGACCCAAACAAATGTATGTATTGATGCATATTATATGTATACGTATACCCACAATTCACATAGTGATGTTCTTGCGAAACTTTACTGAGAAACAGCCTTTTGTTATGCTTACGATAGCTTATTATTTTTAGCGCAAAAGTGTAACAAAGTTGTTAAAATTTGAATCTATGAAAGTTTTACAGTTCTATTTTTCTTTCTGTTTATGTAAAGAAGAGTATCGCCGTTGATTAGATTTGTATACTAATCTACAGTTTTATTCCGAAATGGTTGATATTTTGCATACCCGATCTTCAAAACAAGAGGAAGGTCACTGTGTGCATTACATTTCGAAAAACTCTACGCAAATCCCGATCAACGCCTGGGACTTCAACTAATTTTTAAAATGAACACATTTTTGCAATTCGGCTTGCAAGTCGAATAACAATTTTGAAAGGTGCTTATGTAAGCGATGCATCTGTGTTCATGTCAATTCTGGATGCGATACATATACAAAACATATGATATTTTGATAAACAAATACATAATTCGTATTAGCAATCCGGTTCAAAACAAATTTTATTTTGATAATTTTTTTTTTTTACAAATTATTTATTTAAATTACTGTATATAGTATTTTCGAGGCACATTCCAGAGTGGAAGATACTCTTAGTATCGTCGTGGTTTAAGACAACCATTCAGAACTAAAACGTTGCTTGAAAGGACTTTGGCCGTGTTTGGTGACCAGCTCTGAATATGCAAGTACTTCATCTTCCCCATCTCTTACCCCTCCCCATTTTCTTCAGCTTTACAACATACCTCAATTGGAGATACCATAATCTCACTGGCTTGAGGCGGTTAGGAGCAGTTGGGACTCTTGCGTGGTTTCACATAAAAAAGAAAGGGAACAACTTGCAATACTTAATTTTAATATCTATTATATGTTTATCGAACCATTATCTATAGTTAAAGGTAATTTTTACTGTGCCGAATTAACGCGACATTATCGATAATGAGTATTATTAATACGCATATGATGAAATTGAACTAACTCTAAGCCTCTCTCCTTTGGAAGTCCGTCGGGAAAGAAATGACCTCATTTGCTTCTTCAAAATTATAAATTGTATTATTGATTCACCTACTCTACTGCAACTCATTCCCTTCAATATCCCCTCGCACAGACTCAGAAATAATGAACTGCTCTTCCTCAACCATCATTCGACAAATTATGGATATTATTCACCATTGTCCAGAATGTGTAGACTAATGTGTCAAAACCTTAACTTTTTTGGGATAAGTCTGAATGATTTTTGCCAGTCGCTAAACAAGTGACGGAATATTATAAGTGTCCTGTGGTCCTGACCCACGGCGTAGTCTTGACTTGATTCGACTTGTCACTTTATTTTCTTATATTATATCTACCTTATGTCTTTGCTTTTATGTACCTTTGTCTACTCCTGTATTTTTCATTTTACTGTATTCGTGTTATTATTTTGTAATTTGGACGATGTCCGTTAATAAATAAATAAATGATAAACAAATAACAAATCCAATATGAAAGCTAATAACTCGAAAAGTAGTTTTTCTGACTTTTTTCGATTTTGAACTGGTGTTTCGATTTGTAAATGAAAATAAACAATATATAATACCTTTTATAATGTAAAGAAACACAGGTGACATAATTCAGACATTTTCTTTTCTTTTATTTCATAACAAATGGACAAGACATGCTTGTTTTGAATTTTCGAGTTGCATAAGAAACAATTAACACTTTAGTCCATTGTCAATGGGCTTTTTAATGCAAATCTTTCACTATTAAATGAATATCTTTGGTGATTTTGTAATCTTTGTGATGTAATGCAACTGAAGAAGAAATAATAAGGTGAACAAACTGTGGCTCGTGACCAAAAGGAGAATTTTTGTTTGTTTCCACGAGCCACGCCTGCCCGGAGCCAATGAGATAATGGCAAACGGGGGTATGTTGTCGGGCTGAAGGGAGTGGGGAAGGAATAGTGTTATGTGATGGTGATAACCTATTGTTATCTCCAATAATTTACTCCCTACCTTCCCGTCCTATAACCTTTTCACCAGGACACGCGATGTACCAAATCAGTACATCTTCTGCCGCGCTACTGACCACAGGTTGCTAGGTTGCAATTCCAGGTTACGTGCAATTCGCAGTTGAGTTTTTTTGTGCTGGCAGAGAGAGAGAACACTGATGACACCAAGACCAACGGTTTCCCTTTCTGCACATCATACACAAGACACTCACGGCCGGAAATATACCGGTATATTCTAAGAGCTAGCGAAACAGATGAAGAGGACAAAAAAAAGGTAGGGAAGTACTTTGCTTTTGAGATCTCTTCACCAAATACGACTTTTCACTAAACATTTAAAAGTTTGCTATTATTAATGTCAGGAGAGTTTTGAATGGTAGTATCTCTGCACTGAAAAGAGATACGAAGTCGAATTAGAGTCGATAAAATGTATATTTCAACAGTAACAATGTGGTATACGGTACACTGTGGGGATGGCAGAAAAAGTCGAGAACACCCGAGGAAGACGCCACAAATAATTGCAAACGGCAAAATGAAGCACTGTAATGTACGAAGAAAGGGATGTAAGGAGAATGCACGACATGGAAGTGAACGTAAGAAGAAGTCAGGGACACCCGAAGATGATATGGCACGATCAAATGGCATAATAAAATTGAGTGAAGAAGTTGAGGACGCTTAAGGAAGATACGGCATGGAACAAATACTTGGATAAAATAAACTTTTTCAAATGTGTAACAATAATTTTATTTCCACCTAAAAACTACACCCAGTTTTCATGTACACTAGTACAGTACAACTCCAAACTATACATAATCCCGAACAATGTCGAGTACATGCCAGCTAGAAGATAATAAATGAAATAATAATAATAATAATATTGGACAATTTGTATAGCGCAGCTTTTGTGAGATATCACCTCAGGGGCGCTGTACAGTTGATGCAGGTATTACAAAAAATATAAATATTACAAAAATGAAGTGAAGTAAAATGAAGAACAGGAACAGGTGACATGAAGATAGAATATAGAGATTCTGCAGTAAGAATCCTAGGTGGTGAAAAAACTGGACCAGCTGCTGCACAGAGAGAGTCCACAAACAGTGCAAGCACGAGGTTCGTCATCCATCCAGGTATGTGTCTGCTGCTAATAAAGCGCTGACACCATATCCTCACATAGATACCAGGGTTTTATTAGTGAAAAATGAAAAGAATGAATAAAAATTGATTAATAACTTGTAATTATGTCACAGATTGACAACCTTCACGTAGGTTAGGTATTCTCAGATGATCCCATAAAAAAGAGAATTTCCAGTCACAGTAGTTTTGCACATGCGAAGGTCAAGCGCCAAGAGTGAAGCATGTTCGTTTCATGACACAAGTTAAATAATATTATTTATTTATTTGCTCTGTGTAAATAATATGTACTTATTGCATTATTACAAGCAGGCACTTAACATTCGCGAAAATGTTTCGAGAAATGGGCTAAGGTCGCTTACTGATTTATTTTATTTGTCAGCAGTTATGGTTAGTGTACGGTGTTGCCCCGGGTTTAGCAAAGGAGGGTATAACTCCGATTGGAAATTGGAACCGAAGAAAAAAACACGGTAATACCCGTGGTCTGAAACGTCACCAGTACTTCCACCAGTGAAAAACTCGTGCTGGTTTGACATCTTAAGAGGATGCTACAAGCCGAAAATGTGTATATTCTTGGTATACCTTATATCGTAGGTAATAGGCATTAAAATCGCTTCACAAACGGGGTCTAGATTCAATTTCAAGCACAAAACTGGTTTTTACTTATTTTGTAAATAATCTTATAAGAAAGCAGAAAAGTTAATCAAGTGAAACTGTCACCGATAATCTTAGCTATAATACTGTAATTTTTATCGCTGATTCCTTTATGCGTTCATATATTTCTATTGAAAAAATATTTTTTGTAGTAGTTTGCATTTATATTTTTTATTGGGTATTTTATTTTTTATTTGTATTCTACTCAAGCGAAACGATAGGAAAACCTTCAATTTAACTAAAGCATATTTTTGGTATTCATAATGTAGGTACATCAATTCGTTATAAAGCTTAATCAGTAAACTTCGCCTTAAACTTGAACTGTGCTGTTGTGGAGATTTGGCAGATTTTAATATATTGTTTATCCGATATAAACGTGATGTCCGCCAGTTTGTGGCTCGCAGTTCTCCATCGGGACCAAAAGGCAGAGTAATTCATTAAGAAATTACGCGACACCTCGTCGAGATCATGAAAAACCGACATCTTTAACACAAAATAGGACCCGATGGTTCAAACCAAAAAATGGGAATCTCTCTTTATTTGTTCCTAATTTAAGCTTTAAGGTGATGCCATACGTAGTAATGCAAAATCATGTGTTTTTTGTTTGAAAATTTGGTCGCCTAGAAATGTTTCAGATGCTTTTATTAAATACTGCGAGTATAATACATCTTGGCCTTTGAAATAATCGACTATTCTTTAGATAAGTCTTTTTATAAGCCCAGAAAAAAATAATGTAAATGCCAATGAAAACTGCTTTAAAGTTCAAAATCTCCTACTTACGGACCCATTTTCGGCTATGATTTTATTGTATAATGTGGAAAATTAAGTTATTTATAATTTAAAGATCGAACAAAAAAATTATGCCTGAACATCCACAAAATAAAATGAAAGGCACTTTTTGGCCATGTTTTTTTCTTGCATAAATCAAAATAGGCGGATGGTGTTAAGTGGGAATTTAAACCTTATCGCCATCTACGTAAGGGTTGTTTTGATAGCGGCTCAATTTAAAATATTACACGACGTAGTGCATCGCCTTACTAATACCTCCACCCTTTGACATTTCATGCCATGTTCCCGCCAGGATGGTGTGGATTGTGATGCCTGTGATGCCATATTGATGCCTGTGATTGACAGATTATGTGATTATATCACGCAAGGTATAATCCCTTCGTTATACCTCATCAATTAATGATCCTGTAATGTATAATTTATCGTCTTACTGAAATAAAAATATTTAACATGTAACTGAGTTTTTAAATTTGCTTTTACCAGCAGAGATGTCAAAATTGTATACTGTCGTAGGAAAGCGCTGTCCTGAGAAAATGATCAGTAAAGAAATATACTAATTATCGTAGGACAGCACATTGTCAGATTGGAGCCTTGTTGATGTGAGAACACATTTCAAACATTTTATTTTATTTTTTAGGCTAATGGATGGGGTAGGTTCCGAATGAGAATTATATTGTTTATGGTCGCGCATTTTTTTGTGTTTCTTCTATCCTCATCTATGGTTTATGACGTAGTCACGTAGTGGCCAACTAGTTTCATACATTCATTTTAAAGGCTTACCAAACTAGCGCTAAAAATATTATAATGGTGTTACGAAATGTGAGATGCTATTGAAGATTTAACTTATCAATCGCTAATAAATCATATAGAAATACACTTTTCTATCGATTTTCATATTTTAATTTATAATTATATTCGGAAGGCACAATGCAGTCAGTATTCGAATAAACTGGAAAATTTAAATATGTTTAAAATAAACATTGGTTCAATAATTCACATGCGATTAAAAGGTAGTTACCAAAATTTTAATCAAATTAATCAATTAATAATTCAGTATTATTAAATGTTTATTTCTTTTGTTTAAATTTTTGACAGATGTCATAATTTTAGTGCTAACGGTGCCCATTTAAAATTAAATTGAATTGAATGTCTCTACAATAACTATGTTTTCTTTTTTGAAAGGCATTGATTGATCCCTAGACAATTTTATATTATTTTTTTAATACTTTTAGCTTCGCAAACCCTACAATTAATTATAACATCTTGAAAAAATTATAAAATATATTTGTTGACCTAGAAATTCTGGACAGAACGCACCTGTGCAAATTTCAAGACGGCAGAGTTAACAGTTACAAAACATAATTTTGAATGTAATATTTTTTATATAAGTATTTTTGTCACAAGTTTTTCGTAGTTAAAAGTTAAAATGCATAATTGTAAAATGTACAAATTTCAAGATACCAGAACACCGCCCGAGTTACTTTTAAATGGATAAAGAGCTTTTTTATGTTAAAAATTACGAAATATATATTTATGTTTTTCAGGTAATAAAAAAAATTGTTTCCGCCCGGGATCGAACCGGGGACCTTGTGCGTGTGAAGCACACGTGATAACCGCTACACTACGGAAACCGACAACAAATATTATCAGAATTATGTTTATTAAAGCAGCCCCAGCATTTCAAGCCCGTTTAAGGTGAAAAAAAATCAATCCGAAAAAAAAAAATTTTTTGTACTTTGATCATAGAGAATATACAGCAATGACTATAATACAAATATTTTCTACTATGTAACTTTATTCAAAGGTGTAGATGTATTTTAAAAAATCTTACCCAGGTAAAAACTCTTAATACATAACAAAAGTCCTACCCAGGAACTGGAGTCGTCAACTCAACCAACCTCACCAAATGCCGATCGGGTAGGACCGACATTTATTTCATATATTAACTGCCGTAATTTCATACGATTTCAGAGAAATGCGTTTATATCTGAATGTTTCTGGGCCTCGTCCATGAGATTGTAATCGTATTTATTGAAGTCTCAATCCCTGCATTACCGAAATTTATTTATTATTTATTAATTTTCGGGAAATCAACAGTTTAAATTTAATAAGTTTGTACATAAGTATTATATGGCTAAAATAAAACCAATTGTGGATTTCCTCCTTATGACCTTATCTCTACTGAGACAGCATAATATCATAATAAGGAATAAGTAAATTTAATTTGTGTGAAAGGAATATGAATTAAAAAATGCATACAAACAAAAAATTATATAAAACGAAAAATATACAAACCAATACATTTATAGCCACCGAGAGACGTTGTAGATATAAATCAAATCATAATAGAGATATAAACAATAGAGACATAAACATTATTCACAAACCATCAGAGAAATATTCTTTTATGGACCTCTTGTATTTGGTAAGTTCGCAACTGAAAATATCAGCCTTGGATAATACGCTATTGTAATTATGGCATGGTCTGTTCAGGCAAGAATTTTGTTTAGCACCATCTATCAGTATCCTCTTAAACTAATATCTAGGAAACCACCGTTACATTGAGAATAAAATTGAGACAATTAACCTGAGGGAATTCTTCTTCTCTAAATATTATAAAATAAAGTCGTTATTTAAATAATATACTCATAAACAGTGCCGTAGTGTGACTGATAAAACATATTAAAATAATATTTATTGCTCAATAAAGAAACAATAAAATTGAATAGTTACATAAAATAATAAATTTAAAGTATCAATATAGTTTGACAATAATCTGCAAATAGTATAAAATAAAGTTTCTATCCACATCTGTTTGTGCTCTTAGTTCTTCTAAACTACGTAAAGGGTTGGATAAAGTTTTTACTATCTTTTACAAATTTTTTTCAGAAAGGTTTGTATATATAAAAAATGTAAATTATGTTTATATAAACTAGAGAAACGTCGATGTTTTTTGTAATCAACTTGTAAACAAATATTTTCGGGCGCTTACATTGCTAACGCTGGATAAACTTTATGAGATACATCGAAATAATGTAATACAGAATTGTAAATCTTAAACAGGCCTACAGAAAAGTCTGCAATGGTATATGTCCTAAGGATAATCCCCAGCAACGCCGGGTAAAAGCCATCTAGTAATATATAAAAATTCAGCCGGCGTATGTTTGTTCTCGCAAAACCCGAAAAGTAGTGAACCGATATCGCTGAAAATTTCATAGGTTGTTCTTATTAGTGTCAAGGGTGTTCAGAGTTTTGAATGGTAGAAGTCGGGGACGCCCGAGGAATACACCGGACTGAGACACAGGGTCGAATTAAGAGGAAGCTTCAAGCCAAAAATGTGTATATTCTTGGTGAACCTTATATCGTAGGTAATAGGCATTAAAATCGCTTGACAAACGGAGTCTAGAAACGTTTGATTTCAAACAAAAAACTGGTTTTTATTTATTTTGTAAATAATTTTATAAGAAAGCAAAAAAGTTAATCAAGTGAAACTGTCACAGATAATCTTATCTATAATACTGTATTTTTGAAAAGTTGTTTCCTTTATGCGTTCATACATTTCTATTGAAAATATATATTTTTTAGTAGTTTACATTTATATTTTTTTATTGAGTAATTTATTTTGTTATTTGTGATCTACTCAAGCAAAGCGATAGGAAAATCTTCAATTTATCTGAAGCAAATTTTTTTGTATTCATAATGTACACCAATTCGTTATAAAGATTAATCAAAATAGTGATTTGGCATTAAGCTTTGTCTTAAAGTCGATATAATGTAGTTTTTTAACAGTAACATTGTGGTATACAATAATGAATAGTGGAAGAAGTCATTAGGAAAAGCGATGCATTGCGAAATCCACTAGATTTATTAATTCTCTCCGCTACAAATTACTCTACCTATAAATTATAATACCCGTGATCTTCTATTTATAGAATTTATTCAATATATACTTCTTTTATTTACGTAATAATAATGTTTAGATAAAAATGTAATCATACCTAATAAATATCTTACAATTATAAATCAGTTAAAATTGTATTGTTTTCAATAATAATGTAGGTACTTAATCTTATTAAAATGGTTGTAAACAAAAAAAAATATTTTTAATTTCCGGAGTCCATTAATTGAATGTATAATCTTTTTTTGTGACGGAAATATTTATGGTTAGGAAGTAGGAATGAATAATGAGGAATGAATAATGCGCCATAGCTAAAATGAACATCATCGCATTTTGCGAACCAGTTTTTTAAAATTGTTTTTAAGGCTAAATTCTTGTTTATCGCATTCCTAATATTCAGGTTTAAAATTAAATTTTATTTCCTGTGGATTTTTAAAGAATTATTACTATTTTTATGGAAGTGGCGTGCAATGCGTTTTGACCGAAGGTAAGATTTGGTTTTTCAGTGGCGGAATCAGTAAAATTTTAACACCGAACGTTCAAAATAAGAGGATTTTTTTCGGAAAAATTAATTCTTTAAGCCCGCGCAATATCTGGGACAGTTTGTATGGAATAAAAGGAAAAATTATACATGATATTCAAAAAACTATTTGCTTGATATATATTTAAATTCTGCACGGAGAAAAATGTGTATGGCTGATTTATCAAAAACTTGTTGAAAACGTGATGGCATGCCATTTCCTAACAACTATCAGTACATTTAGAATGTATCTGAAAAAGTGTTCATGCAGCTGCGCTCGTTTTTAGCTAGAATTTGAATAATTTGACGAGATTTTTAATAAATCAGGAATATTTTATACCAGTAAGTTTTTTCCGTGTGCGGACTATGGCAGAACCTAAAACTGAAAAGATTAAAATAAATTAATGTGATCAACAACTGTTCAATCATGTACTTTACACCACTGGTATCTCCCATGATTTACTCCAATAGCTTGTTTCATGGCCTTAACCTTTCCCATATCTTTCACTGAAGGATGTTTGATAAAAAAGCAATATTTCATGGTCAGGGTGAAACGAATGCGAATAAACTTATGATAATTATAGCAAAATCTAGTCGGTGAGAAAAAATAATTATTAATTAGATACAAATTTGCCATTTTAAACTTCAACTTTACATCCAGTAGAAATAAATGTCAATAGTTGGTAATAATTGTAGAGAAAAGCCGCCAGAAATGTTGGGTGGGCAAGGGTTTGTAGTTTGTAAAGTAAAAGAAATTTAATTTCATAAAGATAATATATGTAAAAAAATAATTTATAATTTATAATTTATAATTTATAATTTATAATTTATAATTTATAATTTATAATTTATAATTTATAATTTATAATTTATAATTTATAATTTATAATTTATAATTTATAATTTATAATTTATAATTTATAATTTATAATTTATAATTTATAATTTATAATTTACAATTATGGGTGCGTCCTAACTGTTCGAAGCTGTTGGTCACCAACCACGGCCAAAGCCATTTCAAGCAGAATTCGGCCTCTGTGGTTGAGTAGTTTTGAGCTGTAGCTGCGAATCCAGAGGTCACGGGTTCACAATATATATTTTATTTGATTAATTTGTGTCATTTTACAATCGTTTATTCTTTTCAAATAATAAATAATCTATTTGTGGAACTTTCCAAAGTGGTACACGGAGAAAAATGAGTTTTGCTGATTTATTAAAAAATATATATATTTTTAATCTGGTTAGAAACGGGATTGCAGGCTGTTTACTGATAAACTTTCACAGTACATTCCATTACATGCCTGCATTTGCTTTTGCAATGAATTAGTAACATACCGAGAATTTCCTCTAGAAACATCAGAGATTTTAGTAAATCGTCACATCAGAAATAATTAAAATAAACCCCACGGAAAGATCTATTTACTAGGCCCGCTAGGGCAAATTCAACCGTAGGTCAGTGTGTTAAGCCAGGCCGCGCGACGACTATTGTTTGTTAACGACTTCATTACTTAAGTAGATAAGATTCCAACTTTATTTTATAGATTTGCCAGAGCAAATTCACACGTAGGTCTGTCCAATATACTAGGCCCGAGCGTCACATATTTTCGTGTATGTCTTCTTCACTTACATCGTTAAGATTACGACTTTATTCCAAGAAATTCTTTCGCTATGCAACGATCAAGATTTAACACTACCTGCCAATAGCTTACGCATGGCAAACAAAAAATGGAAAAGTAGTTTGACAGGATCGAGGACAATCAAATCATTGACGTGTTAACATCACTCTGGCTACTAGGTCAACAGCATCGGAAAGTCACAAATCACTAGTAGCGCATGCGGTAATCTTTTGACACAAATGTAACAGTTGTTGATCTTGGGTTGTCCTATTTAGCAGGAACTAGGATTGCTATCAGGGGATTTTGGCTTTGTTGACCTTGTAAAATGGCATTTGAAGTTCAATCAATGGAAGTTGAATTAGTAGATTTGAAAATTAGATTAAGGCTCTCCTTTCACAGGGTTACGCAAGTATCGAAGTATCAGATACTCAACGATTTAAGTATATTGGCGACTACCGCCGTGAAAAATTTATACAGAGGTGTTCGTACATAGGCAAACGTTGCCGACATTTTGTAAAATCGTCGGCAACGCCAGTCTCCCGCGAACAGTCATGGGAGATTTTTACTACTCGTCAATACTTTAAACATGGCGTCACTTGTGTCAGACACTTTGTAACAATACGCGTGCTTTCGATCAAAGCTAGGAACGAAACATTCAACATGATATAAAAATTACAGCTACAGCAAGTGTTTGGTTGTGATTGAGATTATGAAAACATTCTAGTGTTGATGTTTCGTGAATTGAACAAAGGTTTCACCGCGACGCAGGTCTCGTGATTTCAGTACCAAAGTATTCGGTATATCTGTATCCCTGTGTAAAAAGAACTTAAGTGTCTTCCAGTGTTGTAATAATAATTTTAGTATGTAAGAAGTAAATAATATTGTAGTAGTCATAGAAAATAATATATTAGGTATAAGATGTAAACTCTTATAACTAAATAAAATATACATTAAAAAAAAAATAAAAAAAAAACGATGGAACGCCATGACTCTCGTGATATGAGTGTCAAGTTTCTGATTCACTAGGTAGTGATATGTCTTCCCAGGGCAACTATTACTGCGTTGATTTGCCTTTATTGAACTTATTAATTTATTTATTTAATCATTTTAAGTCCTTAAGGCTTTTTTATACCAAGAAAATTTCATATAAATACTTTTTGTACCGAGGGAATTTCACATTAAACCTTTTTATACCGAGAGAATTTCATATAAATACTTTTTTTACCGAGGGAATTTCATATACAACCTTTTTGTACCCGAAAGAATTTCATATAAATACTTTTTGTACCGAGGGAATTTCATATAAAACCTTTTTGTACCGAGAGAATTTCATATAAATACTTTTTCAACTCGGCAAATGTGTACTATTTTAATAAAATAATATGTATATATATTTTTTAACAACTGTTAAAATGTGTAGAAGGTAAATATGTTCTAAATAGGTAGAAATTCGGAAAGCATGATCTTCAGGAAACAGTAAATGTTTATAATACAAAAATAATCATGAAAATATAATAAAATGGCAACTTCACAAAACGGTATATTTTTTTAATTTATCCGCTAAGCAGCTTTCGGAATAATCCTTCTGAGCTCAATCCATGCCAAGGAAACCTAACCCCCCCCCCCAAAAATTAAATGTTTCCTTAACTTACTAATGAAGCTGTATTGGGTGTACCTATTTAAATCATAATATTGTTTATTTAAATGTGTAATGCATTTATTTATACATAAAACCCATTTTTAGAAACGTTTATTTACGTCAAATAAACTTACAAGTAACGTAAACTTAAAATGTGAAAAAAATGATAAGAAATATTAAATAGCATCTACATAAAAAAATATTTGAACATAGTGATGATTTATTAAAACAACTAGCTTTACCCCGCCATAAGTTGCTGTGGCTCAGTCTCCCTGTGAAGATGGAGAAACAACCATGCATGTTGCTTTTAGATCCAACAAATGACGCTGTTTTTCAGAAAAACCATGTTTGTCCAACAGATTTTTACCTATCACAGGTGACATCTATGTAATATAGATATATAAAAACACACATTTATTCTAATGCAAAGTTGTGTCAAAATTTCAAACTTCGAACTTCCGGAGATTTAAGATTTTGAACAAACGAACATTTACATTTTTTATTTATACAGAAGATTTAAAACTTTCATCCACAGTTTATTTATTTTTTGTTTCAGCCTATCACGGCCATCTTCGAGATGCCACTAAAATATTAAAAAGTCGTACCTTGGTGATGGTCTCCTCTTTTTTCCTTATAAAGCACAAAAAACTCAACGGCGAATTGTTTTACGTTGCACGCAACGCGGATTTGAACTTACATAGGTGTGGGAGATAGGTACGGTTTAAATTAAAATTGTAAAAATAATAATCGGCTCAGTGCCTGAACTGCATATTTTGGTACACACGTTACATTCTCCAAAAAATATGCAAATTTAACTCTAATTTATTCGTTCACATGAAATGATGTACGATCTTCTCAAACAATGGGCGACAACCTCGGGAGAGGAATTACGCGTCATAATAGAAACGCAGAAAAACAAACGCATTAAAATTAATGGGGACTCCCAATCTCTTCATCAGAGATGATCTTGTTCTCTTTCTGTCAAGGAGAAATGAAAGTTTTAGGGTCATCTGGTGATGATCACAATAAAAAGGATTAAGTGTATGTATTTGAACAGTGGAGTACCTGCCGATAAACTGGCAGCCCCACCAGAATAGATTAGTATGAACCAATACGAGAGTTTCTACTGCTTCCAACCATCTGGAGCCAGTGAGACAATGGCATCTCCAACTGGAATATGTCGTGAGACTGAAGGTAATAGGGAGGGGAAGGAGATGTGAGGGAGAGACAGAAAAGTGGGGGAGTACCTGGCTATTCAGATCACCAGAACGTTGGTTTTACATAAGGGAGTATCTACTCTTTGAAACGTGTCGCAAGTAAACTACAGGGTTTTATTGGAAAACCCTGTAGTTTACTTGCTTATAGAAATCCCAATTATTCAGTCAATTATTAATGGTAACTTTTATATTTGAGCAGGAATACATAAAAAACAGGGTTGTCCAATAAGAGGTGTTATTTTGATTTTTAACCGTAAAAGATCAATGGTTTAGTTTCTTGTGTGGCACGTAGCGCCGTCTTGTTGAAAGTAAACGTTGTCCAGATCAATACCATCCAATTCCGGCCATGAAAAATCATTAATCATCTCTCGATAGCGCAATCCATTCACCGTAACTGTTGCTCCAGCCTCATTTTCGAAAAAGTAAGGTCCAATGACTCCGCCAGACCATAAACCGCATCAAACAGTCATACTTTGAGAATAAAAAGGCTTTTCAACAATAACTCTTGGATTTTCTGAACCCCAGATGCGACAATTTTGCTTGTTGACGAAGCCACCGAGGGGAAATGGGCCTCATCACTCAAGATGATTTGCATTTAATTCACTCAAGTGAATTTTAATAATTTCAATGCGTTGTTGAAGCGTGTATCGTTCTTTTTTTATTAATGGCGTAGTTCCTACTTGTCAAATGTCAAAAAATGACAGCTTCAAAAGTAACATCTACCGAAATAGCGGGCTGTTCAAAATAACACCTATTATTTGAAAATCCTGTATATATTATTTTAATGAACAAATTGTGAAATATCTTAAATTCATCAAATAAAATTAACATGACTTTTGTAAGATACCACACGGCAGAACAGACATTCTAGCACAGTATATCACCGAAAGAGGAACCATGCTGTTAAATGAAATTTCTAAAACAGTTGGAATATTTAATTAGTCTTAAATAAACTTAAAAATTTTCGTCATATTTTTGCAAAATTTTTAGAATGTTAAAATAGAAATCTTGTAATGTTAATCGATGGTGATATTTTTTTTTTCAAATTATCTTATCTTTGCAATACACCATCCACTACCTAAATCTTGATCATAAAAAAAATAATAAAGAAAAAAAAATTGAATATTTAATAAATGATTGTGATGTTTTATTTCCATAATCAATATCTAAGTAGCGCAAAGCCGTAAAAAATCACGGAATGGTTTGAATGAGGCCATCTCCTATTTTTTGATAAAAATGAATTGTATTTAAAGAGTAAATAACGACAGTAAAATTAGTTTTTCGATATCTCGAAAAATGAAGAAGTTATGATCTTTCAAAGAGAACTTGGATAAAACGTATGCAATGGTGTCTAGTGACGTCACACGACACACGATTCAGTACAGTGGCGCCACGCATATACCGTGATGTCACAAGCTATTCGGCCGGCCCCAAGTATCAAAATTTTCACGGCTCCAATCTTCGGTATTTTCCAAAAAATCAACTGATTAAAAAAAAAACTATAAATGTACCTCAATGTAAACAAACAAACATGATATCTCTAATACTTTTAGTCTTATGTTGTTTTTTTAAATTAGCAAGTTGCCGCGCCGCACCCTGTTAAACATTTAAAAAAATAATTGTCGCGGCAGATGACCTCATTCACCACAATTCAGTTCTAATTTTGAAAAGAATTTTCTGATGAAATATTATCGTGTTGGGTGTTTTTATCACTTGCCTGAATTCTCCAAACAAACACTTACATGTTTTTGAAAAGAAACTTTTTTTAAAAGTTCTATACTTCTTTGAATTGTATTTACAGACACAAAGATGGAAACAAAACTGAAATTAGTATCAATTTTTACATAAATCTATTTGAATTTCTTTACTGTTTTCTTGATTGAATGAAGTGACAACAAATTAATCCACTTTCCGACATCCGATGGAGCTGAAACTCGGCAGATATACTTGCTGTCGATGACCATGCATTTTGTGGCACTCATGCACACACAGGCGCTCTTACACGAATTTTTCTGAAATTGGATACCACATTTACGATTAAAATTTTATAAATAAAAATTTACAGCAGTACCAATTAGAATTTCTTCAGCGTCCAATTAGAATATGGCTTAGGTATGAGCGTTGTTTACTTCAGTCCCTGAGGAGAAAGGTTCATTCCTCAGTAGAACCAAAAAACATGTATTTTCAATACATAAAAGCGATACACTACGTCGTGTAATATTTTAAATTGAGCCGCTATCAATAACAACCCTTACGTAGATGGCGATAAGGTTTAAATTCCCGCTTAACACCATCCGCCTGTTTTGATTTATGCAAGAAAAAAGGATGGCCAAAAAGTGCCTTTTATTTTATTTTGTGGATGTTCAGGGATAAATATGTAATTTTTTTCCGATAATTTTATAAATAACTTAATTTGCCACATTATACAATAAAATTATAAGCGAAAATGGGTTCGTAAGTAGGAGATTTTGAACTTAAAAACAGTTTTCATAGGCCTTTACATTATTTTTTTCTGGGCTTATAAAAAGACTTATCTAAAAAATATGAGACGTATGTTTTATTTTTATGAAAACGCAAAACAATTAGTTACGCATAAAATTAATCACATATATTTATAGCCAAGGTCTTTCGATTTGTCGGATAGCAGGAATTATGCTACTCTGTGTATTTTCATAATAAGTATGTTTATGTTATTATTGGCATAATTGAGAACACTCTCTCGGAATTTAGTTTTGGGACAAGGCCGCATTAGTTATATCACAGTAATAAAATTAATGCTTTCTTATTATGTATGAATGCTTGGTAATTGTGCACGGCGTCAAAGTGTGAATCTACATGAGATTTGGAGTTAATCGAGACTGGTATTTTAAACAAATGTGAAAAAAAGCAATCGTTATGGGGTTGATGTCACCTGTTTAACACCTCAGGCTAATTTGTTCGGTTTTGGGAACGAACAGCTATTAACCGTAGAGAAAATTTGTTCGCTTTTCGGAACATCCCATATGGTCTCATAGAAATCGTTGTCTCCCTTACTGTCATAGTTACAAATATGAACTATGCGATGTTAGAAAGAGAAAATACCAAGCTTTAAATTCGAACATAAATTTGAAAACAAAACTCTCTTACAACACAACTACACCACCAGAACAATAACCAACGGTCACTACAAAGTACCTTCACTACATACCACGTCAGCTCAAAGACAACTTTTCTTTAATTATTGAAGACAATATTAGCGATTTCTAAACAAAAATCTGAAACAGAAAAAAATCAGAAAAGGATACGGTCACATCTAGGACATGAACCCAGGACCCTTGTCTTTCCGGGACACAGATATGATGATATACAGATGTTTAGAAATCGCTAATATTGTCTTCAATAATTAAATATTACAATTTGAGGTTTTACTCAATAAAGTTATTCCGAAAAATAAATAAAACAATTTTTCTTCCTAGCTCCTAAAATCTTTAACCTTATCCCTGAAAACCTAAAAACCGTGAGTCAACCCCATTCCTTTAAAAAACAAATAAGGAAATGGATCCTTACACACGGAATACATTACAACTACAATACCCATTCATTCTACACTATATCAATTTAATCACCTTTCAGATAAAACATAAAAAATACTTATTCCCTAACTTAGCGGTATAGTATGTACATAATTAATTAGTGTGATCTATTTACTAATAATTTTCTCAAATTTTTCATCTTCTTATAATTCTCTAACTTCTCCATCCTCTTCTTGCAAACCCAAACTAGCTATACATAATTTTTGTTTTTTTTTTTATATTATAGTAATGTATAGATTCTAGCATCCCTAGCATGGAGGGTGAAATATCACAAAAAACCAGATGCACTCTCTAAATCATGTATCAATAAAATAAATAAACATAGAAGTTAATCACAGAATACTTAAGGAGATGCCATACGTAGTAATGCAAAATCATGTGTTTTTGGTTTGAAAATTTGGTCGCTTAGAAATGTTTCAGATACTTTAATTAAATACTGTGAGTAGAATACATCTTGGCCTTTGAAACAATCGATTATTATTTAGATAAGTCTTTTTATAAGCCCAGAAAAAAATAGTGTAATTGCCTATGAAAACCGCTTTAAAGTTCAAAATATCCTACTTACGAACCCATTTTCAGCTATGATTTTATTTTATAATGTGGTAAATTAAGTTATTTATAAAATGATCGAAAAAAAATAAATATTTATGCCTGAACATCCACAAAATAAAATAAAAAGCAAACTTTTTGGCCATGTATTTTTCTTGCATAAATCAAAACAGACGGATGGTGTTAATTGGGAATTTAAACCTTATCGCCATCTACGTAAGAATTGTTATTGATAGCGGCTCAATTTAAAATATTACACGACATAGTGCATCGCCTTAAATAAAATGTGTACATCTATACGAAACCAAAGGTTCCAACAGCACTTTGAGAAAAATTTTGTGATTTTTTTTATTAATTATTTTTATATAAAAGGACAAAAAAGTAAAGTCATATTTATAATACGTTTTTCTTTTAAAAAGGTGTTTTATCGTTATCACGTATTTTGTTTCGGTGTTTAGACCGAAGGTCCCCAAACTTTTTTGTCCCGTAGATCACGTTTCGATTTTACTGTTTTGGGTAGCCCACCTGCTTTCCTAATTTTGAATTTTCAGACCGAAATTTTCTTATTTGACCTCTTTGTCAACATTTCAAAATTTCCCTAGATATGACATCACTATTGTTCTTTGAAAACTCTTCCATATGAAACTACAAAAAAGTGACATTCCCAAAAAATGTGATCTAAAATTGGCCTAAATGAGATCCACTCTCGTGGACCCTCATTTACATCTCATGCACCCCCATTTTTTTGTTCATTGATATGGACACCATGCAAGTTGAAATCGACTCCCAAGTGTCGATATAGGCCACTTTGGTAATGACTGGTTTGGACGAAAAAACGTAAAGTGAGCCATTTAAAAAATATATATGTTTGATCTCTAAATTTTAATATATCAAAAAATATATGTATATTTCTAATATTCTATTTTGAAAACGTATTTTATCTCCTTTAAGAAGAAGTTTTTAGATTTCGGATACGTTCCGAAATATCCCATATTTTGGATTTTATTGATAAGCGGATTCTCCGAATTTCTGACTGAATGGTTAATTGTCAGGTTTGAAACGTTTTTTTTTACACTTTAGTTGCCGAAAAATATGGAAAAATTACGAAAAATAAATCGGTTTTTGGGTTGCCTTAGCGATATAGATTAACCAGTTTCTTGGATGCACTACGACTCGGAGATAGATATATCATTTATCATCCCGGATTTACTTAACCTCATTCTTACCTACGAGAGCTACTCGTTCCAAAATGATGTTTAAATTAATGTAACAATACCAGGACTGAGCATTATAAACACTTGCTTGTACCTTGATTACGTGAAAATAGTAATAGGTACGCGGATGTGGCGGATCTATTTAACTACACGGAATGTAGGCACAAGAAGGCTATATGGGATGATATCTTTACAGGCCAAATTAATCTATAGTGATTTATTTTTTCGATTCGTTCTTCATTAGCCTAAAAAAAAGCTCGGCTAAAGGAGGTATCTTAACACGGCATAATAACCCAAAAATAAAAACTATGATACTCTTGACCTTGAAAACCTTAAATCACTTTATTAATTAAAAGTAACCTAAGTCTACTTATAAGTTACTGTAGTACTGATGTCACTGTACATGATTTGTTCTCTATGGTATACCATTGATATTAAAGTCAATAATTTATTGGTGGCGCAAAAATTGTTTCCTTTGTTCAAAAGACTTCGTTCATTTCATTAAAAATTCAGGTTTGCCTTATTGTTAAGTATCTCCTAAATCGGAAATCTCATGAGAGTAGTCCCAAAAGCTTCAGTACCTACCAAGACATCCCGGGTTTAATCATCTGGTAATTGAGTTATTTATCATTGCACAAGCAACATTTCAATATATGTTTGTACAAAAATTTGTAATGTTGTCGGAGTATTCGATATATGAGAACCTGGTGATATGGATGAAAATTATTTTTTTATTTATTTATTAGATACTAAAATATACATTTTTTGTATTTCTTTGGCATTCACTATGTAACAATTTCTAGACATTTTTGTTTTTAATGAGTTTTATTTATACGCAACAAATGTATATTGGAATAATAAAACTTATTAAAAACAAAAATGACTAAAAAATACAATAACAGAAAAACGAATTTTTGACTGTCCAACTGTTTCCCGTTTCAGGACAATCAAATTGACAGGTTTAGTTCATATGAAGTAGGTAATTTAACACAAATACATAACAATAAATTCATATCACTGGAGAAATTACTTTTTACATAACATTAAATTCATAACACTGTGGAAATAACTTTCATGTTTACAATATAAGAGATAAGTTAGGTGAGCATCTTCATTTTTGTTCATTGTTTCTATGAAAAAACTTATAATTTAAAAAAAAACTTATTATTTTAACTGATTTAAGGCGTGTTTACAATACATATTTTTGAATTTGTGAAGTGTGGTGGGAATTTTAGGTCTATAGGCGAAAAATATTAAATAATTACATAAACGTACTAAACATTTTTTTTTTTTTTTTGTTATTTGTTTTTGGGGTGTTATGCCGTGTTGCGCTAACTCCTTCTTTAGCCAACGTTTCGGACAGCATTGCAGTGTCCATCATCAGTACTAAACATTTGTGTACTAAACATTTGTTGTTTATCCGTAAGTTAGCATATGTTCGCTCTCAACTCTCCTTAAGTCCAGTCCCTTTTACGCAGAAATAAACAAATACGTTATCTCGATGCGTTACTAATATTTTATGCAAGAAATAGTTGTTTTAACAATATTATTAATTGAAACATTAAACAAGTAATCGGCGACCCGATTTAATCATTAATAAACAAGGAAAAAATGGTCATTGGCATAGATTCTCACAAACGCGTTGGACATTAATATGTTACTTGTTAAGCCCCTGAATACCTAATTTCTACCGATTTACTCGTATAACAAGTTTCCCGTTAACTCTGTAAGTTTTTAAGTTCCCAAAAAATATATGTTATTTGTGAAGATAATATCCATACACTTGTTTTGCCGAAACATTAATTATATGAAATTCCCTCGATAGAAAAAAAATCGCAAATTAAGCTCCAAAAATGATTAAAAACACGTTTTGTTCTGTTATTTAATATGTTATAGGCATGAAAAAATTCACAATGTATCTTTAAATGTTTAAAAGCATTTTTCGAGAGATTTTTGCTCTATTTTTGAAAGGAGTCGTGTTTTATTAAATATTTTGACTATTTTCCCTTAATTTTTATCGTTTTTTTTTAATATTAACGCGCTCCCTCTAACATTCGTATTCGCGTATCTCCCTTTCAAACCATCTTTGGGATTTACCTGCCTGACTATTGAGATCTGATGGAGGAATTTTGGTTCTACTTAAGGATAATGAATTTTCCTTAACCTTAAAATGAACGACTTTTTCGATCTCATCCGACTGAACTGTAATCGCAGTTAGCAAAAGAGTCGTTTATTTTCAGGTTAAGGACCATTCTGCTGTCATCCGAGAGAACTGAATCGCAATGAACGAAAAACTCTTTAATTTTAAGGTTAAGAACCATTCTGCTGTCATCACAGTTAACGCAAAAGCCGTTAATAATTTTAAGATTAAGGTCAATTCCTTATCCCCCTACGAAGAAGGGAGTTAATAAAATTATTCTGTAAGTGTGTTGGCTAAGACATCCAACAAATTATAGAGTATTCTAGAAGCCATCGCATGTATTCAACTCAAGCATATTAAGTTTAAGTGATCAGTACTAATGCTACCTACAGAACATTCGAATCAATTCCATAAATTCCTTTCAACACATTTTCCGTCAAATCGGTGGCTAAAAATTACATTATCTATGGATGCCCTTTATCATCTAATCGGTTAGGTTGGTCTGATAATTATTTATAATCCTATTAAAAACGTAACTGCAAGCCGCTTCCTGATAAAGTGTTAATAAAGTATAATAATATCGGTACACGTGTTCATGCACCAGGGTTTGTCTTAGTAATTTATCATGACGAAACGCAAAAATGTTCTCATTTTTATCAACACGTGTTCGGACATCGCGACAAACATTGGTATTTTACCTAAAGTTTGTCAGGATATCTATCAATTCATTCGATGGCCTACAATTCCGTTTTTAACGGGAATGCGAATAACTTGAAGAGATTTCTCCGTGTAGTTATCATTTTTAACTTAATCTTCCGCTAAGGCGAAGCTTAATGCTAAATCACTATTTTAATTAATCTTTATAACGAATTGGTGTACATTATGAATACCAAAAAATATGATTTAGATAAATTAAAGGTTTTCTTAGGTAAAGGAAACATCTTTGAAAGATACAGTATTATAGCTAAGATAATCTGTGACAGTTTCACTTGATTAACTTTTTTGCTTGATTATAAAATTATTTACAATATAAATAAAAACCAGTTTTTTGCTTGAAATCGAACGTTTCTAGGCTCCGTTTGCAAAGCAATTTTAATGCCTTTTACCTTCAATATAAGGTATACCAAGAAAAAACACATTTTCGTCTTGTAGCTTCCTCTTAATAACTGAGCAAGCTACCGAATTTTCTAGAAAACTAATATTTTCGTAAGGTAGCCATTAAGTTAAGCAATAAAACGGCTTTGGGGTAAATTAACATGGACAACAACAACATGACGCAGCAACTATACTAGTACAGTGAAACCGGATAAGATGAATGATGGTCATTAAGTATATTGTATAACACGCAATTTAAATGAATTAGAAAAATCTTACGGAGTAAGATATTTTAAGATTGCGATGGGCATATAATGCATACTGAACATCATGATCAAGTAGTTGCCTTCAGTGGATATACATCAATGGGGAATTCATAAATCTAATACAATACATCAATGGGGAAAATTTGAATATGTTTGTACGCGTCGTTTCCGTTTCAAGATGTTAGCCGTTTTTATGGTTCAATAAAGCTAGTTTTCTTAAATGTGAAATAGTTGAAATCTGTACTTTCTTACTCGAATTTTCTTCAATATATTGGCATCTACCTAACGGACGAAAGTTTTAAAAAAGAATTGTCATTGAGATAATGATATATTATATTTAGTTGAAGCAAAAAAATTGGTTCCGCGTTTTTACCTCCAACTCTCCCAACGCTCTAACTACCGAATCCGAAACTAAAACTACCGAATCCGGTCTACGCGCACCGCTTATCACGTTCTAATAGTGGAACAAGTTTTTGATGAGATATTAGTACAAAATATCGCCAGTGAGACAATGTCATCCTCAATTGGGTATGTTGGCAGGCTGAAGGTAAGGGGGAGGGAAAGGAAATGAAAAAAAAAATTAATAAAAATTTTACATAACTAAGTAGTATATATTTACGATTTATTAAATAAGAACAAAATAGGAACATACTTTTTTCACAGAACTACTAGTAGTAAGTAACCCGATGCATTTGTCCACTCACTTACTAACCGGTAAAATAGGGTTATTGTTGAATCTACCAAGGAGCAGATTCATTTTGAATCTATATTCTAGACACCTGACTAGACGCGTCAGTGTCACAATTTATTATTTACTTCCAAGTTCAGTGTTAGTTACTTTTATCACACATATAACAACACACTACTGCAATGTTTAACTGAGGAAAACATCGCTAAATGACTATTACCATATAGAGTGTGCTGACCTCTCGAGACAAGTCGGAACGAGCAAGGTTGTAATTGAGACCGTAGAAGATAATGTAGATGCAATAATACTAGGTATGGATAATGCATTTGCATGGAGGAAGCCATGTAAATGCAATTCTCTCCGTGGTCGAGGGGTAAGGCTCTCAACTAGCAAGCGTGAGGTCACGGGTTCAAATCCCGGCATGCGTAAATTTATTTTATTTTATTTATTTGTGTCATTTCAAAAATTACTCATTTCAAATAATATATAGTTTATTTGCGGCACGTTCCAGAGTGGAAGATCCTAGTAACGCACTGTTGTAAAACCACCATTCAGAATTGACTTGAACGTTACTTAAAATGGGTTTGGCCGTGTTTGGTGACCAGATCTGAATAGCCAGGTACTTCTCTACCTTCCTCTTGCCCATCTCTTTCCCTTCCCTGCTACATTCAGCCTCAAAAAATACCATAATTGGGGATGCCATAGTCTCATCGACTCCAGAAGGTTAGGAGCAGTTGGGACTCTTGTGCGGTTTAACATTACAAAAATGAGAAAAATAAACCGATAGTGAATGCTAGAAGACGTCGGAGACGCTTGAGGAAGAAATGGCACAATCAAGTGAACCAGATACCTGAGTCGGGCCATGTCAAAAGTCACAATAACAAAAGAATATGTGTGAGACGATGTATGAATTTGAATGAAGTAAGGAGTGTGTGCCTAGACAGAGTAGTTTGGTAGTCCGTCATCGCTGCCTATCCTTTCGGAGAAACGGCATGATGACTAGTCAGTTTGGTAGTGACATTTATTCACAGTTCACGTGACATTTTCGTATTCTCAGTATGAAAGATAAATCACATAAACTTTTTAAAGCCAATTGAAAATTCTTAAAAGAGACTCGTTACAATTGTGAGAATAATACAAACAATCTAAACATATCTATAAGCACTCACTGAGTTCCTGTAAATAGTTTGAACCCATTTAGAATAGTGTTCTTCTTTATTTTACGTTTGAAACAATACGGAAAATGTTACATTCACTAATAAATTCTAAGAAAGTCAAATAAGGAAATTCACAACGCAAAAATGTTTCTTAATTTTACCTTATTGACATTATCAATACAAATAATGACAAACATACACAAAATCTTGATAGAACTATCTTATCACAATAGTTACTGTTGCATTCGCAACTGTTTCCGAATTATAACTTCATATGAACATGAATTGTGAACTGAACATGAATTTAAACGATACGTAATGGAATGGTGTTTGTTGGAATTGGGAGATAGTAAGTTTATGAATGAAACAAAGTATGGAAAGAAGGAAAACAGGATGACTAATCACTAACCAAGAAAGAGCACACAACACAGTATAGCGAGATCAAGCATAAGACAATTTATGAGTTCCATCGCGATACCTCGAGGTAACTACCGCCATAACAAAACGAAGGAGTACTTAACGATATTTAGCACTTCCAATATAGTCCTTATTTTCGAAGATTATGTACACGGAAATACCAATAGCTTCCAGCAGTTCAATCCTTCTTCTGTTTTTTTTTTCAAAACAAATGCACTCGAATTTGCACTGTGTTCTTGCCATTGTTCCAATAATGTCAAACACTCTTCCAACCAGGTCAAGGTTAGAGATAGGTAGGAATTGGACAAATGACATTCCGGTAGAAACTAGGCATATTCTCTATTTCAAAATCTAACAGTTATTATGGGTGCAAGGGGGAGGTAACGCAATTAAGATAATAAAATTGATCGGTTGGTAGCCGAGAGGACAAATACGTTGGGTACACACTCAGACATCGTGTGTTCAATAATCTAGCGAAGTCCTCCTTCAGCAACTTTTTCCACAAAATTTAAATTACAGCACAAGATTTCTTATTTTCATTCTCAACATTTAGGAAGACAGGTATACAAATTAGATAAAAACCGTTTGGCAAATTTGAAACATCGAAATTGATTTTTGATTGAATGAAGTGATAATGAAAGTAAACAAGACTTTATCTTTTTTTATAAATAAAAACAATTATTTTATTATTATTAATAAATACACAAAGAAATATATTAGAAATTAAAAATCCATTATCATTTAGAATAGATCCATTGCCAAATTTAAGGGGAGTACAGTGAACAGCGTCATCCCGTCTTGCCTCGCAAGCATTGATGTATTATATTTAGTTGTATTTAGTCTATGCTCGCAAGAGTTGACTTTGCTCTCCTAGGTGCGCCAAAAGATGTTTCACACAGAAAGACGTAAGGCTTTTTCAAAGAATAATTAATTATACTCGTACATATCTACTGTATTAGAAATTATATTCAATAGCACTATTCGTATTGCCATGCTACGCTGTGCTAGAACATCTATTCAGCCATATGTTATCTTTAACAAGTCGTGGTGACGACTACCCCTAAAGTTTTCTGGCAGGTGCACAAGCCTTATCATTCAAAGAGGAATGGACCACCATTAGATTTATGCAATATATTAAGGACAGATTGTTACACAATTTAAAACTTCAAAGTTAAAATTCAAGTTTTCTGAAAGTCATATTTAAGTTCTGTTGCTATCTTAGTACTGTAAAACAATCAGTCAATGATGAAATAGTAACATAAATTGTATCGAACCTTTATGGAATTTGAATTTTAACATTAAAATTTGATGAATTTAAAATTCTGTGAAATAACCAATCGTAAGTAAATAAAGCAAAATTTCTAGGCCAAATCCAGAGATAATATCTTTGGCCAAATCTATTCGTTGCCTCAAGTATGTCCATGTGATGCATGAACCTCGGATAAGTTCCAAGCGTCCGCATATAGATACATCTGAGGATTTTTCTCTACTTTTGTTCCGGCATATTTATGCATTTAGTTTGGTGCGGAGTCCATATATCACTAACATACTCAGAAAGGTCGCAGTTAAGGTGACTTAAACATATTATACAACGCTAGAAATCGACTTTTGCATAAAATAATGCAACAATTCCAGAGCCAAGACGTTGTGTGGCTTATTCCAATAACCCCCAATCCGAATACGAGGGGAAGAAGATTACATAAGATGGATCATTTATAAATACAGGGTTTTCCAATAAGAGGTGTTATTTTGATATTCAATCGTAAAATATCAATGGTTTCGTTGCTTGTGTGGCACGTAGCCCGGTCTTGTTGAAAGTAAACGTTGTCCTGATCAATACCATCCAATGCCGGCCAAGAAAAATCATTAATCATCTCTCGATAGCGCAATCCATTCACAGTAACTGTTGCTCTAGCCTCATTTTCGAAGGTCCAATGACTCCGCCGGAACATAAACCGCACAGAGCAGTCACACGTTGAGGATAGAGAGGCTTTTCAACAATAAATTTTGGGTTTTCCGAGCCCCAGATGCGACAATTTTGCTTGTTGACGAAGCCACCGAGGTGGAAATGGGCCTCATCACTCGAGATGATTTGCACTTGATTCACTCAAGTGAATTTTAATAATTTCAATACGTTGCATTTTTATTATTTGCGTAGTTTCTACTTGTCAAAATGACAGCTTCAAAAGTAACATCTACCGAAATAGCGGCCTATTCAAAATAACACATCTTATTGGAAAACCCTGTATAACGGCCATCATAAAAATGAACATTGTAATAAATTTATTTTTAGTTTAATTGTTTATTTTTAGAAATATCAGCCCGTAAAAAACAAAGTTTTTTAACTATAACACCTAAATCCACTTTCAATTTTCGACCTGGGCCATCTCTTGAGTCGATTTCAAAGATATTTTTTTGAATTCTCTGTGGATTGAACCTTTCTCCCCAGGGACTGACTAAAATAAGTGAACGGCGCTGACACCTAGGCCAAATTCCAATTGGATAGGACCGAGATTTATTTCTAATTTTAACTGCTTTAATTCTGTAAATATAATGTTATCCTTTTTCAGAGATATTCAGATATGTTCGCATGTGTAAGCGTGATTGCAACCAAAAGTTGAGAGAATGCATTATCAGTGACAACTTAGTCAACTTATTTATTTATTTTTTTGTTTCTTTTTTTATTATTGTTTTAATTTAACTAGGTCAATTTCCACTTCCAATATTAAATTACACTAATTTATTCATTCAATCAATAAAACAAAATCTCAATTCAAATAGATTTATTTAGAAATAGGTATGTTGAAATAATATTGTAATTTCTTGAAATTTATGCGCGTTCATGTTTCGCTATGTATATCTTATTGAATAGCATTCCACGCTAAATTCGCCACTCGCGTATATAATGGCGTAATTTATCATTTTTACTGTGAGAAGAAAACTTTATTTTTAGTTGATTAAAGTGTCTTCAAAATAGGTACCTATTAAAGTGACCTTGAGAGGTAGGTACACCGAGATGTACCGATCATTAATATATTATTAAGTGCGTCTCTTCCGCATAGTTTTTTAAAATCTGATAAAATATTATAAATTAAGTAAAGGTAACTATCGTAAATAATGCAAAGCAATGATGTCAGCGTAATGGATAGGTTTAAGAAAGGGACGCTTAGATGGTTTGGACATGTATAATGGATGAACGAAGAAAACAGTGTAAGGGGAATATATTACGCTAAACGAATTAAAAAAAAAAATTATTAATAATTTTCTTTTGTTACATGCATAAAAATATAATTACAAAAATCAAGTATTACAAAAACAAGTATTACATTATTAAAATTATTACAGTATTACAAAAAGCATTTCATTCACAGGTAAAGAAGGTACTATAAAAAATAAAAAAAGGTAGCTTTAAGATAAGAAAAATAAAATGATACAATTAAATAAAAAAATATAATAGAATAGTATGCATATATACCAAAAAAAAATCCCACATAGGCATCGCCAGTTCGTGGGTATACTTATTTTGTTTAGTGCAGTTTAAAAAAAAAATAATTCCGTTTTTACAAAATTATAATTAAGAAAAAAAGGTTAAAAAATAATGAATGGTAGAAGAATTTTTGCAAACCCAGTTTGACACCTCTTACCAGACCTGACGGCTCACTAGCAAACACCGCCACCGAAAAGGCTAACTTATTAGGGAAAATGTTTGCGGAAAACTCGACCCTCGATGACGGAGGTACTGTTCCGCCGTCGGTTCCTCACTGCGGCTTCTATATGAAAAAGCTGAGGATCCGGTATCGGGATGTACTCCAAGTCATACGGGGGCTCGATGTTAACAAAGCCAGTGGACCTGATGGAATACCTGCCCTGGTATTGCAGAGGTGTGCTGCGGAAATAGTTCCAGTTTTGACAAAGCTCTTCAAAATGTCCCTGAAGTGTGGCACTGTGCCCTCTGGTTGGAAAAAAAGCGGTCATTTACCCTATTCCCAAGAAAGGTGACCGCTCCAACCCGGCCAACTACCGCCCCATAGCGATCACATCAGTTCTGTCCAAAGTGATGGAACGTGTGATCAACGACAAACTGCTCACATACCTCGAGAAGAACAAAATTATCAACGACCGTCAATACGGATTCCAGCGGAACCGCTCGTGCGGTGATCTTCTCGCGTATGTGTCGCATGTTTGGGGCGGTGCCTGGAACGTCACGGTGAGACCCAAACGATCGCACTAGACATATCCAAGGCCTTTGACCGGGTCCGGCACCGAGGACTTGTCAACAAATTGCCTTCTTACGGACTTCCCGCATCCCTGTGTACGTGGATTGCTGACTTTTTAAGGGATAGGTCGATTCAGGCAGTTGCAGACGGTTTCACCTCTTCCTCACACTCTATAAATGCTGGCGTCCCACAGGGATCGGTTCTGTCTCCGACTTTGTTATTGTTGCACATCAATGACCTTTTGACATATGCACCGATTCATTGTTACGCGGATGACAGTACAGTTCATGATGGCTTTTTGTTTGACAAGTCCCCAAAGGGCACACAAACTCCAACGGCTCGGAGGGCTTTGAAGCAGAGAATGGACGGTTATCTCGAGAGTATTTCCTCCTGGGGTAAAAATAATCTCGTCGAATTTAATGTTTCAAAGACCCAATCCTGTCTTATTACGTCTAAAAGGGATCTAAATGATAATCTAGTCTCCTTTAACGGAAGCAATCTTCCGAACAGGCCTTCCATTGATATGCTTGGTGTAACTATAAGTGACCAGCTCAGGTACGGGGGCTCCATCGAAGCCAGAGTAAAGCTTGCCTCTCAGAAGCTGGGCGTACTGTACAGGGCCCGCAGATACTTTAATAGTACACAACTGCTGACCCTGTACAAATCGCAAGTGCGCCCTACTGTCGAATTTGGCAGCCATCTCTGGTCCGGAGCCCCTAAATACCTGAAAAAAACCCTTGACTCTGTGCAAAAACGGGCGGTCCGTTTGATAAATTCCCCAATCTTAACAAACGGACTGCAATCTTTAGAGCACAGGCGTCAGGTAGGTATGCTGTCCTCGTTCTATCGGTATAACAATGGAATATGCTCTGAGGAACTAGCGTCATTGATCCCTTCGGCACCGGTGCGTAGTCGGGATACACGCCAAACGCGCGCCCAACATTTGTACACGGTTGACATTTGTCACATGAGAACGGGTCGCTTCTACGATTCGTTCTTAAGTTCAACAGCTCGGCTGTGGAACGAACTGCCAGCCTTTGTGTTTCCTCCCTCCTACAACAAGGGACTCTTCAAGACTCATGTTCACTCCTTCCTCTCCACAAAAAGACCCTCCACACAGCACCCCCAAAGATGACATAGGCCCTGAGTGAAATTATTTTCTTCAGGGCCTCCTGTGTGGAGTTAATATAAAAAATAAATAAAAAATAAGAAGAAGAAGTCAGGGGCGCCCTACGAAGACACGGCACGATCAAATGAATGAATGCTATTACCACGGGAATAGATAAACAAATAAAATATAATGACATATTTTATCCTTTACTGCTGTTCTGAAAACGGATGCGTTGTTTTACAGCAGAAAGAATGTTATGATTTTATAAAAAAATAAAAAGCATCCTAAAAATAAACTCTCCGGAAAAGGGATAACTATAGGGTGAGATACAATCTGAAGGGTACTTGAAGAACAGCACTGGCGTTATTTAACGAATTGTGGATCCGTCGTCCGTCAGTCCAGAAGTGGCCCAATGGTCTGGGCTGTCGATCAAGGAATGGCAGTCCTTGATTTTGAGCTGCTCAGGTGTTCTTCAGAGCGCAGGTGTGGTAACTAAAGTGCGTCAAAAATATTGCAGGGCTGGCAATCTAACCAACGCACGTCAGTTAATTGAGTAAATACCGGAGGTGGCACACACCGAAACCAAATAAACCAATCAAAATTAAGGAACCACACACCTTGCTTTCAATCCTTTATGTAACAATTTGAATGAAGCAAGGAATGTTTTCCAGAACACAGTTGTGTGGTGGTCTATCCTCTCTGTCAGTTAACAGTTAATTAGTTAGTACAAACAGCTGTTAGGTGACATCGCACAGGTAAATATTTGAACGCACGGTTAAGCCAGAAACCGAATGCGAAGAAAGTTCCCCTATGAGTTAATGGTACTTTTTTCCAAACACTTAGGTAGGTAATTATTTAATCTTCTTCTTCTTTCGTATGGTGGGGGGGTCAGAGGGGGACATCTAGGTCTGCGAACCATTCTAGGGCATTCGTTGACCACATGTACGGTGGTCTGCACCGCACCACATTCACACATCGCCGACTCTTTAAGGTCCCATCTGTGCATCATGTGGGCACAACGGCTATGGGAGCCCAGGTTGCCACGTTGGCCGTTTGAAACTCAAGTTTCCACCTATCTTCTGGGGTGAGAGGTACCTAATCAGAGGAGCTTCTCGCCTCCGGCTCAGAAGGGCTTTCGGGATTTCAAGTGGGAGATGACATCTTCGTGCAAAGGTATTGCGCTTTTACTTGAACAATACACTATCAAAAAACAGATTAGTTTTTGAAGTGTATAATTCTGTATGTGTAATTCTCTTCGCGTGTAATTTCATCCGTGTGTAATTCTGGAAGTGAAATATGGGTTCGTAATTCACGACTGCACAATTTCCTTGTTATCCAATTCGTATTTAATTATAATAAATAGCATAAACGCTGCACATCCGAACCAATGATATCGGTAAGTACACAAATTGTACGACCATAAATACATTAACGGCAATTCACAAATGTAATAAAGTGTTCCCATTTTACTACGCAAATAAATGTATTATTTACCTAATAACAAAGGCATTACCTCTATTATGAATTCTGCCAAAAGTTGCTTGAACACAATACACAAATACATAATTCATCTGATTAAAGCGCAAGCTAAAATCATAAAAAATTGGCCTAATATTTATTTCTCTTATCAATATAATTACTGGCACACATTTCAATAATCTTCACAAAATTCACCAAATCCCACTACATTAAATTTAAATTCATTACAATTATTTTTTACCTCATTTATAACATTTTATTTTTATCAATATCAATTAAGATATTTCATTTTATTTATTAGACTTGAATATGAGATGAATAAAAAATCTATATCGTAAGTGTTTTCTGTGGATCGAATTCGTAAGGCAAACTTACCCACTGTAAAAGAAATATATTTCAAGGCAGTTTTAAGGGTATATAACGGTACCGATATCATTTTTTACTTATTTTCTATCTTACTGAACAATAATCACAATCTGCTGAAATGATCGACATCAAATGAAACTTTAAAACAATATCTTCGATGAATGTTAATCGCGCATGTATTCTATGTATGTCAAATGCATAAAATATCCGACAACAGCGACAATAGCTAAAAAGGGCGGTCTGAGGCAGGACGACGTCTGTCACATTTAAATAATTATTATATATTTACTGGCACACATTTCAGTAATTATTTTACAATAATTATTATATAATTAATGGCACACATTTCAATAATTATTTTATAAGTACTGAAACACATTTCAATAATTATTATATAATTAATGGCACACATTTCAATAATTATTTTATAATTACTGAAACACATTTCAATAATTATTATATAATTACTGGCACACATTTCAATAATTATTATATAATTACTGGCTCACATTCCAATAACTACTGGCGTAAATTTCATTATATAATTACTGGCACACATTCCAATAACTACTGGCGTAAATGTCATTTTATAATTAATGGCACACATTTCAATAATTATTATATAATTACTGGCACGAATTACTGTAAAAATAATTTCCTCAAGGACTCTTGCGTGGGGTCAGTGGAAAAAAAAGTATTGACATTATTGTTGTGGTGAAAGATATTTTTAATTCGTATGACTGTATTAGGAACATGAAATGACATCAATTGCTATATTTCAATAATGTAAGCATGGAGTTTGAAAATTATTCGGTACGTCACTGACACGTAAAAATAAAATAAATAAATAACAAAGTTTCTAAAAAACACATCGTTAAATCCTTTCAATAATTTTAATGATGATTATTGGAAATTTAAACAATAAATATTTTCGTGCCAATCGCTAAAAATGAAAAATATTATTTGATCATCAACTCAATGAATTACCTATTCATATTCACACCTTTAAAAAAACACAGTCATCGTTGTTTGCCATTTTCATGTCAGTACAAGAATTCTTATTAGACAATTTGCTTTGTGGCGTTTTAAAAACCCTCCTTTAACTGCCTACTGACGGATTTAAAAGATATTTAATTTATCAATAACGAATATTGCTTTTTAACTGACATAATTTGCATTTTTTTATTTATTTATTTGTATAAATCTGTAGAAAACTTATTTATGGATGACTAATTTGTTGAAGATGCCAACGTCCGACTGACTTTGATCGGTTGAGACTCTTGTACAGTTAGATACCTTCAAATTCCTCGGATTATTTTAAAAAAATTCAGTATAAATTTCTAAGATGAATCAACAACCTCGGTCTAACTGTAGAAACTATAAATTAAAACCACTTGATGAATTAACCCATCCAAATTAGGTATCCTACTTATTTTTATTTTTAAAATTGTTATTGATTGAATGCCGTGATTTGCTCAGCCTAGTCACCTTTCTTAAGCCAACTAGGACTACTCGATCGAAAATTCTTTTTAATTGCAACAGCAATATCAGGAAGGAGTAATTTAGATTCTCGCTTATAGCCAGATTGCATGCTGTTGGCAATACTTTCGCAGATGTGGATGTGTTCAACTGCACGGAATATAGTTACAAGAAGGCTATAATAACATGCTTCAATAGTAATAAATTATGTTAGCATAATACCATTCTTCCGAACGGGTTTAACAGGTTAACAGATTAACAGGTTTGTAAAAGCGCGTACGGGCACACAATGTAAATACTTATTAACGTTTTTTTTTTAATTTAGTGGGTTCCTTGACAAATCTAACCTCCGACAAAGTAGATATAACAGTAATTTTTTGCATTTGTCTGGGTCAGTACTTCAAGGAGACAGGAAACAAGTCAGTTTTTGACAGCTACCTCGAATTTTTGCACGTGTTTTAAGACTTAAGTAACTCAATGAGAGACAGAATGAACAAAAAAAACAGTGGCCATGAAGTCATATTTGAGGTTAGATTTGAAACGATTACCTGAATATTAGTCGTTTAAGATAAGCATCTGACATAACTTATTAGAGATAAACACGATTTACCTAGTGTAAAAGTGCTTTACTTTGCCATTTCAGGTGACTTTGAAACTTGTAAAATGATGTTTGGATTTAACCTTCCCATGATAGCGTCCGACGTTACCGAGCGGCTTTGTAACCTAACAACTTTTGGTTGCGTCACGTACTAGTGAGAAAAAGGAGTTTTATCCTACCTAAAGATATTTGAAAGCCCAGTAAGGATCGCGATGCCCGAACCAACACATGAAGTAACACTCAAGAAAGGTTAAGCTTAGCCTTAATGACATCTATCTAATAACAACTAGATTAAAAAAAAACTAAAGCACTGTTTGTTGCATATCAAAAATACTACGTACTAATGAACGACCTTTTTCCAATTTAATTTTTTTAAATCTAGAACATAATGGATCTTCTTTTCATCGGTTACAATGAGCAAATTTTTACACGTCAACAATTAAAACAAAAAAAATTGCAATTCCTTCTAATTTAAATATTTCAATATCCATCAATCTAAAAAAATCAATCAATCAATCATACTTTTTCATACTCACGTATTCTAGAATGCTGAATTAAATTAATATCGCTTCCTGCCTATCTTCAAATAAAATGGCTTCCAATATCAAAGCTCAAGGTTATGATATTTTTGGTACGTCAATGTATTACAATCGATATACATAAATAAAAGGCAATGTACGTATGTGTGTTCTCAAAAGCTGCTAGACCGATTTCGTTGAAAGTGTCAAAGTTTGTTCTTATTAGTGTCAGGCGTGTTTTCAATGGGAGAATATGTCAAGAACGCCCTAAAAAGACTTGACGCGTTAATCTCTGCACTGGAATGAGATACGGAGTCGAATTAAAGTCTACATAACGTCATTTTTTAAATAATAAATTTGTGGTTTACAGTTGTGAATGGTACAAAAATGTGGTATACAGTAGTAAATGGTACAAAAATGTGGTATACAGTAGTGAATGGTACAAAAATGTGGTATACAGTAGTAAATGGTACAAAAATGTTGTATACAGTAGTGAATGGTACAAAAATGTGGTATACAGTAGTGAATGGTACAAAAATGTGGTATATAGTAGTGAATGGTACAAAAATGTAGTATACAGTAGTGAATGGTACAAAAATGTGGTATACAGTAGTGAATGGTACAAAAATGTGGTATACAGTAGTTAATGGTACAAAAATGTGGTATACAGTAGTGAATGGTACAAAAATGTGGTATACAGTAGTGAATGGTACAAAAATGTGGTATACAGTAGTGAATGGTACAAAAATGTGGTATATAGTAGTGAATGGTACAAAAATGTGGTATACAGTAGTGAATGGTACTAAAATGTGGTATACAGTAGTGAATGGTAGAAAAATGTGGTATACAGTAGTGAATGGTACAAAAATGTGGTATATAGTAGTGAATGGTACAAAAATGTGGTATACAGTAGTGAATGGTACAAAAATGTGGTATACAGTAGTGAATGGTAGAAAAATGTGGTATATAGTAGTGCATGGTACAAAAATGTGGTATACAGTAGTGAATGGTACAAAAATGTGGTATACAGTAGTGAATGGTACAAAAAAGTGGTATACAGTAGTGAATGGTACAAAAATGTGGTATACAGTAGTGAATGGTACAAAAATGTGGTATACAGTAGTGAATGGTACAAAAATGTGGTATACAGTAGTGAATGGTAGAAAAATGTGGTATACAGTAGTGAATGGTACAAAAATGTGGTATATAGTAGTGAATGGTACATAAATGTGGTATACAGTAGTGAATGGTACAAAAATGTGGTATACAGTAGTGAATGGTACAAAAATGTGGTATATAGTAGTGAATGGTAGAAAAATGTGGTAAACAGTAGTGAATGGTACAAAAATGTGGTATACAGTAGTGAATGGTAGAAAAATGTGGTATACAGTAGTGAATGGTACAAAAATGTGGTATACAGTAGTGAATGGTACAAAAATGTGGTATACAGTAGTGAATGGTACAAAAATGTGGTATACAGTAGTGAATGGTACAAAAATGTGGTATACAGTAGTGAATGGTACAAAAATGTGGCATACAGTAGTGAATGGTACAAAAATGTGGTATATAGTAGTGAATGGTACAAAAATGTGGTATACAGTAGTGAATGGTACAAAAATGTGGTATACAGTAGTGAATGGTAGAAAAATGTGGTATGCAGTAGTGAATGGTAGAAAAATGTGGTATATAGTAGTGAATGGTACAAAAATGTGGTATACAGTAGTGAATGGTAGAAAGCCTGATAAAAACTAACCGAATTATTTGTACACTGGAATGAGATACGGAGTTGAATTAAAGTGGATATTATGTGTTTTTTATCAGTAACAGTAACGCGTACGTGATGAATTAAGAATAAGGTGTGTGGAGAATGTATGTAGTGTAAGTGATTGGTTCTATCCCGCATCCAAGTGGCGGAGTAGGTAGTACCAAAAATTACTATCCTCCTTATATTAGCTTAAATACTTGTCATATCAAATTCAAATTCAAAAAAACATTTATTGCACAAAAATACAGAGTAAAAAGGGTATAGCTTATAGTTTTTAATCCTATTTCTTCCAGCTAACCCAACAAATACACTTTATATTACAAAACCCAACAATTACATGTTAAAAAATATATGTTAATTAAAAAATATAAAAAAACAGGGGTATTTAATGTATGTAAGGTATTTATTTAAAGTGTAGCAACATTTGTTTAAAAGAAATGTTTTTAGTGATGATTTAAATTTGAGTATGTCGGTTATTTGTTTTTATATATATATATACGAATATATATCATTTTAGTATAGGGTTTTCCAATAAGAGGTGTCATTTTGAATAGCCCGCTATTTCGGTAGATGTTACTTTTGAAGCTGTCATTTTTTTATTAAAATTCACTATTATTAGTATTAATTATTAGAATTCCATCGAAAAATCATCTTGAGTGAAGATGCTCATTTCCACCTCGGTGGCTTTGTGAACAAGCAAAATTGTCGAACCTGGGGCTCGGAAAACCCAAGAGTTATTGTTGAAAAGCCTCTCTATCCTCAACGTGTGACTGTTTGTTGCGGTTTATGGTCCGGCGGAGTCATTGGACCTTACTTTTTCGAAAATGAGGCTGGAGCAACAGTTACGATGAATGGATTGCGCTATCGAGAGATGATTAATGATTTTTTATGACCGGAATTGGATGGTATTGATCTGGACAATGTTTACTTTCAACAAGACGGCGCTACGTGCCATACAAGCAACGAAACTATTGATCTTTTACGATTGAATATCAAAATAACACCTCTTATTGGAAAACCCTGTAGTTTACTTGCGACACGTTTCAAAGAGTAGATACTCTTTTTATGTATTCCTGCTCAAATATAAAAGTTACCATTAATAATTGACTGAATAATTGGGATTTCTATAGTTTGTTTAAAAGCCCATACGACAGAAAAATCATGGAGTCGTCGGAAGACCCACTTGGCTAAAGACGTTTTGTTTGGCATCTTGGCCTATCACGAGAAAGCGAGAATGCTCGAGGAAGACACGATATGATCAAATGAATCAAATTCTTATAAAATGTGGCGTTCGAAATGAACAAAGAAAGGGATGTAAGAAGAATGTAAGAAGGGTCCGAGGAAGACATGACACAATCAAGTTAAATAAACATTTATAAAAGCTAAATTTTTCATTTTTTATCGAATAATATTATTAAAAATGCACCTAGTTTCCAGGTACACTAGAATTCCCAACCAAAAAACGTTATTCCAAACCATTCACGACGACGAGCAACGTCCTGTACATGTTAGCTAGTATATTATATTATGTAGTCTTGTCGAGCTCTCTGTATAAAAAACAAAGAAGAATTTAAAAAAACTTATTATACCTAGGTAACAATCGAATCATCGAATTGATGCACATAATTATTACAATCTGCATTTTTTTACAATGTGTGTATTCATTTCGATTGACAGGTCCCTTAAAAAATCCTCCCCATATTTACGTCATTCGTTTTTTTGGAGCAGGTTATCCCCATACACGATTTTGCTCGTACAATTTCCACATAGTCTTTTCGTATGGATTCGTGATGAAAAAAAGGACTATTTTTATTTTCGGACCGATTTTTCTGCAGTTGATTACGGACATAATGTGACATATTCTGTCGTCTGACATTGTTTTACGTAACTACATTATGAGGAAATTTTGCATGTTTAATATCACCTATCATTGTGTATTTTACGTAATGAAAACATGAATCAAAATGTAAACGACATTATTTTCCTTGAATGAAAAATAGTCACTACTTTTATCCACTATACATCTTTAAGGCGAAGCGGTAAGTTCTTTTCATAAAATACCTTTCTTATCTCCAGATCTAGAGGTTGCAGGTTCGAAATCCGGCGTAAGCAAATAAATTTATATGTAAAGTGTCAGCTACACTACTCGCTTCGACGCGTCGACGAAGTCCTCGACGAAGTTAGCCGAAGTTCGAAGTGCGTGCCCACACACTCGTGCAACTTCGCGAGTAACGCTTCGAGTCCTTTGACTCGGGCGCATTTACCGACAACAATCGGAAGTCGGGCGAAGCGAAGCGAAGTTGCCCGAAGCGAAGTGAAGTTCGTGCCCACACTATCGTATTCGGTCAACTTCGATCAACTTCGCGAGTAGTGTAGCTGGGCTTTTAAAGAAGAGTGTCTGTGACGGGCGTGCGTCTGCGTGGCGGACACCGGGCGGGTGGCGTGGATTAGTGTTTTTATACAAACCTAAGGTTTAATTTTTGCACACTGTCTATGTCTAATTTCAAGAAACTCTGTGAGCCAGGGCAATGCCGGGAACTTTAGCTAGTTTTACACAATATAATTGGTACTGAATAACAATTTTAAATGTATGTATTTGTGGCAAATTCCAAAGTGCTTGAATCTTGTTGTTTTATTAATGTGAATACCACACAACCTCCCAACTACTATTCGCAACCAGTGGGACTATGTCATCCCCATTTAGTGTAGGTATGTTTTGAGGCTGAAGGAAGTGGGAAGGGAAAGAGATGTGAAATAAGAATGTAAGAAAGTACCTGGCTATTAAGATTGCCATTTTAAGCAGCATTTCTAAACTGAATGGAATATCTTAGAAATGGTATTCGCTGTGTTTAGTGACAACATCTGAATAACCAGGTATTTCCTAGCTTTTTTAAATTTTACTTCTCATTCCCATTCCCACTGCCTCTAGTCTCTGATCATACCCCAATCACAATGCACAATCACATGGTTTTTGCGATACTCACACCTTAAAAAAACCTCTGGGTTACAGCGTTAGCCGGGATCAAATCAACAACACTAATAAAAAACTATTGATGGGCGATCATTATAATAAATCTACATTCTTTGCGGCAGATATTTGGGTAGGTACCTACATCAACGTTCAGGATTAGGTTTTTTTACCCCTACCGTCTAAAATCCGCATTACTTCAAATCCACATCATTCAATCGCATCAAGAAATCTAAAAAAGTTATTTGTATTATTAATCTTAGCATCACTCCGGATGAGTTGTTTCGGAGAATTTGAACAATTCATCAAATTTCAACGTTCATTTTCAAATTCTATGAAAGATTTTTTCAAGTTCTGTTTTTATTTCACATCTGTCAAGTAACTAGGCTATAATGATATAATAACAGAACTTCAATTGGACTCTTAAAGAACCCGAAAGTGAACGTTGAAATTTGATGAAATGTTCAAATTCTCCGAAACAACGCATCTTAGTGTTACATTTTGTTAGTTTATATAAAAGATAGATATTAGAGATTACGGGGATTGGTACCAAAGACATGTCTCAATGAAATATCATCTTGTGAGTGATTATATTTTACCGGGAGGGGTTAGTACATGATAAGGGATGATTTGAGGCAAATGGGTGTATAAGTATATGTGTGCATGTATATCTTTGTGTCCGAGTTTTGTTATGTAGTGGAAAGTTGTGAGTGCGTTGATTTAGTTATGAATAATGTTTTTTTTATTAAATGAAGGTAGATCAAAAAATGTATTGAGATTTGAGTAGAAAATACATAATAACTGGATATTTCGCACGTCCGAAAATACATAACCGTAACAACTGCTGGGGTCACATAGTGCTAAAAGTGTCACTAAATGACACGATTTTATACAACACGTTCAATTTCCTTTTACATATAGTCAGATAAATAATATAGGTGGATCTATAAAGAGAGAACACCAAGCTTCCTCTTTTCGTTTAAAAGTTTACAACAGACGCTCTAAGTCTGTAAAACAAAAACCGCCAAACAATTCAATGCTATTTTTTTTGATAATTATTATATTATATAAAACGAAAAAAATTGAAGTGACAGTAATCTTTATAATACGTTTGTCTAATTAAGAGTGTTATTTTGTTGTTTCGTAGTAAGTGGTATATCAAAATATGATAGTAGGTACGTTGTGAGTCTGAAGGTAGTGCGAGGGAAAGGAGGTGGGGATAATGAAAGTTGGGAAAGTGCTTGACTATTCAGTTATAATTTTATTTTTTTTAAAAGAAAGACAAACATTCCCTGGTTACGAATAACCTGACAATATTTGAAAATCTCCTACTACCACCACAGAAAGCGGAAAATGTTGCTTGTGTTGTGATGGAGGACTTAGCCAGCCGAGGAATTGAACACGCTACGCCTGGGTGGGACCCAAGCGCGATGTCAACTCGGCCACCGACCGGCCAACCGCTCCCCACACAGGAGCACCACTATATCATATTTTTGGATGCTGTGTGGAGGTTTTTTTTAAAGGAAAGGAAGGAAATGAAGTTCTGAGAAAGTAAAAGGTATTGGGCAAGGATCTAAGGATCAATGTGTCCAAGAGTGACAGATATATGAATATATCCCTCCCACTGCGGTACAAGGCGATGGGTCCATCCAATAAATGGTTACCGGGGCGGCGATACCCATACCCGCATCAAAAATATCAAATACCCAATAGTATCGGCTATTGGGTGGTCACTTTCTTTAATATGCATATAAATATACCTACGCCGCAAATAAGTGACACAAATTAAATTGTCAATACTATTTATTATTCACGAGTATGGGCTGTCCCAATAAATGTTGACTGTTTCTATCAACAGATCTATGAGTAACGGTTGGCCCGATAATAAAGGGTGTTACATTACGTAGGTATCCTACAGACTGTAACTAACAAATCTTAACCTTATCTGGAGCATGAAGGGTGAACTATTCAATTTGGCACCCACCCAATCTGGTGCCCCAAAGTATCAGAAAAACCCCTAAATCTTTGCATAAACGAGCGTTCCATTTGAGAGATTCCCATATCATGTGAAAACGGATTGCAATTTTTGGAGCGCAGACGTCATAATACTGTAATCGTTCTACCGGTATTTCAATGGAATAAGCTCCTGGCAGCTAGCGTCATAGCGTCACAGTTGGAAAACACGCCAAACACGCGGAACATTTGTACGCGGTTAACATTTGCAATATTAGAACGGGTCGTTTTAACGCCTTGTTAAACCTGACTGTGGAACTATTTACCAACTTCTGTGTTTTCTGTGAGTCCCAAAGATGATAAGCCCTGAGGGAAATTATTTACCTCAAGATGTTCTGTAAGGACCTAATATTTTGAACTTATTTCATATTTTTACCTCGTGGTAATTATCGTCGCTTTCCTGCAGTATCGGAATACAAGTTAAAGTGTGGGTAAGTTCTGTTACACCCTGTATACAATACGTTGGGTAATTTTTGTTACACCCTCAATACAGGGTGTCCGAGGTGCAGAAATTCAAAATCGAGATAATGTGTATGAATAATGTAATATAATACAAGTAAAAGAAGACGAACAACTTTTTTCTAAATTAGGTAGTTTTCAGGTACGATATTTGAATTGTTTGTTTTTTTTCCATGGAAAAAACAGCAAAATATCAATTTTTTTACTTCAATCATCGTGTAGAATCACCTCCCAAATTTTATTCACTTTACCCCCGAACACCCTGTATAACACATTTTGCACGAGTAGAAGAGAGATGAATGCAAATTTAGGACAGTTTTTTCACATTATCTTGAGAAAAACAAACACGTTTTAAGGTAAAATTAACACGTTTTTAAACATGAGGCGATGCTAAAATGATGAGCGCTATTAAGGCTATTGATATATAGTGGATTTCGGAAAATTTATGGCAAATTGTAGGAAGCATGAAACAAGTAATCAAATCATACACTTCAAACCAAAGAAACTTTAATACTAATTGATACAATTTTAGATAAGTCTTGACAGAAGAGTGTAACTTTAGGTGATTTTTCACTAAAACGGCGCTATATAAATTATCCAAATAATTTTTTATATTTTATTTTTCATATGATAGTAATGTATAGATTCTGTTCAAACTGTAAAATTCACCCGCCATAACACAGAGTCATCCCTAACATGGAGGGTGAAATATCACAAAAACTATATGTACCCTCTAAGTCTTGTATTAATAAAATTAAAATTAAAATTAATTAAGAGAGGATATTTGTTTAGGAAGAGACAACAGTCAGTAGCAAAATTCAGGGAAGTCCGAGGAAGACATTATCAAGTGAATCAGAGTCGGACCATGTCAGAATAATATAATTTGTATGAGACGATATATGAATGTGAATGAGGCAATGAATGTGTGCAAAGACCGGGTCGTTTGGCGGTCCGTCCTCTCTACCTACCCCTGCGGAGAAACGGCGTGGTGGTCAGTTAGAGACAACCAAAAAATATGTAATCTAAAGTTCCCAACTCTAGATCACAAAAAACACAATCTGGGGAGTCAAGCACGTGAGTTTTGTAAAAAGGTGAGAACGGAACGGAAAAACGTCCAATTCTCAATGGAATAAGTGATAAAAAATTGGGGAATTGTTGAAAGCAGATGTTTTGAAGGGATAGTCATTTGTATCGAGGCACAGCTTCCTTGGATTGACTAGAAATGTCTCATTAATCTGCCTTAACATTACTGGATCTTTGAGGATGGAAAAAATGTTAGTTTGAGGAATGTGGTTTATGAAGGTAAAAATAAGGTGAGGTGTGCATGTTTTGGCAAGAAATCAGCAATATGGCTACCCACTATGTCGTCATGTCCAGGAATCCAAATCAGAGACCCGGTTTTTCCAGAGCTTATAACTTGTTTTAAATAAATCATTGTTTGTACTGCAGACAAATATACTGCTAATTTTTTTATCTTGCTAAAAAGCAAGACTAATATAAATCATTCTAATATAATACTATAAAAAGAAGCACATCAACGTGTTCTTTGTTTACTATCAAACTCTCCTTCGACTTCAAAGAACTACTCTACTATCTGCTTTAACCACGTTTATATTTATAATTAAGTGATTCGTATGCGATATGTGGCTCTGTGCATTTTTTTCTGATAAGAGCGTTTTCAGGTAAATAACGGAGCATTTTTCCTTGTCGGGAATCCCGTCAAATTAATAAGACAAATAAAATTCATAACGTTTTTTGTGAATAAATTTTTAAATTAGGAAACGAACAGCATAAAAAGAGTTCCTAATGTTCCCGTAGTTAAGTAGGCATCACAGGTGCATTGCATGTAAATGGTGCTCCGACTATTTCGTCCAGTCAATCGATCCCCGGGTAGTTGATTCCTGTGCTAGTTGAGTCACTGCGATCCCTCTGGAATTCCTTTTCAATACACTCTGAATACACTGAACTTTTGCTTTCAGTTGTGTGATCATTTCCAAAACTAGTAACTAAGTGTTTGTTTGAAGAATTCCTTGGAAGAAATTCGGACAAGCAGTAAAGTACCTAAATATAATATTTTTTAACAGAAATTTATTTGAATTTCTATTTTCTATAAGAAAAATGGCCTGGCGTTTTGTGGATATACACGGAAAGTATTGCTGATTTATTAAAATCCCTTAAAAAAAGGCATTGCAGGCCGTTTCCCGATAAACTGTTAGTATATTCGTAATATTTCAGAACACGTATTCATGAACCTTCATTTGCCCTGGTAATATATAAATAACGAAACTCGAATATATAATGATGTTTATGAACACTTGTTCCGAAATCGCGATAAAAGATTTCTTTTTTACTAAAAGTTTCACAAGAAACCAATCAATTCATCAATCGTTAAGGGCCTGCAGTCCCGTTTTTAACTAGTTTACGAAAAATTTGAAGAGATTTTTTTTTAAATTAACATTATTTTATATTAGTGATTTTTCTCCGTGTAATGGTGGAAAACGTTCCTAGGAGATATTAATTAGTACGTAATAGCGCATCTAATTGTTTAGCTCTATGGAAGTAATGTTCGTTTTCCATAACTTATTAAAACGGTATCTATGCAAAACACACAAATATTCTAGTGGCAAAAATTACCAGTATTGTAGCTACGTAGAAAAAATCATCGGCTTCTAGCCCAGGCTACGCGGGTTCAATTTTCGGCTAGCTAAGTCTTTCATCACTGAGCAATCAACATTGTCTACTATAATGGCAGTAGTAGGAAGTTTGTCAAGCTTTTTTAAAATTAAAATAGACGTAGGTACTTAGTAATTAGCAAAGCACTGCAGAATTTTCTTCGAAAATGTATTAATAAACCAATAATTGTTTGAATCTGAAGTAGTTTTTTAAGCAACGTTATTTAATTTACAGAAAAAAAAGAAGCATGATTGTTTCAACGTTTTCATTGCTTAAAATAAGTCAACAAATAGTTTTAACATACCAGGAGAATCATTTTAAAGAGACTCGTTTGAATTATTTGTGTACACTGAAAGTATGGTTAGGTTCGTCGCAATTTGGGACCGCGGCTCCGGGAACCATTATTGAATAGCCAACGTCTCTGCCGTATCGTTACGTCTGGTGGCTCAGCAGGAGTGCCCGGGTTCATGGGGTGAGGTTCTTCCAGGTCTTGGTGGTGAATGCGTCAGCCCAAAAACCACGTAGCAGGCTGTATCAAGGGAGACCTTTTGACCTCTGCAGCGAAACGTCGCATTTCACGACAGTGGGAAGGATGGATGCATACGTCCGTCACTTTTAGACACACTGACCTCAGACCTACACACCCTCATACCTTTTCCCTTCCCAGCACTTTCCGTTTTTTAAAAGAACCTCCATACAGGATCTCCAATGATGATATAGGTCTTGAAGAAAATCAATTTCTTCAAGGCCTGTGTGGAGCAAATGTAAAAAAAGACTAGCGATTCAATTCGACAGTGTTTGTCAGTAGTCCTTTGAGGAGATTTTTCACGAAAACGGCACTATATAAATTATTAAAACTTTTATTAGTAAGGGGTACATCATATCTTTAAAATATAACTTTTAAAAGTGTGTTGAAATGTCACAATTGTCCTGAGATGCCATGGAACAGTTGCGCGTATATTGTTACAAAGTAATATGTAAATCAACTGCCTGTTATAAACATCATTTAAAGGAATTCACTGACGCGCATACTAGTTTTTTTATTTATTAACATAAATAATTATCAATTTTGCTCAATTAACATTACCTTTCCGTACGAATAAGGCTAATAACTACATACTATAAATGTAAAATCAAGGTAAAGTTTGTTGTGAGAAATTCTTAGTAAGAATGTCTTAGCTTTCCGGTTCTGACAGAAAACGTAAACTCATACATGTTAAAGGAAATGATAATGTGTTTACGAACACCATAAAAGTTTGCGTAAACTAACACAAGTTTACGGAAACTCACACAAAGAAACGCATAATAAATCTACTGAATAAAGAAGCGTAAACTAATCTAAAAAGCTTGCAAAAATTAACAAGTCTACGTTTGCAAACTCGAACAAGTTCACGAAAACTCGAACAAGTTTGCGAAAACTCGAACAAGTTTGCGAAAACTCTAACAATTTCACAAAAAGTCGAACAGGTTTATGAAAACTCGAGGACAAGTTGTTTCACAGAATTTAAACATTTTATCAAATTTCAAAGTGAAACTTAAAGTTCTGTTATACTTCAAGTTCTGTTGAACTTCAAAATCTGTTGAACTTAAAGTTTTGTTATTATTTAATCATGGGTCGGTCTTCACAGTACTTGGATATTAATAGAACTTGAATAGGACTTTCAAAGAACTTGAATATTATAACCCATCCTTACAGTTCACTGTAACTATTTCTTATTGGGGCAGATCTGTGAAAAATCACGGGATTTCATAGTTAAATCACTTTTGTAAAATTTATTAATCCATAAATAAATAAATACATGTATTGAAATTAATAAAATACTTCGTTTTTACCACTTTTATTTATAAAAAAGTGGTAAAAAAGTGGTAAAAACGAAGTATTTTATTAATTTCAATTAAAATGGTGCCACTAAATAAGTTTGCTATGTTAGAAGAAATACATGTATATTTTTTATGTGAATACGGCACAAGAGTCCCAACTCCTCCCAACAGTCTGGAGCCAGCAAGACTATGGCATCCCCAATTGGGGTATGTTGTGAGGCTGAAGGTAGTGGGGAAGGAAAAGAGATAGGGAAAAGGAAGGGAGTACATGGCTTTTCAGATCCGGTCACCAAACACGGCTAAAGCGATTTTAAGCAACGTTTCAATTCTGAATGGTGGTATTACACCAGCGCTATGCTGAGAGTATTTTCCACTCAGAAACGTGTCATAAGAATACTTTATATTATTTTAAATGATTAAATCGTGAAATAACACAAATTCAGAAAATATTTTTTACAGGTATAATAACTCATTTTCATAATGTTTTTTATCTCTCTATTTATTTTGGTTGTATAAAATTTGGTTTATAATATTTTATCTCATCTATCTTTTAACCTTTAGTTTAAATTTTCTTTTTCTGTCAATTCCACTTTATGTTGTTCGTTAAAAATAACTCGGCAAAGAAACCTAGCAAGTTAACATGTCATTATCTAGAAAAAAAATTCTGAAATCAAAGAATGAAAGATAGGTTATCAATCACGGCAAATATAACAAGATGACATCAACATAAAAATTTTATTAACTAGAAACTGAAAGTAATCTTTAAGAAGAGCGTGTAAGCTTTCACAAGAAAAATAAACATTTAAAATTTTACGTAAAATTTTAACAATGACCTTTCTACAACAAGAAAGTAATTATGATAGTAAATTAATTAATTTTAAGAAGGTGGAATTACACACGTCATCGCTAAAGGATATTGCGATAAATCATAAGTGGCAATGCGCAGGATTACGTGATGATTACGTATCGGGATGTACGTAGCAATTTTTTGGCAAGGCAATAGATCAAGGTGGATAGGAAACTTCTCATCAATTATCCAAGGATACCTGCTAAAGTTAATTATATGTGTGTGATCCTCATGCAGTTACATTTTGAAAAGGCACAGCTATAATTTTGCGGGCGGGCCAAGAGAGAAATAAATCCTTGGTAAAATAATTTAATATCCATGAAAAGGATTAGAGGATTAATAAAAAAAATCACCATAATAAATATTTTTTTTGATTGGCTAAAATAACTAAACTAAAATTTAAAACTTCTGGCATTACTATAATATGTAGTACCTAAGTCGAAGAGATTTTTTTTTCAATTAGTTAATTTATAAACCAAAAAACGTTCATATTTTTTTATTATTTTAGAGGCGAAATTTTATCGGTATTTTTGACTGTGGGCTGTGCTTTGATAAATTAACGATACGTTAATTAAATTAAAAAGACATTTGTAAGGTCAACATTATCCATTTGCTTTAATTCTTTCTCACTATTTTAAGGCGATGCCATACGTAGTAATGCAAAATAATTTGTTTTTGGTTTGAATATTTGGTCGCCTAGAAATATTTCAGATACTTTAATTAAATACTGCGAGTAGAATACATTTTGGCCTTTGAAATAATCGAGTATTTTTTAGATAAGTCTTTTTATAAGCCCAGAAAAAAAATGTATAAGGCCTATGAAAACTGCTTTAAAGTTCAAAATCTCCTACTTACAAACCCATTTTCGGTTATAATTTTATTGTATAATGTGGCTAATTAAGTTATTTATAAAATGATTGGAAAAAAATTAAATATTTGTGCCTGAACATCCACAAAATAAAATAAAAGGCACTTTTTGGGCATGTTTTTTCTTGCATGTTAAGCGGGAAATTAAATCTTATCGCCATCTACGTAAGGGTTGTTATTGATAGCGGCTCAATTTTAAATATTACACGACGTAGTGCATCGCCTTAAGTAAAAAAACTATTTTTTCTAATAGCTATCTGTTTTGAAATCTTCGTGAAACATAAAATGGAAACAAATTTCTTGAACTAGCAAAATTTTTTTTTGTCTAATCTAGAATTTGTCAATTTTCACTATACGTTTATCCCGATAAAAGTAACCATTGGTTTTAAATTATATTTATTTTAATAATATTTAATATTTATTTATATTTATTTTAAGAGTCTCTTTTTCATACAATTGGTTAATGTGCTCAATATTCCTGCGGAATGAGTACTGAAAAAACACGCTTTATATAATTAAAAGCATTTTTCTTCTTATATAAAGGAGTGTCACGTGGCGGACAGTGGGCGGGCGGGTGGATTTGATTTGTTTACAAATCTACAGTTTTATTCCGAGATTGATGAAATTTGGCTCACTTCCTTCAAAACAAGGGTCTTCAGCAAGTTGAAAGATAAAATAAAATATATTTTCAATACGTACCAATAAGGAACCCTAGTGAAAATATTATAGCTAAAAAATGTTTATTCACATAGGTCAACAAACGCTGATTCTGAATATATAAGTTTTATTAAAAGTAGAATTTATAAATCATCATTTAAAAACGAATAAAACACCACGAATTTAACATCATTAAAACACACCCCTTGGATGGTGGAACTTAATCTTCTTATTAACCAGTCTATGTGAGTAATATATCTATTGTCTCCAACATCAGGGTTGCCAAATTAAAGAGACTTCCCCAAATTGCGGGGAATTTCGGAGACTTTCAATAATTGGATTTTTACAGGAAAACGCAGGGATTCTGGGCGTTTCTTAATTATCCAATCATATTGAAAAATAATATTTATAATAAATGTGAGATCGTACCATATTTTGTAGTCTTTAGCAGAAAATTAAAAAAAATGGCTATTTTTAAAGCATGAACGAAAGAGAAAATTCGAAAATGATAATAAAAAATTAATGCTAATTTCAATAGAATGTTGTTTCATTTTGGAGGTAAATGAACTTGTGGAGATTTTGAGGGAACATTTCTGGTGGATATTTTACAATACATGCATTGGTAACCCTGATCCACATTCACATTAAAACCGATGACAATATTGTTGTAACGTGTTATATTACACATAAATGAACTGTAAATCAAATCCACAATAAAACGACAATGTAAAGCTCATGCAATCGGTTTGAAAATCACGGGAAAAGTGGAATGAAGGAACAGACCACCTTGAATTCCCAAGAATCCCGACAATAGGGGTCTCGACCATAGACATATGAATATTAGTAGACCTGCCCTAAGTGATTAAAAGCGTATTATTCCCCACTCCTCATACCGGTTCCATTGGAGCCGGCTGGGCTCGCGTATGGCTTCCCATGAATCTTGAGAATGTGACGTCATCATTCGTGTTCGAACTAGCGTCGAGCTATGGTCGAGGCATTTTATGAAATAACACGGCAAAATAGTGGCTTGTGCTATGAAAACTTGTAAAAATAGATGTGAAAAAGAGAATAAACCCAATTGTCGTATTACATTCCATATGTAAGCATCATTTTAAGCTTATTCACATCGTATAATATGAATCAGTTGAAGAAACATACTATCACATCGAGATACATCTGGACGCAAAATACAAAGCCGTTTGCATAAGAATCAGAGATGTGCCTTCGCTTTTTGCGCTTTAGGTACCACGTGTTAGGTACGCGCTTGTTTCGTATGTACGGTACTGCTGGAACGAGAAGGAGTGCATATCACGTAATGCGCCAGGTTATACCGAGTGGCGATGTGTGATAGAAAATCATGTTTTTTGTTTTTAATTGAAAAAGTGTCATCGGAAGGCAAAATGATGTCCAAATTTTAACTCCAAATACTCTTAGGAATCGCTGGTAAAAACTGTGTGTTTATAATTTCATTTGTTTTTTTAGTTGTTTTACTTTTTACTATTATCTTCTTAAAAGTGAAATGTTATATATTTTCTTAAAGATTTCAATATTTTATTATTAATAGTAACAAAGCGGTTGTGACAACCCTCCAACATTGGTCGAATGTAGCGATTCTCAAGTTTGCGCATCGTTGTTACTGGGAAGTAAATTATGAACACTTATAAAAGTGTCTTAACTAAATACGTAAACAAAATATGCGACTCTGAAAATAGAAGAAATTTTTTTTTGCCGAATTTGGACTTCGCAAATTTGTTCATAACGTGGCGAGTAATTTGCGCTCCCATGTAAAAATGTCTATTCATTCAAAAGCAGATTTTACTTTTAAGAACTAAATGGTGATATTATAATGCGAGATGCCTATATACTTTCAGATTGATTTACTGACGAATCACAGTCAGCTTTACCCCCTTCGTTCTTCAACAGTTGATTTTACCCCTCACCTTTAATTTCTAGTCTATATATTCATATGTCTGTGGTCTCGACGAAGTTGCACTGTTCACGGGGTGCAATTTCATCCAAAACGAGATAATCTTTTATATATATATTTTTTATTATTATTTTAATATAGATCGTAGTTACATTAATACATACATATTTGCAAAATATAATATTTAGGTACATGATTTTGATTTTGATTATGATTTTGATATTTGCAAACCGAGCACAAATCATGTGAATAATACAACGAGGACACTACGAATGCACCTTCTTGCTACACGACACGAAATCGAATGCTGTACTTGCGACAATTTACAATGCAACAAAAAATCTTCATCTTTTCAAGTGTGGGTAAGGCTGTTTTTAAGGAAGGAAATGGATAGTAGATATGACAGTAGGTATATGATAGGAAAAATGTTAGATATTATCCAAAACTGTTTCAATACTAAACAATTGTAATCAAGGTATTTTAAATCACGGTAAATTTTTATCACGTTTTTTTTGCACTTTTGTTTATAACGTTCTTAAGAATTAAAAACGTCTCAAGCCGAAAAATAAAAACTTTAAAAATTATTTTGACTGATAAAACTAACTATAACATTTTGAAAAATATACAGGTATTTAATTTAGAAGGCTATTATTATTGGGTTTTTTTAAATGGACTGCAGTTTCTCATAGTAATGAATCTTTAACAACTTTGCCACGTTAACATTTTTAATACTCTCCAGGCAAAAGAAGAGCATTTCTAAAGCTGGTCAATACGATGTAAAACAAGTTTATGTATTTATACTGTAAATAAATTAAAAGGGTATGAAGATGTTAAATAATTACATTAGTTTGCTTATTATGAATGATAATACAGCACCTCTGTTGGTGAAGTCAATTATTTATTGACATATCGGTAATAAATTATTAGATTTCAAATACTAGTCGGCTAACCTGTCATTAAGTTATTACCTGTACAGGTATCTCAAATCTAAATAACTCAATTATTATTTTTTCTAAATCGTGGAAAATTTTATCAATATCGTTGTTTCTTGGCGGTGGAAAATACACGTAAATACAGGGCATCTAGAAATAATAAATAGAAAAAAAAATCTTCAAAAAGGGAATAATCGTTCACAGAGAAAAATGAAAATGACTGATTTATTAAAATACTGTCAAAACTTGATTGCAATAATTTTCCTAATAAAATATTGGTTCTTGCATCTGTGCTTTTCCTGACAATTATAATAAAGAAACGCCACAATTTTAGATACAAAACACGTGTTCCGATATCCTAATTACGGTTCCATGATAACTCAACACAGTGACAAATCATCACACTTTTAAAAAGTGATATAAATACATTAGAAACGATGAAAAAAAAAATTTAACTTGACCTACTTAACCCTGTTAAAGTTTTTGTTTCATCACTTTTCATGACTTTATATAACTTTTTAAAGATGTGATGAATTATCATTATGATTATTTATCCGGTCACCCCTAATTACATATTCGTCTTTTACCGACAGTAGATATGTCAGGAAACCTGTCAATTCATTCGTTTAAGGCCTGCAATCCCGTTTTGAACAGAAATACTAATAATTTAGTAGAATTTTAATAAATTAGCAATATTTTACATCAGTAAGTTTTCTTCGCGTTTGACCAGTATTAATTTCGGGTCGGGATTTTACCAAAAATACGGTCGGTACATTTTAGTAAAACAGGATTTTTGTAAATAGTTTTTAGTAGTATAATTATGTGCACTAAAATGCCAGAATAAAAACAAAATTTATAGGTTAGGTTAGGTTAAATAAATATGAATGACATTAAATTTATGACCATTCAAAAAGGGTGTTATAACTCATGACTGTGATAATTCAACACACCTTTGAAAAGTGATATTATAAAACGATTCCTGTGAATTCTACAAAATTTTACAACTTTACATGAAATCGGGCAATTTTAGTAAGTAAACGATGGTTAAAGTACTTTTAGAACAATTAAATATTTAGCCGATGATATATGTATCGCTTAAAATTAGGATACTGACCAAATGTTTATTAAAATACTGACTAAAATGTTTTAATATACCGACCGAAAATTGGTTTTTAATTCTAAATTCCTTTTTAAATTTTCACAAAATGCTGTAGATACTGACCACACTTAAAATTTTGATAAATTTAAAAAAAAGAATCTTTACGATCACCCTGTAAATGTATGCATTTTAGTTGCATTGACGTCAGTATAATATTATTGCTAAAATTGGAATATTCTAATAAGATGCTGTAAGTACCTACCATAAAAGCACGTGCTTTACGGTATTATACACGTTAATAAATATAATAAATTAGTTAATAAACAGAAATCAGCGTCCGGTATTCCAAAGTTAAGAAATATTCCACAGTCATTCGCGAACTTGTAATTATTACTATGAATGGTCTTTGAGAAGATAAAAAACGTTTGAACTCGCGAACCATTCACAATGACTTGCGCTTTTGAGGTTACGAAAACGATTGACGCAGATCGGATGGTATTTCTAAGAGTATGAACTTGAATAGTTCGGAGAAGATAACTTGTACTTTTTGAGGTTATGAACTTATAATTGTTAACAATGATACATTGTCCTTTGAGGTTATTCATTTGGGTATTTCAGATTAGACGAGGTTAATGAGGATATTCATTTGAATGGTTAACAGATATATTTAAAGTCACTTTTGTGTGGTCTATCGAACTCAACACGTCATCATAATGTCCAGATTGATTTAGTGCATAAAATATATCTATTTATATTAAAGACATTAGTTAATTATATAAAGACTGAATATTTCAAACACTTGCTTGTACCTACGTTACATGAAATAAGCTATAAATACGCTGATATGTAGGATCTATTTAACTACACGGAAAGTAGGTACAAAAAGGCTATATTATCATATATTTTCAATCAGTATTTAACCTAATAGCGATTTTCTCTAAAGTACCTTTGTGCCTTGGAACTCCCATAAAAAGTAAGAAATAAGACAAGCTCTTTGTATTATAATTTAACCAAACTTTTCACACCATTCAAATTCCGTGCTCAAAATCCCCCCGTCCGAACGATACTCGTGCTAAAAAACTCGTACTGCTCAAGAACGGGTCCGAAATGAGTCCCAAATCCCATAGGTGCGTTATGAATATCAGCACCTATGGGACCTTCCGTCATATTTCTTAGGTTCATACCAAACATATTAGTTGCGCCAGGGCGGTAGACCTACAAACCGTGGAAATCTACTAGTTGCCTGAGTGCGCAGAACGTATGAGATTTGTTAACACCAAATTTGTACGAAATAATATTTTGCGAGAATCAATAGAATTTTTCTATGATAGTTGTTATTAAAATAAGTTAATTACTGTTGAATATATTATCTCTTTACATAAAAAAATAGTTTTTTTGTGTAAATTAAGAGTTTTTCATTTAAAACTTAAAATTGTAACGACATTAAATTTTTAACCAAAGGAGTCTTAATGAAAAACTAGGTCACTAATCCTAGGGAAGTGATGAAATGTCTTTAGATGTAGGGAAAAATATAAAATATAATATGGAAAATATCAACATACATCGACCGATGTTACATATCGATGCCATCATAGGAATTTACTTTATGTACCTACCTGAGGGAATTTTTTTCCTCACCTTCACAACCATCGATTGAACCACGACCCCCACTGATTTGACCACCACCCATATCTACTTAGGTATATGTTTTGTTACTTGTAAAATAACTTGTCTTACTTTTATGAGCTTTACTTTCTGATGTCATCGCATGATCGAATTCCACAATTGCGGTATTTTTAAAAATTATTTTACTTTGACTTGCAATAATTATTCACACTCAGATATATATATATATCTGAGTGTTAATAATTTACTTCCTATCGTTGGTACCGATTGGTACCTATTTAACTATTTGTATAATTAAGAATGACTCGATTAAATGCATTACCAGTGGTCAGATTGTACTCATGGTTTTCTTCCATTGATATTATTCCGAAAATATTTCCGTTTCTAATTAACGTGACTAGAGTGACTAGACTAGTGACGTGATAATTCGGTCGCGACTGGGAAATTGTGCGGTTACAAAGTGACAATCTATGTGTAAATAAAATCATGAATAATTAATCAGAACTGGTAGTAAATAGGGACTAGCATAGACTCGTGAAAAAGTATGGGATAGTATGAATTCTTGACATATCAGTTTCAGTTTTAAATATGACAATTGAATATTATATCATTCTGTTTAAATATTTTATTATTCACTCCAGGGATTTTCGGCATATTATGCTGTTTTTTAATTCGGGCATTTGTGATTTTTTTATAAGTTCTAAAAATAAAGGATAAACGGTAAAATATAGGTTGATTCATTGGCTATGTAGCACTATAATCAGTTTATATGTCTCCGTATTAAAATTCATTGTTGTGATTTTTTTTAAATGAGGGCGAGAAAATTCCAACTAAAACGCCAATCACTTATTCCAGTTATTGACGCGAGCACTCGAGTGGTTATAGGTGGCTAATGTATCATTTCTTGACACAATTAGTTTCAATTTTGAAAATGATGACACCTATATTCAAAATAAAGTTAAATGAACACCATTAAAAAACTGGTTAAAGCATCTGTCAATAATTAAAAGAAAAGAAATACACATTAAAAATAATGTGTATTCTGATTACAGGTAGGTAGGTTCCTACCTACCTTATCGCTTGTCCGAGTTCACACAAAAATCAAATTTCAAAGTAAATTTGAGTTCATTACACAGAAATGTTTCACATCTCACACACCGTCACAGACAACCGAAATGACTACCTACGTTTGATTATTAAAATCATGGAAATGTTGAAGGAGTTAAATATCTTGTCTTTTAATTACTTTGTGGATAAAAAAATAATTGAGGTAAAAAATTTGTTTAATAGCCATACTACAATTGGATTTCCAATAAAAATTAAAAGCCTGCAGCACAAACATGAGACTAGAAAAATAAATTAAATTAGACTCTCCTTCAAATTAAAAGCCCAGAGTCAAAAATCGTTGATGTACAGAGCAATGGAGATATTTGGCGAATGACCAGAAGAAATAAAATTAGAAGAAAACATAAAGAAATTTAAACTAAAATTATGAAAATATGTGATTGATTTTTTCTAAAAAGAAAAAAAAATTATAACACATTTTATACATATAAGGATTGTATTAGGACATAGATAACTATGTACCAATTTAAAATCCCACAAACAAATAATTTAGAGTACCGCTAACAGATCCGTTTTAATCTAACTTTTCATCAACAACGCATCAGTGGAAGATTTCCACTAACCTTCGTTTACTTATTTTTTTTAATAAACGCGCTGTACTTTGAACTCTTAAAATTATTTTACATCGTCACACAATGGGCGATTAACTACATTTGTTGATGTTTGTAACTCCAACACAATCAAATTATAAATATTACCAAATTTGGATCATCCATCATCAATCGTAACGGCTAACTAACTTAATCAATCGCCGATACTGGCGGAGAAATGGGGTGTAAAGAGAATCGTATTAGAAGTGAAAAACGTTTAAAAAGGTTTTGAAATAGAATATGCTTAGTTCGAATTTCTACCTCTATGTAACCATAAGCTTGCTGGAAAAGCATTTAAAATTTGGAACAGTGGTAAGAAAATAGTGCAAATTCAAGTGCATTTGTTTTGAAAACTACGACTACCTTAGAAGGAGTTGTTGGTGTATCCTAACTAACTAACTGACCATCACGCCGTTTCACCGCAGGGGTAGGCAGATAGGGCGGACCGCCAAACAAATCGGTCTTGGCACAAACTACTTGCCTTATTTACATTCGTACATCGTCTCATAAATAATCTTCTATTGTTCTGATTCTCGACATGGCCCGACGCAAGTATCTGATTCACTTGATCGTGCCATGTCTTCCTCGGACGTTTCCAACTTCTTATACCATTCACGTTTGCGTCATATATTTTCCTCGTACTCCTTTATTCGATCTACGTGCTCAAACCATCTAAGCGTCCTTTTCTTAAGTTTACTCATTACGCCTTGCATTCTCTGGGGATGTTTAAATTTCTTACAGGATCATACATGGTTTTTCTTGTGTTTTTTCATGAATAATCTCGTTGAAAAGTAAAAGGAAGGAAGTTGACTAGTTTGGAAGTGCATAACATCGTTTTAAGTACTCATTCGTTTAGTTGTAGTGATAATTACCTCGAGATATCACGGTGGTACTTATTATATTGTGGTTGTGTTGTCATCCCGCTTTCCCTCCTTCCATTCCCTGTTTATTTCTACATATACTATCACCCAATTCCAGAAAACTCCAATCCATTTCAATTCATTTAAATTATTTTAACAGTTCACTTTAATGTTCATCTGAAGCAGAATTCGTAATCAGTAACAGCCATTAAATGTGATCGCTGTTGTAATTAATCGAACATAAAAATTGTTTTACAAAATTGTACGTGCTCGTTAATGTCTTATTGAAAATATTATAGCAAAAATGTAAATAAACAAAGGACCAATTATGATTTCCGTCATCGGCGAGAAAACAACAATGACAGTAAATTACAATAACTGCTATTTTTTATAGTGTACATTAGGGCTTAACTTAATTCAATAAAAAACGAAAAACGATTTAGACACAATCGCATTTTTTATGAGAGATGACGTTGTTATAAATGCTAAATTATGACTATTTTAGTGTGTATATTGCATTAATACCGAATGAACTAAGCTCTTCAATTTGACTGACGTAAAACGTAAATTATTCCTAGTTTTACAGTTATCTCACATCTGTAAAATAATTTCTGTTTTAATAAATAAAAAGTTATGAGAATTAAAATGAAACAGTTACAATCCCAAATTTAAAAAAAATATTACCTATGGTAAGGGATCTAAACATATATAGCCTTACTAGTGAAAAATCCCTTCACAACCGTTAAACTGTGTTTTTGTTATACATTGTACAAAGACTGTACAATTTATATTTCGAATTATTACCAAAAAAAAAATCTAACAAAATATTCATTTTGGCAGACTGGCAAATTTTCCCGACAATATGAGTAATATGACAATTTTGATGTTTGGTTTGTGATGTGTGATTCAAAGCATGTTTTTGTTCAGAATATTGATTTCAATGATCAATTTATTATTATATTAGTACAATTCAATATATTTCTATTTTTTTTCAGTTTTAATCGATTTATTAATCGTGTCATTTTGTAAATTTAGTTTCATATTATAGGAAAAAAGCGAGGATATTTCACACATATTCTTTTTTTAATTGAGTTTTTTATAAGAATTTGATGAAATGGTGTAGTTCAAAAATATAAGTGCCTTATGCACGTATAGGTAGATACAATTCCAAGAATCAACGTTTATATTGTGCAAAAATGAATCTAAAATGCCAGATTTTTTTGCTTATTCTATGATAAAAATAAACGAAATAAAAATAGAATGTTTGCATATATTTTAAAAACATTAAAAGATATTTGAATGTAGTTACCTAACACATCACATATTAAATTAGGTAAGCATTAACAAAAAACCACTTTAATGGGACGTGTATAAAATTTAAAATGATTTACCCACATTCGAAGATGAGTTTTTTTAACGCAGTGCAATTTTCGCTAGTTAGGGTATCGATTCTCCAATCCAGGCCGCTCGCAATCGTCGTCGAAAGTATATACATTGGTCGATATTCTTATTCTTATGTCTCGTCGAAGGTACATAATTACATACGCCAAATGTCAAAAGTCATTCCACTCGAACAACGAGTGGGGCGAATCAATCGTTGTTCGAGTGGAATAACTTCGTCGAGAATCGAGACCGAAGTGAACGCAAAGACACACCCTAATTTAACCTAACGATATGTTTTGTGTCTACAAAAGGATCTACCATCTTACTTATTTGATTCCTACGCGCCGATTAAGCGTTGGTATAGATAAACCAGCCTTAAGCTCGGCCAGCTTCATATGCCGTGGCAATATAGTCAAGTTTTTCACTATTCCGACCTTACGCGCGAGTAATATTTACACCGCGTTTATAAATAAAGGACTAGACAAAAGAGAATGAAGTTAAGTTCAGACTGACAATACAGCTCAACTCCAACAGCAATGACTCAAAATTCAAATTTCCTCTGATCTATGTTAGAAAGGGATATGGAATATGATTACCTTGGCACTCCAACTCTTCGTCGTATTGAAAATCCTCGATAAAAACGTAAATGCTGTATATCCTTTAATTGCAAATGTCAAAGACACAACAACAAAACAGTACCAAACGCGTCAGCGCACTTTTGTATGGAAAACCACGGCACCCACGCTAAAAAATCTCGTTGCAGAGTGTTTTGCTTCCTTGTGAATAAGGCCTCAATTTTACCATATCACTTTAGATTATACGTACAATAGTGAAGTTCTCCACAAAGTTTTAAACAAAAAAAAGGTTGTTTTCACATTTTCGATATTCCAGAAATTAATTGGCATTTAATTGCCGTAGTGAGACCATACCAAAGAAGTTGAAATCGTTAAGCAAACCCTGAGAAGATCTTTTACTTTTTGATGATTACACATAAGACGCCCTCAATATCGGTGATGTTTTACAAAGGGTAAGTAAGGAAATAAATTAGATGAAATCTAGGTTATGGAAGCTGAACCAAAAATCTATACGTACAGATTTGAAAAAAAACTGTATTTCAACTCTTATTTACAGACAGAGCAATGAAATTGATTATCCGTTCAAGAAAGAATTTCGAGATTTTTTTTAAATTTACCCAAAAGTAATGAAAAATAAATTACTACGGGCACATGGGCATGCTTCTAACCACAGAGCAATACAATTAGAGGCGCTACTGCGTACTAATATCTCGTCGAAACGTGTCACTCGAGATTTACACTTAATAACATTAACTAATTGTTTATTAGCGAAATTTAGATACAGGATTTAGGACATACAAGTAATTTAAAAATTGGATATAACTTGACATTCTCCCAGGAATGGTATATTTAATTTAAGGGTATGACAGCTTAAAAAGGTAAGTTTTAGTTAGAACTGAATTTTGTTGGACTTGTTATGTATCTTAGTTCCAGAGGGAGTTTATTCCAAGCCTTCGGCTCTGATACTCCGAAAACGCGATCACCGAACTTAGTATTTGGCTTAAGCTTAGATTCCATCAGTCTGCCTACAGCTGCTGATGTTGCTGATCTAAGAGTTGACTGTCTCAGACCAGTGTTTTCCGGGACGCATAGTTCAGAGATGTAGGGTGGGGCCATTTCATTGATGGATTTAAACACCATCCAGCACAATTTGTACTGGATTATTTCAGGGCACTTGAGCCAGTTAAGGTTACGAAGGTGTTCTGAAATATGCGAATATTTTGAATCTTATCTTATCTGAATATAGTACATCAATGCTTCTAACACATTTTAATGGTGCATCTTTTCATTGTCTATAGCGACATAACAATAAGGACATTTTAGCTGGAACCAAATATAATAGACTTTGGTTGGAACCATTCTGGGGATGTATATCCCCACAAATTTACAGAATGATACGGTATGGCAGATTGGGTACTGCGCCACCTACTTAGTTTTGCTGGAACAATTATGAAAAAAACATTTCTTTCCATTGGCGTGTTCACTTTTTACAACAAGTGTAGAATGTAACTCCTTTGGAATTGAACCAATCTCACCCCAAACTCCAAAATTCTTCTTATACTAGCATATAACGATAGTTTTGCTGGAGTCTTGAGAATGTCACAAGACATCAGTTCAAAGTCAACAGCCGAACATTCGAAGACTACCGTGGTTCTTTGAGGATCCATAATATTTCTTAAAATTCTACCGTTTACACACGTGCCTTGATTTGCACAGTTCAAGGATTCAAACGAGAAGCTGTGTACACAAGTGCTTTGATTACCGCATTCCGATAAAGACAAAAAAAGTGGGTTCAGTTTATGTTTTGCTTGGAAACCAGTAGTATGAAGACGCCAATGGAGAACACCAGCAAAAAATATTATGGCTTTAAAAATATTTATTCAAATCAACAAACGCCGATTCTAAATATATTTAATTTTATTACGTATAACTAACTATACGTAGAATTACTAAATCGTTATTTAAAAATCAATAAAAAAATATATTTCTTCCAAAACGCCCTGCTTGGTTGGCATCACTGCATCGACTGGTTCTAGGGTCAAGCCGCAAATCTACGCGGGTTTTAAATTCTCGTATTGTATGAAATGTGTTGTGTTTTGTTACCATCAATTTGTGAATCTAATTGATTCGCTGTTTTTTTAGTGTACACCAAATTGAATTACCGGTTTTGAAAGCAGATGAAGGACTCATGCAGATTTTAATAATATTACAAACGGACAAATACAATTACAAATATAAAAATTCGGATTTAACAAATAGAGGAATTTTGTTTACGATTGTTTTGTCGCTTACCTATTGTTTTTTCTTGTAAAATGAAGAAATACCACTTTATTTGAAACTGAGAAACATATTTAATTACACAGACGTATTGTAAAGGTTATAGTCATTATACTTTTTTCATTTCAAATAAAAATAAATTCACAAATTGGAAAATCTTTCGCAAACATGTAAAGTTTTACGACTACGACTTTTTGGAATAAATGATAATTATTTGGATGTGTGAAAAATTATTTTAAAAATACAAAGCGTGGTGTTATTTCTTTCTAACACTGCTTAAATTATATATCTGACCGTAATACAAAAGGAAACATAACAAATATATTATGAGTCCGTCTCAGGTTAGTACTGAGTTTACCCTGTTGATACAAAAAGTAAGATTCTTGTGATGTCACATGGCTCCTTGTGACGTCACAGGCATTTTAGTGGACATTAGAAAACCAAAAATTTTTTAATAATTAATAATTATTTTAAATATTAAATTAACTATACATCCTAGCTCCATTATTTCTAGTGTCTGATGAGATCAGACGTGAGATGGACAATTCCAACGTCAGCTAATTGCTGAATTTTTACCTATCTTCTGAAGTGAGATCATCACAAATATCAATAAAAAAGTTCAGTTATGAAAGACTCACCAGCATAGCAATGTTGGGCAGCACTAGCAGATCTTCCTGTGTGCGGGGGTGGGACATCTCAGCCTGCCATTGCAATGGGTGTATGGGGATGCTGCTAAGGGTTCCATTACTGTTGAAGGTCACGTTGCCGTGCTCGAGTAACTCTCTGTTAAAGATAAGCTTAGTTAGAAAGTGAATTTAACTTTAATAGTTGTCTAGTTAACGTAAAAAATATACTGGAAAGACGGAGGAATGGAGCTGAATGGAAAGGAACCGCAGCCATTCGAGAAAATTTGTAGAAAAAGCCAAATCCCACCTTGATGATAATGACGTAAAAAATAAATATAGGACAATCTTTACACTTTTTTCAATTCTGTGTTTAGAGCCAATGTGTTTTTTGATAAACAGTAAGCTAAAAAAATTTGCATTCGATCTTAAGTTCATGTGAGTAAAAATTCGAGAAATGTCTTTTTACCCGATAGCCACGGGTTTTGTCATATAAATCATGTCATTTTTATCAGCTGCAACGATGTTCTCTTTGAATCATTCACTACTTAAAATATACGCAGAAAATATTATATTAAAAGTAAAGTCAGCGGAATTCTCAAGGCTCTTCTTAAGTACCCCCGTTATTTTTTAGTTTTTTAAATAAAATACAAAAAGACGGATACTAACTTGTAGACGTATGGTCCCACTTCTTCCACCTTCAGAGGTTCTCTCCCAGCCACAAAGGCCTCCGAGTTGGTCACGTTGAAGAGGTAAACTTGCAGATAGAGATCCACTTCAGGTTTCCTCCACATTTCGAAAATCTCGCCGCCAGGTCCGAACGTCACTTTCTGAAAAGATAAAATGGATAGAATTACTAAAACGCTCTTTTGTGACATACAAAAATTATGCAACATATTATTCCTAGCATTTCGTCCAAGACACTGGTGGAGATACCCAATACGCAAGGGATGATATCAGTCTTAAACGTCTTAATAATTGAAGAAGAAGATAATACTAATAAATCTACTACTAAATATATAATATATAGATAATACTAAAATACAATATAAGAACAAGACAGAAAATTTAAAAAAAATAAAACGGTCAAAACTAGCAATAGAACCCAGGAGATCTCGTCTTATCGGGACGGGTGTCTTAACCACTTGACCAATGGGACCTCTTTATTTCGAATTCAGAATTAACAATATCATCTGGCAACTAATTTGTCACATATTATTCGCAGCTACCTTTTTAAATGATCACAAAGTTTCTAATAAAATTGGTTTGTAACCTAGATAGTGTCTCAGATAAACATATCCGATTTTTATATATAAGAGATACATTTTGACTTTTTTAAGTCTAAATGAATATTCAAGAACAACTTTTTCTTTAACTTATTTTAACGGTTATACCCATCCATGTAACATATCACCGAAGAAGATAATACAAATAAATCAAAACGAAATATGAAACAGAACAAGACACTATAAATACAAAGATAACGTTCAGAAGAATATAGCAGACAAAATACTCTTTTCTACATTGATAGATGCTATACCAATTCCAATCAAAATGAATTTATGCAAAGTACATGTAACTACTATAATAATAAATTTGCAAATATAGACACTCGTGCTGACATATTCACTGCTAGTTACTATCACTACAGAATTTCACTGTATCACATTCTAATTCATATTCACGACTGTTAAATTGATTTTTCCTAATATTTTAATATTACTTGTGTGGCAACTTTTCCTTATCCCTCTCCACCCCTTTCCCGTTCCAACCCAAGTCTATTTAAGTATAGTTATAATCACATTTATTTTATTGCTGTTTATTGTAGGCATATTATAGGTTTATCGTTTGTTGAATTTACATTCGTATTATTATTTTTCTTATTTGCTGCTTTATTCTGTTTTTTTTCTATTTTTATTAAATATTCTAGTTTACAGTATAGTTTTATGTTTCTGAATATCTATCTGTGAACATTAATAATTGGTCTGTTTTTTTGTTATTCTCGTATGCATATTGTATTACTAAGACTGTTTATGTTCCTCAAATAAATAAATAATAAATAAAAAAAAGAACTTTTAAAATATGCAGATATTTTACAATTTGCTGATTTTTTATAGAAATTTTATTGTTAAGTCTTAACTAACTAACTAACTAACTAACCAATGCGCTGTTTAGTAGGTATAGATGGTGGACCTCTATAACATCCTGTCTTGGCATACACTCTTTATTATTCTGATCCTCGAGATGATCCGACTCAAGTATTTCATTATTTTGATTTAGCAATGTTTTTCTCGGTCTTCCCGACTTCTTATATCATTAACCTTTGCGTCATACGTTTATTTTTGTAACACTCAAGTTGCGACCTATATTATTGGAATTATTGTTTTATTTATCTTAATTCTTGTATTTGCCTCATTCGGTTTGGTATTCAGTTCATTTTTCAAAATACTATATACAATATAGTCGGATTTTATCCATCTCCAGCTTTCAGGGTGCAGATTGACCTGATTACAGCAAACCTCCAATAAATTAAAGGATCTCTACTTCTAAGAAGGTACGAGACAATGATTGTGGATTTGTTCGATGTAGCTTTTATAAATAATCTTATAAAAAAGTCAAACTTTATGAACACATTTTTTTTAAACAATTTTGTTTTCGTGTGACATTTACATCAGCCACGGACTTTCCTTGGTATTATCACTTAATCAATTATTATTGCGAATATCAACTGAGATATTTTTATTAAAAAGTTGATCCGACCATACCATTATGCTAATAATTTTTCTGACAACAGCGAGTGACCCAGAAAAAGTTTACAATGTAAATTTTTTGGAACGCCTTTATGTCAATGTAATAAATTTAATGATGGCGTAACGTTATGAATTAATTTCAGCATTGTTTCGAAAACAGAAGAGCAAATAAGACAAAAGTAAAATCAAAATAACGTACAAAGACATTCAGCGCTTTTTTGACAAATTATACCAAATTAAAAAAGGTTTTATTTGTTGATCCAAAATCGTGGTACTTAATGACTGTTTTAGATTTTGAAAAGAGACAACGTGAAGCTTTTTTCACGGTTCTTAATTTATGACTTTGAAAGAAGATGAGATCCAACATTTGTACCAATATTTAGGAACGTTTTTTAGTGAAAAAAAGACTTGATTGTGTTTTAACTCACTTTATTTAGGAACCTTTTTAAATGAAAAAAGACTGGATTGTTTTTTTTAATTCACTTATGAATATGGCTAAGGTCACTATTATAATAAATGGCAATAATGACGGTATTTGAATGGGTTTCATAATTAGTCGCGCAATTAGAATGAACCCAAAAAACAAATATTTCAAATATTGTGTACTGGTGTATATATGACAAACGTCATTGAGAAACAACCCTTTGCAATATTTAAGCCTGCTTATTGTTTAGCGAGAAAGATACAAGAATCCACACTTTAAAATATAATCACCAAAAATTCGAAAAAAATAAATAAAAACTAGGTAGGTACCTATACGAAAAATTTTTACAACTAAGAAGGTACCTATACGAATGTTGCTACAAATAGGTAAATGCCTAGTTGTAATTCGAAGTATTTCAACATCTAGGTCTTATAGGTAGGTACCTATAAGAAATTTTTCCACAGCTAGGTAGGTATTTATACGAAAACCTTTTACAACTAGGTAGGTACCTATGGAAAAAGTTTCTATAACTAGGTATTATTTTTTTCCAGGCTGTTATTTTTGTAATGCAGGTATATTGAAAACAACTTTTTCTACCATTTTTACTATATTTTTTTTCTGAAGTCGAATGATAAGTTTCAAATGCGATGTATGCAAGCAATGCATCCGTATGAATACTTTGTCCAGGTCATCTTTAGTTGTAATACGTATCCTAAATTCAAAATAAGCTTTAATAACCTTGACTACTTGAAGTACTTTGACGGCCTTTGTAGTAGAGGGGTAAGGATCTCGACTAGCAATTCTGAAGTAGCAGGATCAATTCCCGGCGTGCGTAAGTAAATATTACTTGATTATTATTTTTTTGGTAAACTAATGTTTAAGACAATTTTTTTTTATGCATAGCACAAAGGGTACAATTATTTTACAAGCAATAATTATTAGCCTGAAACACTCATCCACGTTGAAAAATCTCCTGATAAAAGATACATGACGCCAACGGGACTTGAATCCGTGTCCTTTCGATTTCCGGTCGACAGCTCTGACCACTGAGCTATGGCGGCTTATCTCTTATCAGCGAAATAATTCAATATATACTAGTGTTTCATTCAACAATTACTGCTTGTTACATTTTTTCACCTGAAACAACCAACTTTATTTTATATGAGAAAGGAAAATCATGTATCTTTTATCAGGAGATTTTTCAATATGGATGAGTGTTTCGGGCTAATAATTATTGCTTGTAAAATAATTGTTAAATATTATTTGATTGATATGTGTTGTTTTTAAATAATTCATTAAAAATAATATGTAGCATATTTAGGATACATTACAGAGTGGAAGATACTCTCAGTATTGTCATGGTGAAAGATCACCATTCAGAATTAAAACGTTGCTTAAAATGGAGAATTAAAACGTGTTTGGTGACCAGATCTGAATAGCCAGGTACTTTCATACCTCCTCCTTCAGTCTCACAGTATACCCAATTGGGGATGCCATATCATCACTAGCTCCAGAAATTGGGGATCAGTTGGAATTCATGTGCGCGGCATTCACATAAAAAAATTGAAACCACCTCTGTGAGCTCTGGTGCCATGAAATTCGCACGGTTTTCCTGCCTAGAATTTCTTGACCATGGCATAAATTTCTAGTAGTAGCTATTAATATAGGTATACACAAAGAAAACTTACTGATATATAACATTGCTAATTTATTAAACATCTTCTCAAATTATTCGCATTCCGGTTACAAACGGGACTGCAGGACCTTAAAGAATGAATTGACAGGTTTCCTAATAAATCAGTAAAACATGAATTTGTTATTGCGATGTCGAAAAACGTGTTTATAAAAATTATAAATTATCGCATTTCTTCATTGTATATTATCAGGACAAATGCAGGTGCATGAACACGTATTCCGATATATTATGAAAGTACTAAAAGTTTATTAGGAAACGGCAAGCTATTTCGTTTTTTACAAGATTTTAATAAATCAGTAATACTCATTTTATCCTTAATTTCTAAATAGCTTAAAATAAAGTCGCTATCTGCGTCTGTCTGTTTGTGCGATTAGTTCTTAAACTACACAACGGATTTTAATAAGGTTTTCACCAAAAATTTCTTCCGAAAGTTTTAAATGTATAATACATGCATATTATATTTACAGATCGTAGAGAAAAGTTTATCCTAGAATTCACAACCTCAAAACTTTTCTCTAAATCATTTACAACCCTGAGCAACGCCGGGTTCACGTCAGCAAGTTGTTTATAAAATTATTTCCACTCCGCACATCCGCATATTGTCAAAGATAAAATGATTACTTACCGTACCATATAATGATTACGAATTATTACCGTTACTACTACACGGCTTGCATAAGTCACTTGACTAAAGATTACTTATAATCATTTAGCCGGAGTAAGCACCACGTGGGTTACGATCTGCAGAGAAATCATGTTTCATCGTAAATTTTATTGTTATTGAATTACTCAATTATTCAACGAAAACAACATAATTTTTTTTTTAAGTTTTTTTAAATGATAAAGTGATGTTTATAGACAAGGTTTTTATGCATAGCAGAAAGGACAACAAATTATTACAAGCAATAGTTATTAGCATGAAACACCCATACATCTTACGAGAAAAAAATGTCGCCGACGGGAATTGAAAAATCTGATAAGCAATAATTATTGTTTAATTAAAAAAACTAATACTTGTTTAATTATTTGGCGGGTTGAGAATAAGTTGACAATCAGAAGCCTGCGGGTTCAATTCCCGTCGGTGGCATTTATATTCTCTCAGAAGATTTTTTTTTATTTGTATGAGTTTTTCAGGCTAATAATTATTACTTGTAATAATTTTTTTATACAGGGTGTCTTTATACAGGTTTTTATACAGGGTAAAAAAATATATCTTTTTTCGAATTTCTAATGTTTTTAGGTTAAAAAAAATGAATTGTTTGTGTTTCTATGTGAAAATAAATATTCTTCTAAGAAAAAATATTTTTGTATCAGAAAATGAACATTGGAATTCCAAAAATAGTTATTTATGTTTTAATTTCTACCCTTCATGATTAGGATCCTCGAAGTTTACTACCGGACACCCTGTATTATATCCATAAATTTTACATTTAGTGGTAAATGTAAAATAAACCTGTTAAGTTCCATTTAAAATAATTTTTGTTTTGGTTACAGATTTTTTAAAAATTTTATTCATTTTTATTAATTATATTAGAGATGTGCTGTGCCTGTCAAACTAGAAACTTCTGCGTTTGAAACATACAACAAAAATATAAATAACTACACATCTTACGATAAAAAATCTTTTTTATAATAAGATTTTAATAAAATCGTGATGTTTTGATCCGTCTCGGCCAAAGAACCAAAACTTCGTATCTGATTTATATTTCAAATAATTTGTGTTCTTATTTTTAATGATAAACTAATGTTTAAGATACAAGGTTTTTTTATACATAGCATAAAGGTTAACGTATTATTTTCAATTTGTGTATCTGTGGTCTGTGTATAGTATTGTGTAGAGCAAAGAGTTTTGTGAGTATTCCGATTTAAATGTTGTATATAAAAAAAGGTAAAACGATCTGGTATTGCGTTCAGGGCAACGAAATGCAATGCTTTCTAATAGACTTGGTGAGTCAATAATCATACAGAGAAACAATACGTCAAAAAAAATTCTCATGAAAAGACTTAGCAGAGAGAAGAAGAGGCTGTAAGACGTAAGAATATACAAGAAGAGACGAGACGAGCGAAGGTGCGAGAGCATGCAAATATATGCAAGGAGATCCAAGGCGACCAAAGAAGACACAAGAAGAGCCAACAGAAACTAGAAGGAGCAAGAAGAGGCGAGATAAACCAGGTAGAGCCAAAAAGAGGCAAGGAAATATAATATGAGGCAAGAAGAACGAAGACATAAAAAAATCATTGAAAAAACGAGTCAAGAAGAGCCAAAAATAGACAAGAAGAGTCAAGAAGAGGCAAGCAAAAGGAAGACATAATGAAAGAAAATAAAAACGTTCAAATCAAATCCTGTATTCCTCTCCATTGTAAATTTCAATATCGGCATATTAGGTAGCCTGTTTACCGGTCGATAAAACTCCATCCTCCTTCAGGGCCCCCTGGTGTACCGATCGCACCGGGACAGGACTGCTCCCGGCTGGGGTAGAACAATCGTATCGTGGGTTTTAATGTGTGTTAATTCAATACCTCCAGACCCCCTCCCTGGTTGGGCCCGCACCACGTGTTCAGTTTCGGAGTATACAGATCCTAAATACGGAACTATCCTCGTGGTACGAAAATCGGTAACGAGTTTCATTTAATTTAGTACATATTATTTAACATTGAAATAATGCAATATTCATGCTGTCCGGAAAGTAGTGGTTCAAGCGGAAAACTGGAAAAATCTATATTTTGAAGGCCTCCGTGGTAGAGGGGTAAGGTTCTCGACTCGCGAGATGGTTGTCGCAGGTTCAAATCCCGGCGTGCACATTTGATTTATTTGTGTTATTTCACAAATGACTCATTTAAAAATTATATATCCTATATTAGCGGCACGTTCCATAGTGGAAGATACTCTCAATATCGCCCTGGTGTTATACCACCTTTCATAATTGAAACGTTTCTTAAAATAGCTCTGGCCATGTTTGGTGCCCTGATCTAAATATATTGGTGCCCATCTCCTTTCCCTCCCCACTCTCTTCAGCCTCACAAACCACCGCAATTGAGTATGCCATAGTCTCACTGGCTCTAATCGGCTGTGAGCAGTTGGGACTCTTGTGCGGTTTCACATGTAAGAAAAAATCACAATTTGAGATTTCAGTCATTGGTTATTAAAAAAAATACATAATTTTACGTGCTCCAAAGAGATGTTAAATTTAAAATTGACGTTATGATTATTGCCTGTGCTGTCAATGGTAAAGTATAAAAATATGCATTGTTTGTCCATTACATCGTGCATATATTCTTCCTTCGTATAGTGGGGGGATCAGAAGAGAACATCCAGGTTAGATAGCCAGTCTAGCGCCTCAGGCGTCTCCCTGTGGACTCCATGAATCCCGCCGGGGAATGAATGCAGCGGGCATTAACATTAATAAAACTAAAAAACATTTTTGAGACGATTTTGTGGTAAAACATTTTTGGTTTGTACTTTTGTTTTCGAGAAAATCTAATCGGAAGTTGAAATTATTTAGGACGAATTAAAAAAAATCGTCCGATTATTGTATTTTAGAATGGCTAAAAAAGTTAATAGAACTGCATACGATTTTTTCGATTCAATTCAATCTCAGACATAATAAAACTTTTACGTTTCAAAATTGACCTTGAGTTCGCTAGTTAAAAATAAAATAATTCAAGGCATTACAATACTTTTTACTCGTATTCAAACCAAAGAAAAAATTGACAGTAATATATTTGCAATATAAATAACCCGACTAACGTAACCTTACATAAAAGGTCGAACATCCAATAATCCTTCAAATTCAGAAGCAGGAAATAGCAAATAAGTAGGATATTACAAATTTATTTCGTTTAAATGAACATTTCTCTGTTTAGTTTATATGGTAATCCTCTATTTTCAGTAAAACCTTTTTGAATTTGTATTTTAATTCAAATTAAATTAGAATTTTAAAACAATTTATCTAAGATAAAGCAGAGTTATTGTGGTGTTATATTTTCAGGATAATATAATATTAATTCAATTTATTAGGATTGCTTAATATACCTTAAATTTAATATATTTAAGAAAACTCACTGTTATATTTAAGCATTTGAAGAAGACGATATCAGCTACTTTTAAAAAATATATGAAAGAGACATTTTTTAAATTAACTCCATACAGAAGGCACTGAGGAGAATAATTTCCCTCGGGATTTTGAAATGGTGTTTGAAAGAGAGAGTACGAAAACAGTGTGCAATATAATTGTAAATGAGGAATACTTGGAGTAGGTGGATGAGTTTGTGTATTTAGGAAGTATGTTTACGAGAGATGGGAAGGCTGACAGAGATATTGAAAGAAGGGTAAATGCAGATAATTCCGTTAATGGAGAACTGAACGCAGTTGGCGCTAACAAAAAATTGTCCAAAGAAGCGAAGTTAGCAGTCCACAACGGAGTACTGGTACCTACCTTGATGTATGGAAGTGAGGCATGGAACTGGCAAAGAAAGGATGAAAGTAGATTAAATGCTGTTGAAATGAGATCCCTGAGGCGTATGTGTGATAAAACCATGTTTGATCGTGTGAGAAATGTGGAGATCCGCAAAGAGTGCAAGGCTGATGTAAGCGTAAAGAGTAAGATTAAGAAAGGGACGCTTAGATGGTTTGGGCATGTAGAGCGAATGAGCGAAGATAGTAGTGTAAGAGGGATATATGATGCAAATGCGAATGGTAGCAGAAGTCGAGGACGCCCGAGGAAGACGTGGCAGGATGAAGTGAATCAGATACTCGAGTCGGGCAATGTCAAGAGTCAGAATAATAGAAGGTATAAGACGATGTATGAATGTGAATGAGGCAAAAAGTGTGTGCCAAGACCGAGTTGTTTGGCGGTCCGTCCTCTCTGCCTACCCCTTCGGGGAAACGGCGTGATGGTTAGTTAGTTTAGTTAGTTAGTTAGGGGTTTTTGCCATCATGCTGGATGCTGTGTGAGAGTTTTTATGGAAAGGAAAGAAAGGAAGTTCTGGGAAGAAAAAATGGTATGAGGCGTGGGTATGAATCTAGGGATCAGTTTGTCCAGCAGTGGCGGACGAATGAATATACCCCTTAGGTTTATTAGGTATCTTTTTTATTATCTGTCTTTATTCGTTTCATATTTTCTTTGAGAGTTGTTGATATTTTCTTCAATGATTAAAAATAATATTCATTGAATTGTCATTTTCTTGAGTTATCATGGAACCATTTTCAATCTCTTGGGCCGGCTAGTGGTCAATTTCAAAGTTTTTTATTGATTTGACTGAAGTTTGAAACACTCTCCCAAGGGACGGGAGTCAACACAGCTAACACCGAAGCCAAATCCTAATAGGATAATACCGAAATTTATTTCGTATACTAACTTCTGAATTTTTTTTAAATAAATTGTCATCCTTTTTCAGAAAAAAATGTGTTTGCAAAAGTTGATTGAATGCATTGTCATCGACAACGAGCCTTTAGTTTTGACTGGATCGGATGTCGGAAAGTGTATTTATTTCCACTTAAAAGATTCCATTTAATTTATTCATTCATTCAATCAAGAAAACAAAATCTAAATTCAAATAGATCTACTTAAAAGGTACATTATATTTAATGGCGGTTTTTCGCCAGGGCGATACTGAGAGTATATACCGCTTCAGTTAGTAAAATTTAAATCGTTCACCGATTAACCGGTAGATACACACCCATCTAGTGTAATAGATCACAGCGGTCACGGTCAACGCGTGCGCGCCTCTGACCTACAAACATCTATTTAAACTCAGCTTGGATCGCGGCCCGCCGTTTGAAACCTCTGACAGGTGCTGGTTGCCGCTAATTGAGATCTGCCAAAGGTAAGTAAGAAAATCATTAGCCGTGGGACTCAAGTTCACTGTCAAGCTTTACCGACAAAATTATATTATTTACGTAATAGCATACAGGGTATTGATAATATTGAGATTACTTTTCAGTCGTTGAGAACATTGTTCTATTATTGAGAACATTGTTCTGCTGTTTAGAACACTGTTTGAATATAAGCAATTGATGATTAGCCTTATTGGTAGTATTGTTCGGTCGTTGACAACGTTGTTCTGTTGTTGAGAACATTGTTCTGATGTTGAGAACATTGTTCTGGTGTTGAGAACATTGTTCTGCTGTTGAGAACACTGTTCAGTTATATATATACGACAAAATACAATATTTTACAGCAGCACACATAAGCGTAACTACATTGCCCACTCTCCGATACAACGACTTAACACCATGGGAAATCATTACTTGGGTGATGTTGACATATTCAATACCAACTTGGCAAGTTTTGTGGATCATTTAAAACATTTATTTCAACAATACTCCTAAACACATCATGTAAACCTACAAATAGCTGTAGTTTTCTGTTTTTGTTTCTTGTGTTTGTATCACATGTTGCATAGCTTTTATCAAATATAATTTTATTCTTATTTTTTATGTTTCAAAGTATTTTTCAAATTAAAATTATACTACCAACCATGTAAAAACCCTCTGGGCGTTAAATAAACAAATAAATAATATATACGTAATTGCCGTAATAGCCTTACTGTGAGCATTGTTCGGTCGTTCACAACGCTGTTCTGTTGTTGAGAACAATATTCTGATGTTGAGAACATTGTTCTGATGTTGAGAACATTGTTCTGCTGCTTAGAACACTGTACGGTTGTATATCCGTAATTGCCGTAATAGCCTTACTGTGAGCATTGTTCGGTCGTTGACAACGTTTTTCTGTTGATGAGAACATTGTTCTGATGTTGATAACATTGTTCTGATGTTGAGAACATTGTTCTGCTGTTGATAACACTGTTCGGTTATATATAGAGTGGAAGATACTACCAGTATCGCCCTGGTGTAAGACCACCATTCAGAATTGAAACGTTGCTCCAAATGGCTTTAGCCGTGTTTAGTGACTAGATCTGAATAGCCAGGTACTTCCCCACCTTCCTCTTTCCCTTCCCCACTTACCTTCAGCCTCACAACATCCCCCAATTGGGGATGCCATAGTCTCACTGGCTCCAGACGGGAGCAGTTGGGACTCTTGTGAGGTATTCACTATAAAAAAAAAATATATATATATATATCCGTAATTGCCGTAATAGCCTTATTGATAGCATTGTTCTGTCGGTGACAACGTTGTTCTGTTGTTGAGAACATTGTTCTGATGTTGAGAACATTATTCTGATGTTGAGAACATTTTTCTGATGTTGAGAACATTGTTCTGCTATTGAGAACACTGTTCGGTCATATATACGTAATTGCCGTAATAGCCTTATTGAGAACATTGTTCTGCTGTTGAGAACAATGCTCGGTTATATATACGTAATTGCCGTAATATCCCTATTGATAGCATTGTTCTGTTATTGAGAGCATTGTTTATTTGTTGAGGATATTACTGTGTTGTAGGAAAGATACCCAACATGCTTAAGTTCATTGTCAAGGTAGACAGCAATATTTATTTACATAAAATATACAGGATGATGATCATATTAAATTTATTTGTATTGTTAATAATATTGTTCTCTTCTTGAGAATATTTTTCTGCTGTTGAGAAAATCGTTTTGCTATTGAAAACATACATGTCATTGTAAAACATTTATGAAAATAATAATTAGATGAGAAACTGTCTTGCTAGACCGTTATAGTTAGTGATTATGTCGAGAATATTGATCCGTAGGGAACATTGGTATATTATCGATAGCATGTTTCTGTTATTGAAAACATTTTTCGGCTGTTGAGAGGTTTGTTCTGTTTTTGAGGATATTTTTCGGCTGTTAATAGTTTTGCTCTCTTATTGAGGACATTGTTCCGTTATTGAGAAGTTTTTTTCTGTTGTTGAGGATATTGTTCGGCTGTTGCGAGGCTAGTACTGTTTTTGAGGACATTGTAGTGTTCTAAAAACACGTCTAAAAGATCCCCGATTTTAAAATAGGTAACCTTAATTTTTAAATACCAACGTACAGGGTGTAACATGACGTACATGTTGATTCCAGATTAATTTAGAGTAAAAAATGTTGGGTTTTATAATTATACCCATAAATGATAATGGATTGAATGGAGGAACACCTTTTAAAGAAACGCAACTACTAATGGTAAATACGTCGTATTCTCAAACCAGTTCGCCTACGGCGACCAGCGTGGCGTAATTTTACACTGGTCAGCGAGAGTGTGCCAATTTCTCCAACCCGTTTAATACGTAATGTTCAATAACGTGCAATAATGTCTTTCGATGGAAAATTTGACGTAGCCTTTAAGCTGCGCAATTATAAAATATAACTTCAAATTTAAAAAAAAACATTTTTTTATTAGAAAAGTTCGCTTCATGTTTTATATCTTGTCGTTTAATCAAGGCGATTCGATCTAGAAGAGCACAAAATTAATGAGCTCTGGTGCAGTGTCATTTTCAAAAAAGTTTCTCTAAAAGTTTATTAATGACAATGCAACTAATGTCAGGTCTTTCTTTCCATCACGAGCTACGAAATACCCATTTAATATCATAAATGAGAAAAGAGAGACGATCAGAAATTTGCCTTTCCCATGAACACCGTTATAAAACTCAAACAAAAAACATAACGAAACACATTTTAAACATATAATTATTAATGCAATGCACTACGTCGTGTAATGTTTTAATTGAGCCACTTTCAATAACTACCCTTACGTAGATGGCGATAAGGTTTAAATTCCCGCTTAACACCATCCGCCTGTTTTGATTTATGCAAGAAAAAAACATGGCCAAAAAGTGCCTTTTTTTATTTTGTGGATGTTCAGACATAAATATTTAATTTTTTTTCGATCATTTTATAAATAACTTAATTTTCCACATTATACAATAAAATCATAACCGAAAATGGGTTCGTAAGAAGGAGATTTTGAACTTTAAAGCAGTTTTCATAGGCATTTACATTATTTTTTTCTGGGTTTATAAAAAGACTTATCTAAAAAATACTCGATTATTTCAAAGGCCAAGATGTATTCTACTCGCAGTATTTGATAAAAGCATCTGAAACATTTCTAGGGGACCAAATTTTCAAACCAAAAACACATGATTTTGCATTACTATGTATGCCATCGCCTTAATTTACAAAATAATTTTGATGGATTTTTTATAGCTTGTCTGAATAGTTCCCAGAAGTTACTGAACCGGAGTTTTTATTTTTATTTTATTTTCTTTAGAAAAAAACACTCATTTATATATTCAGCATAAACAGCAATTATTTACAATATTAGACCAATATGTTTCCATTAATTCTAGTAGTTGATTCAATATTTACACCTATACAATATAAATGACAAAGAAATATAAAGAATAAACATTATAAGGAATTACAAAATGTTATAAAAACAATTAAAGACAGTCAGTAATAATACAGTTTTTGCATGAGTATAATAAAAACAATAAAATAAACTAAGATGATAGGATTATTTTAAAATAAAAAATTAAGTTATTAGTTTAGTAAGTTGCATTTTATATGTTTTCAAATTACACTTGAAAATGTGTACATCTCTAGAGGCATTGTGAGTTTTACAGATAAGTCCTATTAAAGAGTTTTGCGCATATTTGGCTTTACAGAGTGGTGTTCTAAATAAATCGTTCGATCTGGTGTTGTGTTTCGGATAACGAAATGCAATATTTTCTAGCAGATATGATAAATCAACAAGACTGTTCACGATTTTGTATAAGTATAGGGCATCAGAAATTTGTCTGCGTTTATATAAAGCGGTAGGGTCAAACCGATGATCGCTAAAGCGATAGGATAGATGTTTAATTAATTTGGATTGAATATTTTCAATACGATCAATGTATGTTTGATATTGAGGATTCCAAATGACTGAGGCAAACTCGAGTTGTGACCTTACATATGACATATAGAGCAAAATTAGTGTTTGTGCTACAGTGAAAGGCTTTGCAATGCGTATAATAAATCCCAATTGTTTATAAGACTTTTCTAAAACAAGTTGAATATGGTCCTTAAATAACATTTTAGAATCTAGCAGTACTCCAAACTTGCAGTACTCTAGGAATTACACACAAACACAGAGACACACCGCCGAAGGGATTTAAATTTTAAGTCCGTTTGCACACGTTACAAGACGCTGCCTGTTAGTCTTAAGTGATAATAATAATAAACTATATTGTATTTGAGATACTTGTCAAATGTGTATTCTATTAGATTACATAAAACATGCGATTATATTGATACGCGATGAGCCGTAATAGCGCTTCTTTCGAGTGTGTAAAAATAATCCAACGATTTAATTGAAAAATATACATATGTATTTGTAAGATATAAAAATTTATCTCTTAATTTGTTTTCAACCGTGAAAACCTTTGTTACGGAAATTTTGAAAAAACGAAAGATAAATGAATACCTGATTTAAATAATGTACTAAGTGCCTAAAATGTTTAAAGTATTTATTTTAATACATGGTTTTTTTAAATACAAATCCTTGAAGAAATGTAAATAAATAAAATGTATACAACTTAACTGTTTTATTAAAGATACAGTTAACTTTGTTTCGAATTTATAGAAGTCATTACGTGCCACGATGCATTTCACAAAAGATTTTAATCCTTAAATAGTAAAAATAAAATGTTACTAGATCATATGTTAAAAAGTGTTAGTATTAATAGCACAGTCCATGGATAGGATAGACTGTAGGATATGAGAAACTGAAACGATTTTAGGCTTCCTAAGACAAATTTATCGGCAACACAAAACATCATTTATCATAAAATTAAAGGATGTTACAGACTCCATTCATTTCATAAAGATTTACATTATAAACTTTAGCAAAGTTGTAATTATGATTATTGTTAAGGCTATAATTAAAGCCATGTTGAAGATGTTATCACCATATATATTTACATTTTCTATTAATTATTTTTTGTAAAATTATTAGCTCACCATGATGTGAGCTAACTTAAGATTAATAAATAAATAAATTGTCGTGGTAAAAGTAGAAATGTTGTACGTGAGTTTTTGAATGCTTATACGAGTCGTTCATTTGAATCTAGTAATCACAATTTGTTAACAGCACTTTTTAGCACCTTTACTAATTTAAACGTATAATATTTAGATGTAAAATGCATACGAATTTATTTATTTATCAATATTCATTACGAAAGTGGCAAAACCAAATTTAACGGAATGACAAATTACTTGAGCAACTTTTCGATCTAATAATGCAATAATTAGCATCTTTAAATATCACCCAGACTGAATTCTAATGAAAAGTCATAAATTTGGTAATTACAAGGAAAATATCAACTTCGGAAACCTAAAGAAGTTTTGCCGCATTCTTAAAATATATTTTATTCTATATTTTTTTAACCGCTGTAACCAGATACAGAATTAAAAACCCTGCATAACCTTGCGGCAAACAAAATCTGTAGTGATTTTATTTGTCATGAAATCTTTCATAATAGTTTTCTCCCTCCCACAAAACGAACCTCTACAAAAACCAAAGTTAACTTCTTCCTTATAAAAAATACCTTCATAATCTTATCCACAAAGAAGATATAGGCCCCGAAGTAAATGGTTTCCCAAGAGGCCTTCTTTGTGCAGTTAGTATGTAAGAAAGGTTTTTGGTGGTACGCCTGCTTGTTGAATGCGTAAGAGCGAGATGACTGATAGGGGTATAAAAGATGACGGATGCATCCGCTCGCGCTCTTTACCAAACCGACAGCTCAGAGATAAGACGTAGACAATCCGCACTTAATTGTTAATAAATCATTATATTGGAACACGCGTTCTATTATTGTGTTCCCACCAAGTCTGTAAATAACAGTTTAACAGTTATTTAACAGTGGCGCAGCCGGTAGGTAATGATGATTGTAATGAAATGAAAAGATTTTAAATGATCATACTTAAGTTTGTGGCTATATGTGGCCCATCTGAAGTACAACATTCTTTATATTATTAAAGATTGCTTACCGGAAAAATTAACACGATTCCCGGTATGTCCACCTTACAGATAATAGCTTTAACAGCTACGTTCAACACAAAGGTCGACCAATTTTATCGGTTAACTTAGTCAATATTGCGCAATATATGACAGATATTTTATGTAACCTATTATGTAACTATGAGGTAATGACAAAATATTTGGATAAAGTATTGTGGAGTCCATTTCATTCGGTCACCAAATCTGGTGATGTACCGGAGAGTGAGTTCAGGGTCCGAGCTGTCGAAATGTGATTTTTGAGAGAAGTGGCTTAAATTACAAAATGGGATCGATTAGGAAGCGAGACGATCGTTTGACGATCTGTTTATCATCAAACACCTGCTTCACCCTTCATAGAAAAGACGCAAATGTACGAAGGCCCTTCTCCCACTGTTATGATGCAGGGCTAGACTCTTTTTGTTTTAATATTTTATTCATTAATTTGTTCTGCATCATCACATTTATCCTCGCCGATTCTCTAACCTAGTTAGGAACTGGGCGATTGTCGCTGGTATTGGTTTTGGTAAAATTTCGAATCATAATTTAAAATTTAACATCTGAACCGGGCGGAAACAAAAATCACTTCTTGGCTGGACAGTCAACGTGTGGGTTCGTGGACTGTACAGACGATGGTCGCAGTGCTTTTCGTTTTTGAATAATTAATTGTACCGAATGTAATTCCCCTTTTTGTCGCCGATGAGTGCGATTTTGCTTACGGGCACGGCGGTAAACGTTTTTGTGACCGAAAAATAACCATTCCCGAAGTGGGTAATAGTGATTTCGCTGGACGGAAGTTGTTACGGACGGACCACGCGACCGCCGTTATACGATTGAACGGGAATCCGTAAAGTAACGGTCAATCCTGCGTAGGATTGGATCATACGCGATTTATATTTTGTGCCATGCATGGCTGTCAAGCGGGAACTTCGTTCTTTTTGATTTCTGGAGTTTGAATCCCGACATCGCACGTGTTCGACGGGCCGAGAAAGAGCCCTATATATGGGTTGCAGCATCCCCAGGAACGGCTACGGGCCGAGAAAGAGCCCTATGTATGGGTTGCAGCATCCCCAGGAACGGCTACCCGCTTATAGACAGCTGGAGTTTATGGATGTGGCCAGGAGGAGTATATCCACCTTTCCAGAAGACGGATCACGCTTCTACGGAGTTACGTCAGCCGCCGAATGGGTGTGCGGGACGTTCCGTCGCTTCTCCCATCAAGAAAAGCAGTGTTCGGCATTAGAAAACGCGATGTTCGGCACCCGTAGTTTAGATACAGATAGCTAAAAACTGGTCGGTCTTTGGGGTAAGTCAAAATTATATAATTCTGTTAATCTGTTGAGCTAGGGCTCATCAGCAAAATGTCCAAAAGGTTTCCAATACATGTAATATCAATCCATGCACCGCCTTTTATTTATGTACATTGAGATACCTTCCTAAAAAAAGAAACTATCATGACACGCGACCTTGGTTGCGAACTTTCACACCTGAGATTATTGAGTATAAACATTCTAGATGATTAATTCTAACCTAGATTGGCGCGTTCTACCGAACAAAGTTTATACAATTATTATTATTTGTACCCTGGGTCAAACCCACTTAACACCACACGGGGATACTTAAGTATCTGATTCTTCTTGTTTCGTATGGTGGGGGAATGAATGGAGAGGGCATTCGTTGACCACATGCGATACTCGTGTTGCTCACTCACTTCGATCCGACACTTGTCGAAGCATACATGAAACCCGCATCGTCACCAATCATCGTTGAATTCTCGAAACTTCAAAACTAGAATACTTTCATGTCCTCACTATCAACTAAACAGTTGCTACAGCTGTCATTTTTATATCCAGTAATTATTTGTTGACGGTATTGTTACTAATATTGATCTAAAACTCCTGTATTGTTACAAAATGTCTGACACAAGTGATGTCATGTTACGACAAGAGCGAAAACAACCTTTCCAGACTGGTCGCGAGAGACTGGCGTCGCCGATGGATTTAAAAAATGTCGGAAAACGTGCGCCTGTGTGTGCACAAAACTCTTAGCAAACGTATGGCGGTAGTCGCCAAGATACTTGGTACATCGAGTATCGGATACTTGCGTATCTCTGTGATAAAAGGGCTTATGAATGCCAGAAGACTGACATCTGCTCAACTATTGTTTTAAATTTATTATCATGATAAACAACTGCAGAGTTTGAGGAGAGCCTGGGTCTGCAATGGACGAAGGCTATTGAAGTAGCACATGAAATGGACGTCTGGAGGCGCTTTGTCGAGGCGATCGGTTTTAAACCCGAATAGGACAATGGGAAGAAGATTAAAGCATTTAAACTCGGGCGAAGCCGGGAAGTAACCACTAGTTGAATAGGAAACTTATAAAACACGTGTTGTTTACAACCATGATACTGTTATTATCGTTACAACATAAAATAATACGCCACAGTGATTCTATTCAGAGTGGATGACCTTTGTGAGAAAACTTAGTACGATTAGAAAACATAATTAAAGTCTATGCTGTGGAATACGTCATGTAATGGCAGATATTTTATCATAACAAACCATCAATATGCAATACTTATAATAATTATTAAACATTGGTTTACATGCACTATGGCGAAACATGCACTTCAAATGACAAAACATATTGATAGTAACTACAGCATTTCTTACACTGATAATTTTCCGCTACGTAATACTAGAAGTCGGGATTTATTTCAGTGCAGAAATTCTGGGAATAGCTACCATATGTATTCCTCATTCCCCAGAATATTAATTCAGGAAAATAATTATGACCAGTCAGTGGACATCTTCAATTAATGCGAGACCGTTCAGTAATGTATAATACTGTATAAATTAACTATTCCTATATTTACGTCCCCAAAGAGGACATCAATAAATAAAAAAATAAAACATAGAATAAAAATTGTGCACTATCAATAGCTATAATAGTGACATTATTGATTTTGAATTTATTTTTAGTTTTGAAGTAAATTTTTTAAAAAGTCATCGGAGACCAATATTTTCATTTTCGTTGTAACTCCAAATAATGCCAGGAATCACTGTTTAAAGTAAGTCAAGTATGTTCCATAACACCCAGTATTGTATTGTTATGACATTTTAACACGTATTATTTTGTAAGTGATGCAATATTACTTTTTTGAAAAAATATATATAAAAGGGAGATAAGGCATGGAAGCGTGCCGACTGTCACTGAATCATCCATCAAAACCGCGTAGCTAATGAAAGTTATGCATTTGGTCGATCGGTAGAAACAAATAAAAGCGATTTGCAGTAGTATGGGTGAACGATTTTGGCGACACTGTGTGTGCAGTTTTATACTAAGAATGGTTCATGGCCAATCTCCTTTCTTTCTTTTATCTATAGTTGAAATCTATGATTGTGTTTTTATATGAAACGATTTATTACTTCAGCAAGCAAGCGTGTTGCTTAGGGTTATAAATGTTTACTATTGAAGTAAAGTTAATGTAGTTCACCTTTTTACCGACTGTCATACGTGTCAAAAGCATGAACTAATTATGCAAAACGACGAACGTGTCATATTCACATGTTGTCTGTATTCTACACAAAGGTACATGTGTGCGTAATGTGCATTCAAGTAAAGACTCGTTTGTGTTAGTGTCGAAATAGGCGGTGCCTTTCGGAACAAATCACAAATAAAAATCATATTATGTTGGCTTTCTTTCATGCAATTTCGTGCGGTCGAATAAAATATGATTTTATGATGAAATCAATTTTGTAATATTATCCAGTAGTGGCTTGCAGTATGCATACATGAATCGCCTATTTGGATTGGTAAGATAGGTAATCCTACAGCAGCGTTGTCATTCTTAGCGAAAGTTGTTGCTTAAGTGTTGTGGTATCTTTAAAAAAAATCATTGTTTTACTACTGCTTACCCCAATTAAAAACTCTGTGTACGCCACTGCATATATCTGAATATATAAATATGATTATTAACAGAATAATAAACTCACCCAATCGAAGATGGAATCGTATGGATTAGCGAAGAAAATGTACAGTCCCGAACACAATCCCAAAATTCCGGCAATGAAGAGCGTCACGATTCCTGAAAAATAAAAGAAACACTTTAATTCACACAACAAATAATATTGTGATGTCGCGCAATTTGATTTCACCCACACAATAATTAGGGTTGTGTGTATTGCTGCATATAATTTATACATTTCCTATAATGATGTCCTTGCAAAACGTCACTGAGAAACAGCATTTTGTCTTGCTTACTTAAGTGATGCAGTAGTCTAAATAAATGGGCTTCATTCTACGAATCACAAAACCATTCAATAAACCTTTTACACTTGAACTACTTTATATGGCATACGTAAAATCTCATCTCGAATTTACATCTGTCATTTGGAATCCACAATACCAAACTTATATTAACTGAATTGAAAATATTCAAACAAAATTCCTGAAACACCTGTCGTATCGTTTTGAAAATCATCAATGTAATCCTATTACTCTTTACAAACGAAGAAAAAAATTTGACGTACTGTTTCTGTACAAAATTGTGAACTGCCTTATTGACTCCCCAGCCCTGTTAGAAAGGATTGCATTTCATTGTCCTGAACGCAATACCAGATCAAATACCTTATTTTATATAAAACATTTCAAATCGAAATACGCACAAAATTCCTTGCTCGGGCGTATCTGCAAATCTTATAATGCCTTAAGCGATATTGACATTTTCCACTGTACCCTTAAATCGTTTAAAATCAAATTAACCTTACTATGTACCTAACTTAAAAATATTACTTCTGTATTGTTTAGTATTCTCTTTTTAATCATTTTTCACACACAGTATGTACTTTATTACTTTTAATTAATTTCTAGCTTTTATAAATATTATAAATGGAACTTAACTGGTTTAAATCATGTTCTATATTTTATGTTCAATTATTTTTTTGTAAAACTGTATGTTTCCTAAATAAACTAAAATAAAAAAGGTCGTACGTGACATCGTCGAATTGGTTGGTATTTTGAGTCTTTTTCGTTTTCATGTAAGACTTTGAGGAAGGAGGAAGGAAGATTTTTCGTAGATGACGTAAGTACGACTTCTCTCTGGGACTACCATAACAAGTCATTGGTTATCAATGTGGTATTTTGATTATATTTTAAACACAAAGTTTTCTAATTAATGTTACTGGATTTTACTTTTCGTCGAATAATGAGTTTTAAACATTTTTTAAGTATTCATGCAAAGTAGCGTCATCATAATTTTCTTGCGCAGACCCATGAAAAATCACGGGATAGTCATAGATACGCTTTTGCGAACTGATATCTCATTCCACTATTATTACGCGAGTAGCAGTGCGCGGGGACTGGATTCGTTAATTTCCGGTCTTTCGGCAAAATCTTTGGAAGTATAAATTTGTCTAATTGGAGGTAAACAAGTAGAACCATTTTTATCGACTCGTGTCTCGTCTAAATATAATACATCAATGGGGATAGTCTGAATTACCGTCAAGTCAGTTCTAATTTTTAAAATGGCAATTAAAATTATTTCTGTCAAAAATATCAAATTATAGATAGGTACTTTATCGCTTCTCTAGTTTGGCAAAAAAAACACTTCGAATTTAAAAATGAAAATAAAAAAATTATTAAATATTCTAGAAGCAATAGGAATCAGAGGAAATCTACTAAATTTGTTTAAAAATTATCTATCTAATAGACATATCTGTGTAAAAATATTTGAAAAACTGAGTGGGAAAAAAAATATGTACGCCGGTGTCCCGCAGGGGTCAATTTTGGGACCCACCCTTTATATAATATTTGTATCAATAATGAGTAAACTATTCTCACATGTTAAACACTTTGTATATGCTGACGACACGGCACTGGTCATATCGGATGAACAATTATATACTGCGATTAAATATATGCAAGAAGACTTTATATCTCTGATTAAATGGTGTCATGACGTAGGATTAATTATAAATACAAAAAAAACCAAACTGATGCACATAAGATCTCCACATGCAAAAGTTTCCATCATGCCTGAAATAATTTCTCATAACTTTACCTGCATCCATCAAAATATTGTGCAGCCCTGCTCATGCGAAACGATTGAGCTAGTAAATGAACGTTTATTTGGGCGTGACTGTTGATTGCTACTTTAAATGGGACATACAAATACACAAAATTTGTAAACGGCTGCGGGCGATAGTGGGTAGAATATACAAATTGAAGTGTTTCGTTCCTGTGAATACCTTAAGAATTATTTACATGTCACTCGCGGAATCAACTTTAAGATATGGAATAACCACTTGGGGACATTCTTGCAAAACAAATTTAAATTACGCACAATCAATACAAAATTCTATCGTTAAATTACTAGTTTAAAAAAATATTTTTTCGCAAAGACATTTCACTTTTGTATCAAAATTTAACAGTTTTGCCGGTGCAGGCCTTATTGTGTTATAAAAAATTGATTCAGCACATATCTGACTCTGAGTATAAGAGGAAAGTTGAACATGGGCACAATACTAGGTTCACAAAGAATGAAGGCATGCTTGTACCTAAACATAATAATAAATACAGACAGCGAACCCTTGAGTATAATGTGCCTAAAATATATAATATGCTACCTGGTAATATTAAGAAATGCGAATTTCCAAATAGAGTCGGATATTTGCTGAAAACATGGCTACTAGGTAGAAATAATTTGTATTAGGCGATTTAATGTGTAAGTTTATTGTTATTGTATAAATTAAGGTCTAAGTTGTAATCTGTAAAAAGTTTTAATAAAAATCCTGTTTGACAAACTACTTAACTGTAGTTTAACGGGATATATATGAAATAAATAAAAATAAAATTTAAAAAATCGGAGTTACAGACAGAGGCACATGTAAAATAAGAATTTTCAATATACGTGTCACATAAATATATTTAATACATATTTCATATATCGAGTGACGCTCTCTTCAAGGAATTTAATGTACTAGATCTCCGACAGTGCTATATAAAAAAAATTGTAATCCATGTTCATAAAAATAAAAACAAAATGAAAACAGCCGAACACAAACATCAAACCAGAAGTAAGGGAAGAAATAACCTTTCCGTTCCAACAAGCAACAGAGCGGCTTATCAAAAAATATTCTCATATCTCGGTCCTAAAATATATAATAAAATCCCCTCTCAGCTAAAACTGTGTGAATTGTCATCCTTCGGTCCAAGAGTGACAAAATGGTTGTTGGATCTAGGCAGGACTGATTCCGAAATGATACTAAAAAATGTAATTTGAAATCACGAACGCCTCTATGTATCTTTATGTATCCTTTTTATGTATCTTTTTATGTATCTTCGTTTTAACATACTTATTTTAGCTAGTCTTAAATCCTGTATTCGTCTAGGATAACTTTGACTGTCCTGAAACGGGAATCCTTCCTAGTTGGACAGTCAAAATCATAAAATGTAATCAATATTATATTAAAAAAAATATATATATATAATTAAAATCCCATTTCACTTTAGAAGCTTTTGAATCCTGTATCGCACGGAGAAAACTAACTGATACAAAATATAGCTAATTTATTGAGAATCTCTTCAAATTATTCGTTATCATGTTAAAAGCGGGACTGTAGGCCCTAAACGAATGAATTAATAGGTGTATTAACGTGAAGTTGGAACATAAAAATCATTATATATTCGCATTTTATCATAATATATTAACAGTAGGTGCATGACCACGTGTTCCGATATATTCAGAAAGAACTAACATTTTATAGGGGACGCGCCTTACTGTCGCAATTTTAACAGGATTTTGATAAATCATCAATACTCATTTTTCTCCGTGCGTGCACTTATTATCGATGATAATTTCTTTACTAATTTTAATTCAAATTTCGAATACGCGTGTTCCTATCATATAGATGTCACCTGTGACAGTTAAAAACGGGTTATTTAAAAAAACAGCGCACTCTGTTGGACGTAAAAGTTACACGCGGTATTGATTTTAAAACACAGCTAGTTATTGAATAATATTGTTATTTAATTACTAGCTTTATTTTTATGTTATAAATAATATATATGAAGCAAACATAATTACGGCAAATTTATGTTTGCGTTAGAAGAATCATCATGGGTCGCTTGTGACAGCATCGCACACAATGGTTTCCGCGTTATTATCAGTGACACAATCACAATTTACGATGGCCACACTTTACTTGAATATCATCACATAATCAATATTATTATCAGCAAATCATTATTATCACAGGATTGGCTTCGGATTGCGGAGGCTCAATTACCATAGAAGTTGCAAGATATAATGTACCTCTCACTCCAGAAGACAGGTGGAAACGTGAGTGGCAATCGGCCGACGTGAGTAATGCCCATCTCGTGCCCGCTGCATTCATTCCCCGGCGGGATTCGTGGGGTCCACAGGGCGACGCCTGAGGCGCTAGACTGACCAACTAACCTGGATTTTCTCCTCTGATTCCCCCACCATACGAAGGAAGAATATATGCAAGATGTAATGGACAAACAATGGCTATTTTTACACTTTACCATTGACAGCATAGGCAACGTCAATTTTAAATTTAACATCCCTTTGAATCACGTAAATAATATATATTTTTGGAATATTTTAATGACCTAAACCTCAAATTGTAATTTTTTCTTACATGTGAAACCGCACAAGAGTCCCAACTGCTCCCAACCTTCTGGAGCCAGTGAGACCAAGTCATTCCCAATTGTGGTATGTTGTGAGGCTGAAAGTATCGGGAAGGGGAAGCAGATGGGGAAGAGGAGGGTGAGGTATTAACTGGCTATTCAGATCTGGTCATCCAATAAGTCTAAAGCCATTCGTTTAAATTTTGAATGGTTGTCTTAAACCAGGGCGATATTGAGACCATTTTTCACTCTGTAACGAGCCGCAAATATACAATATATTATGTGAGTGAGTTTTGAAATAACACAAATAAAATTTACTTGCGCACGCAGGGACTTGATCTCACGACCTCCAGCTTGCTAGTCAAAAGCTTTACCCCTCGACCAAGAAGCCCATCAATTTAATCAAGACAATATTAAGGACTCTCAAACGAACAATAAAGAAGAAGACATAAAAGAATCTGCCGCATCTAGGAATTGAACCCAGGACCTCTTCCTCGCCGGAGAAGTACTCTTATCACTGAGCTAATTCAACCATATCAACTTTCCTCATTGTAAACTGTTTCGTACTTCCCCTGAGAGCTACCAACATTATTTTAATTTTAAATTCAATAGATGTCGCACAATAAAATTAAAACAGATGCATTTATCCAAGACACTATCTAGATTGCATTTAGTTCGGGTAGAATGTTACAATCAGTGGTCAGAGTTCTTCTCAGGCAAGTTAGATATCCTGGGTTCAATTCCCTATCTTTTATGTTTCACGTTATTCGTTGGAGAGTCGTTAATCTTATCTTCAATGATTACATAAATATGTTATTACTTGCCGTTAATGAATATTGTTAATATTCCAACTTTAGAAAAACAGGCGAAAAATAAACGACCTAACAACATTTTGATTAAAAAAAATTAACTCTAAATTCGATTGTTCTGAACTCCTGCATTAAATCAATCTACGCATACCCAAACAAACAACCACACAGACATTTTACATTGCGTATATCTCATTCCAACTTCCAACTATGGTTTGCATTCCCCAATACAACGTTTGCACAGTGTTTGTAACAAATATTTTTTAAATATGTGGATGTTTGACAATAATTTGAATTCTGCAAACACAACTAATTATTTCTACCTATATGTGATTTCAGATATTCACGGCCAAAAAAACTTCATGCGCTACCTTCTTCTTTAGCCATCGTTTCGTACAGCATTACAGTGTTCATCATCAGGGAAAATGTGTAAAGATTGTGGTGAAGTGTGTGCTTATGTATGTCCTGTTTTTATTCGACCATTTTGTTTGTACGTTCTGTTTCCGGTTCAAGATGGTCGACGTTTATCTGAAAATATATAAATGAAGCCCTGACGCCATATTACAAAAATCTTTTATAGAATACTAAAAAAATTAAAATACATTCAATTAAGTTTCAAAAAACGGTTCAAAACGGAAAATTACTGGCACGAAAATGTGACGACTCACTAACTGAAATGAAAAATCACAATGACCTTGAAAGTAAAATAGTGTAAAAAAGCCATTTTTCTTTAACCGTCTACAATACGATACACTTTTTTTTTCAAAACAAATACATTCCCGGGTTACGAATAACCTGACAATATTTGAAAATCTCCCACATCTCACCACAGTAAGCTGAAAATGTTGCTTGTGTTGTGATGGAGGACTTAGCCAGCCGAGGAATTGAACACACAACGCCTGGGTGGGACCCAAACGCGATGTCAACTCGGCCACCGACCGGTCGAAATTAACACATTTAACAGAAATGGATTCATAGCTGATAGCGAATTTGATAAGCCTTCTCCCGATGCCATCACAATTTCAACAACACGAGAAATTAATGACTTCATAAAAAACAACAAAAAAAACATCAAAAATACTCTACCAGAATATACGAAGCATCAACAAAAATTTCATTGGGCTGACGGTGATGCTACAGTAACTTGACGAGGATATATACATCATCATACTAACAACGAGTGTAGCATAAAAAAAAAGAAACATTATTACCAAAACACCTGGGTTATAACTCCACGCAACATAGACATCAGAATGATGGAGTGATATTTTTTTATTAAAATGAGATCAAAGAAATCGTAAAGGAAAATCAACGCAGAGACGCTAACTGTTTACTCATAAAGCATTAATAATGACATCTTGATATTCAGGATGTACAGATCACCGTCTACAAGATACGTTTCTTGCTTTTCTTCCCTCCGTGGATTATGAGCTAACCCAACTACGAAATGTTCGGAATGTGTACCTAATTGGGGGCATCAACATTAACATACTAAATACTGGACAGAATCACCTACAATGTGAAGACTATCGCTACATCTTCTGCTACATCATAGACTGATCAGTGCTGTTAATATATCAACAAGATTAGGATGTTTTTTGTTGTTTGTTTTTGGGGTGTTATGCCGTGTTGCGCTAACTCCTTCTTTAGCCGACGTTTCGGACAGTGTTGCAGTGTCCATCATCAGGGCAGATCCGGTAGAACCGAAGATATGTAAAAAAAAAGATTAGGATGATATAATGAAGATATTCAGAATGTATCTGTCTCCTGTATCGATCACATCATGATAAAAACAAACAAAGCATTGCGGTACCGCTGTTCACTATTCCAATATTACTGACCACTTCACACTACTACTCACTATTCAACTTCAAAACACACAAACATACATTAAAAACACATCAGTCAAAAGTAGAATTAATATTAGCAAGTTAAAGGATTTATTAAAATTTATAGATTGGGGTGAGCTACATAAAATTAATGATTTTGAAGATTGCTGGAGTTCATTTACAAACACTGTCCAAATAAATATTTAAAATTGCTCAGAATCGCTCACAATACAAACTCCACACAAATGTTAAATCAAAAACCTTAGATTTCTAAAAAGTGTAAGAACTGGAGACAAATTACACTTGAAAACTAAAAAAAATCCACTTGATCTTGAAAAACATGTGCTCCAATATTCTAAAATTTGATAGAGGTAACTACTACAATCATCAGATTCAAAACTGTAATAACAACGCTAAGCTTGATCGGAAAATTATTAAGGAAATGACATGCAGTAACAACAATAAAAACAGTGATATATCCGAACTTGGTAGACAAAGCAAAAATTAAATATGAAAGAGAATTGAAAGGAAATCGTTCATTTTGATAACGAATATTTCTCCAACGTAGTTCTAATTTAGTTTAAAAAATCACTCAAACTCTTTGTACTGATAATGAGAATAACAACGCACTTCCTAATAATATCACATTTAAATTAAATACAATCTCGGCAGATGACATTAAAAACATTGCAGATTAAATGAAATTGAAACTCACTTCAGGATCAGATGGCATTTTAATGAGAATAATTAAATCAACTACCTTAACTTTCTCCTTCTTCCCTAACTACCCCAACCACTTTACCTTATAAACAAATGTATCAAGGATGGAATCTTTCCTACAATGCTTAAAATGGGATCTGTTATACCAATCTTTAAAACCGGCAATAAAGCAGATATAAATAACTATAGACCAATAACAATATTGAATAATCTTTCAACAATAGTATATTAACAGTAGGTGCATGACCACGTGTTCCGATATATTCAGAAAGAACTAACATTTTATAGGGGACGCGCCTTACTGTCGCAATTTTAACAGGATTTTGATAAATCATCAATACTCATTTTTCTCCGTGCGTGCACTTATTATCGATGATAATTTCTTTACTAATTTTAATTCAAATTTCGAATACGCGTGTTCCTATCATATAGATGTCACCTGTGACAGTTAAAAACGGGTTATTTAAAAAAACAGCGCACTCTGTTGGACGTAAAAGTTACACGCGGTATTGATTTTAAAACACAGCTAGTTATTGAATAATATTGTTATTTAATTACTAGCTTTATTTTTATGTTATAAATAATATATATGAAGCAAACATAATTACGGCAAATTTATGTTTGCGTTAGAAGAATCATCATGGGTCGCTTGTGACAGCATCGCACACAATGGTTTCCGCGTTATTATCAGTGACACAATCACAATTTACGATGGCCACACTTTACTTGAATATCATCACATAATCAATATTATTATCAGCAAATCATTATTATCACAGGATTGGCTTCGGATTGCGGAGGCTCAATTACCATAGAAGTTGCAAGATATAATGTACCTCTCACTCCAGAAGACAGGTGGAAACGTGAGTGGCAATCGGCCGACGTGAGTAATGCCCATCTCGTGCCCGCTGCATTCATTCCCCGGCGGGATTCGTGGGGTCCACAGGGCGACGCCTGAGGCGCTAGACTGACCAACTAACCTGGATTTTCTCCTCTGATTCCCCCACCATACGAAGGAAGAATATATGCAAGATGTAATGGACAAACAATGGCTATTTTTACACTTTACCATTGACAGCATAGGCAACGTCAATTTTAAATTTAACATCCCTTTGAATCACGTAAATAATATATATTTTTGGAATATTTTAATGACCTAAACCTCAAATTGTAATTTTTTCTTACATGTGAAACCGCACAAGAGTCCCAACTGCTCCCAACCTTCTGGAGCCAGTGAGACCAAGTCATTCCCAATTGTGGTATGTTGTGAGGCTGAAAGTATCGGGAAGGGGAAGCAGATGGGGAAGAGGAGGGTGAGGTATTAACTGGCTATTCAGATCTGGTCATCCAATAAGTCTAAAGCCATTCGTTTAAATTTTGAATGGTTGTCTTAAACCAGGGCGATATTGAGACCATTTTTCACTCTGTAACGAGCCGCAAATATACAATATATTATGTGAGTGAGTTTTGAAATAACACAAATAAAATTTACTTGCGCACGCAGGGACTTGATCTCACGACCTCCAGCTTGCTAGTCAAAAGCTTTACCCCTCGACCAAGAAGCCCATCAATTTAATCAAGACAATATTAAGGACTCTCAAACGAACAATAAAGAAGAAGACATAAAAGAATCTGCCGCATCTAGGAATTGAACCCAGGACCTCTTCCTCGCCGGAGAAGTACTCTTATCACTGAGCTAATTCAACCATATCAACTTTCCTCATTGTAAACTGTTTCGTACTTCCCCTGAGAGCTACCAACATTATTTTAATTTTAAATTCAATAGATGTCGCACAATAAAATTAAAACAGATGCATTTATCCAAGACACTATCTAGATTGCATTTAGTTCGGGTAGAATGTTACAATCAGTGGTCAGAGTTCTTCTCAGGCAAGTTAGATATCCTGGGTTCAATTCCCTATCTTTTATGTTTCACGTTATTCGTTGGAGAGTCGTTAATCTTATCTTCAATGATTACATAAATATGTTATTACTTGCCGTTAATGAATATTGTTAATATTCCAACTTTAGAAAAACAGGCGAAAAATAAACGACCTAACAACATTTTGATTAAAAAAAATTAACTCTAAATTCGATTGTTCTGAACTCCTGCATTAAATCAATCTACGCATACCCAAACAAACAACCACACAGACATTTTACATTGCGTATATCTCATTCCAACTTCCAACTATGGTTTGCATTCCCCAATACAACGTTTGCACAGTGTTTGTAACAAATATTTTTTAAATATGTGGATGTTTGACAATAATTTGAATTCTGCAAACACAACTAATTATTTCTACCTATATGTGATTTCAGATATTCACGGCCAAAAAAACTTCATGCGCTACCTTCTTCTTTAGCCATCGTTTCGTACAGCATTACAGTGTTCATCATCAGGGAAAATGTGTAAAGATTGTGGTGAAGTGTGTGCTTATGTATGTCCTGTTTTTATTCGACCATTTTGTTTGTACGTTCTGTTTCCGGTTCAAGATGGTCGACGTTTATCTGAAAATATATAAATGAAGCCCTGACGCCATATTACAAAAATCTTTTATAGAATACTAAAAAAATTAAAATACATTCAATTAAGTTTCAAAAAACGGTTCAAAACGGAAAATTACTGGCACGAAAATGTGACGACTCACTAACTGAAATGAAAAATCACAATGACCTTGAAAGTAAAATAGTGTAAAAAAGCCATTTTTCTTTAACCGTCTACAATACGATACACTTTTTTTTTCAAAACAAAGACATACATTCCCGGGTTACGAATAACCTGACAATATTTGAAAATCTCCCACATCTCACCACAGTAAGCTGAAAATGTTGCTTGTGTTGTGATGGAGGACTTAGCCAGCCGAGGAATTGAACACACTACGCCTGGGTGGGACCCAAACGCGATGTCAACTCGGCCACCGACCGGTCGAAATTAACACATTTAACAGAAATGGATTCATAGCTGAAAGCGAATTTGATAAGCCTTCTCCCGATGCCATCACAATTTCAACAACACGAGAAATTAATGACTTCATAAAAAACAAAAACATCAAAAATACTCCACCAGAATATACGAAGCATCAACAAAAATTTCATTGGGCTGACGGTGATGCTACAGTAACTTGACGAGGATATATACATCATCATACTAACAACGAGTGTAGCATAAAAAAAAAGAAACATTATTACCAAAACACATGGGTATATAACTCCACGCAACATAGACATCAGAATGATGGAGTGATATTTTTTTATTAAAATGAGATCAAAGAAATCGTAAAGGAAAATCAACGCAGAGACGCTAACTGTTTACTCATAAAGCATTAATAATGACATCTTGATATTCAGGATGTACAGATCACCGTCTACAAGATACGTTTCTTGCTTTTCTTCCCTCCGTGGATTATGAGCTAACCCAACTACGAAATGTTCGGAATGTGTACCTAATTGGGGGCATCAACATTAACATACTAAATACTGGACAGAATCACCTACAATGTGAAGACTATCGCTACATCTTCTGCTACATCATAGACTGATCAGTGCTGTTAATATATCAACAAGATTAGGATGTTTTTGTTGTTTGTTTTTGGGGTGTTATGCCGTGTTGCGCTAACCCCTTCTTTAGCCGACGTTTCGGACAGTGTTGCAGTGTCCATCATCAGGGAAGATCCGGTAGAATCGAAGATGTGTAAAAAAAAAAAAAAAGATTAGGATGATATAATGAAGATATTCAGAATGTATCTGTCTCCTGTATCGATCACATCATGATAAAAACAAACAAAGCATTGCGGTACCGCTGTTCACTATTCTAATATTACTGACCACTTCACACTACTACTCACTATTCAACTTCAAAACACACAAACATACATTAAAAACACATCAGTCAAAAATAGAATTAATATTAGCAAGTTAAAGGATTTATTAAAATTTATAGATTGGGGTGAGCTACATAAAATTAATGATTTTGAAGATTGCTGGAGTTCATTTACAAACACTGTCCAAATAAATATTTAAAATTGCTCAGAATCGCTCACAATACAAACTCCACACAAATGTTAAATCAAAAACCTTAGATTTCTAAAAAGTATAAGAACTGGAGACAAATTACACTTGAAAACTAAAAAAAATCCACTTGATCTTGAAAAACATGTGCTCCAATATTCTAAAATTTGATAGAGGTAACTACTACAATCATCAGATTCAAAACTGTAATAACAACGCTAAGCTTGATCGGAAAATTATTAAGGAAATGACATGCAGTAACAACAATAAAAACAGTGATATATCCGAACTTGGTAGACAAAGCAAAAATTAAATATGAAAGAGAATTGAAAGGAAATCGTTCATTTTGATAACGAATATTTCTCCAACGTAGGTTCTAATTTAGTTTAAAAAATCACTCAAACTCTTTGTACTGATAATGAGAATAACAACGCACTTCCTAATAATATCACATTTAAATTAAATACAATCTCGGCAGATGACATTAAAAACATTGCAGATTAAATGAAATTGAAACTCACTTCAGGATCAGATGGCATTTCAATGAGAATAATTAAATCAACTACCTTAACTTTCTCCTTCTTCCCTAACTACCCCAACCACTTTACCTTATAAACAAATGTATCAAGGATGGAATCTTTCCTACAATGCTTAAAATGGGATCTGTTATACCAATCTTTAAAACCGGCAATAAAGCAGATATAAATAACTATAGACCAATAACAATATTGAATAATCTTTCAACAATAGTAGAGAAAGTTACTAAGAAACAGCTAACTCAATATCTCGAAACAAACCTCATACTTCCGGAAAATCAATACGGCTTTAGAAAAAATATGGGAACTTTCGATGCCATCGCCGGTGTTGTAAATTGTATAAAATATAGTCTCGATAACTGTAATAAGTGTATCAGCATATTTTTAGATCTATCTAAGGCCTTCGATACAATTGATCACACGTATCTTCTAGAAAAGCTCAAAAAGATTGAAATCTTAGGACGTGAACTGAATCTCTTAAAGCTATATGATTCAAAATAGATTCGAACTAGTAGTTTAGAAGCGCAATACCCGTATATTAGAACTATGATGTTTACACAGAGAAACTTACTAATATAAAATAATGTTAATTTACTAAAAATCTGGTCAAAATATTCGTTTTCCTGTTAAAAATGGGACTGCAGGCCTATAACGAATTGAAAGAGTTTCTAACAAAGTATTAGTCAAAAGCGAATATTTTATGAGGACAGCGTAACACGTTCTCATACAAATTCTGAAATTGATATTGACACACTGATATTTTCGCATTCCGTCATAACATATATTAGGAAAAGAACACGTGTTCCCAATATATTCTGAATGACTATTATTTTGGCAGGAAGTTGACATGGTGTCACTTTTTAACAGGATCATTTTTCTCCGGATGCACCTGCATTTTCCATGATAATAAACAATTATGAAATGCGGAAATATTATAATTTTTAAGAACACGTGTTCCGACATCGTGTTAAAACACCATTTCATTAGTTAACGTTAACGTTTTTTGTTCTCCGTGTATTTTTCTTATTAAAAAATTGTTGCACTTTAATAAAAAATGTAACTGTTCTAATATAAACGACGCTAGCCGTTTAGAGCCATATACGCAAAGATATTAGAAGAACGAGATAATATGCTATGTTGGCCGCCGGACCGTAGCCGGAGTACTACCTAATTAGGGTACTTTGAATACTATCGGGACGTGTACGCACAGAAATCTGTTCTATGTATTAGTGCGGATACCTTAGCGTAAGCGAAGGTGTGCAGTAGTATTGGTGAAAAAAACCGGCGACACTGGGCAAAACAATTCCGCACAGTATGAACTGCTCATAGCACATCTCGTTCTTCTAATATCTTTGCATATACGAGTATAAATACGCGGGACAATGCGGGAATGATCGTGTCAATGTGTCGTTAAGATGACTACAGTATCAACAACAATACCATTAACCTTGCTGAATCAAGTGTCACCGAGAACACAGAATCCGTTGCCTTGCATTCAATAACTACCTTATTCTGGGACGGACTATACACCCTTTACGCCATTTCCATTTTCTATGGATAATATTATATAAGTCACTTCACACCAAAGATAATAGAAAAAAAAGACGGGCCATGAATCAATTATTAGTATGAAACTGCGCGTACAAGAGTATCACCAATATTGTTCACACATTACTGCCTACAGCAAATCGCTCAACGGCTTTTCAGACCAAATTTGAAAAAATCAGTGGCTAGGCGGTTAATATTATCTGTTTAATATAATTTTAAATGCATTGAAACGAAGTCCCAAATGGTTAATAAGCTTGTCGAAAAAAATTGGCAAAAAGAAAAAAAAACATTTTCCAAGTTTTATTGATACCATATATATATTGTACCAGTTTACCACTTATACACCTTGTACAGTTTAACATCTTCATCTTTGTATGCATTTTGTACTGCACAAACACTGTGTCGTAGTTGTAAATAACGTAGGTACATTCATAATTATTGCAATTTCATACTTTTTTTCATACAAAACGTCAATTTGGATTTGAAGCTAAAATACTGGTCTAAACTGAATAATTATTTTTTTAATCAAAAGTTATGGCAAATATCTGTAATGGAAGTGTTACTACTTAATTTATTTGAGTTAAATTATAAAATAAAGGCAATTAAAATATTATTTTTTATACGATTTTAGAGGAAACTTTGAGTTTTTTTTACGGTTAATGGTAATTATTAAAGAAATTATCTTATCGCAATTTACTATTTGGGGATTGGGTAAGGAGATGAATGAAGGAGGTTGTGAGGTCACATCGTTTATTGAGTTAGTGTAGTAGCGAGAGATGACTCGAAATGGGTCGGTGGATGTAGTCAGCGGCGACTTCCCAGGTCGAAGATCGACATCAGATGTAAGTGGCGATGATGGTGGTAGTGTGGTCAAGGTGATGAAGTCTGTGTCTCGACACCGCGTTGGTGGAGACCGGACTTTAGATGGTGTTCAGCACTGGAGAAGACCTTGAGTCTCCCTGTTACTCCAGGGTGAAGTAAGAGAGCCGAAGGTAGGGTTGAGCTGATCGGCAGATGATACGAGCGCGTATGAGCTTGCTACGCGGGAGATGCAGGCCGGCGAAGATGTCATTTGCCGATCGTATGGTACTGACTTGTAAGATTCTGCACCTGCTAATTACTGACTGACTGACTTAGGTACCTTGACGTAGCCACTTTATATATATATATAGGTGCAAATGCATTCAAGAACAAACCAGCAAATTGCAAGTAGATAGATGCGCCGTACATACGATTTTGGTTGCATGTATAAATGTTTCCAAACCTTCTAGTGGCTTCCGCTACAACTATGTAAATATAAATCTAAAAAAATATGAAAAACGTTAACCAACGTTAATCGTTTGTAATTTAAATTTAAGCCCATGAAAGTGCTTTCAAATAATATAATTTTATTTTTATTTTGTATTTACATAGTAGGATAAACAATAACTTTTAGAAAAAAATTACCTCAAAAAGGGATCTTTCGATTAAAAAAAAAATTATTCAGTTTGTTGAAGCATTTTGGCCGCAAATCCAATTTTAAGTTTTGTATGAAAAAGGCCGCACAGCCTTTCGTCTCTAGATACACAATAAGTTATACGGTTATGATAGGGTTCGTCCCTGGTCTCATCGCTACGATAATATTAATAAATATTACGTTAACTGGCCAAGTGCGAAAATAAGACATGCAAAATCATTATACTTAATTACCGTACTCACAAGGATGTTGGATTATCTCATACCTTTTGCCGGGTTCACGCTAATCGATGTTGGTTGATCGACCACAGTGTCCGTTGAATTACAATAAATTATTGAAATGGAATTGTTATAGTGGTGGGAACCGTCTTTTTATGACCTGATTTGTTGAATTCAATTAATTTTTTTGGAAGATAACTAATTAACATCACTTTTTTTCATCGCAGGAGTACGCAGAGAGACTAGACCGGCACACAAATGTATGTTGGCGCACACATACATAGACTTATGTAGCTCGAATTCTTGACATAGCCCAACTCAAGAATTTGATTCACTTGATCATGACATGTCTTCCTCGGGCGTCCCCGACTTCCCCTAACATTCACTTCCATGTCATATAGTCTCATTACACTCCTTTCTTTGTACATATATTCTTAATGCCCAAACCAGTCCCTTTCATAGTGTCAAATCTGAACAAAAATGTCTTGTATAGTTTTACCTCACATACGCCTCAGTGATCTCACATGTACGGCATGCATTGTATTGTATATATATATTTTGAATTATTTTCAGTTGCGAACTTATCAAATACAAGAGGTCCATAAAATAATATTTCTCTGATGGTTTGTGAATAATGTTTATGTCTCTATTGTTTATATCTCTATTATGATTTGATTTATATCTACTACCTCTCTCCATGACTATAAATGTATTGTTTTGTAAATTTTTCGTTTTATATAACCTTTTGTTTTGCATATTTTTTTAAATTCATATTCCTTTCTTATAAATTTAGGGAAAAGTCACAAGGAGGAAATCCATAATCGGTTTTATTTTGGCTTTATAATACTTATATACAAACTGATTAAATTAAAACTGTCGATTTCCCGAAAATCAGTAAATAAATAAATTGCTTAGATCTTCCAAACTTTAGAAGATACAGCGACCTTGAGGTTATTTTTCACAAAAACGGCGCTATACAAGTTATCCAATTATTATTATTATTGAATTTATTTACACATTAACTGAAGGTCCCGTAGTAAGCGTTCAAAGATGTTTTAAAATGTAGATATGAAATTACAAATGTTAGAGGGAGCGCGCTAATATTAAAAAAAACGATAAAAAATAAGCGAAAATTGTGTATATTAAATGTTTAATAAAACAGGATTCGTTTGAGATAGAGCAAAAATCTCTCAACAAATGCTTTAGTTGCATTTAAAGATACATTTTGATTTTTTTCATGCCTATAACATATTAAATAACAAAACGTGTTTTTAATCGTTTTCGTAGCTTAATTTGCATTTTTTTTCTATTGAGGGAATTTCATATAATTAACGTTTTGGCATAACAAATGTATAGGTTATTATCTTCTGTGACATTTTTTTCTAAACTTAAAGAATTAATATAACTTGTTATAAATCAGTATAAATTGGGAATGCGTGGGCTTAATACAGGTCAAAAGGTCAAACAACGAAGTGCTAGATATACCTACAACTGTAACCAAAATGACCCTCCTCGTAAAACTCGTTCGATCTCCCATTTTAATAAAAATAATATTATTAAATAATTATTTGTTATTACGAAAAACAAAAGTGACAATAACCTTTATGATACGCTTGCCTAATAGCGTGTTTTTGTTGCATAAAAATGGTAATAAAGCTTAAAAAAAACATCGATAAGCGATTTTAAAAATGAAACTACGTTTCAAATTTTAATGTTTTTAAGGCGATGCACTACGTCGTGTAACAGTTTAAATTGAGCCGCTATCAATAACAACCCTTACGTAGATGGCGATAAGGTTTTAATTCCCGTTTAAGACCATCTGCCTGTTTTGATTTATGCACGAAAAAAACATGGCCAAAAAGTGCCTTTTATTTTATTTTGTGGATGTTCAGGCATAAATATTTAATTTTTTTTCGACCATTTTATAAATAACTTAATTTGCCACATAATACAATAAAACCATAATCGAAAATGGGTTCGTAAGTACGAGATTTTGAACTTTAAAGCAGTTTTCATAGGCTTGTACACAATTTTTTTCTGGGCTTATAAAAAGACTTATCTAAAAAATACTCGATTATTTCAAAGGCCAAGATGTGTTCTACTCGCAGTATTTAATTAAAGCATCTGAAACATTTCTAGGCGACCAAATTTTCAAACCAAAAACACATGATTTAGCATTACTACGTATGGCATCGCCTTAATTGAAAAATTACTGTTTGAAAGAGTCTTTCATCTGCTTTCTTACAGTATTGCATTTTGGATAACGTTAAAAACGGCAATCTATTTAAATTGTATGTCAAGCGGGAATATTCGATGACATGATATAATTTTTTTCTAGGCCCGAACGGTTTAAAATAAATTATCTTAATGTATAAAAGAATCAACGTACTTTTTTTTGGTATTTGTTTTTGGGATGTTATGTTATTGTCCGAAATGTTGGCTAAAGAAGGAGTTAGCGCAACACGGCATAACACCTTAAAAAACAAATAACAATAATACTTTTGGCCGTGAAAATCTTAAATCATATTCAACCTACTTATGTTTGTGTTCGCAAAACTCTAAAATTAGTCTATCGATATCGCTGAAAATTTCAAAGTTTGTTCTTATTAGTGCCAACAGTGTTTAGAGAGTGGTTTGAATGATATAAGAAGTCGGGGAAATCTATTACCGCAATATCTCTGCACTGGAATGAGATACGGAGACGAATTACAGTAGAAATAATGTGGTTTTTTTAACAGTAACATTATGGTATACTTTAGTGAAAGGCGGAAGAAGTCAACGAAAGACCCTTGAAAGACATTAGCAATAGCGAAGAATTTCGGAGTCAACTATGCTTTATAAAAATAAGAAAAATACAATACCTTGTTTATATACCTACTTAGGTACCAAAATACGAGACTACCTACACAATTTTACTGACAATTCACTGGGAGGTTGGCTGTAGTCTGCAGAGTGAAGATTTCCCTGATGATAACCAACCTCAAATAAGAGAGAGTACCAAAAGAAGAATAAGCTGTCATTTATTTAAATTTCGTCCAACGATCTCGGAATCTTTGATTTGTTGTTTTTGATTCTATAGGGTTTTCCAATAAGAGGTGTTATTTTGATATTCAATTGTAAAAGATCAAGGGTTTTTGTTGCTTGTGTGTTGTTGAAAGTAAACGTTATCCAGATCAATACTATCCAATTCCGGCCATAAAAAATCATTGATCATCTCTCGATAGCGCAATCCATTCACCATAACTGTTGCTCCAGCCTCATTTTCAAAAAAGTAAGTTCCAATGACTCCGTCGGACCATAAACCGCACCAAACAGTCACACGTTGAGGATAAAGAGGCTTTTCAACAATAATTCTTGGGTTTTCCGAGCCCCGGATGGGACAATTTCGCTTGTTGACGAAGTCACCGAGGTGGAAATGGGCCTCATCACTCAAGATGATTTGCATTTGATTCACTCAAGTGAATTTTAATTATTTAAATGCGTTGTTGAAGCGTGTATCGTTCCATTTTTATTAATGGCGTAGTACCTACTTGTTAAATGTAAAAAAATGACTTCAAAAGTAACATCTACAGAGTGTGTAACATCTATAAAGTGTGCAAAATTTCGTTCAATCTCAGAATAAAACTGTAAATTTGTTTAAATATGAAACCACTCCTTGATATATAGATAGATAAAAAATTACAAAAATCTAGCAGTTGATTAATCTAGTATCTAGTTAATGGCAGGTTTTACTTTGCGGGTAATTAATCGACGCGAACCTTCCGCAATGTAATACAATGCTATACGTTGACCACTGACCTCCTTTAGTAGAGCCTAGCAATTGTGTACAGTTGTGCTGCGACAGATGTGACCATTTAATGCCCTTCGCAGTAAACAAACAACTTCGCGACAACATGCGTATTTTATGCAAAATTCTAGAAAGGTACGTTAAAAGATTAAGCCTTTCAGTACCGCACTGTTGTTGCCACATTTGGACCACATTGTATACTTAATAACACCTTAAATAATTATTTGATAATTTAATTAGGTACATACATTTTTTTTTGTTACGTATGTAGATTTTTTTTTCTAATTTGATTTTAAATTTAAAGCGATATGTTTAAAATAATTAATAATAAACTAGCAAAGTAAACTTTGGTTTCATTGATTAATACATTTTAATTCTTCTGTGGTTCACTTTTATAAATGAATATAAAGCATGGTATTTTCTCTTTCTAATATCGTTTAGATCATATTTATCATAATGCGAGTAAGGAAGACACAACTATTTCAATGACACCATATGAGATGTTCCCAAAAAGCGAACAAATTAAACAGATGGATAATTTATTTATTTATTTTGTAAGAAACAAACAGCTTTTATATAATATACAATGATAGATATAAATATACAAGTTAACTGAAGTCAAGCCACAGAAGTTTCTTATGTTAAAGTTCATTAGAAATGAAGTTTTAGTATCTTAAAATTAATTTGGTGTTAAAGGAAGGGGATAGGAAGAGGAAAATAGGAAGAGGATAGGAGATGCTCCCGATACATTCCATACAATAATATTAATAATCGATCGTACGCATTACTTCATATCGATATTTCTTTAGGTTATTACCAAAAATGTCAATGCTGTAAAATTTTGTATTATATTGTGCAAATATACGAGGAATGGGGGAATTTTTTCGAATGTTTGTTCTACACGAGGGTAGATAAAATAAATCAGATTGTCGGGTTGATCTAGACGGAATATGAAGATTTATTAAATTGGTAAGTTCTGGTGATTCCAGACCATTATTTAGGATTTTAAATAATAAAATTGAGTGATGTTCGCATTAATCAAATCAAAGCATTCATTAACATTGAAAAATTGTTTTCATAAATCATATTATTTCACTTGCCAAAAATTTGTTTTATGTTAGATGCACATCATACATGACGGTCTCCATGGTCGAGGGGTATGTCTCCCGACTAGCAAGCCGGAGGTCGCGGGTTCAAATCCAAGCGTGCACAATTAAATTTAATTTAATTGATTTGAGTTATTCCTTCGTAAGATACTCTCAGTATCGCCCTGGTGTAAGATCACCGTTCAGAATTAAAACTTTGCTTAAAATGGCTTTCAATTCAATTCAATTCAATTCAATTAGTTTATTCCTTTAAAAACATTACAAAATTACATTTTATTTCGTTTTTAAGTACATTTGTAAAATGGTATTACATAATAAGTAAACGGTGTATAAACTATACTTAACTAAATATGTCGATATCCGAATTAATTCTGTTCAACAGCAAGACTGCTCTCCCCACCGGCATGACCATTGGCAAGTTGGTCCTGCAGGCTGGGAGATAAAACAGTCTAGCCATGTTTGGTGACCAGATCTGAATAGCCACGCCCCATCACCCTCTTCCCATCTCCTTCCCCTCCCCTCTACCTTTAGCCTCACAACATACCAGTGACAGATCTGGTGGTACTAAATTGCCAATATTAAAAAATTGGGATTATTGATTTTGTTTTACGGCCAAACTCAAATTTCCTGAAAATATTCATGCAAAAATCTGATTATCGTTAAAAAAAATTATGTCAAATTTTTCAAAATTAGCTCACGCTCAAAAGTCACGAACCGCTACTGCAACTACCCTAATTGAGGATGCCATAGTCTCACTGGCTCTAGATGGTTGGGAGCAGTTGGAACTCTTGCGCGATATTCACAATTGATAATAAAAATGAATGTTTGATGAAGCATCTTTATGTTTTACGGAGTGAGACCTCATAAATAAATTGTACAGATCATGAACCGTAATCCATTAAATTCTTCAAATTAAGTTCTTACAACATCTATCAGTTAGAATAAAACAGGAAATAATATCGTAAAACAACATTTCCATTAATATTAGTATCGATAACAAAACGCAGAAATTATTAATTAATTGTTTTATTATGATTTGAATTAGCCAGGGACAGAACCCTTGATCTCTATAATAAAAGTGCAAATCGCTTCCTATTAAAACAATGTATATCTTCATCTATCTGTCTACTTTTATTCCTTCTTCTAGTCTTTTCCTCTGAGTGATTAAGTAGGTAATTATTTTTGTGATTATCGACCTAGGTCCTAAGACAATACGCAGTGCGGTAGCGACAAACTTCCGAGAGCCCGGGCAAACCGGTTGCGGGCGACGAATATAAAAATTTATATGCTTATGTTACTTAAATATCAGCATGGGTTTCATACAAAGCGAAGTATGAGTTTAGTGTAGATATTTTATACTTGTTACTTTATTCCTTTCTTTGAGTTGTTGAACTCTTACATTTTATTTATTTTATTTTATTTTATTTTACAAAGCCGACAAAATACTGTAAACGTGCAAAATAATGTAATACTGTCAATTTAAATAGCTTTATCAAAATATTCCCATACTTGATGAAAAAAATTTCAATAAGGTATGCTTATATAAAGAAATTGACGTACTAAATATATCAACATCGGGGTATTTGTTTCCTAGCTTGAATCCGTCGCATAGGAGTGTTATATTTGGACGTTGATATAGAATTGCTACAATAATATGGTAGGTACTGTCTTGTAACCGACCTGCTTGAAGTATGTAAAGAGATTACATATAATAAATCAGGGGTATCAAACATTGAATTAATGATTTTATACAAACAGGTTAAATCGGAAATGATTCTACGATCAGATAATTTTATTAAATTTAATGAAAAAAATACGTTATCGTAGTTTAGGTTTTCTCTAGGAATGCCCATTTTAAATTTTACATATCTTAAAAATTTATTTTGGATTCTTTCAATCGCATGTGAATGAACCTCATAATTTGGTGACCAAACCGTGGAATTGTATTCTACATGACTCATTACTAGTGACATATATAATGTTTTTACAGTATTTACATTATTGAAATCACTAGATACCCTTAAAATAAATCCCAACATTTTCAAAGCTTTATTGGTTATTATTACAATATGCTTGATAAAGTTAAGTTTCGTGTCCAACCAAATACCTAAGTCATTAATTTCCGAGACAGATACTAACGACATATTGTTAATGGAATATAATATTTATGCTTGTTACTTAATACTTTTGTTTGAGTTTTTGTACTTTCACTATTCTTAATTTTGTCGATGGCAACTTTGTGCCGTATATATGAAAACATAACATAAAATAGACACCTTCTCTTGGCACTTACGAAAACATTCTTACTTTTGTGGGCATTTTTGAAAATAATGTTTTAACCAAAGATATTAGAAGAACGAGATATGCTATGTTGGCCGCCGAACCGTAGCCGGAGTACTAACTAATTAGGGTACTTTGAACGGTATCGGGACGTGTACGCACAGCAATCTGTTCTATGAAATTAGTGCGGATACCTTGTGCAGTAGTATTGGTGAACAAAACCGGTGACACTCGGCAAAACAATTCCACTCAGTACGAACTGCGCGTAGCACATCTCGTTCTTCTAATATCTTTGGTTTTAACTAATCAAGTCTTCATTTGCGATTACTACGCCACTGTAAAAAAGTACTTACAATGTTTTTCTTTGAACGGTACCTAGGAACTTATTTTTACCTAGAATTTTTTTTGCAAAGACACACAAGCCAGGAGGCCTTGCGTTTTTCTATTGGTCTGTTTTATCTTTTGGAATGCTGGATGAAAGTCTTTTTAAGGGAAGAGGTTGATTCTAGTCACTCTAGTCAAAATCTAGCACTTCAACACTGCCGAGTTGAAGGGCGCATCAAAACAGAAAGTAGCACTTGAATATTCCGTAAAACATCTGTTAAGTTAATAAAATACCTTTTTCGGAGCACCATCCATAGAAATATCAGTAGAACAAACACAGCATTCCCACTTGAAGTCTTCGTTTAAAAAAAACGTCGAGTAACGCAAGATAGTGGAATCTATCAAACTGATCACGCATTTTCAAATCAATAATTGTTTTCAAGCTTCTTAGAGTTCCAGACTAGAGGTGGCTGCGATCTTGCGATTAATGCAACTTCTGAACCTATGCCCTGCGGTCCCCACATTCATTAAACCAATTAAAATAGATTATATTACCATTTTATATTAATTTATAAATAATTCTTCAATAAATGTTTTTAATTTTTTATCCAATTAAATACGTCATTAACATAGTTCAACAAAGCGACAACAGTCGCATTCGCTCGTATTAATTTTATATATTTTAATTTGTTGTTAATTATTACGGAAACAAACCACGCAACCGTGCACATATTTATGTAGTCTATCAATTCTGTATATTTCCGATACTATGTTGCAGTTTCCACATCGGTTTTTGTATTGTTTCAGTTCTATTTATTTTTTTTCAGTATTATTTAATGTAAACAAAAAAATATTTTTCTAATTGTCTCATATTTAATAAATCTAAACCAAAGTTTCCTCTGAAACCATAAAATTTGTAATTAGGTACGTAAATACCTTTCTATTTAATTAAAAACCATATATTTTATGTTAACCTTTTAAAATTACAAATAAGGAATTTTTATGCAATTTGTAGAAAGATGCGTGACTTTAAGGCGATGCACTGCGTCGTGTAATATTTTAAATCGAACCGCTATCAATAACACGCCTTACGTAGATGGCGATAAGGCTTAAATTCCCGCTATCCACCTGTTGTGATTTATGGAAGAAAAAAACATGGCCAAGAAGTGCCTTTTATTTTATTTTGTGGATGTTTAGGCACAAATATTTAAAAGTTTTTTCTATCATTTTATAAATAACTTAATTTGCCACATTATACAATAAAACCATAACCGAAAATGGGTTCGTAAGTGGGAGATTTTGAACTTTAAAGCAGTTTTCATAGGCCTTATACATTATTTTTTCTGGGCTTATAAAAATACTTATCTAAAAAATACTCGATTATTTCAGAGGCTAGGATGTATTCTACTCGCAGTATTTAATTAAAGCATCTGAAACATTTCTAGGCGACCAAATTTTCAAACCAAAAACACATGATTTAGCATTACTACGTAGTGCATCGCCTTCAAGCAGGCAGGTACCATAATATTTAACACAATACCAATAAGAAAGTTCAAATGAAAATGATGCTTTCATATTTAAAAAGAATCTTTGATGAACCGTTAAAACGGCCACCATCTTGAAATGGAAACGGAATAAACAAAAACAAATATAGACAAACTGAAAAAACAGATAGCAGAATGCATAAAAATTAAACGAACACATTTTTTTCAAAACCAATAGGTGCACTAATAAAAAATAATTATATTTGCGCGATTTAAAAAGCGTCCGTATAAACACCCCTTTACAATTATTATTTTTTACCGCGCTCGGTCAGCTGTTCTCTTATTCTATTTGAAACGTGGGGGTGGCCATTTTGTTATCTGAACACTTAAATTACGCCTTACAGCACAAAGCTACGATTAAACTATAATAAAAAAATTAAACCTCCCTAAGTTTCGCGGTATGAGCGTGGAACCTGTGTATATGCGATAAAACTACCACTTTGCTCATGCAGTATGCATGTCGGTGTTTAGTTCAAAACGATTGTTTCACGGTCCCATAAGACATATTAATGACAATAATAACTTAATGTAATCATCAACAAGAAGTTAGATGGAGTATTTTATTATGCACACCAGGAAACATCATCGAGACCTTGTTGAAAACATTGAATTTAATAATGATCATCATAATTATTTGAACGAGATAATTTAATAAACGTTTTTCCTATAAACTCACGTTCAATAATTTTAAATTGTATCACAATCTACAATCTCCCTTGAGAACAATTATAATATCTTTGTAATAAGCAATAAAATCTATGAAATATAGAACCGATTACTCACCTAGAACTGTTCAGAAAAGAGAGGTCCTGCAATTAAACTTGATCCAAACAACACGCATGCCGAACATGATGTCCTAGCGAAACATCACTGAGAAACAGCATTGTTTCTTGCTTATTTTGCGAAAGAGAGACAACCAATTTTATTTGAGTTTAGCGCCTCCTTAAGACGAAACTTAATGATAAATCACTATTTTGATTAATCTTTATAATGAATTGGTGTACAATATGAATACCAAAAAATATGCTTTATATAAATTCAAGGTTTTCTTATCGTTTCGCTTGAGTAGAATACAAATAAAAAATAAATTACTCAATAAAAAATATAAATGTAAACAACTTTAAAAAATACAATATTATGGCTAAGATTATCTGTGACAGTTTCACTTGATTGTCTTTTTTGCTTTCTTATAAAATTATTTACAAAATAAATAAAAACCAGTTTTGTGCTTGAAATCAAACGTTTCTAGACTCCGTTTGTCAAGCGATTTTAATCCCTATTACATATAGTATACTAAGAATATACACATTTTTGGCTTGTAGCTTCCTTTTAAATTGCGTTATCTTTTCGGAAAGTTTTAAAGCGTGTTCTTGTTATTAGACCTTACTAGCGCAAACCCATGGAAAATCACAGGATATTATACATTTAGGATTTGTGAAGCTGAAAATATTTATAAAAAACATTTATTTATTAAGATCACTGTCTTTCAAAAGAAGAAATTTACCTTTCGAATTTTAGTAAACTTGAAAAACACGACAGCTTTCCAATGATATTGTAACAAGACACGTTATATTCATATTAATCGAAAAAAAAAATTTGCACCGCTTATGTAAAGGTTAGTCATTCAAAGAATATATATATTTATGAACGGCCCGCTAAAGTATGTCGATTGAAAGTAGTATAGTGAAACAAAGAGCATTGTCTCAGAGACGTATCTCCACTCCATAAATAAACCACTCATCAGATCGATGTCTACGGACTTTTTGGATGAAACAAAATTGGTCGTAAAAAAGCATAGATATGCCAATATATAGACGAGTGTTTCCCAGCCTTCTTTATGCCATGCCCCACCGTGGTCTTTTCAAAAGTCAGATGCCCCACCGGCATCTTTTTTTATGAAACAGCAGGTAAATTTTAAAATCATAATGTAATATGTTTGTACACATATGAACCCCTAATGAAATTGAATAAAACCTTTTCTAATACATATATTACAACTGAAATTAAATTCAGTTACGCTTGCTTCAAAGAAATTTTATGTCCGGATCCTTAGTTAATTTCGGTCTTAGGTCCCCTCTATTATTTATTTCCAGTCGATTTAGTTTTTTAGTGAGTAGATCGCTTATGGCGCTAAAACCACATTCCACCAAATAAGTCGAGGGAAAGGTTAATAATATATTTCTGGCATGCAAAGTAATGTTAGGATATTTTGTGTTAGTTTCTTTGCAAATTCTTAGTGTAAGTTTCTTCTCTAAGCCTTAATTTCACATTCGCACTCACACTGAACAAAAAACCGTTATCATGTTATTACAGTAATTCTTCTTGTTCACGCAAGTCAAATTTAATGGCATAAGTGTTCACTCATACGAGGACTCAGGATAAACTATTCTCATTTTCTTCTGTCATTATTCATTTTCACAGAAGTCACAGTTATTGCAACATGTTCTCACTCATTCTAAGGAAACTTTCTTCTTATTTTCTTCTTCTTCTGTGATTATTCATGGTCAAGCATTCGCATTCATACTAAGGCAAAACCATTCTTATGTTCTTACTTTAACTATTAATGTTCAGAAAAGACAAACTTAGTGACTCACATTCGCATTCACACTAAGGATAAACCGTTTGCATGTTCTTACTGCGATAATTCATGTTCACAGAAGTCACGTTTAATTAGAAACAATAGCACTCATACAAAAAAAAACAATTCTTACTGTAATTATTCATGTTCATGGAAGTCAAATTTGACGATCCACATTATCACTCATATTTAGGATAAACCATTCTCATTTTATTAGTGTAACTATTCATGTTCAGAAAAGTCAAGCTTAAGAGTGCGAATGTGCCTTACATTCGCACTCATACTAAGCAAAATCCATTCTCACGTTCTTACTGTGATCATTCGTGTTCACTAATTTCCAGCTTAATGTTACAAATTCGCACTCATGCTTAAGAAAAATCATGTACCATGTTCTAATCGTAATTATATATTTTGTTTTAGGAAAATTAAGAGTTACTTGGTTGGTTTATACGTGTGCAATTTACTTAACTGAGAAACCGATTATAGATCTCCTCATTATACTTATACATTATGTAGGTATAAAACAATTAAGCAAAACAACAACTACAGCTAAATCCTGCAGAGTTTCTGTAATTTAAGATAATTATTGAAATTGTAACGGGTTTCATTTTATTTTAAGTACAATTTGGCGTATATTTCAATTTCGTACATCTCAGACATTTTTTCGTATGATCGATGAGTATTCCCCTTTATATGTGGAATGCCAACCTGTCTCATCTCTGAAGCGTGGTGCCCCACCTCTGAGGCGCTATGCCCCGGTGGGAAACACTGAATAGACAGTAAAATTCTCATTCGGAGATTACTTATTATAATATACACCAATGAAAAACTCTGAATGTTTATTCCATAGATTTTCAGAGTTTTTCATTGGTAAATATAGTTAGGCTATCATATGACGTCACAATATTTCGGTTCCAATATTCGATTGGAGTAATACCCCCTTGCTTCACTCTATTGATTTGTCTAAGCGTCTGTCGAACATGTAAAAAAATGAAATACACATTTTAAATAAAGAATTACCAATTAATAAAATTTCGGTACCTACTTTATCGCTTTTCAAATATTATTTAATCCTACTTATTTGTTCCACTTTTGAAATTAAAAGGTCATTGAAATTTAATAATTTTACGTAAAACGCAGGAACAAATTTTAAAATTACACATTCATGGACCGATAACCGAAATTAGTTTGTTTAATTATTGAAAAAAGCGAACATTTGAATAACTTATTTGAAACATGAAGTATTCGAACAATGCATCTGTGTAAGGTGTAAGTACCTACTGTGTTTGTTTCAATTCTTGCTGGGATACTTGTTGTGAGAATTAAACTCGATCGGCCCGACTGCTAACCGAGCGACAGACCCTACTCCACATCACGCTTCACTTATCCAAACGATCTAAGCGATGCTTTCTTAATCGTGTTTACCACGTTTTTTTCAGCCATATATATTTTTACCACACGTACGCGTCAGGGATCTCATTTCAACAGCATTTAGCCTACTTTTAGCAAATACGCTGGCAGTTTCATGCCAATCTTAAAAAACAAATTAAAACGAATTAACAGTATTATCTAACAAATTGCGCAAGTATATTTTCACACATGGCTCTAAATGTCACCAAGTTCTGAAGTTTCCTTACTTTCATCGTAAAACTACGTTGCTCAAAATATTGCGAAAAATGTACTTACCGTGTTATTTATCTAATTTAAACAACATTACGTAATTGTTATTGGGAATAATGAATAATTAATCATTTATGTAATCGCTTTTCACAATACAGTGTGACTTCGTTTGCTGTGAGAACTGTCGAAGTGAGTTTATTTAATATTGGGCAGTGAATGTAAACCAAGTACTTTAATTTGTTCGAGATCCTTCCCGGAAATTATCTGTACTCTTGGGGCGTCGCTTCTGTCAGTGGCTGAGTTTGCATCGCGTTTGGGTCCTACCCGGGCGTATTGAGTTCAATTCTTCGGCTGGCTAAGTCCCTCATCACGACCCAATCAACATTTTATCTTACTGTGGTGGTAGTAGGACTTTTTCAATTTTTGTCAGGTTATTCGTAAACCCGGGAATGTATGAATATTTTAATAAATTAAAACCTAGATATGATTTTGAGATTTTCATGGCCAAAAGTATTGTAATGATTCATTTTTGGGTAATTCTGCCGTGTTGCGCTATCTCCTACTTTAGCCAACGTTTCTGCCCTGACAATGAACAATATAATGCTGTTCGAAACAATACGTTCGGAATAATACCCCAAAATAAATCTCTATAATTAAAACGTAATTTAAATACAGACTAACCTAATATATTAATAAATAAATAAAAAAATATCTTTGGCCGCTTGAATAGATATTAAATTCGTATGTGTAATATCCTAGACATTAGTGTAAGAGCTTACCCATAGATGGCGTTTAGCTGTCGAGTATTGTGGAGACTGAGAGAATAATAAATAAGGTGGGAACCGCAAAGTCGGGGTCAAATCTTAGATTTTTTTAAGTGAAAATCGCACAATTACCCAATTTTCCGAAGCAAGTGGGATAAAGGTATTCTTAATTGGGGTGTGTTATGAGATTGAAATAAACGGGGAGGGGAAAATATGAGGAAGAGGACGGTTGAGAAGTACTTGGCTTTTCAGATCTGGTCAACGAACAGTGATATTTGTGAAAAATGTTCAATTCTAAAGGGTTGTCTTTCAATGGGGAGATTCTTTTGGTATCTATCACCTTGTAACATATTACATTATATTAATTAAATGTGAGACAGCATGAATTAATTAAATAAAAGATAAAACAACACATTCATCCAATTAGTCCTAAAAGTTTGGAGTTTGGTGAACCCTGTTATGGAGATTTCACAAACAAAGTGACCAGTCCAGTCCGTTATGAATTTTGCGAAAAATATGCGTCACTTCAGTAAATACTGATATTTCAGGTTTTTAGCACCTGTGACCAAACGAGTAAATAATTCACTATTATCTATTATAGAATAGGTAAGAAAAGGTAATTCAGCTTATACATGTGGTAATCCCGTTAAAAATAAATTAATGTCTTTTAATGTGTTCTTTCGATGTGTAAAATGAAACCCTCGGAATAAAAACTAACGATGAATACGAGAATATAATTAAGCACCTGTAAGATTTAGTAGATCCCAAAGAATTTCAGAGGACAGGACATCAAAAATCATTAACAAATTGATGCGCCAGTGGGAGTCACTTGGTGGACCAAAAAACAGATGGACTGACTCTGTGGAAGAGGATTGGAGCAGGAAGCCACTTGGAAGACCGAGAAATAGTTGGACTGACTCTGTGGAAGAGGATTGGAGCAGGAAGCCACTTGGAAGACCGAGAAATAGTTGGACTGACTCTGTGGAAGAGGATTGGAGCAGGAAGCCACTTGGAAGACCGAGAAATAGGTAGACTGACTCTGTGGAAGAGGATTGAATCAGGAAGGTAAATATAAAGGAGTCAAGGCAAATGGCTAGGGACCATGGAAAGTTTTTACTCAATGTTTCTGGCTTTCACCCTTCAGGGGTTGTTCTGGGCCATTATTTCAAATTATGGAGAGAAGAAAGGAGGATTGGCGAAATAAGATGTGAAAATAATATCAGTTTTGGGCGTTTCTAGTGGGCGCGGCTATAGTCCAAAACATTTCGTTTACGCCCCGCGTCGGTCAAAATGTCGCACAGTGTGACATGGTTTGATTTCACACGGACAACTTTTATAAATTTAAAATGATAATAATAATTTTCATTATTGTTGGCATCAGTTAATGAATTGCTTAATTTGCATGGTGTTTTGAAAATCGTGGTATCTACGTACAGTATATAATCAACTGCAGTATGTAAGGCATCCCAAATAATCATAAATCACAAATTCTTTTTTTGGTTATTATTTTTTTTCTTGATAAAACAATCCCGATGAGTTAAAAAACTCATTGTAGGACGGGAGGAACTTACAATACGTAGGTGGGAGTTAATAGGTACAAAAATAAACAGGTACAAAAAGAAACAGTACAAAAATAAAAAATATATAATATTTTTACTAATAAAACTTTTACATAGAAAATAGTTTGTACATTACAGTTTTTTTACATCTCAGATTTTAGATTTAATTATTTTTTATTTCGTATTAGAGCAATCCCGATGAGTTACATTACTCATTGTAGGACGAGAGGAATTTACAATACATAGGTGGAATTTAATGGGTAAAATTTTATATAAGTATTTTGATATCAAAAAACCTTCACCGTCCAATGCTTTGTTTTTCTTTTGAAGTGGAAAAAATATGTCATCGGAAACCAAAATGAATGTACTTCTTATACTCCAAATTGAATAAGCTCAGGAATCGCTGGAAATTTATCGAGTGCGTATACATGTATATACCTACATATTTATATATATATATAAAATTAATTAAGCTGAAATTTTACAATTATGTTCTGTAGAAAATTTTGCCCAAACATTTACTTTTAAGTGTTTATTTATGTAGTACCGTCTCAATTCCGTTAAACATTTTCCTTGGTGCCGTCATTTTGTTCGGGATAAAACTCATGTTGTCTTCTGTTTTCCCATATTTAACTGAAACGTACGTATATATTAGCAAAGAGATTTATTATAAATTGGTTAAATTTTCCCTTAATTTTGAATATCATTTTAACGAAAGTAAATGCAGTAACTTGGGGAGATAATTCTACAATTCTATCTACAATAAATAATTTGACAATCTACACGATTGTAAAATTTAAAATATGAATAACCCTTTTTAATATTCGAATGACTTTAGGTACTTTATTAAAAACTTTATTGTAAATTTTATACCAGCTACTTTTTGTAATATCTTATACTAGGGCAGACCCTGTGAATTCTTGAAAAATCTGTTTGCAATTTAAACTAAAGTAATTTTATGTTAAAATCTTATATTAGGTATAGAAAGGTATTTATGGCATGTCTGAATTCTTCACATTCATTTCCAATTTTTCTGTGCCCAAAAATTGGCGTGACTGAAAGCCAAATAAATATAATTTATATGTAAAAAGAAACAAATGTACATTATTTATAATTATTATATTTGAAATACTTTTTACATGAAAAAAAAATTCTACTATATAATCATTTTTAGGCGCCCCAATTACAAATAACAATCACACATAACAGCGGAATTTTTAATTGAAAATAATATTTAACGTAATATTTAACTATTAAAATTAAAAAAACTTAAGAATTTGAAAAAAATCTACAAAATAAACTGTTTTCATATTTTTTTTTACTATTTCCAATTTTTTTCTGAATCTTAACCACCAAATTAAAATTAAAACCACTTCAAATTATGTCTAAAATATAATTTTTTCTTTTTTATTGGTGAAACATACAAAAAACCTTTACTCACTTGTGGAAGAGGTCAAATTATAAAAAAAACAGAAAATTTCAGTAGTAACTTTAAAAGTAGTCGTTTGATTAAATAAAAAATACGTAATAGAAATTACTGGACATAGCGTCCGGGAGTCAGACGACCTTTCCGGCTTAAGCTGTGGCCGTTACTAAAGAATAACGCTGTAAGTGCTTGGGGACCTGCACACGAATACAGTTACATGCGCCTCAGAGTGTTGGAGTAACGTACGGCGAGTTTTCTTTATCGGAACAGAAGTTTGATATTTCCGAGTGTTATATTTTAATTCATTCTTATGAATATATTAATAAAATTGCTAATTTTTCTAGAGAGATTCCTCGGGAAGTTACTAATTCATCGTTTACAAAAATAAAATCTGGTGCTTCCCGCTCATCTTATAGTTGAAAAACGTTTTATAAAATTGGCAAACCGTTTTACATAAGATATTTAATGGTAAGGTCCTATTTTTATTAATCTTATATATAAATAACTTGCATCCCCGGGAATCCCTCTAGAAACATTTAAGATTTTAGTAATACGTACATCACAAATAATTAAAATGTGAGCGTTGGGGCAAATCCCCATTATCAGGGTATTGTGTCGCCTTAAGCGGTCTTCCCTGCCTTCTGTATATTTAAATGGAGTGTCTGTGCACCGTGGCAGGCGAGCGCGCTGCCCGGAACCCAATTACTCTGTACACAATTATCCAATTATTTTATTTTTTTTTAAACTTCCGATTTAGTTGTCCGGGTTAAGTCTTCCCCAAAGGAAAAACTTAACCCTTCCACTCACTTTTCCACAAATGATCAGCTAGTCAATCAACACTATGTAAGTGCATTATATAAGTAAAATAAATACAAAACAATACAAGAACAACAACATGTCAAATCACCAGATATCAAATGGGAAAAAAAAAAAAAAAAATTCACCGTCTCCAGATATTTTCATATCAGAGGGTTCGGCTCGGTAGAACTTCTAACAGGGCCTATAAATCCTACTGATCCCTCAACATAAATATTTAAAAAATCTTTTGTTATCCTACATGTATTCAAAATGACCGACTTTTGCATCTTTATATATAAATTTTTTGATAGATCTAATACGCCTAAAATTTTAATTAGAGAGCTAGGTATAATGCCAGTAGCCGAAATAACGAATGGTAATATTTTTATAGTCTGAGAATGCCAAATTCTTTTTATTTCATTTCCTAAATCTGTGTATTTTCTTATTTTTTCACTAACAGATTTTTGAATATTACAGGAATTTGGAATAGCAACATCAATGATATAAGTTATTTTTTTAATTTTGTCATGTAAAACTATATCGGGTCTATTATGACTAATCGCTCGGTCTGTTAGTATAGTTTTATCATAATATATTTTATAAAATTCGTTTTCTAAAAATGAATTTGGTTCGTATTCATAATATGGTACTACATTACGGCAGTCAATCAAGTTATGTTTAATTACCAAATTTTGGTGAATTATTTTTAAAACTTGATTGTGCCTAAATGTATACTCGGACGGTGCTAATATAGAACATCCCGATATAATATGTTCTATAGTTTCCGGAAAAGCCAAACATTTTCTACACAAATCATCAATTTGATTTGTATCTTTGATTATATGCTTTCTATAATTTTTAGTATTAATGACTCTATCCTGAATTGCAAGCATAAATCCTTCTATTTCTGCGCTCAACTCTCCAATACTCAACCATTTGTTTGACTTAATTTTGTCAACATACGTTTGGTTGAGATAATTGAAGTGTTTTGCGTGTAAAATTTTATTTGACCAGGAATCTAATAATTCCTGGTTGGGATTTATAAAAATGTTGGCATTCTCATCGTATAAATTTAAAGGTGTAATATTTCTATCTGCCTTGCAAATTATTTTGTGCATTTCTGAGCTATGAGCTTTCCTATGGAAAAAAGTTCTTAGCATTTCTACCTGATTATGTTTCAAAGAAGTTATTTTGACTATACCTCTACCTCCTAAATTTCTAGGTAAATTAACTCGTTCTATAGCTGAATTTGGATGATGGCAATTAAACTTTGTTAGCGTAGTTCTAATTAATCTTTCTAAGTTATCTAAATCTGTATTAGACCATTTAATTATGCCAAATGAGTACGTTAATAGAGGTATTGCCCAAGTATTTATTGCTTTTACTAAATTTTTAGCAGATAGATTGCATTTTAAAATTTTCCTTATCCTAGTTTGAAATTTAATCCTAATATCATTTTTAATACTACTATGGTCTAATCTATTTGATTGTGGGTATCCTAAATACCTATAAACCTCATCCCTTTTCATACTAGTAATTTGGAAATTTCTAAATATACTCTCGTCCCCATCTACAATTTTGCCTTTCTCTATATGGATCGTTCTACATTTATCTAAACCAAATGTCATTTTGATATCATCTGAAAAGTTTTTAACTACCTCGATCATTTTCTCTAAATTTTGTTCAGAATTCGAAAATAATTTTATATCATCCATAAATAATAAATGCGAAATTGTACTACTCTCCCTTGTATTATCCTTAACTTTTATTCCAAACTTGCTTTTAATTAACATTTTAGATAGAGGATTCAATGCTAAGCAAAACCAAAGAGGACTCAATGAGTCTCCTTGAAAAATCCCTCTTTTAATTGAAATGCCCGGTATTACTATTTTCTTACCTTTTAAATTGATAAGTAAATTGGTATTCCAAAAGGACATAATATTTTCCAAAAAGCTAATAATAATGGGGTTAATTTTATATATTTTTAATACTTTGATCAGCCACGAGTGCGGGACACTATCGAAAGCCTTTTGGTAGTCTATATAGCAAGTATGTAAATTACGTTTTCGAGTTTGAATCTGTTTTAGAATTACAGAATCGATAACTAATTGTTCTTTACATCCCATATGTTTTCTGCGACAACCTTTTTGTTGTTCAGATGAAATATTTTTTTCATCTAAATGAGTATATATTAAATCTGTTAAACAAGAGGTTAAAATTTTGTATATTGTCGGTAAACATGTAATGGGTCTGTACTGAGAAGGATTATTAATATTTTCGCTTTTGGGTAACATATAAGTAATACCCTTAGTTAGAAAATTTGGAAAATTTTGAGGTTGACTGACAAATTTTGAAAGATTTTTTGCCAAAAGAGGATGTAAAGTAGTCAGACGTTTGTACCAAAAATTATGTATCCAATCGCAACCCGTGGCTTTCCAATTATGAGTATTTTTAATAATTTTGGTTAACAATTCAACCGATATATTAGAAAAACTCATTTGTTCAATACCTGAAAAATTGAGTTCTTCATTTTCTATCCATGGAGTTGACTCGTTATGTTTTATATCTTTACTCCAAATTTTAGTCCAAAAATCGCGCATATCTGATTCAGATGGTAACGGAATATTATTATTCGAAATAATATTTTGTTTATCGTCAAGTTTGGAATAAAATATTTTTTCATTTTTCTGAAATAATCTATTATTATTTTTTTTATTATACGTATAATTATATCTTTTTAATCTACTAGCTTTTACGCCTAATTTTTGTTTTAATAAATCCAATAAATCATTGATTATATTTTCATTATTATGACTATTAATGTTATAACCAAATTTTCTACAAATTTCATCTACATGTCTCAAAATTTTCCTACTTCTATTTCCATTTTTATATTCTATTACTCTAGCTATGTTACTTCTTAAAAATACTACATCATTTTCTAATCTGATCTGCCATTCTGGTTTACTATAACTATATGATCTATCGTCAGAGGATGATAATTTAATTCCTAACTTATTACAAACAGTAATCGCACTAGCGTATACTATTGTATGAAGATCTAAAAAACTAATTTCGTCAAATATGATTTTTGGTAAAATTATGTTATTTAATTCAAAAATTAATTTAGATAATTTCTTTGACGTATGCAATTTCGGTAATTTTGGTCTAACTGTTGGCTCTACATCTATATATCTGTTTATATTATTATGAAGTAAGTTAGCTAATTCTACTACATTTTCATCAACAAAGTTTAAATTTGCAATGTTGATTTCCCTAAGATTATAAATAACGGCTAAGTTATTTGAATCTACTGTAATATCATTGGACATTTCGACTAGAATATTATCCAAACTATCTACATTCAATGCATCTGATATGACATTGTTACTTGTGTTAATTTGTTCTAAATTATTTCCCCTTTGCAATCTATCTGCTACTTCTCTTTTAATCTGTTCTAATGTGACTACAGAAATTAAATTATTTTTGAAAATAGCTCGCTTTTGGTCTGCTAATCTTTGTTCGCTTACTTGGGCAATCGGATAATTTTGTGAGAAAAGTAAATGTAATTTTTTCCTATATAACAACATATCTGTTTCTACTTTGGTTACATAAAAATATGAACGAACAATGAACATATTGACATCGTTCGTCCATTTCATACGCTGTCTAGGAATACCTGCTTTTGTTTTTTGGGGTCTTAGACTTAGTCTTATTATTATTATTATTATTATTATTATTATTATTATTATTACAAACTCCAACGGCTCGGAGGGCTTTGAAGCAGAGAATGGACGGTTATCTCGAGAGTATTTCCTCCTGGGGTAAAAAAAATCTCGTCGAATTTAATGTTTCAAAGACCCGATCCTGTCTGATTACGTCTAAAAGGGATCCAAATGATAATCTAGTCTCCTTCAACGGAAGCAATCTTCCGAACAGGCCTTCCATTGATATGCTTGGTATAACTGTAAGTGACCAGTTCAGGTGCGGGGGCTCCATCGAAGCCAGAGTAAAGTTGGCCTCTCAGAAGCTGGGCGTACTGTACAGGGCCCGCAGATACTTAATAATACACAACTGCTGACCCTGTACAAATCGCAAGTGCGCCCTAGTGTCGAATTTGGCAGCCATCTCTGGTCCGGAGCCATACCTGAATACCTGATACCTGAAAAAAACCCTAGACTCTGTGCAAAAACGGGCGGTCCGTTTGATAGATTCCCCAATCTTAACAAACGGACTGCAATCTTTAGAGAACAGGCGTCAGGTAGGTATGCTGTCCTTGTTCTATCGGTATTACAATGGAAGATGCTCTGAGGAACTAGCATCATTGATCCCTTCGGCACCGGTGCGTAGTCAGGATACACGCCAAACGCGCGCCCAACATTTTTACACAGTTGACACTTGTCACATGAGAACGGGTCGCTTCTACGATTCGTTCTTAAGTTCAACAGCTCGGCTGTGGAACGAACTCCCGGCCTCTGTGTTTTCTCCCTCCTACAACATGGGACTCTTCAAGACCCATGTTCACTCCTTCCTCTCCACAAAAAGACCCTCCACACAGCATCCCCAAAGATGACATAGGCCCTGAGGGAAATTATTTTCTTCAGGGCCCGTGTGGAGTAAATATTAAAAAAAAAAAAAAAAAAAAAAAAAAAAATGAGAACAGATGTACGGGGCGAGCATTTACTGTGTAGCATTTTGTGTTTGAAGGTGTACGGAATCAAATCAAATATCCTTAAAGATACGCGCTCTAATAAAACTCTCATACATTTATCTAATTTTTTTTATTACTTGTGTTGTCTTTGTTCAAAGTGGACAATTTTTGAAGTGAAACTTCTTTACGCGCGTTATGCAATTTCGAAGACCGGAGTAAAACCAACTCATGACCGTCATCAAAAACCGTGATCATTTCGCTATAGGAGCCTAGCCAATATTATATACCTACTTTTGGTCGCTCTCCAAACTCAGCTTCGCGGTCTAGAGGCAAAGCGCCTGATTGTCGTCGTGAAGAACCGAGGTTCGATCCCCGCATTAACTATTTTTTTTTTCTTTTTGTGATTTTTTTAATAATATATTTTTTTAAAGTGATAAAATGCTCTCGTGTTGCGACTTTTAGATATTTTGAGTATATGATATTTTGGTCGAATACCTAATAACCGCGGTATAGAGGCAGAGCGTTCGACACTCGTTATGCAGGACCCGGGTTCGAATCCCATATTTTTATAACTTTCAATTTTTTTTATCAACAATTTGTAATAATGTAGTAAAAAATTAGATAAATTTGTTAATTTAAATTTAATTTACTTTACGGTACCTATATGATATTTTGGTCGAAATATATCTTACAAATCGAGCCGGTAGAGTCGCTCGGTATTTTGATTAATTATTTTTATTTTGAATCATTAAAATTACTAATCAAGGCCGATAACGCCGCGTGACGCGAAATATCTCTCCTCGTGGTCTAGAGGCAGAGCGTTCGACACTCGTTATGCAGGACTAGGGTTAGAATCTTATATTTTTAGAACTTTTAATTTTTTTTTATCACATGCTACTTATAAATATGACAATAGACAGACAAAAAGAGAGAATGAAATGAAAAGAGAGAGAGAAGAATACTAAAAGTTTCACTTCCGTCGTGCGTAGGCTTGCCACACACTGTATTTTTTTTTCGAACTTTTTTTCCATAATTTTGTCTTTAATGGAGTAGGAATAAAATTCTTTACGAGTCTTCGAGACAATTTAAAAATAATATTATTGTTTCAACTATTTTGTACATCGAAAAATAATATCATTCTTAAGGCATGATTGTTTTTTATATTGAACTTTAAACTCGCTTATGTTTAAAATAGATCAATCAATTTAATATTTTGTACTGCTGCCAATAGAACGTTTATTTTAGTGTAATCAACAAAACATGCTACGTAAAAAATTTACTTCGGTAAAATTTTAAGACGTTTTTAAAATGAGTATAATAAAGTAACTCATAACTTATATTGCTAATTCACTGCTTTTAATGAATATGTTGTATAAAATATACAAATATAATTGTAAACTTGTTACAAGTAATGCATTATGCAAATTCTACAACAATGTGACTACAAATTAACATGAAAAGTATTAATTGTATCTAATGATATTTATTATATGTACTTATGTATTACATTTCTGCAGTATTTTATCTGTATTCTGTATTATGTCTGTAAATGCCCTAATGCCCATTACAGAGTAATTATAATATTTTCCGTGATGATTTTTTAACTTTAAATATAATGATCGATACATAAACAACGCGCATCACCGCATTAGTGATATATTGTTTATTCGCTTATTGAAACGCTTATTATTACTTGTCGCTGTTTGAAATGCTTTGGCAATTTATTGGGAATCGTCACAAGAAAGCGCGGCTTTCTGAAACGTTAATAAATCATGTTCAGGGTGATAATTTATTTATTGGAGGGCATTAAAAAAAACATTTCAATTAACAAAAATAAAATATCATTTCATATTAAGGCGATGCACTACGTAGTAATGCAAAATCATGTGTTTTTGGTTTGATAATTTGGTCGCCTAGAAATGTATCAGATGCTTTAATTAAATACTACGAGTAGAATACATCTTGGCCTTTGAAATAATCAAGTATTTTTTTGATAATTTTTTTTATTAAAAAAAATATGAAAACTGCTTCAAAGTTCAAAATCTCCTACTTACGAACCCATTTTCGGTTATTATTTTATTGTATAATGTTGCAAATTAAGTTATTTATTAAAAAGATTAAAAAGTTCAAAACATCCACAAAATAAAATAAAAGGCACTTTTTTGCCATCATTTTTTCTTGCATAAATCAAAACAGGCGGATGGTGTTAAACGGGAATTTAAACCTTATCGCCATCTACGTAAGGGGTGTTATTGATGGCGGCACGATTAAAAATATTGCACGACGATATATATAATAAAAAATACTCGATTATTTCAAAGGCCAAGATGTATTATTTATTTTATTTTATTTATTTATTTAGTACAGGTGATGATACAATGACACATGTAAATATACATAAAAAATACTTTGACTGCCCAACTAGGAGGAATTCCCGTTTTAGGACAGTCAATAATACTCGCGGTATTTAATTAAAGCATCTGAAACATTTCTAGGCGACCAAATTTTTAAACCAAAAACACATGATTTTGCATTACTACGTAGTGCATCGCCTTAAATAAAGTTAAGTAAAAGGTTTAGTTAAATTGACCCATAGGCACACCAAGGAACAGGTGATGTGAAGAAAAATTTCTGTACCCGAGAAGCATACGGATGCAAGTCCAAAATTTGAAGAAATGAGTTTTTGATGAAGACATGAAGTAAATTATCATGTTCATTAGTGGCAGAAAGATGCAAGCCCTATCTTGAATATTTATGGTATTTTCAAAAATTTTATAAGGATGCAAGAACCATTAGCACATTCACACCGTAGAAGCATAAAGATGTACATTGGACTTGCATCTTTATGCCTCTAACATTACTACGCTTTCCGTGGAAGTAAACATTCGAATGTAGACTCAAGTCCATTTTGCGTCCTTCTGCCTCTAATTTCTATATTTTCTGTGGAACTAAACAGAACAATCCCAGTGCTCTCATCATTATTTATTGCATTCCTGCAATAAATAATGATGAAAAAGAGTATTTCCGTGTATGAATGTACGACGAGGCTCAAGAAACAGAATTCTTCTTAAGAGACTGATGGAAACATAGGTGGTGATATTATTATTGAAGACCTGACCATGTCACTTATTTATTTATTTACTTACATTTACCTTACCTCATCATTATACTACTGAATGGACTATATAGGGATGGAAAACAGGTGTAAAATGAAGTAGCTTCTTGCCTCTTAAAGTGGATATACAGCGATATGGGGAATAATGTTGAAGAAATAACCGTATGGTCTGACAACTGTGCAGGTCAAAATAGAAATATAACAATAGCCATATTCTACGTATGGCAGGTTTTATAAAAAAATAAAAACCTCAAGTAGACTCTGTCCATTCAGCGATTGAAAGGGCAAAAAAAAACTACCCAATTCCAAATATTTTACCGCACGACAAAAAAAAATTACGGGAACAATTCATCAGATATTGCAAAACTAATAATCAGTATATTGTACACTCAATGAACTTAGAAAATTTCAAATATTTAAATTCCCTTTAAAACTGGTTCACAATCACCTTTTGTATATCGAAAGAAGAATATGAATGGTAAGGGTTTCCTAATATCAACGGTATTATGGCTACGAGCTGACGTAAATGTGTCGGGGATGCTACTGTATAAAAATGGTTTTCAGGAAACTGAATTTAAATATTATTATATTAGAAGAAAAAGGAGAGTTGTTTTGAGCGGTGACCGGATATATCATCAAAATGATAATTCATGATAATTTCCCATTTTTAAAAAGTTATATAAAGTCATGAAAAGTGATGGTAAAGTGAAGAACAAAATCTCTATTAACTGGGTTAAGTGGTTTAGGTTAGGTTTAATTTATTTTTTTCATCGTTTCTAATGACTTTATATCACTTTTTAAAGGTGTGTTGAACTGTCGATTTATCATGGAACCGTTTTGAGCACCCCGGAGGTATTGCCCCAGGTAAATACAAATCCAATCGCATTAAATACACCAAATTTTGGTGTCCTACAAAAGATGTTACAGTGGGTACCAGAGCCACTGCACTTTTTTTACACTTATTTTTTTTAATCTTTTTTTTTCTCTGTCAGATGACGAAGATATGGAAAATACCAATAATTTGTAAAAATAATTATAATTAAATAAAAAAATATTTAAATAAAATAGATATTTATATATAACGGTTATATAGTTATTATTTTACTTCCAAATGAAATTTCAACATTGATCTATTTTATTTATATTTATATTTACTTATAAATATCTATTTGATTTTTTATTTATATTTACCTAGTAAATATAAATATCTATTTTATTTACAGGGAAATATAAATATAAATAAAATAGATATTTATATTTACCTGTTATATAGTTATTATTTTACTTCCAAGTGAAGTTTTCAACATTGATCCCTTTATAATATACCATGTGTCATACCAAAATATTCAATATCATTTTGAAGCAGAAGGACTCAAGTCCACAATGCTTTTTTTAAAACATTTTTTTTAGGCTTTGCATATAAAATATTTTATTTTATTTTCTCATTTTCGATACAAAATTAATTGATTCAATAGGATAAAAAATAAAAATCAATTATCATGAATATCCGCAGAAGTTATGAGACCAAACTTACAGAAAAAAAAGTATTTTGGCTCTCCTGAACATTTAGCTTTTTGGACTTGCATCCGTATGCTTCTCGGGTACAGATTTAAGGTAGGGAATCCCATAGGACTAGTTTTAAATGACTATAGACCAGAGGAAAATATTTGTGTAGGAAGCCAAAACCGTAATGTATCCTCGTAACTGTGACGCAATTATACGAGTACTAACGTTGTTTTTTTTTACTAAAGCATTTTTAGTCAAACGGTAGGGCACTAAAAATCAATAGAAATAGGTGTCCCAGTGGAATCGACCCAAAGGCAGACCGCGGAAGAGGTGGATTGAATCTGTGGAAAAAGGTTGAAGGGTGGGAATACCCGATGATTGTAATGGAGATGAATGACTACAGACCAGTCTCTGGAAAACATTTGTGTAGGAAACCAAATACAACCCGGATTTATTGCAACAATAATTATGATGACGCTTTATAACGTAGGTTCGTAGTCTGTACTTAAACCATAGCAAATCGTATACTAAATTATGACGGATGTTGTTGTATAAATAGTTGAATTAATCGGTGTACCAAGAAAATTTATAACAATTTAATTTGTTATTTAAAAGCATGGTATGCAAAAACAAGTTCACACGATTAGCTATCTGATACCTGGTCAGCAAACGGGTATTACCTACCTGTGTTTCATATAATCATTGGAAGGTTTCTTAACGCCTCTGACAGGACTTGTTGATGTTATTTGACAAGTGGTAAATAATAAACATCGTTACAAAATACTGTGTTTTGATTTTGTTCACATCTAATTAAAAATGTAATTGTGGAACAAAATACCCAAGCCTTTATGCCATACGTCAGGATTGGTATCAGCTATCCAACGTAGACGACTAGCCTCGCTTCGTTAAACAATTCTTAACAACTACCACTACAAGCCCTACTTCACTACCCACTCAAAATAACCCTTCTAACAATATCTCCAAATGTGATAGGTTTTGTGGGAACAAGGCTTCAAGTTTAGACTCAGTTAAAAATATATTTTAATACTGTTGATTAAGTCTCAGCCCTTGGACTATGGGTCGGGAACCTTTTTGCTATCGGGGTCCTTTTGGATGTTTGTAATATCACCACCGACCGCACTTTCATTTTGGTGGCGGGGGGGTGTTACCGATTTTATTTTATTTTTCACATCAGAATTCTGAATATCCTGATAAAAATTCTTCGAATAAAAAAATTGAATAATGCGTTACCAAACGACATGTTCACTGCTAGAAATAGGTTTACTGCTAGAAATGTATAACTGCACTCAGAATGTGAGAATGGTTTCCCTTGATTTGCGTCTACAGAATATGTGTCCGCAAATCGAATTTTAAGTTGCGTTCAAAACACAAGACCGGTCTAAACTTAAGACTTATTCTGCATTCTATCACCTAAGAAATTCTAAAAAAAATTACTATAGGATTCATATGTCTTATACTGATTTATAAATGTGGAAATTCTAACTATACAATTGCAAATGTTCTCCACAATGCCCTGGAAAGAATCTCAGACTTGTGATGTCCCGAAAGAAACCATTCATCTGTTCTGAATGCAAATTACTATGTTATCCAAATTGACAAAACTGCTTTTTAGTGAAGATTGAATCTTTTTGCGAATCCCCAGCTTTGATTAGAACTACACACATGAAAAAGCTTTCTTCCGATTTTTACACTGCATTTTGAAAACGACAATATTTTCCCTTAAAATTCGTCAGGAGGTGAATACACAACTGGTATTTGATGTTGCATTCTGAAGACAAAACTTGTTTTGATTAGCAATTGCACTCACAATTTATTATTATTAAAATGAGGAAATTCAAATTACATTTTAAAAGGATGTTGGATCGCTTATTTATTTCTGTCTAAACTGCTTTCCAGTAAGGTAGGTGCATACTGAAGTACCTGTAAGTTACACCTTTCTCTGGGTTGTCTTTGGAAATTTTTCTGAAACACCGTGAAAGAGAACCGTTCTCGCGTTTGTTTTTTATACTCTTTTTGGGGTCAGCTGGCCTGAACGAAACTACTTGTGGGCCAGAACGAAACCTCGGGGGCAGCAGGTTCCCTACCCCTGCCTAAGACCATAGAAGTAAAATTAATGTGTTCTCGTATAAAGAAGTTACAGTATCTACCTACCGATTAAAATAATTAATTATACCACTTTTCTTACATTGAGTCTATAACACGTTATGAAGACCATCATTAAAGTAAGTCGCAAATCTTTTTATTATTTCATAATATTGATGTTTCATCAATATGTAGATTGAAGAAAGACAATAAAAATGCAAAAATGATATTTGCAATCCTAGGAAAAATAACCTTTTCAGAATGCTGCAGATAAAATAAATTAATTTAATGGCACTATTAACTCTACATACTATACAGTGCTAAAAGATTTTTTTAAATTCGATGTACCGTAATTAAAGTATTATATACAATTTCCATTCGATCAAATGGGATGGCGATATACGATGTCAGGCTAGTGTAAGAGAGACAGCAACTCCTGCTAAATGGGCTACATACAAAAGGCATTAAGTGGCGAAATTAGTTTCCATTCTATTATCTATTCACTGGGTAAAACAGTCGAAAATTATATTATAAAGTATTAAATTTTGTTAAATTGAGTTCATCGTCTCGTCTAAACCTGTAACGATCAATTCATTAGTTCAATCGGACCAGAAATATGTTAATATTTTAAATAGAGACAAACATTACCGGGTTACATAAAACATGATAGTTTTGGATTCCTGCTACAACCACTTCGACTTGGCTAACAGAGAATTGAACCTGCGACTCCTGGATGGGAACTTAACAATTTTATCATGTCGGCTACTTTCCATAAGTTTGATGATCATGTTCATTAATAACTATATCAAAAAACCATATAAAAAAAGACCACAACGATACTTGCCACACAGTGCGATTTACGCCAGCTAGTAATAAAGGATTTTCCAATAAAAGGTGTTATTTTGAATAGCCCGTTTTTTCGGTAGATGTTACTTTTGAAGCTGTTATTTTTTAACATTTGACAAGTAAAAACTACGCAATTGATGAAAATGGAACGATACACGCTTCAACAACGCATTGAAATTATTAAAATTCACTTGAGTGAATCAAATGCAAATCATCTTGAATGATGAGGCCCATTTCCACCTCGGTGGCTTCGTCAACAAGCAAAATTGTCGCATCTGGGGCTTGGAAAACCCAAGAATTATTGTTGAAAAGCCTCTCTATTCTCAACGTGTGACTTTTTGGTGCGGTTTATGGTCCGGCGGAGTCATTGGACCTGACTTTTTCGAAAATGGGGCTGGAGCAACAGTTACGGTGAATTGATCGCGCTATCGAGAAATGATTAATGATTTTTTATGACCGGAATTGGATGGTATTGATCTAGACAACGTTTACATTCAACAAGACGGCGCTACATGCCACACAAGCAACGAAACATTTACGATTGAATATCAAAATAACACCTCTTATTGGAAAACTCTGTATTTCTGAAATCCGACAAGTTTATTATTGTTTGAACTGCGCAACCATTATGCAATTAATGAAAAACGCCATTACAGTATTAATAATTATAAAACTATCTTGTTATTTGACGAGTCATTTTATTAATCATCCTGCATTGTGACTACCAATTATTATTGTGTAAAGGGAATCACGTAATTAAAAACCAATCAAGTGACGGCAATGGACTGTGCGACGTTAAATATTTTTGTAGTAAATCTGATCATTTGCATCGTCTTATTTAATGGCTTCATCCAACCATTTCACACAACGCGTGTGAGACGTTCCTCAAATCATCTAGTCTTTCCAGGACTGGCGTATCTACCAATTCAAATATTCTCATCCCATACTTTAATTTTTGAATTACTAACATTATCTTCAATTATTTCTGCGCTCCTGAAACTAATCTGGCATCTTTATGGGTGCAAATCGTTAAAATATCTTGTTTATTATTTATTTAAATAATATCAACGGTATATATATTCCATAAATAATGATAACATGTCACAGTTAAATTCGTAGAAATATTTAAAAAAAAGAATTACAAATAAATGTGGCATTTGATTGTGAAATGACATTAGAGAGTAAGTAAACAAGAGATACAAGTACATAAGTTTCTATAGTGCAAATAAGGTAGAATTAGATTAAATTAATATTTATTGAAAAGATTTGATAGCATAGCCCTCTTGTACCTACCTTTCGTGCAATTAAATAGATCTGCCACATCTGCGTATCTATTACTAACTTCATGCAACCTAGGTATAAGCGAGTGTTTGGAATACTCAGTCCTGATATTGTTGCATTTAGAACGAGTAGCTCTCGTGGGTATATGAAATTCAATGAGGTTAATTAAATCAGGACTGTCTATACTACCATTTACAAATTTGAACATAAATATTAAGTCGGATATAATTCTTCGATCTGAGATATTTAATAAATTTAGATTTTTCATCAAGTAGTTATAGTTTATATTTTCAATGGGAATACCTAGTTTAAAATTAATGTGTCTCAGGAATTTATGTTGAATTTTTTCGATTGAATCTGAATGTAATTTGTAGTGGGGGGACCAGATGGAGGAGTTATATTCGACTTGATTACGAACCAGGGATGTGTGCAAATTTTTTAATGTTGAAAAATTCTTGAAACCTCTGGAATTTTGAAGAATGAAGCCTAGCATTTTCATTCCTTTATTATTAATATTATTTATATGCGATATAAAGTTTAATTTAGAGTCGAAAGTTATCCCCAGGTCATTAATTTCCTCGACAGAGGTAAGGATTGAGTTATTGAGTTTATATGAATGAATAATTGGTTGATTTATTCTGTAAAATATTATTGAATAACACTTATTTATGTTCACTTGAAGTTTGTTAAGAGAACACCAATTAATTAACCTGTTCAAATTATTTTGTAGACAGATACAATCTTCAGCGCTTTTGATTATTTTAAATTTTTTTAAATCATCTGCGAAAAGTAACGTATTAATATCTTCATCAAATATATTTACAATATCATTTATAAACAGTAAAAATAATATTGGGCCTAAATGAGACCCCTGTGGTACACCACTGGTAGCTATAAATTGATTGGAAATGAACAATTAGTTTTTAAATTATCGAAGAAAGCAAACACTTTGTGGCTTGACATTATACAAAATGAAACAAACACTTAGTTTTAAACCACTTTAATTTCGAGTTATATTAGTCGACCGGTTTCGATTGGACTCAATCTTCATCAGGACAATAAAATATAATTATATTTTAATATATTAAGTGTTTGTTTCATTTTGTAATTAGTTTTTACAAGTAAAACTCTATCAGTTAGATAGCTAGCAAACCATTCTAAAAGTTTTCCGTCAATACCGAGCTTACGTAGTTTGATCAGGAGAATTTTATGGCATACTTTGTCAAAGGCCTTGATAAAGTCCGTATATATGGAATCGACTTGAGTTCTGTTAGCTAATCCGTTTGATATATAGTTTTCATATAACGAGAGATTTGTCAGAGTTGATCTACCCGACAAAAATCCGTGTTGATTCGGAACAATGAGATGGTTAATACATGGTGAAATTTTATCAAGTAATAGCTTTTCAAAAAGTATAGGAATTACGGATAGCTTACATATTGGTCTATAGTTAGTAACATCACTTTTACTACCCTTTTTAAATATAAGAGTTAGATAACAACGTTTCCAAATATCAGGGAAGCACCCTGTGTCAAGGGATTGATTAAACAATAGAAAAATCGGCTCAGCCAGTGAAGTAATGCAATTTATCAGGATATTGGGATGTACATTATAAGGTCCAGCCTTTTTGTTTTTGTCTAGGGATTTGATTTTACTTATAACGTCGTTTATATTGATGTGTATGGCAGGGATATGTATGCTCTCGTTAAGTGACGAAGGTGGTATATAATTGTCTGGGATATCTTCGTCATAGACGCTTTTAAAATAATCAGCAAAATAGTTAACTTTTACATTCATGTCAGTACTACTCTTTTCTTTGAAGTGCATTGAAAGGGGTAAACCTTGTTTGTTTTTTCTAAGAGAGTTAACGTGAGTGAAAAAGTTTGGTATATTAGAAGGTATAGAGTTTTCGATTCCATTTATATAATTGAAATATGAATTTCTTGATAGTTTTTTAAATTGAGTTATATAGTTGTGAAATATCTTGTAGTCGTTAAGAGAGTTCGATTCTTTAATGTTTTTGTGTGCAATTTTTTTACAGATAACTAGGTTAATTAGCTCGCCACTGAACCATTTTGGGAACTTCGCTTCCTTGAAGTGTGAAAGTGGTACAAAGCTTTCAATGGCCTTATTAATAATTTTGTAAAATAATTCAAGATTATAGTTAATAGTATTATTATGGTGAAGAAATGACCAGTCTTCATTTGCAAGATATTGATTCATGTTAGAATAGTCAGCTTTGGAACAATTATAAGTTAGGTTAGGAAGAACAGTTATGTCATCTGGTGAGTTATTAGTAGTGATGGTTATGCTTAGGGCGGGGTGGTGGCAGTCTAGGGGGAGAAGCTCGTCAACTGATTTAGCAATATGGACTGAGGTATCACTGCAGAATACTAAATCCAGCAGCCGATTATTGGTATTGTAGACTTGATTGACTTGATGTAGAGAGAGTAAGTTCGTCATATCTATTATTTCGCGGGCATTTTCTGGTAGGCTTAAGTTGTTATAAGATTCCTTATTCATTCAATCAATGCAAGGGGTATTATAGTCACCAAATAAAATTGTTCTGGCATCAAGGTATTTATTTTTAAAGGTTTCGAGGTCATCTATGTGGTTTCTGTAGACAGTGATATTGGATCCAGGAGGAATGTAGACACATCCCAGTAGAATTTTGCCTGATTTAGTTTTTAGTAAAACGAATACCTGTTCCACGTCCAGATGTTTACAAATTAATCGAGTAGATGGCAGTAATTTTGTAACGGATATAAGAACTCCTCCTCCTCTGGTTTTAGTACTAGTGGCTGAATTTCTGTCAAGGCGGTAGGTGTTGTAAGATGAAAATCCAAGTTCCTCGGTGTGAATATCAGGATCAAGCCAAGTTTCGGTAAGAAGAAAAACTTCAATGTGTTGGAGTAGTGGAAGAGTAGTTTGTAGCTCTATGAGTTTGGTACGGCAGCCTCGGATATTTTGGCCTTATCCGATGATGTGTTTGAGTTTTTTGAAGTTGACCTTATTATTGTGGGCTTGTTATTCATATATTTTATTGTTAACCCAACTTCTTCTCCCTTTATCCGAGTTTCCAATTCTTGGCGGAGGTCCGACAAGAATTTTCGTTGGTTCGGTGTTTGGTCGGAAAAGATTTTAACAGTGGAGTTGGTCAGATAAAAGTTCTTTCTCCTGAGGATATTTATTGCTTCAGTGGAGTTCTTTAGAATAACCTTAACGGGCCTTGGTTTATCCGGCCTCACTGCTCCAAGGCGTAAAGTGTTGATAGAGTTAATTTCAATGTTACTATCAATCTTATTCAAGATATTTGTAATTTGTATTTTGTCATATTGTATTTTTTCTATTTGGTTGAGCTTAGAGATTTAAGGAATATTTATGATTATTAGATAATTTGCTCTTTTTTTTCTTTCTTCGAGTTCGTCGGCTGCTTCACAAGTAGATACTACTGAGTTAGGTTTATTGGATAATGCTTTAAAAGCTGACAGCTCACCCTCGAGTGCTGCCATTTTGGCAGCCATTTGAGCAATGGTTCCGAGAATAGCATTTGTTTTCGGTACCATTTTTGCGATTTGATCTTTGTTTAATTTGCTTGTTGGGTCAATTATTAATTCAGCGAGGGCCTCAACCGCGTTTCTCCCCAGATTGATGAATCCATGGGAATCCATTTTATTAACTTTAAAAATTTTTTTTTTTTTTGGAAAAATGGAGTAATGGACGTAGGGACGATAAATTACACTAGCGCGTGGGATTTACATATTTTTTTGCACTGTTGTCATGCAAATAATTTTGTCTTTCCAAAATTCAACATCAAAGGGTTCACTTCAAATATTTATAGAGATAAAATATTAAATTTGAACATACAGCTTTAGACGCTATTGTCGACAATATCGACATGCGAAAATAAACACAAAAAACACCTCGATTTTTTGCGAAAAAATCACACTGTATTTATTTGACGTCTATAGTCTACTGCCGTGCATTCAAATATTTTATTCTTAATTAAGGACGGGCTGTTTCACAGAACTTGATCAATTCACCAAATCTTCATTCTATTCAAGTTCTGTTTTTATTTCAGTTCTGTGAAGCAACTTGCCCATAATAATATAATAACAGAATTTCAATAGGACTTTAACAAAACTTGAAAAATCACGATGAAATTGTATGGTCCTTAGGACGGGTTGTTTCGGAGAATTTGAACAATTCATCAAATTTCAACGTTCATTTTCAAGTTCTGTGAAAGTTTTTTTGAAATTCTGTTTTTATTTGAGTTCTGTCAAGCAACCAGCCTATAATGATATAATAACAGAACTTGAATAGGACTTTCACAGAACCTGATAATGAGCGTTGAAATTTGATGAATTGTTCAAATTCTCCGAAACAATCCGTCCTTAGTGTTTCAATTAAAAAAATTAATACATCAGTTTTTTATTAAATTGGAAAGCTGAATATACCCTTTATTTGTATATATTTTATCTTCATGCATACTACTGCTATTTTGAGTAAAAGATAAAACAAAATATAGCCATATTTTCATGATGAATTCATATAAAAGTGATTAGCAGTTTTTAATTTATATTTTTTTATTTTAATTTTATTATTTACTTAATTTCAATACAGGACAACGCTCCTGTGCGGAACGACGCTCCATTGGGCCAACCTCGGGTCTCGCGGCTTTTTCCGCGCGACCGCCAAAACTCTGTGCGATATATTTTTTTCTATTTTCACTCAAATTGTTAATGTATTGTAACGTCAAAGAATTGTGCAAGTTTGGATTGCCAGGGTAGTGCCCGATTATTGTTTTGTTGAGAGTTTTTTCGGGTGGCTGCCCTGCGAGCGGTTGGACGGGCGAGCAAAAATAACGCGGGTAGATTTAGATCGGGACAATACGGGAACAATACGAGGGACGACGATTCCGCGGTGCGCGTGGCGTTAGGCGAGAAAAAATGGAGATTGAAATTTTTAGAAAAAGATCGCGCGGATACCTTGAACTTATCCTTCGGAGACTTTCCGTTTAAATTTACAAAACACAAAACCAACGTTTCGACTCCTGTGTGAGATCGGCCTGTGCTTGTTCAAGTGTTGTGGCTTGAAGAGATGAAAATATACAATCGGTTGTTTGAAATAAAAAATGGTTTTATTTGTGAGTGGTTTTCAGGGGTAATTCCTTGGAGACTGCACTGGATTGCCAAGCATGCTGTTGAGGTGACGCAAAGATGAAGCATCATTGTCACTTTAAACGTTCAATGGATGCTGAATGATTGAGGATGGCCTCGCGCACTCTATCCCACGAATCTCAACCCGGCGCAATCTGCTCACCACTGGCGGACTCTCCAAACACCTTCAAACATGATCAAGGTTCTTCAATGCTTTTATACATTATGTCTCCTTGCCTTAGCTCCATAATAGCCCTGGTGATTGACAAGGGTCCATGCTCATCAGACGGGACATCAGACGGGACATCAGACGTGACAGTATCTATTCGAAACGATGATAATTTTTTTATTTAATTAACAATAATAAAATAATTGTTCTACTATCAACAACGCAAAGACTTGTTAACTTTCATTTTCATTTCCTTCAATAAAAATCTTTGAGGACTTTATTTGTGTATTTATGATGTTGTAAAAGTCTGAAACGGCTCCTGTAACATCCTTCCTTTGAAATAAAATTCAAATTCTCAATTTATTTTTTACAATAATTGGTTTATAATTTTACTGCGGTCACCTTGGTGAAACAATTTAACCGTCGTATACGATCCGGGGCGAGACGGTACAGTAACAAGGGATAATTATATGTCTAATGCTCTGCAATGTGAATCTTCAGGTGTCAGAGGGTCGGTACAGAGGGTTATAATTTTCATTTTTTGGGAAAAATTAAAAAAAAAAACCAAAAGACCGTAAAAACCAACATTTTTGCATCTATTTTCAAATGTCTTTTGAAATATTGGTTTACTGAGGATTGAACCTTCCTACCCAGGAACTGGAGTCGACAACTCTACCAACCCTGCCAAATGCCGATCGCGTATATTAATCGCTGCAATGTCATCCGATTTCAGAGAAATGCGAATATTTCCAGCGTGTCTCAATATGAATGCTGTTTACCAAAAGTATATATAATGCCTTGTCACTGACAACTAGACGATCTGCCGAGTTTCAGCTAGATATGAAATGAAAAAATATCAACTTATATATACGAAACTAAAAGTCGGAGTTAATGGAGTAAAAAAGATTGGTGATCAAAAAATACTAATCTCATGCCCAAAAAAAGAAGATGCAGAAAAATTAACCATAGAAATTAACAAGGTAGTTGGTAAAGATGTATTGGCCGAAGAAATAAAAATAAAAAAAAACCCCATTTCTTATGTTGAAAAGACTCCAATGCCAATTGACGGAAGAAGACATTATAGACGGAATCACACAACAAAATGAAGGAATAAATCAAGAAGATAGAAATGATATTAAACTTATCAAGGAAATAAAAAACAAACACAATGAAGGAAAAGAAAACGACACCACTAACTACATAATCGAAACAACCGGAAAATTGAGAAAAACGCTAATAGACAAAAAAAAATTAACATCAAATTTCAAAGAATATTCATCGAAGACTGTAATCCCATTACACAATGCTTTTACTGCCTGAAGTTTGGCCACACAGCGATAAGATGTCTCGCCAGGACGGAGCCCCCCATTTGCCCTCATTGCGCTAAGGAACACATACTATCCAAATGTGACAACAAAAAACAAGAACCAATCTGCAACAATTGCTGTGTCCAAAACAAAAGGTATAATATGAAGTTTTCCATCGACCACACAGCCAATAGCACTAAATGTCTCTATCGGCAAAAAATGCTGCAAATCGCTAGAGAGCGCATCGACTACGAATAAATATGCTAAATTTCACTTATTTAAACTTAAAACTTTAAAATGGATGATTTTTTATGTAACGCTCTAGATAAAAAAATGTATATAGAAGAAAAATTATGTCAATCCATAAAAGATTTCAATTTAACCTGCCCTGAAAAAGGATTTAGTCTATTTCATGTAAACATTAGAAGCATAGAAGAATTAATAATATCATTAAAAGATTTAAATTATTCTCCGGGATGCATAGTGTTAACAGAAACGCATTCAGCCGGGGAATTGAATTATACTATTCCGGGGTATTCATATCATACAACAATAACAAAATTAAACAAAAACTCTGGTGTCGGAATATTCATATCCAACCAGTACAATGTACTCAATATTAAAGAGATTAACAGTGTTAGAAATGTTAACATTTTGAATATTGAATTTAAGGACATAAATAAACATTATAACGTTATTGCTATTTATCGTACGCATATGTCGATTATATCACAATTTATAGATGAATTAAAAAAAAATTATTCAATTTTAGAAACAAAAATAATGTTATTGTTGGGGATATCAATTTAAATATCGCAAACAGATACTCTAGTATGGATAAAGATAAGTACCTCAATATGTTAGCGGAACTCAACTATTTATCGTGCGTAAATTCATATACTAGGATCGTTCCAGGTCAACGACCTGCATGTTTAGATCATATTTTTACAAATATTCCTGATATCCACAATATAAAATCAGCTGTCATTCATACTAATATTACTGATCATTACTCATGTGTGTTTATCCATAAATTTAGCAATCCAATATTGCCATCATTCAAACAAAATAATACCTCAATAAAAGTACTCGATATGGATACATTAAAAAATAAATTAGAATCGGAAAATTGGATAGAATTATTTCAATGTAATGATGTCAATGTTTGTTGTAAAATATTTGAAGAAAAAATTTCCAAATACATAAATGACTCATCAAATAATATAATACCCAAATCCAAACTATCTAAATTCAAACCTATGAAACCATGGATTACTCACGGTTTAATAGTATCTGTACGACATAAGCAAGCTCTATACAAATTGACTACTCAACAACCAAATAACAAAAATTTACTCAATCATTTTAAAGCATATAAAAACAAACTTTCTTATATTATAAAACATACAAAAGAAAGTTATTATATACATAAGTTGGATCAGGCTGAAAATGATAGTAAAAGAGTATGGACGGTGATAAATGAAATAATTGATTAAAAAAAATACAGGAATAATGAAATCAGTGCTATTAATCATGATAACTCGAAAACATGTTGTAAAGAAAACCCATCAAAAGCTGCAAATATATTTAACACCTATTTTGCAAACGTAGGGAAAAATCTAGCCAATCTTATACATATTGACCCAAATATAACATCTCCAGACTGTAATATTGATGCTGAAAAAAAAATGGCAACATTTGAAATCACCACAGAGGACGAAATAGTTTCTATTATAACTGATATGAAAGGAGGTTCTGCTCCGGGCTTTGATGCAATTACAGTTGATATTTAAAAAAACATTAAAAAACTAATTTCCAAACCATTAATGCATATAATAAATAAAAGTTTTCAAAGCGGAGTATTCCCATCAGTTTACAAATAAACTACCATTACTCCATTATTTAAATCAGGTAATCCAGAAGAAGTAAACAATTACCGACCCATATCACTCATCTCAAATATAGCAAAAAAAATTTAAAAATAGTTAAAAAAAGAATGAGCCAATTTATAAAATGCAATGGTATAATTAATGAAAACCAGTTCGGTTTTATGGAAGGGAGAAGCACACAGGATGCAATTGCAAAATTGAGTAGCCTAGTATATAATTCTTTAGATAAATCATTAAAATGCCTTGGAATTTTCATAGATCTCAAAAAAGCATTTGATAGCATATCACATGACAAACTTATAAGTAAATTAAGAAACATTGGATTAAATGGTACAGCTCTAGAATGGGTAAAAAGTTACCTTTCCAAACGACCTCAAGTCGTAAAAATTAACAATGTGTTTAGCTTGCCAAAAACGAGTCAATTCGGCATACCGCAAGGTACAGTTCTGGGTCCGTTACTGTTTATCATCCATGTTAATGACATATTCATACAAAAACTAAACGGGAAAATAATATCGTATGCGGATGACACTGTCATAATAATCGAAGGTACGGATTGGAATACTGTTAATAACTTGGCAAATGCTGATATTAATATACTGAAAATTTGGTTCGATAAAAATTTTCTCTCCTTAAACACAGAAAAAACAAAATTTATCCCATTTTCAATCAATAAATTTAAATCAGAACCAGAGTTAAACATTATAATACACCAACACAAATGTGGCAGAACTAACTGCAATCAAACTTGTCCTATCCTTAGTCCAACATCCAAAATCAAATATCTTGGTGTATATATAGATCAATATTTTAAATGGAAAACACACATTTGTGAACTCGTCAAAAGGATTAGGAAATGTATTTATATATTTATAAGACTTAGAAATATTCTTAGACTAGAAAACCTAAAAAGAGTGTACTATGCGATTGTTCAATCTATATTACAATATGGTATTATTGGTTGGGGAGGAACATATAATAAAATTTTGAACCCACTTAAAGTAGTTCAAAGATTGGTAATCAAAGTAATTTTGAAAAATCCGTCAAAATTTTCTACGGAAATTCTTTTTACAATTTTTAAAGTACCTACAATAGACAAAATGTATCAAAAATATTCAATACTTCAAATTTACAAAGAAATACAGTCAAATACTCATAACTTGCAATTTAATCAGCAAGATACCAGAAAACTATTAAAATCCCAAAATTTAACACTAAGCTCATTCAAAATACCTATCTTTATCTAGGCATAATTTATTTTAATAACCTTCCATTAAATTTAAAAAATATCGAAAATATTCAGGAATTTCACCTTTAATTAAAAAATTACCTTAAACTATTATAAGTCCAAAATACGTTCACTACTTACATCTAGAAGTAATATTGTTTAAATCTTGTGTTGTTTCTTAATAATTTATTTACCTTAATACTCGATGACTGGGAAAAAAATCAAATTGAACAAATCTTCGTATCTATTCCGGTAAGGTCTCGCAATCTCATCATATGTGCTGTATACATACCTCCTGTCTCGCCAACAACGTTTTATGATATTTTCTCCAAAAACCTAGAATCCGTTTTTTCATCAGAACCAAATAATATGTTTTGTGTTCTAGGAGATCTGAATCTACCTACTCTAACATGGTCATTTTCTGAAGGCTACAATCATGGTCTTGCCTCCTCGAACACGGCTACATCGCATACCTTGCTTCAAACAATGGCATTGATGAGCTTACTACAATATAATAGTATACCAAACCACAACGATAAATTCTTAGATCTTATATTTTATAGTTGCGAAACAAAAGTTACACATAGCGACGACCCTCTCCTTTCAGAGGATAGACACCATCCAGCCCTGAAATTCGAAATATCCTCCGCGATTCAATCAAAAATTAAAAACAACAAAGAGCGTAGGCGAAATTTCAGGAAAGCTGATTACACGCAAATTAATAATGACATTGACTGTATTGATTGGAAGTCTGAAATCGCAAATTTATCAGCAGAAGAAGCAGTAGACCAATTCTATGTAATAATAAACAATGTAATTGATAAGTTTATTCCATTACTGGCACGACGAAATGAAAAATTTCCCATATGGTTTACCCCCGAACTTATTAGGCTATCACGGAAAAAGGACAAATTCTGGCTCAAATGGAAGACATACAAAGGTCTTTCTGACTATCGTGAATTTTCCTTCTTACGTGCAACATACAAGAAGTTGTCTAATGAATCTCGAAAGATATTTTTCGACAACGTCGAAAGTTCATTGCAAAACAATATCAAAAGTTTTTGGTCATACATATCCTCATTAAAGTCGTCCGACGGATATCCTGCTGCTATGTCCTTTGACGGACGTGAATCTAATAATGCCCAGGAAATCTGTAATATGTTCTCTGAATTCTTCAAGTCAACATTTGAACCTTCCTCCGTCAATGACACAATAGACATTGATCAACTTGAATCAGTTCACGACTCAGGACTTGCACATATTCACACGATTAAACTAACGAAACAAGAAGTGAAATCAAGTTTAAAGTCGCTAGACATAAACAAAGGTGCGGGTCACGATGGAATTCCGGCGTTTTTCCTTAGATCTGCTGCGTCGTCACTGTGTGTGCCGCTTACCATAATATTCAATAAATGTCTGATTGATGGGGTTTTCCCTGGCAGGTGGAAGCTGGCCTACATCATACCGGTCCACAAAGGTGATTCGCGTCAACGAGTGGAAAACTACAGGCCAATATCCATTCTCTCAGCGATCCCTAAACTGTTGGAAAGACTTGTCCATACTAATATATATCCTCAGCTTGCTGCCAAAATTACAGACCAACAACACGGGTTTGTCAAAGGCAAATCTACCGTGAGTAATCTACTTATTTACTCTAATTTTTTGTTTACTAGCATGGATCGAGGCCATCAGGTAGATGCAATTTACTGCGATTTCAAAAAGGCTTTTGACAAGGTTGATCACCTTATTCTTATCAAAAAAATTATGTATAACGGAATTAGGGGAAACTTATTACGTTGGTTCATCTCATATTTAACAAAAAGACAGCAAGCTGTATCGTTACGAGGACATACCTCCGTATGGGAACCAGTTACTTCTGGCGTACCACAGGGATCAATCCTAGGACCGCTTTTATTTATACTTTTTATTAATACAGTTTCTGAATGTTTCATGCATTGTTTATTTCTCTTGTACGCCGATGACATAAAAATATTTGCTATTGTTAGAAATTTAAATGATTGTCTGCTCATCCAACGAGACTTAGTAAGGTTCGAAGCGTTTTGCAATGAAAACAAAATTTACCTAAGTTACAATAAATGTAAACAAATAAGCTTCACTAAAAATCATAACGCTATTATACACAATTATTATATAGGCAACTATTCACTAGATCGTGTATACTGTATAAGGGATCTTGGCGTACTTTTTGATTCCAAACTTCATTTCGATGCGCACATTAAAAACATTGTGAATAAAGCTTACTGCATGCTAGGCTTTGTTATCAGAAACAGCCGCGTATTTCGAAAGCCTGAAACCTACCTTCTGCTTTACTATACGCTGGTCCGTTCTCAACTTGAATACTGCACCTCCATATGGACTCCACTTTACGATATCTATAAAGAAAATATTGAAAGTATCCAGAAGAAATTTCTGCGTTACCTCAACCACAGAATGAGCGCACCTAAACGGGGATACACAAATATGCTCTCGAAATATAACGTCTCCACTCTTACTAACCGGCGAACTTACCTTGACCTAATGACCTTGACCTAATGACCTTGTTCAAAATCTGTAATAACTTTATCGACTGTCCTGGCTTACTCAATCTAATAAACTTTAAAATACCACTCAGAACGACGAGGCTTAACGACTTATTCCATATTAGCCGGACGCGCACAAATGCTGGTGTCAGAGATCCAATCAGAAGAATGTGCGAATTGTATAATAAAAACCAAAACCTGAAGGATTCCGACATATTTTTTGATACATATAGTACTTTTGGCAGGAAATTGAAGTCTGTTTTACTATAAAAAAAAAGAAAATGTGTACTTACTTCATTCACTATACTCTTTAAGTACTTTTTATGATCTATCTCTAAACTTGTTTACAAAATATGTGTACACTTTTATTTGATACTGAGCATTATCTATATACAAAATTTTTACCTTATTTACATGTAAAAAAATATTTAAAATTGTTATCTACCAGTCAATCAGTGAGAAATAGTTAGGATGCAGGCGAATTCTCAAGTTATTGTTTTAGAAAATTATCTTTTAATTACTGTCTGTATCTGTGTTTTCTCCTTAAATAAATAAAAAAAAAAAAAAAAACTAACATGTACATAATTGAACTAGAATTCCCTCACCAAATACAAGAGCATTGTCTCTTTATGGTGAGGAAAAGCTACTTTAATTTCTATTGTTTTATATCTTGTTTATATCCTGTATACTTATCTATCTAAAAATTATTTTTTTTCAAATATTAAATAAAAAATAAAAAAATAAAAAAAAATTAAAAAATGATGTCGGGAAGTGAGTTAATTTCCGCTTCCAATATTTGCATTCGTTCATTACCGAAAACAGAAACAAATCGATGTATCATTAAAAAAACACAAAAAATTGCGTTTCTACAGCGACCTGCTTGTATCAACGTAAAACTTTACTATCAGTATTGACCTGGGGCCACTGAGATAATTTTAATTATAAAAAATAATAATGATAACATTACTCACTTCGTTTTCTCTTAGCTGGAGCCTTTTCCTTCGGTATAGGCGCGTGTTCGGCACGTCCCACGGCGCTGTATGTCTTGCCAGCCACGCGACCCCATACCTGCAGTAGCTCCTTCATTATATGTTTACCTTTTAAACTAAACAGCCCTCAAAAACAAACTAAACTTCACTAAGTGTTTTTAACACCGGGTCTATTGGACCGACAAAATAATAAAACTTCAATGTCTCTGAGACGTCAAGGTAAATAAAAGTTTAAAAACTTTAATTTATTTTTCAAATTTTGAAAAACAACGAAATTTTGGCAGCTTTAATAGCCAATTTATTGTTCTATTGGTATAATTTATTTTTAAATAAATTATTTTAGCGAACTACTACTGTCAATGTCACTGTTCGTTTAAACTGTATATGTCAACTTTATTTAGCTATAAATCACATTATGGTAAAGTTTTTATGGTCAAAACCAGTACAGGTGATTATTTATGGAACTTTGTTGTCTTTGATGATATTTCTTCGCCAACATCCAAACGCTGATGAGCTGAAAGAAAATAAATATTTGTTAGTACACATTATACGACAATTACTATTGTTTAATAAAGAAAAAATAAAATTGAATAGGTAAATAAAACAATAATATATTTAAAAGTTTAGTATCAATATAATTTGACAACAATCTCTAAATAGTATAAAACAAAGTAGTTATCCACGTCTGTCTGTGAGCTTAGTTCTTTTCTAAACTACGCAGTGGATTTTGATAGGGTTTTTACTATCATTTAGAAAAGTTCTTCCGGAAGGTTTATATATATAATACATGCACATTATATTTATGAAAACTAGAGAAAAGTCGATGTTTTGTAATCAAGTCCTAAAAAAAATTCGCGCGCTTCCATTGCTAACGCTGTCTTATCCTCATGAGATAAATCAACGGAATTGTATATCTTAAAAAGTCCTCACAACCTTAAAACTTTACCCCAAACCATTCATAAGTTCCCGAGCAATGCCGGCTACACGTCAGCTAATAAATAATAAAAAAAATATTTGATGAAAGTGTTTTTTTTCAAGGGAACACAACCTCCAGGAGCAACGTGATTTGAATTACCTGCAAATTTATGCTGCAAAACATATTACCTACTATAAACAAAGTTTTGCAAAATTGGCAAATAAAAAAAAACTAAATAAAATAAATCTGCCAATCTCTTTTACATCAATTCGTGGTGAAAAGATCCTTTACTCAAAATAGACGCACTACGAATGAAGATAAAATACACCAAATGTATAGGTAATATTACGCTTGCTAATTCATTAAAAAACCCAATTATTGATATTTTATATGGAAACACATAAGAATACAAACTTTGAACACACGGTATTAGACCATAGATGTTAAATAACTACAATGTGAATTAACTCAAAAAAATCGAGGTGTTTTTAGTTTTTATTATTGGATGAATAATTATATTGTCGACAATAGTTCTAAGCTCTATGTTCAATTTAAATAATCCATCTCCATAAATATTTGAAAGGTATCCTTTGATATTGAATTTTGGCAAAGGTCAATATCAAAGTTTAAAATCAAAATTATTTGCATGACAACAGTGCAAAAGTAAATATGCAAATCCCACGGATAAGTGTAATTTATAGTACCTACGTGAAAATAAACATAGCAGTCTTTGATAACTAAACACCTTAATAAAGATGTCAGGTTAGTCTCGGGAACGCCAAAATGGAAGACTACTGAAAGAATGATATCTCAATTCTTGTGAAATCCTTCAACGACTGCATTTTTACAAATGAACCATTAGTAACCAGTCGTGAACCAATTGTGGACAAATTGAGAACTAATAATTGTGAACCAGTTGTCAATCAATTATGAACAAATTGAGAACTAATAATTGTGAACCAGTTGTCAATCAATTATGAACAGAGTGAGAACCAATTGTGAATCCACTGTATTCCGATTGTAAACCAATTGTCAACCAATTTTCGAAAAATAAACGCACTAAATCGTTTATATATTAATTTTACCTCAGTCTCTCATAGATAGTTACGAAAAAAACATAAACCGTGTGCAGTAAGAATGCGGACACCGCTCCCATGCCGCACCGATCCATGTACGGTCACCAAAAGAAAAATACAGTGTGTGGCAAGCCTACGCACGACGGAAGTGAAACTTTTAGTATTCTTCTCTATCTCTTTTCATTTCATATTATTATTATTCATAATGCTGTACATTATAGTTTTAAAAAGCATAAATTTATTTATAGGCGTGTTGTTAACAAATGAACGTTTAACTAGATTCCTAATATTGACATATTTATTAGTAGCATGTGATAAAAAAAATTAAAAGTTATAAAAATATGGGATTCGAACCCGGGTCATGCATAACGAGTGTCGAACGCTCTGCTTCTAGACCACGAGGAGAGGTATCTTGCGCGACGAGAACCGCGTATAACGTGTACTCCTCAATTGACTTTTAACGTGTAAATTTTCGTTTTCAAACACGGCAAATGAATAATATCACATAACGTCTCGTTAACGCTTTATATAGGGTCGAATAGAAGATATATCGGCAGTGTGAAGTCATATCTGTCGTTTTTAAAAATATTTCCGTATATTAATTAATAATGGGTGTATTTTTTACTAAAAAAACTTGTCACGCACGTCTGCGAGAATAATTATTCGCGTTATAGGCCTTGATTAGTAATTTTAATGATTCAAAATAAAAATAATTAATCAAAATACCGAGCGACTCTACCGGCTCGATTTGTAAGCTATATTTCGATAAAAATATCATATAGGTACCGACCGTTAATTCGAGCCAATTACTCGAGTGAACACCTGCCGGTCTAGAGTCTCACTAAATGGATTTAGACATTTCGGGAGACTATCGGTTAAAATTAACAAATTTATGTAATTTTTTAAAAAAATATTTAAATAATGTAGATATTTTCTTATGTGTAGGTATGCATGACAAAGTCGCAGCACGAGAGCATTTTATCACTTTTCCTCGTATTAAAAAAATCACAAAAAGAAAAAAAAAATAGTTAGAGCGGGGTTCGAACCTCGGTATCGGGCGCTCTGCCTCTAGACCGCGAAGCTGAGTTTGGAGAGTGACCTAAACTAGGTATATAATATTAGCTAGGCTCCTATAGCGAAATGATCCCCGTTTTTCGTGACGGTCATGAGTCGGTTTTACTCCGGTCCTCGAAAATTCATAACGCGCGTAAAGAAGTTTCACTTCAAAAATATATTGAACAAATCGCTCTCGGCATCACGCTTTCTTACCGGTCCTTGAAGGAGCCGCGTTAATTGGATTTTTTTACGTTAATCTAAAAACATAAAGTTACAAGGTGAAAGAAGAACAAATAATAACCAAATATTTTATGTCGCTATTTCTTACATAACATAACTTGCGTAATTTTTTTTATAGATACCATAATATGAACTATTAAAATTGATGTAAAGCTCAATAAGCCAATGACCCCCAGAAATGATCTTGAAAATGGTACATAATTAATATTATATGATTTCGCTCTCGGACGATGAGGCCATAATCATTTACTGAAATTTATCACGCCCGACCCTTAGAGTCGGAGATACGGATTGGTCTTTAATTAATTGCCTAGAAAAACAAGAATAATTTAATTAAACGATAACATTATTGTCGAGGCTCCTTGTCGGCGAAGCGTTAAAACTAATGGACAATTAAATCTAACAGATAATGTGGACATTAATTACCTAGATAGATTGTTGCTAAAAAAACAAAATTTATGGCATACCCTATCAAAAAATTAAATCAAAACCAACCAAAGACAATTTGATAAGACTAATTACAATCAAGCATGTTGTCAACATTTCTCTCAGGGCCTAAAAAATCTGTTGGGTGCTGTGTGGAGATTCTTTTTGGAAAAGAAGGAGAGGAAGTTCTGTGAAGGTGAAGGGTATGAGGGTTGGGTAGGAATCTAGGGATCCAAGATTGATTGAAGGAGCAAGAGACCGGTTGGAGCTACCAAACAAGCCTTCCCGATCTGGCACGCCATCATCATCGAGCACAGGCGCATCCTGAACACACCTCACCCGAACTCAAGGAACCCGGGCACTCCTGCTAACTTTCCAAACGTAGCGAAGCACTTGGGGTGACCTATGGCAGAGGTGTTGGTTATCCAATAAATGGTTCCCGAGGCGGCAGTACCGAAGAATTACTCCCAAATTCTATGATTCATCCATTTTTATAAAAGACTTCATAAAAAATAACAAGACATTATAGTGATTTGTTTTTGGTGTATTATACCGTGTTGCGCTACTTCCTTCTTTAGCCAACGTTTCGGATAGCATTGCAGTATCCATCATCAGGGTTGATGTACACTACAATGCTGTCCGAAACGTTGGCTAAAGAAGGAGGTAGCGCAATATAATATAATACTTTTGGCCTTGAAAATCTCAAATCATACCAAAAACAAGACACGTTATATTCATACTAATCGAACTAAAAAAGTAGCACCGTTTTTTAAACAACACAAACACCATAAAAATACACGAATGTTTAAACACCAACATCTGCGATTGCCCTCCTCTAGAAAAAACAGAACAAATAAAGTATCTAGGAATCGTAATTGACCATAACCTTAGATGGATACCTCACATCAAACAAATCACAAATAAACTTCTCAAAACAATACACATTTTCCTAAACATAAGAAACATATATAAAATAAAACAATTTAAAACAATATATTTTGCACTTTGCCAATCAATAATAGAATATGGAATTATTGCTTGGGGAGGAGCAACAAACTCGGCTATCAATTACATAGAAACCGCACAGAAAACGATCTTAAACATAATACTAAAAAAACATAGACTGACTGATACAGACCAAATATTCAACAGCTGTGACGTACTAGATATACGCCAATTATACGTTAAAACACTACTAAACTACATTTTTGACAAAAAAAAATTCAACATACACAATATAACACTAACAGACCAGTTAGACAAGCGTACAAAGAAAACATAAAAACTCCGACAGTAAATTCAAGCTTTGGGCAAAGACACTACCAATACCATGCTATAAAAGCTTTCAACAGTGTAAAATATGAAATTAAAATTGAGGAAAGTAAAAATAAATTCACACACAAAATTACAAAATGGATTAAAGAACAAAAAGACAATTTTATTTTATTTTATTTTATTTAATACATGTTACATTATTATGAAATTTACATAAAGTAGATATAATGAATCACCATACTAGGCGGCTGCCTGTTTCATGGTGACCAATTGAGTGTAATTAATTTGTATGAAATATGAAATCTAGTGTAAACATATGAAATTAGTAACTATAGATGAAGCTAAAATTTTGGAAAAATTGTAATAAAAAGTAGAAGATAGAAATTAGAAAGGAGAAAGAAGTAAATTAGCATTAGATTGTAAAAATGTACATAATTATATATATAATTTTTAATATGTGTGCATGCAAGCACACATGTGTATATAGCAGCAGACATACCTATATACATATAACAGCACATGTATACATACACCCATATGACGCATCCTCACGCATATAAACAATATATACACCTCTATCTGAGTACTTGGAATAGGCTACTAACACTATAATAATCACACATCAAAAAATCCCCGAGCGCTTTCCTGAAACTGTCGTATTTGGCTATTGATTTTATTTCTAACATTAAATTATTGAATATTTTTGGAGCAAGAAAGTTAAATTGTCTTTGTGCCATTGAGGTTTTTATTGGGGGAATAGTATAATTCGATTTGTTGGAATATCTTGTATTATGGGTCGATTCAAAAATATTTTTTTTCGTATGTTTGAATTTATAGTAGGAGGATATGTTTTTGACGTATAAGGATTTTATGTTGAGTACTTTGAAGTCGTTAAATAAGTCCTTCGTGGGGTGAATATAGTGTACTTTGTAAATAGTCCGCATTATCAATTTTTGAGCTTTAATTAATGGATCTAATATCGTGTTAGAGCATCCTCCCCAGACTATTATACCGTAAGATATAATTGATTGGCATAAAGAAAAGTATACCGTTTTTAGTGTATTTTTATTAAGAATATTTCGTAATGACCTGAAGATATATGCCAGTTTCCGTATACGGTTTGTAACATTTATTACGTGATCTTCCCATCGTAGTTTATTGTCAATTATTACACCCAAATATTTAATGGAATCTACTCGTTCTAGTGGATTGCACAGACAACTAGAGTTATCTCTACAAGAATGTATTTTTAGTGTATGATTGATTGAAGGCTGACTCGGAATATTAAGACTAAACGTTATATATTTCGCTTTAGTTATGTTTAAGGTGAGTAGATTATCATCCAACCACTGTTTAATAATTTGCAATGTTAGATCCGCTCTGTGAAATGTTTCTTCCCATGTCTTACTTTTTAGTACTACAATATTACAAAAATGTCATAGCATAAAATAAAAATAAAACCTACACGTAACACACAAAACCAATATAAATACACATCACTCACAAACACACAAGAATATTTTCAATGTATTATTTTTTAATTTTAAATATATTATTATGTATTACGTATTTTTAATTTTAAATGTATTATTTTCTCTTTAAATGTATTATGTAGATTATATTTTCATATTATAAAATGAAGGCCTCAGCACGGGCAAGCCACCCAGTGAGGCCTATATTACTGGGAAACTCAAAATGTAAAAAATATTGTACCAAATAAATAAAAAAATAAATAAAAATGATATCTATTCAAAGAATGTATATGAACGGCCCGCTAAAGTACATCTTCCGTAACGTCTCAGTAAAGTATTTTCACTCTAATTCATCTAAGCATCTTTCAAGCATTTGAACAAAACAAATACCCATTTCGAATAAAGAATTATTAGTAGTAGTAAGAAGTATTAGTAATAAGTAGTTCGAAATTTTAAAATTAAAAATTCGTGGAAGTTGAATAATGTTACGCACTACACAGGAATATTTCATATTACTTGCTTATCCATTCACCAACAACAGAAATTAGTACGTTAGTTATTATGGGATTTGTATTGGTATTATGACCGAATTGCTCCTAAGCTAGTAGGAATATGATATGCCCATTTGGATATGTTGTGAGGCAAAAGGTATTGGGAAGGGGAATGATCTGGGGCACATGGAGGTTCAGAAGTGCCTGGCTTATCGGTACTGAATTGTTGTTTTCACTGGTTTATATTCTCCAGATAATTTTTATTATTAAATTTATGACGTCTTTATCATAAAACTTACGTCAATATATTTGAATCACCTAACAGATTTTTTGCTGTTGTTGTTGTAATCATTTTTCTATTGAAGATAACAATAATTGATATCCGATAAAATTTAAATGGAGCCTTTTTTTAATGTACCTACATGAGAAGCAACAACTTCCTTGGAAATTCATTATAATTTTAATTTTACTAAACTCTTTTTAAATTAGAGGTCAACGTAATCGGTCAATACTAGACAGTAGCTCGCTATGAAATTCGACATTTTTAACACGGTTTTTTTACAAATGGAAAAAAGTTTTGAGGTTAAAATAGTGTGTTCATTTTACTTCCTTAACCCCTAGCTTGCCAGCTAAAATGCCGAGTGACCCGCCGTTCGCCGTCTGAAACTATTTTCATAATATCTTATTTGTTTTTAGCAAAATAATGTTTTTTAATTGTAACATCTTAATAGATAATGTGTTTATATAGGGTGTTAAGAAACGTACTTGACTTACTTTGACCGGTGATTCCTAACATTATTATTATTTGGAGGAAAAAATTTTTGGGTCATTCAAGTGATTTTTTGGGTCATTCAGCTTCAGTATCCGCATAAACCCTCACATTGACCCGAGTTGTCCAATTCCTACTAATTTTCTATGTTTTTGATGAAAAAAACATGTTTAAAAACATTTTTTACTCCAAATGATGTCAAGATTCACTCGTACGTCCCTTAACATCCTGTTTATTTAAAAAAAATCGTATGTTTTTATCCTTTGTTGTTTCCCAGAAAAACTATTTACATTTAAAAAAAAAAATTCTATTCTTATAAAAAAATTTAATATAAAGAAAAAAACACAAAAATATTCTTGAGTTGTATTGTGTTCTTCAGTTAAATAAACGTTCACCACAAATAAAAATACGTCGTACTAGGTTTCCCTGTAAATAAATACTTTTGAAAATGAAAATTTATGACATTTGATACGGATTTTGAGACGCGCTATTTCATAGACGTAAGTGACGAAACAACAAGTCAAAATAATAATACTAAGAAACATTATTTCCTAAGCAACTGAATATAATTTATTTTAGTACTAGCTATAATACCCAGCCATGCGATGTTATGGCTTAGACTCTCTGTGCAGATAGAGAAACAATAGGACGTGTTGCTTTTACGTCCAACAGATGGCGCTGATAAAAAAAAACATGTATTTACCTGTCATAGATGAGATATAAATAATAAAGGTATATAAAAACGCGCGAATTCAAATGCAATGTTGTGAAAAAATTTCAAAACTTTCGGAGATTTAAGATTTTTAACAAACGAACATATACTCTTTTATGTTATATAGATATACTATAGATATTAGGAGCAAATGCTCCTAATCAGGGTTAAAAATACCATAGAATCGAGGCAAGGGCGGTAAGGTCAGGAATAGCCAGGCAATTTCCAAGAATCATCTCCTCTTCTCCTTCCCAGAGGTCTATTTTACAAAATTCACGCGTAAAACTAAGACACCACGCATCAACAATTAATTTAATCTATAGAAAAGAGCAGATGAACGAGTGTACGGATAAAAGATGAAGAAACAGTGAATGGTAGAATAAGTCGAGTGCGCCAGAGGAAGACATGCCACGATCATCTTAAGCAAATACTTGAGTCGGGTCGTAAAGGCCCCCGTGGTAAGGTTAAGGCTCTCAGCTAGCAAGCAGTAAATCATGGGCTCAAATCTCGGCATGCGCAAGATAAAACACGATCAATGTGAATCAAATGAAATTAAAAGCCAGATGAACAGAAGAGTATTTATGAGACGACGTAGTACGACGTGGTGTCTACCATCTACTAGACGGTTACGAACAAAGACTTACATATTTCAAATTAGAGAGTCTAGTTAAAAGATGAAACATAAATGACCTCTTAATGCTTTACAAAATTGTGAATAATCAAGTAGATTGTAACATAATCCATCAAATCAAGTTAAACGCCAGGCCCAAATTCACTAGAAACATTAACATATTTTGGACCGAAATTTTTACCAATAACACTGGTTATTTTAATGGTTATGTCTCGATCATACAACGATATTGCTAAAACACATGCTTGCATAGATATTTTCATAAATAATATTACTTGTTTCAAGAGATATCTCCACGATTTCTCTACCTAAAAAAAAATAAATAAAAAACAAATATTGTTTGTTGATTTTTGATGGTTTGACATTTGTGATGTATGGTAATAAGTTGAGTATTCAAGCGATAGATGGCACTAGTCAGAAAGCTTACTCCAGAGTCCGACAGATGTCGCTAGAGTGTAGCAATTGCCTGTGGGGTATCATTGTCAGACTTCAAGCATCTAGAAACAGAGAATTACCAACCCTCGGGTAATGAACAATATAGATAAATTCAGAATTAATTTATTGTAACGTAAATAAACGTAATTATTGTAAAGAACCTATTACTTTATCAAGTGTTCCCAACACACAGAAATCTACTAGTAAGCAGAGATATAACATATTATATACCTAATTTTAACATATTTTTTAAATTTATGATGTCTTGTAATTTTAAGCTTTGTATAAAAAATACTGATATTGTTGTGATAGTGAATGTGCAAATGTGATTGCTGCAGACACATTAGTCTAGGGAAATTTATATTTTTATGTAAATTTATTTTATACTAACCACAAGAATATACTTTAAATGTCCTCTTTGTGTCTCAAATAAAAAAAAAATAAAAAAATAAAATAAAATAATGTGAATCAAGAAAGGAGTGTGTGCCAACACAGAGTTGTGTGACGGTTCATCATCTTTGCCTACCCCTGCGGGGAAATAGCATAACGGTTAGTTAAATATGTAGTTAGATAGAGAAAAAATCCATGTAGATCAACCACAACCTTCGAGCCCAATGTCAAAGGCATCAACCACTAGGCCATGGAGGCCGTCTTATTATAAATTGACGTATGTTGGCAAGTTCAGTTAACCGCACAATTAGCCTTCCTACGCTTAGCCATTGCCAACTAGGTCTGGAGACGGCGGTTTGCCTATGAGTAATGTGAAATTACAATAAAAATTATTATTCACTCCAATTATTAAGTTACATATAACATAACAAACAAGCCAAGTCGTTTGTGGTTAAGAGAGAACTATTATTACCAGTGGCGTACAGTCCATAAAGGCTGAAGTTCTCTAGTGCCTATCCTAAGAAAAAACGAACCATTGAAGAAAATACTAATAGAACAGTAGACTGCGTAATATTGATCATTCTGATTCGACAGCTCGTGCGCCACAGCACATGAGCGCGCTCTGGCGGAATTAAAGCTACTATCAAGCACGACTACCACCTAGACGGGATCTACCGGACCCGGACAAACGAAATGCAAAATGGCCGAGTTGAAACAGGACTTCGCCGCCCTCATGCGTAGTTCACAATATTGTATTGTCCCAGCTCCGGACCCATTGTCCTAGTGTGGAAAGAAGTTTGGAGGGCCGGAAAATGACAGGCTATCTTTGCAGGACAATGTCTTACTACCACCACGGCGCCCGACCCCATTGTCTGCGTGTAAATACGCTTGTTCAAGACAGCTGGACAATAGCCAGTCGCTCCACGCGTACGTATCTCGGATTTCGTAAACTCGCATTTTCGGCTTAAGGCGATGCCATACGTAGTAATGCAAAATCATGTGTTTTTGGTTTGAAAATTTGGTCGTCTAGAAATGTTTCAGATGCTCTAATCAAATACTGCGAGTAGAATACATCCTGGCCTTTGAAATAATCGAGTATTTTTTGGATAAGTCTTTTTATAAGCACAGAAAAAATAATGTATAGGCCTATGAAAACTGCTTTAAAGTTCAAAATCTCCTACTTACAAACCCATTTTCGGTTATGGTTTTATTGTATAATGTGGCAAATTAAGTTATTTATAAAATGACCGAAAAACATTTAAATATTTGTGCCTGAACATCCACAAAATAAAATAAAAGGCACTTTTTGGCCATGTTTTTTTCTTGCATAAATCAAAACAGGTGGATGGTGTGAAACGGGAATTTAAGCCTTATCGCCATCTACGTAAGGTATGTTATTGATAGAGGCTCGATTCAAAATATTACACGACGTACTGCATCGCCAAAAATGTAGCGTAAATGGATCAATACTTTTTGAGAACTCGCTCTTAACGTTTGTCATCGTGTATTCATTTTCGCAGCGTTCCGTCTTTTCGAATTGTTTTATCCCATTTATTTTCCCATTATTATTGTACTATCCCACTGTGGGTATATAAAACTGTATTGTCTTCTATATTGTCCTCGTGTGAAGTCGGTATTAATATCGTCAAACTGGCAAATAAATAATTAAGCAATCAAAAGGTCAATTTCTTTTTTAAAAAGAAAGACAAACATTCCCGGGTTACGCATAACCTGGCAATATTTGAAAATCTCCGACTACCACCAGACTAAGCCGAAAATGCTGCTTGTGTGGAGGACTTAGCCAGCCGAGGAATTGAACACACTACGCCTGGGTGGGACCCAAACGCTGTGTCAACTCAGCCACCGACCGGTCAATAAAGAAAATATATTGTATAAAATCAATTGTTAATATGTTAGTGTATTCAAGACTTCCCATCAATGTTCAAGATTTTGTTTAGATATAAATTTACATACTGTATGTAAGCAATGCATCTGTGCTAATACATGGACGTATCAACATTTGCTGACTTAAAATTTAAAAATTGTACCGAAATTACTCCACAATTTTAACTCAACACAGTCTCTCTGCATGCCCATACAAAATATTTTTTGGGTCACATTTTTGTTGAACTGAAGTATTATTAATTATTGTGAATTGGGGCATTGTCACAATAGATTGTAAACTGTAACGACGAGTGAAGTTATGAATAAATAATATTACAGAATAAAAATAACAAACCATTGAAATAAAATAATAAAGAATGTATTTATCAACAAAAGAAAACATCTCAATTAATATACGACGTTCGTTGTCTTTTTTAAATCACCTATTATAATATAGGTTTCATTAATTACTTTGACGGCTCATTTTTTTTTTGCTAGTTTGTTATTTATTCAGATGCACGCAAGTTTATTTTTCATACATCTAGTGGAAAAAATGCACAAAAATATGCGACCCGCGGCTCTGGTGTATTGAGCTCATCTGTGAATTTTCCCTATCAAATATATAAATCAAAGTGGGAATCTTAACGACCTAAGTGGTGAAGTCGTGTAAAACAATTTTCGGCCGTCGGCCCGGCGTAATGGACGGGATCTACAGTCGACTTTTCTCTAGCAGGCCTAGAAAATCCTTTCCGTGGGGTTTCTTCTAATTATTTCTTATGACCTAGAGGAATTCCTCGGGAAATTACTGATTCATCGTCTAGAAAAATAAAATCTGGTGCTTTACACTAATTTTATGGTTAAAATTTTTATTTAGTTATAAAAAATATACATTTTTTATCTATTATAAACCTTTTAACAACTTATTTCTTAGACATTAAGGACACTTTACAATACATTTAAAACCCATTCTTTATAGTATTTAGGCATAACCAACGAAAAGTAGCAAGGCTTTTAGCTTCTTTAACATCTGTCGATAATTCATTAAAAATTTTAAATCCTTCAAAATGGAGTTTATTTCTGGTATTGTTTTTTATTAGTTTTACATTAAATATTTGTACTGTATTGTCCTGTTTTTATTAATCTTAAATATAAATAACTTACATCCATAGGGATCCCACTAGAAACATTTGAGATTTTAGTAATACGTTCATCAGAAATAATTAAAATGTAAGCGTCGAGCAAACCCCCGCCATTAGAGTATTAAAATCGCAAAGATTGATTGATTTGTAGTAATTTTAGCCAAAGACGTATTCTGGATTGATATCACAATCCAGAATACGTCCAAAACGTATCCGTAATAGGGTACACACACAGCCATGAGAAACCTCATGTACTATGGATACACACACGGAGACAAACCCTTTTTTTAATAAAGATCCCACACAGGAGGCCCTGAGAAAAATAATTTAACTCAAGCCCTGTGTCATCTTTTGGAATACTGTGTGGAGGGTCATTTTTATAGAAAGGAAGGAGAGGAAGTTCTGAGAAGGTAAAGGAAATGAGGGTTGGGTAGGAATCTAGGGATCAGTGTGTCTACGAATGACGGACATATATACTGCGGCGCAAGGCGATGGGTCGAGAGACCAGTGGGAGAGGTCAAAGGGTCTTCCCAAATCAGCTGGCGCACCACGCAGCTGGTGGCAGGTGCATCCTGAACACACCTCACCCGCTGAACCCGGGCACCCCTGCTAAATCACCAAACGTCGCAAAACTCTTAGTGTGACCCATGGCAGAGGTGTTTATTATCTATTAACTTTTTTTAAAATACGATTACATCATCACGATGTTAGAACACGTGTTCATAAAAATCCTAATTTTCGCATTTCGTCATTATATTATTATCAAGATAAATACACGTGCACGAACACGTGTTCTGATATGTTAGGAATTTACTGACAGGAAACGGCCTGCAATCCCGGTTTTAACCGGATTACCAATAAATTGAAAAGATTTTTAATAAATTAGCAATACTCATTTTTCTCCTCCTGCACAACTCGTTTTATTCATATTTTTATCATCAAAACAATTCCCATTGAATCTAAAAAAATATCACTAACTTTTCTCCAGCTGCCAAAATAGTTAGATTGAAAAAATAATTTGTCACTTTTAATAAACTTCTGTATATTATTAACATTTTTTTCAATTCTCAAATTAACTAGACATCGGATAATAAGCATTTCCATATCTGCATATATGGGCCTTTTCAGACATGAATATCTTTAAATACAATTTGAATTTCACTTTTGCTTTCTTGAATGTTAACTTAAATGTGTAAATTTACCCACATTCTATCAACTTTTGGTGGCAATCACGCATATACACGCGTATATATGCGCATTTCTTTAAAATTGGGTGATATTACAGCAGTAGAAATACGAAATAAATGTCGGACCTATCCAATCAGGATTCGGCTCAGTTTTTAGCGTGGTTTACTCCAGTCCCTGGGGAGGAAGATTCAATGCTCAGTAAAACCAAAAAAAGTTTTATAAGACATTTTAAAAGTTCACAGCAGTTAAGATCCAGTCAATAAAAAAAGTATATTTTAAGAAATCATCTAAAATATTTTTTTAAGCAAAAAAACATGTTTTTTAATTGTTGATTTTTAGCAATAAAATTCAAAGAGCAGTGATGACATGTTACATTGCTATTCCTTTGCTCTAAAATATCATCTGTCAATAATAAAAATCGTCCTACTATCGTCACCATAAGCAAAAAATATACCGTACGCAAGCATGGAAGCTTCACTATCAGAATTTTTTAAATATACCGTATGCAAGCATGGAAGCTTCACTATCAGAGTTTCTAAAATATACCGTACGCAAGCATGGAAGCTTCACTATCAGGATTTTTTAAATATACCGTACGCAAGCATGGAAGCTTCACTATCAGGATTTTTTAAATATACCGTACGCAAGCATGGAAGCTTCACTATCAGGATTTTTTAAATATACCGTACGCAAGCATGGTAGCTTCACTATCAGGATTTTTTAAATATACCGTACGCAAGCATGGAAGCTTCACTATCAGGATTTTTTAAATATACCGTACGCAAGCATGGAAGCTTCACTATCAGGATTTTTTAAATATACCGTACGCAAGCATGGTAGCTTCACTATCAGGGTTTTAAATCTGGACGAACCACTCAGTCACTAACAAATTGACTTTGGTACGATTATAAAAAAAAAACTGACACGACGTCACGGTGGCGTCTGCTTAGATAATATTTAAGGAGGTTAATATCTTGTTATAATTTGTGTAAACAAATTATTTACTTTAATCTACAAAATAATGAATGGCCATACACCAAATTAAAAAAACCAGAGAAAAATTAAAAAAAACCTACAGCACATACTCAGAAGAGACGAGGAAAAGAAATGAAATAAGACTACCCTTCAGGAAAGAAAAACCAGAGTGAAAAGTCGTTTTTTTACGGAGCGATGAAATTATTTGGCTAATTAAAAGCAGAAATAAAAATAGAAGTAAATAAACAAATTTAAACTTAAATTACGAAAATATGTTAATGATTTATTATAAAAAAAAGGATTGGATTAGAAATGTATTGTATTTACAATTTGGCAGGTGAGTTTGAGTACCGCCGCCCCGGAAACCATTTATTCTATAACCATCAACTCTGCCAAGTCTGCATAGGTCATCCCAAATGGTTCGATAATTTGGTGATTTATGCGGGATGCCCAGGTTTATCCCTACCCACTTCTTCTCCTTACAATGATTAATGGCTCTCTGCCAATCACTGTTAGAATACTGTATTATCGGATGGGGAAGTGCAAATAAAAATATACTAAATCCACTAATTAAAACTCAAAAAGCCATAGTGAAAATTATACTGAAAGTTCCTCTAAGAACTAGCACTGACGAAATCTTCACCAATCTTAACATCATGTCAATTAAACAACTATATTCTAAAACTATACTCATTTCCATTCATAAGTACAAAACCCAATAAATAACAACAAACACGTACAATAGAAACACTCATCGTCAAAAACTTATCCAAGAAATAAGTACTAATTCAACTTTTGGGCAAAAAAGCTTCTTATATCATAGTATTAAACTCTACAATAAAATACCACTCTCACTCAAAAACCTCAACATTATAACATTTAAATCTCAAATAAAAAGCTCGATACTTAATATAGGGAGATCTGAAATAGAAAATATGCTGATATCAAACACCGACTAAAACAGAATCAACTGAACTATACCAAAAACACTATCTTACTTAATTTTAAAATTAATTAAAAAAAAAAATTATACTACATGATATATGTTCATAATTAAATTAATATGTAACTTTGCTGTAATATTAATTTTCTTATAATTAAATTATACATAATATGTAAATGAAATCCTCAGCACGGGAGATCCCAGTGAGGATATCATTATATCTATTTGTTACAAAAAAAAGATAGTAAAACACTTATTATTATTATTAAAAAAGGACCCTACCCTCATAGCATCCCCAAAGACATAGGCCCTGAGGGAAATTAATTTCCTGTGTGGAGTTAATGTAAAAAAATGAGGACTATTGTACGTATTTAAAATACCACAAAAAAATAAATGTTCTCAGGCGTGGTCGGGTGATAAAACTGACAAGTTATAGATTTTTTTTATTTGCTCCATTTTTTTATTATTTACAAGATAGGTTCATCCATAGATTTATATGTCAAGGCAAATATCCTAAAGAAAAACGATCAAAATCGATCTTCTTGACCTCAAAACAAGTGAGACTAGATTGTGAGGAACAGTAATTAATAATGTTAACAATAATAATATAAATTTAATTCATTCTTGTAAATATTTCTTGTGCCATGTTTTATTAGTGTTTATAAGCAAGCACGCAATTATGTATTTTAGTTAAGATTTTATTTACAACTATCTGACGCAAAAATCTGTCGAAAAAAGCTTAAGTTACATTTAAAGAGACACCGTGATTTTTTTCATGTCTATAACATACAGGATGGGGCAAAATTATTCACCCGATGTTCTCTTGCTGTAATTTTTTTTTATTGATAAACTTTAGTACTGCTTGTGAAATTTGTTTTTTTTTATCCATAATCGATTCACGTCTTGTTGATTTGTATTCTGCGTTTGTTTACTTCACAAATGTCAAAACCAAATTGACATTTGGCGCCATTTGCAAAAGTTATAGCGTTTTCTAATAGGGTGATTACTTTTGCCCCACCTTGTATTAAATAACAGAACAAAACGTGTTTTTAATAATTTTCAGAGCTTACATATAGATGACTTTATGAGTTTATTTATGACTTTATAAATATAGATGTATCATCTATAAATTTTACGTATAGATTTACCACCAAGTATGCGACTATAAATCGCATACTTGTTTTACCGCTAAATATGCGACTATAAATATTTATTGCAAAAATAATATGTAAAATGATAAATATATATTTTACTGATACCTATATATTATAGATAGAAAGTAACACCTATTTACTTTTGAACAATCTCGACAAACCAATTTATATCACCTTTCATTTAAAAAAAAAAAAAACAAAAAAAAAACAATGTAATGTCAGATTTTACAAATATTTTTAACTAGCTGTACCCCGCCAAGCGTTGCTGTGGCTTAGTCTGTCTATGCAGAAAGAGAAATATTAGAGTGTGTTTCTTTTACGTCCATCAGATGGCACTGTTTAAAAGAACATATTTTTACCTGTCGCAGGTGACGACTATATAATATAGGTATGTAAAACACACACTCATATTCGAATGCAACGTTATGTCAAAATTTCAAAGCAATCGGTGAAACACTTTCGAAGATTTAAGATTTTGAGCAAATGAACATTTAAATTTTTATAATTGTAAAAAGCAATCACTTTGTGGTTTGACATTTAATAAAATAAAATAACTTTTTGTGCCTGTCGGAATCACCTATGTTATTACCTACCTTATTATTATTTTTATTACTTATTATGTATATTTTTTCAAATATGGAATGTATTGCATTGCACTACCCCTGCATAAATTCTGGAATAAATTCGTCTTATTATTATTTAAAACCACTAGTTTTTAATAATTTTTAGTACCGACCGGTTTCGCTTTACTCAATCATCTTCAGGGTACAAATTATTACTGATAAGTTACATAAATTACAGTAATAATTTGTACCCTGAAGATGCTTGAGTAAAGCGAAACCGGTCGGTTCTAAAAATTATTAAAAACTATTGGTTTTAAAACAAAAATTATTTTATTTAAATTTTTATTTGTATATATTTTGAAAATGCATTATATGAACCCTGTAGAAAAAAACGAGTGTATATTTTTATTTGTATAGATTTCGAAAATGCATTATACGAACCCTGTAGAAAAAAACGAGTGTATATTTTTATTTGTATATATTTTGAAAATGCATTATATGAACCCTGTAGAAAAAAACGAGTGTATATTTTTAATTTGTGATTATTTTTTGACCCAACGTAACCCCACGTCACAATCTTTCACAATATTATTTAATGTTTATTGTGAAGGGCCACGTTGTACCGGATGGCCTTATTTGGCATGGGTTCAATCATGATGATAGGGGAGATAGGGAATGGAAACGTGCCGACTGTCACCAAGCTACAACCAAACTGTACGGACAATTAAACTTATGATGTAGGTAGATATAAAGGCGGGACTCCGGTGTGCGCACATATGATTTGCAGTTTAACGCAGGTTGCTTCAGGATTATTATTTTGGAGAACACGTGTTCCGACTTTCTCATAACATATTCGTGCTTTACTGATAGTTTGTCAAATCATTCAGTCAAGCCTTTAGTCCCGTTTTAACTGTAAAACGAATAATTTTACCAGATTTTGGATAAATTAACAATATTTTAAATTCAAGTTTTCTCCTTTCTCTCCTTCCTTTCCATAAATGACCCGCCACGCAGTATTCCCAAAGATGACATACATAATCACGTTGTGATACTCGCCTCTGACTTCGATTCCTATTGCAGGACAATTAAAAATACTAATTTCATTTGTGCCTAGTTCAATGAACTTTTGCTTCAAATTTAAATATCATTTTTGAAATTAGAAGTGTCTGTTTGGAGATTTCAGACAAACCATAAGTTACCTACCTTTAAGATAATATTTTTATAAAAAAAATTGAATTATTAATTTCAAAATTGCAATTGATTTGTCGGGAATACAGATTATTCCCAGTGAAGTATTATATCTACATGAGACACGAAGGGAAAAAAATGGTTCCTATTTGTTACCTCTAATTAGTGTAATTTGACCTCCAATGATCAAACGCCGAACGACCTACGGAACTACATAGTGGAACACGTTTCGTCGAGATTACACTCTCGTGATTTTCGTTGCATAATATTATATTAGATTGACATTCTTATTTGGTCGATGGTTCCCTGATATTTCGTCAAAATGAAAATTCAACACACCTTTAAAAAGTGATCAGTAAAAGTGATGAAACAAAAATTAGGTTAAATAGTTTACATAGGTAACTATTAAGCCTAGTTTTGTCACTTTTCATGAATTTATATCACTTTTTGGAGGTGTGTTGAATTGTCATTTTGATGATATACCCGGTCACCACTGTGCACAAAGCTATAAACCGATCATCTTTTTAAATTTGAACCTGTCACAAGATTCATAAATGCCCAAAGCCAGTAGACTACTCAGATCTGGTCGTTAAACACTAAACACTACTAAAACCATTTCAAACATCATTTCGATACTGAATGGTAGTTTTCACCAGGGCGATACTGAGAGTAGGTACAGCTACCAGTCTGGTCACGGAGTTATCTTAGAATATTGTATCAACAAAAAATTGTATAACTTTTACAACCAATGCATTTATAAATTTTAAAAATACCTACCACATTAACTTTTTTTATTTGATTTCTAGTTGTCGCTACCCTATTACCAAAGAAAAAATCACTCGATGTAAGTTGACTTGCCAATGTAAAAATTGAGAAATTTCTACATAAAAATTTAAAAACATTACACTTTCTAAGTACAGAATAAAAATAAACGTCTAGCATTGATGAATTATGTTTAGATGAGACGTGAAGCGAAAAAATAGGTTCTACTTTTTACCTCCAACTGACCTCCAACCTTCCCAAGTCTCTAACAAAAAACTACCGAATCTGGCCTAGGCGCACCGCTCATCGCATTTTAATAGTGGAACATATTTCCACGAGTTACGCACTAGCGTCTCTAATTGTATAGCTCTATGTCGTCTGATAAAATATTTCACTACAAAATTACAAAGAACACTGGACAGTCTGAATTCTCAACAAATCAGTTCCAATGTGGAAAATGATAATTCAAATAATTTTCTGTTAAAAATATTACATTATTATACAGGTAGGTACTTTATTGCTTGTCTGAATTCTTCAATCAACGATCAGTTCCAATTATGAAAATTAAAGCAAATTTAATTCAGTTGAACTTGATTTCACGCATGAATAACGATCGCATATCGCAGACAACCGAAATCAGCATGTTTGCGTGAAAAAAAAAACAAAAAGTAGCAAACTAGTGGAAGAAACTATAATAAATAATATAATATATGAATACATACGTAGCTAAATTAAAATATTATATATATTTACAAAAGCAGTTAAATTATTTGTAATTTATGAGAAGGATAAGAAAAAAACAGTAAATTTATTATAAAAATACAGTAACAAACTGGTAGGAGAAATGATTATCATATTGTATCATAAAGCAGCCGATAGAAAAATATATTTATGTTAGTGTGTAAGAATCGTGGACATAAATCTGTTGGACTTGTCACAGCGGTCACTTACATTTAATCAACTGTATACATGCATTTATAATAATATTAAATTATTGTTTTTTTTGTGCATTACAGATTGATTCAATCCTATTACAATACACATGAAATATACAAAGCTTTAAATCAAACATTTTACAATAACCAATATTTTCGAGTTCTTGCCTAAAATGACTTTTGAAATCTTCAAGGCCAATGTTGAAAATGTCAAGAGACCTAGAGGTATCATTTAGCAGCACCATACCTCTTGTCATGCTATGCAGGGCCATAACGTCCGTTCTTCCTCGTGGAATAGAGAGCAAGTCGTGGCGTCGACCCTGACGGTAGTTGTTCGTTACAAAAAATTTATAACATTCCAAGAGGTATGGACTGTCAATGTAATAGTTCATGATTTTAAAAGCTGTTACTTGAAGGGTCCCATTTCTCCTAGATTGAAGACTTTCGTAGTGCGTTTCGGAGAGCAAATCTATGTGATGCATAGTTCTACGAACATATTATAGAAACCTGACGCAGTATGTACCTGTGAACAGCTTATTCTTGTAAAAATATGATGAATTCTAAGATTTAAGCAATAAATCATAAAGAAATCGAAAACGTTGCTCTGCTTTCCTGAAATAAAGACATTTCTCTAATGATTTTCGTATTAAGATTCATAATTTCTATTTATTAAATACATTTTATTGAAAATCTTAATTCAGCTGACACGCAGGTAACTAGGAAATTTTTAGATCCTCATTATAAGGTGTATTATATTTGAGTCCAATATAAATTAAAAATTTAAACGAGCAAATCGATCGAAAAAAAGTTTTATGAATTATTATAAAGGTTACGTAAGAACTGAATATTCGTTTTTAGCTATTTATGGCAGAAATCATCAGTTGAATTGTAGAATTATTTTATTTTATTTCATAAATATTGTTGTTTTTAAATGTATTTATTGTTGTGGTATAACTTTGATATAAATTTAATCCGTCTAACTTTTTACAAAAGAGCGTCAGAGGCGGGCTGCGTGGATTTGATTTTTATACAAATCTACAGTTTTATTCCAAGATTCATGAAATTTTGCACACTTGACCTTCACATAAAGAGGAAGGTCGCTGTCTATGTAAGATTTACAAAATACTCCCACACTTTAATTTTGTTACTTAGTGATGAAATTTTGGACACTTGACATTCAAAATAAGACGAAAATTATTCTCTGCATCTGATTTCGATAAATTCTGAACAAAGCTTATTTATTTATTAGTCTAAATCTAACTAGTTAGTAGTAGATTCGTTAGATATGTAATATAATTGTTTCAGTATTATATTTTTTTTATCTAACTAATCCGTCACACTTTTTACCTTAACCTTTTTGTTGTCCTTTGTTTCACATTCACTAGCATTACAAGAGTTCAATGGCGTTAGTGCAAACCTCGACAAAATATGGCATTCATCAACTTTGTCATATTTTGTAATAACAAAGTTGATGAATGTCATATTTTGGTCTCTACCTCGACAAAATATAACATTCATCAACTTTGTCATATTTTGTAATGACAAAGTTGATGAATGTCATATTTTGGTCTCTACCTCGACAAAATATGACATTCATCAACTTTGTCATATTTTGTAATGACAAAGTTGATGAATGTCATATTTTGGTCTCTACCTCGACAAAATATGACATTCATCAACTTTGTCATATTTTGTAATAACAAAGTTGATGAATGTCATATTTTGGTCTCTACCTCGACAAAATATGACATTCATCAACTTTGTCATATTTTGTAATGACAAAGTTGATGAATGTCATATTTTGGTCTCTACCTCGACAAAATATGACATTCATCAACTTTGTACTCATTTAATCCGAATTGTTTTTATTTCATTGACAATAATATACACCTATATAAAGGTCACGCAATTAAAGTTGATCCAAAGATCACAAACTTATGTTGTATTGGGTGCATTATGAATTCAATCCCTACAGTGATGTCCTTTCGATTGGTCACTTAGAAACAGCTCTTTGTCTTGTTTACGACCGATTACTGTTTTAGCCAAAAAATGACAGCGAGTGTAACCGTCAAAGATAAAAGAATATAAAGTATTATATGGACGGGTTGTTTCTGAGAATTTGAACAATTCATCAAATTTAAACGATCATTTTCATGTTCTGTGAAAGTTTTTTTGAAGTTCTGTTTTTATTTCAGTTCTGTCAAGCAACCAGCCTGTAATGATATAATAACAGAACTTGAATAGGACTTTCACAGAACCTGAAAATGAGCGTTGAAATTTGATGAATTGTTCAAATTCTCCGAAACAACCCTTCCTCCACTGATGCAATTTGAATATTCGAAAAGTTCTTCAATTTATAGTGTAATTTTAATTGAAGTTTTTATTTTATTTTCATATGTTTTTAGGTTAAATAATGACGGCCGCCGTGGTCGAGGGGTAAGGCCCTTGACTGTCAATTCGCAAGTCACAGATTCAAATCCCGGCGTGTACAAGTAAATTTTATTTGATTAAAATGTGCTATTTCACGAATGTAAGATACTCTCACCATTCAGTATTGAAACGTTCCTTGAAATGGTTTTAGCAGTATTTGGTGACCAGATCTGAACAGCCAGGTGCTTGCCGTCATTCTCTTCCCCTTTCCACTAACTTCAACCATACTGCATTCCCCAATTGGGGTTTCCAAAGTCTAACTGACTCCAGAGGGTTGGGGGCAGTTAGGACTCTTGTGCGTTATTTTAATAAAAAATAAAATAAGTTTTTTAATTTGCTGTATGCAAGCAATCCCTTTGCGTAATTACTGTATTCACGTCAACTCTGGCTGCGACGCCTTTACGTCAAATCGAAACCACATTTTCAGACCAAAAAAATTGCACTTTTAAAATCCAAGTCTAACAACATCTTTTTTCAGGTTCATTTCCTTGGGCTACTGTATTTTAGTTTTAATAGGGTATTAGTCTAGATTTAAAAAATAAACCTGTCATGCAATCCACTTACATAGATCACACTTATATTACAAAAAGATAATCGTTAGAAATAAAAAGATTTTTTGTTCAAGTTCATGTTCAAGAATATTGTTGGTTGTTATAGGTTATAAAACTGATGATATGGCACAATATTTTTTTCGCGATTAAACTTTATTTATCACTTTTAAAAGGTATGTTTAATTGTCATTTTGATGAGTTATCCTGTCACCTACATGAAACGAGAATATTAAAAATGTTTACAAACTATTACGATTCATTTTAAATGAAACTACCACTTTTTTTCAAACACTAATTTATTGAAAAATTTGGTCACCAACCGGTTTCGTTTGGCTCAAATCCATCAGCTTGATTTAAGCTAAACCATTTGGTGAAAAAAAATTATTAGTTAAAAAACAAAAAAATAATATGTTAAATCACAGAGTAATTGTTATCTAAGAAAATATAATATTTTCCGTCATCGCTTAAGTTCAATTGAATGGAATCTCGGTTGTAGCACAGTGTTATTAAACGATAAATTTCAAGAAACTTTTTTGCTATTGTACTTAATTTATTATAAAACTAGCTTTACCCCGCTATGCGTTGCTGTGGCGCAGTATGTGTGTGCAGATAGAAAACTATAACGCGTGTTGTTTTTACGTCCAATAGATGGCGCTGTTTTTATTTTTATACGTTAAAAAAGCATGTTTTAACGTGTCACAGGTGACATCTATACACGGTGTCCGGAAACTCGTAGTACAAGCGGGAAACTGGAGAATCTACACCACATGGGGAACCCAAAAAAACATAAAGTTTTTTGATTTGAGCATTTTCACAAAAAAAAAAAAAAAACCAAAAAAAAATATTTTTCGGCTATTTTAGGGTTAAAGTTTTTTCTGGTGTTTAGGGTTGAATAACAGATGTTTTAACCCTGCAGAGCAGAAATATTTTATGATTACACCGGGTTAAATGAAGGGTGACTTCAAAATAATGCTTCAAATCCGAGTTTCTTCATTTGTTTTACTTTCAAATAGTTTTAATTAGTTGGGTACTTTGATCTTCAGTAATAATTTATAAGAATTTGATTAAAAAAAGAAAAAAAAAAATTAAAAAAAATCAACTTCAAACTCGATTTACTCGATAACGAAAGCTCAAATCAAAAAAAAAATACTACAAAATCGACTCCAAATGTGATGTAGATTCACCAGTTTCCCGCTTGTACTACGAGTTTTCGGACACCCTGTATAATATAGGTATATAAAAACACACGCGTATTCGAATGCAATGTTTTGTAAAAAATTTCAAAGCAATCGGTGAAGAATTTTCCGAAAATTAAGATTTTGAACAAATGTATATTTACATTTATAAGAAAATAATCCCCATTATAACATCAAAAAATAAATAAAACTTACTGCATAAAATGTTGAAAATTTCAGCCTCCAGTGGAGAAATCACAAAAAAATCACTACTAAAAATAATATTTTAAACAAAACTTTTTTTAACAATCTTCACTCAATTATCAAAAAAAAATTATAATGTACTGTAAAATATTACAATGACTAAGTAGTAATTACGCCGATTACAGCCTCTAGAGAGGACCGCTCTGCACGAATATCGGGGTGTTACTGATATCAGCGACGCTATCTGGTCGGAAGGTGCTCATATCTGGTGGTGGGGAGGTTGTACCCTTAAGTTAGACATGGTGGCGCTGCAACCAGTGTACAAATGTTTAATAATGAGACCTACACACGTTTACCTTGATTTTTTGTAAACAATTTATTTCGATGTTACGATAGAAACTATTAAATTAGAAATTATTACTATCAGATGTGTTTACTGTTCAATGTTTTAATTTAATGGCATTTAGCGTGCTTGTTTAAGTACTTGCATATATAGTTGTTTGTTTGTTTATTTGTCCCATACAGACTCAAAAACTATTCGACCGACTTCGTTGAAACTTCCAAATTTCATTCTTATTATTACCTGCAGGAGAAATTAAAAAATATATAATCACCATACTTAACCTTCTAGATTAAACATAATAACGTGATGTAAAATATTAAATTATTCGAGTTCAACTTTTACTTTTCAAAATGGAACTGATAAATATTAAATCAATAAAACTGTATTTTTTTATATTAATAAATTATAATAATAAATTTATGTTTGAAATGGGTATTGCTTTTGTTCACATTTTTGACAAATCTACATCTGAAAATATTTTTATGAAGTTTGCAACAGATTATATTATTAAGAAATACAATGATCTTGAGGTAAATGTATTATAAATACTTGTTTCACAGATTCTACAATTTTAATATCCCGTGATTTTTAACTGTTATGCGTATTATATTTATATAGCGCCTCCTCCCAGTGTGGAAGATACGTTAGGTTACGCATTGTGAAACTTTTCTTGAAATTACTTTAGCTATGTTTAATAAACAGTTCTGAACATTCACGCACTTTTTTGTTAGGTAAATATACAGATAATATGAACAAATTATTTTTAAACCCTTTTTTTTTGTATATTTACCTAATGTTTAAAATTAGGTAGGTAGATTCTTCTATATATATACAGGGTGTCCTGGGGTAAAGTGCGCTAACTTCGGGGGTGATTCTATGTTGTAGGTACCTACCTACAAGTAAATAAATGGTTTTATAGAAACACATTTGTTATACAAGGTGTCCGGGGGTAAAGTGCGTTAACTTCGGGGGTTAATTCTACATGATAGTACAAGTAAAAGTGGTTTTAAAAAACTTGTGTAAAAAATTCCAACGTTTTAAGGTAGTTTTTAGGTAAAAAAAAGTTGAATTGTTTGTATGTGAAAATAAATATTCTTATGTAAGTTTTTAGATTCTCACGGCCAAAAGCATTTTTGTTGTTTGTTTTGGGGGTTTTATGCCGTGTTGCGCTAACTCCTTCTTTAGCCGACGTTTCGGACAGCGTTGCAGTGTCCATCATCAGGGCAGATCCGGTAGATCCGAAGATGTACACTGCAACGCTGTCCGAAACGTCGGCTAAAGAAGGAGTTAGCGCAACACGGCATAACACCCCAAAAACAAACAACAAAAATAAATATTGTTGTATTAAAAATAATTTTTTTATTGGAAAAAAATGGAATTTCTAATAAAGTTAATCGTCTTTTTTTACTTCGACCATCATGTAGAATCATCCCGGACACCCTGTATATTCGTTGCATTTATTAATTGTGCGAATTAGTTCAGATCTCGTAAAAATCGAACAGCTAGCCCAAGATACCGGTTGGGGCAAAAACTTCATTTCTATTTAGTTGTTAGTGTCATTTCATAATGCACGTTTATTCTAGAGTTCAAATGTTCTTGTAAGTTCTTGTTCAAATATTTATCATCTTACAGTAGGAGATATGAAGATATGCATCACAAAATCGTGTCGTACAAACACTATTTAATATCAAACCATATATCAAAGTAGTGTATAGGTACTATCAGTGTAGCGATGGTGAAATGCTGCCACTCATAATTATATAAACATTGCATGAAACATTACTGAAACGGGAAAAAAATCCTAAAATGACAATAATTATTGTTTTTATTTCCGTACCTACCATAATTCTAGGGTTCCCAACCTCTTATATTGCCATACCTACCACAATTATAGAGTTCCCAATCTTTTATATTTTCATACCTACCATAATTCTAGGGTTCCCAACCTTTTATATTTCCATACCTTCCGCAATTATAGGGTTCCCAATCTTTTATATTTCAATACCTACCATAATACTAGGGTTCCCAACCTTTTATATTTCCATACCTACCGTAATTCTAGGGTTCCCAACCTTTTATATTTCCATACCTACCACAATTATAGCGTTCCCAATCTTTTATATTTCCATACCTACCATAATTCTAGGGTTCTCACCTCTTATATTTCCATACCTACCACAATTATAGGGTTCCCAATCTTTTATATTTCCAAACCTACCATATTTCTAGGGTTCCCAATCTTTTTTGAGATCGGAAAGCTATTTTTTGTTTGCATTGAGATTGCGATCGACTTTTTGCTATTGCGAGTTTAGTTCTTTAAAACTTTAACTAAGCCGCTTTAAACAGATAAGTATGAATCCAGCAAAACCAATTTGTTATACGACCAGGATTTTATTTTTTTCATCCATGGTTGTTAGTTTAAAATATTATGTAAATCATTTTTATTTCTGTCATAATAAATTATTATGCCTCGCGGTCGATCTGTTGGGAATCCTTGCTTTAATGTTTTCTGTAGATACTAAATAATCTGATAAATGAATTAAATGGCTTTAGCTGTGTTTGATGACCAGATCTAAACAGCACATACCTCTTCCCAATCCCATTCCCCTCCCTCTTTTCCTTGTGGGGAATGCCATAATCCCACTGGCTCAAAGCAGTTGGGACTCAAATAACATGTGATTCAATCGTACATTTTAAAACAGCACGTTTTTAATATCTCTGCTATGTACCTACCCAAATATTAAAAAATCTTTACTTTTCCATGTAATAATCAATTTTAATTTAATTTCGCCAAACACCTTGTAATTAATATTTGCTTAATTTAGTCAGTAAAATTTTCCGAGTATGTCATAATAATATTGTGCAATACATAATTTGACAGTGTTTTGGCCGTTAACATTTCATTAATAAAGTCAGTAATGCACTACCTTTTTAGCCGTAGGGACAATTTATAAATTTTCAATAAATATGTTCGCGGGCTGGACGCTCTATTATGGCCATATGCTGTATCTACAGATACAGTATTTTGGCTTTAGCACTCAATCAATTTCATTCGTCGAGTTATATCGAACGAACGAACTTTGTTATTGTGGTTACTTCCCAAAGGAACTGCAAAAAATAACACTTCTGCAATAACATTTAAATTAATGTTTAGCATACTGCTAGGACAACCCCACAAATAAGCTATTTTGCCATTGGAAACAGCGTGTTTTAGATACAGCGTATTTGTCTCAATTATCGGCAGCTATCCGTGCCAAGTGCGGGTCGCGTGATGAGTCAATATGCTGTATCTCCACAAAGCTAGTTTTCAGATAATTGGCTTCAACTACTCAAGCTAATTTGTTCGGTTTTGGGAACAATCAAAAGTTCGCTTTTCGGAACGGTTTATTGGTCTCATAGAAAATATTGTATCTCCTTTACTGTCATAGTTGGAAATATAAACTGAACGGTGTTAGATAGAGAAAACTCCAAGCTTTATATACAAATATAAAAATTCACCACAGAATAATTCAAATGTACACCTCTGTGAAACCAAACGTTCTGACCGCAATTCTAGAAAAAATTATGAAACGTTGAGAATATTTTACTAATCATTTTTATATGGAACGACAAAAAGTGAGGTAGCAATACAGTTTTCTAGTAAGACGTATGTTATTCTCAATAATTTTAATTACGTGTTTGGTTGAAAAACGTGAGGTGAGCCTTTTTTAAAACGTGTTTGTGTTTGATATCAAAATTTTAATATTTACAAAATTATATTTAAATTTTTATCTATTTCATCACCTTTTAAAAACAGTTTTTAGTTTTCAGATACGTTCAGAAATATTCCATTTATTTGGATTTTATTGTGTCTCAAATACTCCGACTTTCTGACAGCACCTTTACGGAGTAAAACGGTCAATAGTAAATATGCCAGAGACTTGAAGTGTCAAACTTTTTTGGACATTTTGTTTATTTCCTCGCAAACTAATAGTAGTCAAAATTTAAAATTTGATGATAAATTTGATTGCAAATTAATGTGAAATGCTTGCAAAAAAACGTATTATGATTTTTATATATTTTTTAATGAACATTCTAAATGATGGGTCAATCCAACCTTTCACTAAATTTGAAATTGATACTATTCTTAGGACGGGTTGTTTCGGAGAACTTGAACAATTCTTCAAATTCCAAAGTTAATTTTCAAGTTCTGTGAAAGATATTTTTAAGTTCTGTTTTTATTTCAGTTCTGTCAAGCAACTAGCCTATAATAATATAATAACAGAATTTGAATAGGACTTTCACAGAACCCGTAAATGAACGTTGAAATTTGATGAATTGTTCAAATTCTTCGAAACAACCCGTCCTTAGTGTTCCGTCACGCCGATTTCGTTATCGCATCGAAACGTCCATCTTGTCAAAACCAATGTGTGTACTATCGCCGGTTATTTATCGGAATAATCCCTTAAACGTATTTTATCGCAATCCAATTCAACATAACGAGTGCTACCGTACAACGATCACCGTTCCAGTGCTGACAGATGATTCTCGAGATGCAAATTTCGTTCGCCACCCGGTAAGCTGACTGTGAATTAACCTTACAAATTGTGTTATCGCATTCGCCTGTCATAAGCCATAGGCGTTATCCGTGATTTATCTGTGTGGAATAGCCCTTTAAAATATGCAATCCCAACCCTTGTTCGTTTCTCGAACACTCGAAGTTTGACAGAAACGTAACAAAATGTTCACAAACGTATAAAGTTATTTATCTTAAAACTAGCTTTTTGCAGATACAGCTTATTGCCACAGCACGGGCGTGCCGCAGTGTGTGAGGTACCCAGAATATCCTCCAAACTTCCCAACTGTTCGAAGCCAGTATGAATATTACTTATTGAAATTTAAAATATCCTATATCGCAATAACTCAATGCTAAATATTTGGGTGTCGTGTCAAAATTTAATTCAAAATATATATAATTAAGATGTATAAGTCAGGGTTTCAGTGGTAGCCATTTAATAAAGCAATCATAAAAAAGGCACTGCAGACGAAACATTTTTTATCTCTAAGGTCGTTTTTTATTAATCTGAAAAGTTGTTTTAGACGGCTAAATCAAAGCATTGAAAGCAGATAAGTTTGTTGCAAAAACCAAACAGAAACCGTTAAATATTTTGATCATAGCACTCGGAAATTCTATTAAAACTTACTTCCGTTACTTGTTACTTTTATGTATTCAGAAAAAATATTAGTTCGTGTGCTCCTATAAAACAAACCGCATTTTAAAATAAGAACATTTAACAATAAGAACATAAGAATAAGAAAAAATTTTAATGTTCAAAAGGTAAAGGTCAAACCAATAAATTAATGCAGTTTATTTTTTTTGTTAAGTGGCCTCACGAAATGAGCTCGCGGGTCGCGGATTGTTGATCACTGATTTAATACAATAAAAAGAACCACCAAGTATTCCCAGAGAGAGGTCGCACGTGACGTCACCGACTATCGTCCTGAAATGATTCAAAATCTTCCTTCTCACACGTCTTGTATGAAACAAAAACAAGACAGAAGATACTAGAATGATAACGTCAAGTACGATCTTCGTTTGGGAATACATACTTTATCCGTCTGACTGCTATCCGAAAGTTATTTTAGCCAAACCACCACTCGAATAAATATAAATATTTACTTGACTAAAGCGTTTATATAATGAAATCATTATTGTCCTTCTTATTCATCTAATTTATTAATTCCTCTGTTAGTCCTAGTAATATAATTCTCACATCATTGAATGAATCACTGGTAGTGGTTTATTCATGGTCACTTATACCAAGAAAATAATATTATGAGATCGTCATATTTCACAGTAGCTTCTACTGCCATCTGTACGTAGAAAAATGAACTATTATGCATTCATACTTATTGTTATTTAAAAAATCGTAAATAATAAAATTAGTAATTACATATATTTATTAATATCTCCGACTGTAAATATTCCCGTATGAATGAATCCCTCTACGCAAAAAGTAACATTAAATTTTGACCTTTACTGCCATCTATAAGTAGAACATAGTACGAGAAGTACGAAGCACTATTCAAAGGACCAACGTTTTTCTTTCAATGTTCAACATGAGCCCGTGTCATAATAATAATATGATAAATTGTATAATATTAATATGATTGCGGAAAGACGCGGGCTAAAAACTTTTTAAAACTTTTGTTGCGGGATAATTCCTCCGTAAATAAAAGAGTTGGTCGAAAAAAAATTGTTAAACAAAAATAAACTATACACACATACTTAAAGTCATGCAAATTAGTACCTTCCCGTTCCTAGTAAGTAGTTGTCATAAATAAACCACTAACGTAATTGTTGTATGGTTGTTATGCTCATGAATAGACCAGTTCAACTATATTCCATAATATGATTCATGACACAAGGTATCTTTCCAGCGAATATAATACAATCATTTGCTCATTTGAAACTTTATTACTTTAACATAATAAATCTTCCATACTTCGAATATTGCTGTCGATTGTCGAATAACGTCATCTTGGATCATTTTGGATTCTATATAAACCCTGATATTTTAATGCTTGTAACGACGCTTAGATTATAATAATTACTTTCGTTGATTTCCAATGCGTAATAACTGTAGAAGTTAATTTTACATACTGTGGTGTAGCATCCATAAGGATGCCGCTTTGAGGCGGTCTTCGAAGATTTACCCACCTCTTCAACGTCTCGCTCCACGCCTCCGCAATACCTTCAGCCAGAGGCGGATTTGCAGTCTTGGCCGCCCTAGGCCCTAAGGCCCCAGACCATGTAGCCGCCCCTTTCTCAGTACCCATCATATTGACCAGGAGTATCCAAACTTTTCAGTAAGTTCCTAGGGTCAAAACCGTTTTAATTTTCCTGCCATTATCATTCATGGTTCATGGGGTGAGATTTGTCCAGGTCTTGGCGGCGGATACGTCTGCCCACCTGCTGCGTGGCGGGCCGGATCGAGAGAGACTGGGTGAGGGAGGCCTTTTGACCTTTCCAGCCGGACTATCTTGACTCATCGCCTTGCACCGCAGATGGAGGGATGTATTCATACGTATGTCACTCCTGGACACACTAATCCCCAGATTCCTACCCACCCCTCATACATTTTCCTTTTCAGAACTTCCTATCCTTCCCTTCCTTAAAAAGACCCTCCACACAGCATCACCTAAGATGACATAGGTCGTGAGGGAAAATATTTTCCTCAAAGCCTCCTGTGTGGAATTAATGTAAAAAAATACGCTTGCTAAATTCGCTAGTTCAATTACTGTATAATTGTCGATTGTCGTGCGCTGTGTGCTGTGTGTGAACACGCTCTTGCATATCGCTATTTCGTACGTAGAATATTTAGGTACTTAGGAAGTAATTTCTTGTTATCATACGAACATAACACTTTTGTGACTTTTTTGTCACTTTTTTGTCACGATTGGCCGCCCCTAATATTTGGCCGCCCTAGGCCCGGGCCTACATAGGCCTAAGGGCAAATCCGCCTCTGCCTTCAGCCCCACATCGTCCTACTGGCTCAAAAAGGTTAGGAGCAGTTCGGACTCTTTTGCGGTATTCACATTTAAAAAAATACTTACTGGCCGGTCCTGCTATTAGAGTATGTCCTTCGGAAAAATTGGACGTTTCAGTGACAGCAGTCACCGGGACAAAATAACCTGGCAGGAATAAGGAAGTTGAGTGAAAAATATTTTGACTTATAAAAAATATGTTCATGTAGATCAAAAAATATCGATTCTAAATATATAAATATATTTCTATATTATTATTCTTAGAATTAGTTAAACGTTCTTGAAAAATCATTCAATAGCAATAGACTGTATACGCTCCACGATTGGTCGAAAGAATTACACCTATGGTGCATCTCTTTCTATTACATGAGAGATGGTCGGTTTAGATGAGAGAGGTGTGTGTTTATTTGGGTTTGTCAAATATATGTACGTATTTGTTGTTATTATTATATGAAATGGATTTCTAAAGATACATATTCGTATAGTGCTTTATAATAATATGTTGTTTATTGCATAACTTAGAAGTTTTTATTATTATACATGTCACATAACATGTAATACACTTCAGGCCGCCGGCCGCCCAAAAAAGTCTCACAGTGAACTGGGCTGTAAACCGTTATTTTACTTTTGGTCTTTACTTTTCTGCGCGGTGGTCCTGAATTCGCGCCGGGCATGTCAACAAATAGCGACGGCAATACCGTACAAGTACCGTACCGGGCGGGAAAAGCAAATATTCTAACTTAAAATATTAATTTAACTATGAAATCTTAATCAATTTTCTTTTTTTTAATAAAATCAATTCTAATAGACGGTTAACATGGGTAAAAAAATTACTGGAATTCCTTGTTGAAGAATTAAATTTTTTTCCATACAAAATGCAAGCGACGTGGTTTTCACAGTTCGAATGACGTCACACCCACACCCCGCCTCTTACCGCTCGGATTCCGCTCGTTTTGGCGGGCTTAATAAAATTTAAACTTTGAGAATTAATTTAATTATGAAAACAAGCTTAAAAAAAATACCAGTAAGTATTTAAGTTTGAATGCGAACATTGATAAAAAAAAATTTAAAAATGGACTCAACTTCCTTATTAGCGCCGGGCAAGTCAAAAAATAGCGACGGCAATACCGTACAAGTACCGTACCGGGCGGGAAAAACAAATATTCTAACTTAAAATATTAATTTAACTATGAAATCTTAATCAATTTTCTTTTTTTTTAATAAAATCAATTCTAATAGACGGTTAACATTGGTAAAAAAATTACTGGAATTCCTTGTTGAAGAATTAATTTTTTTTCCATACAAAATGCTTAAGCGACGTGGTTTTCACAGTTCGAATGACGTCACACCCACACCCCGCCTCTTACCGCTCGGATTCCGCTCGTTTTGGCGAGAATTAATTTAATTATGAAAACAAGCTTAAAAAAAAAAAACAGTATTTAAGTTTGAATGCGAACATTGATAAAAAAAATTAAAAAAATGGACTCAACTTCCTTATTTCTCTATAATATCTTGTTTCCCAGTGTTGCCACCTCAGCTCTTTTGGATCTAGATTTAGCTCCAAAAGGGTGGTTTGCTTCTTAGCTCCGTTTTTTTTTCAGATTTCATTTTCATGGTATGGTATTACTGGATGTTTCCAAAATCGAGTTGGCAACACTATTGTTTCCATTGTTATTCAACAAAATATGTTGTTTTTTTTTCAACTGAATGTGTATGTAAAGTAATTAGCGTACAGTGATATTAATTCTAATTTAAAATATCGTATAAATAATGTTTCACTGTGTCAAATGTAATATTATATATCATTAATAATTGGCAATCGAATGTTCTAACCACAAAAAGTTTTAAAGTTTTTGCCTGTCAAATGTCATAATATTTATACATATACGATTGGTAAGTATTTTTTTCAGTAATATTTGTGTTTGTAATTTGTATTTTTGCTTTGATTTATGATGATTTAATGTTTGTTAAATATATAAGTATTTAAAAAATCTGTCAAGTTTTACAGTTAGTGGCAAAACAAAATGTTTTCTGCTAAAATAAACTCTTCGAATATAGTTTTCTCAAACTCAAACCTTGTAAAACTCTGTCAGGTAGTATCGGAGTGGAGATAAGTGATGTGTACTGATGGTAATCATATTAATATAACTTTTTTGCATTTTTCAAGTGCTGCACACATCAGAGACTTATTGGAATGTCACAAAGCAATGCGTCAAACAATATATACAAAAAATACTGCTCAGTATTTCAGCAGGATACGTCCATTTCTGCATCTCAAGAAATATCTGATAGATACCACGAAATCAAACAAAACAATGAAAATAATATTCTCAACTCGTCGAGAATTGCTTCTCAACATAATAAAAGTTCCTCCGTCAACAATGCTAATCTGAAAGTAGTCATAGACCAAATAGTGGATAGTGTTACAAGAATGGAATCTTCAAGCTCAGGAATTCAAAATGAAAAATCTTCTCTTACAGTTAACTTTAATACAAGAGAATTTGTTTCGTTTAATCATTTTAATGATGATACTTTCGAAGATGATGATGGTAATGTGGTCGATGATTCCGTGTCACAAACTGAGATTATCGATGAAGTAAAAGCAGAATCGCAGTGGGGCTGTGATACACAATTTTCAGCCCTGGTTGATAAAGAAGCAGCCATTTTGAGTTTGGTTAATTCTAAAGATGTGGCACAAGAAAATATTGAACCTCCTCACACAACAAACACAAAAACGAGCCTGAGCAAAGAAAAAACAGATTGTATGATTGATACACATCAAATATGTAATATTAAAAATAGTATTCATACAGAAAATAACAGCTCTCTGAAATTGAAAGATGTCGAAGAAACAGAATTAGTCCTTTCTTCTACAGTTTTAAATGATTTTAATTCTACATTTTGTGAAACCACCCATTCGTGCGATTCACAAAATGAATTGGATGTTATTTTGAAAAATGATATTCAAAATCACCCCACAGGCCAGAGCAGACGTGAAGAAATAGATTGTGCAAAAGATGTCAACGATATAAGTCAGACAAATATCAATAGTAACACAGAAAATAACACCTACCTAATCTTGAAAAATGTTGAAGAAACAGAATTAGTCCTTTCTTCCACAATTTTAAGCGATTTTAATTCATTGTTTTGTGAAGTTACACAGACGTCCGATTCGCAAAATGAATCAGATTTTATTTCAAACAATGATTTGAGTAACCATCTGAAAAATATTATACCCATCCCTCAACAAAATCACGGCACGTTTCTGAAAAACCTTACCAAATTACCCAGTCAGGAAGTTCTGTTCAAAGTACCAAACCCCGTTTTGAAATCTCCCGGAAGGAAACATAGATATATTGATACATGTTTCAAAAACGACCTTTCACACAGCAAGTTTAAAAGTGATCAAGTCGATGGTGCATTCAAAGCATCTGTATCTTATGATTCGATTCACATGTCTGATGAGGTATCTCGTAAAGGAAAAAAAGTCTTCGATAATATTGATTCTGATGATAATACCAACAGTTTGCAAATAAATGATTTTGAAAATGTAATGTTCAATAATGAGTCTCCGAATTTTGAAAAAGCTAATGATGGTAGTCAAATTATATCTTGTTCTGTCATGGATACACAGGACTTCAGTGTTAAAGACTTAGATTTAATTTATGACCAAGAGATGAAGATACTGAATAGAAACTGTGAGAATCGATTTCCAGTTACTTCTTCAAAAGGACTTGATTTTACAACTTGTAGAAAAAAGCCTACAGCGGTTTCAAATGCAGCTTTGTTGAATGCGAAAAAAGTGTTTGAAGGGATCGATAATATTCCTGATAACATACAAACATTTGATACTAGTTATTGCATTGATGAGCATGGACTCAAGGAAAATAATATTGTTGGGACTGTTGAAGATGGTAACCGATTTTCTGTCATGGAGACTGAAAGAATAAATGATATTTCACTAGAGGATGCATTTAGCCAGAAAGAGCAACCAACAAAAGGTATAATTACAGATTTGAAGCGCTGTTTGGATAGTTCTAGTGCACATAAACTTAAAGATCAAACTGAACATGACATTGCAAGAACTATTAATGAAACTTACACAGTTGAAAGTGACATTACTGATGTCAATAATGCTTCCAAAGCTAACACTAATTGTGGTGATGATATTCTCGGTAGTTCTACAAGTACTGCTCCAGCTGATAACATTGGTAAAATTTCTGTTGAATTGGAACACTGGGAAGAATTCTTCAACTGCACTATTGAATCGGTGAATGGTGGTAGTGAAGAAAGCATAGATTTTGAAAAAAATGGCTCCGTGAATCATGGTCTAATTATTACTGAAGAGGAGAATGATGACTTAGATGCCTCATTAAGTCCAGTAATTGTCTCACAAAGGAGCAAAGTCAAAATTGAACATCTTGCAAAAAATATTATTAATAAACAAGATGCAAGAAAAAACTATAATTTAGATTCTTGTGATGGGTCTATTAAAATGTTAGACAACGTTAAACTAATGACAGTAAATAAAAAGTTATTTAGTTCTGCTAGAAAATTGGATTTGCTAGAAGTTGGTGGTGGTGCAAAAACCTTTGTTCTGAAAGATGAAGCAATGCAAAACAATCTAGGAAATAATATTTTGCCAGGTGAAGAGTGTCCGGATCGAATTCAAGAAGACTTTGCTCCAACATCTGTTTTGGAAAACTTATCAAAATCTTGTGGTGGCTTTGTCTTTGCAAGCACAAAAGGTGTTGAAGTATCAGATGCAGCTATGGAGAAAGGAAAGGCTGTTTTTGAAGGAGTCGACGTAGATGCCAATGAATTTATCAAATTCAACAATAATGAAGAAAGTGTTTATGAAGGCATTAGCACAGCAAGCTGTAAAACAGAGACAGTTATTTTAACTCAACAACATTTTAGTGTCTTTGAAATTGAAGATGAAAATAAAATCATATTCAGTAAAAATAATTATACAAAAGATGTGAATGCAGCATCTACCAGTAACACCGTTGGAATTAGAATTGTTAAAGATAATGCCATAATAGTTTCGGCGAAGGCAGTTGTCAAAGACATAGATAAAAGCATTGAGACTGTTGTTGAAGATATTGAGAAAGATGGTCTGGCCGTGTTTTCAAATATGGATAAAAATGCTAAGACAGTGATTCCAGATACAGATGTATTTGATGAACTGATTCCAGAAGAATTATTAGAGCTTGGAAACAGTCTAGAATCTACCGTTTTTAACACTTCAAGTAACAAACCAATTACATTGTCAGAAAAAGCTCCCACAAAAACAAAAGGCCATGTCCCAGAATTGAACAAAGTGGCTGAACAAAATCAAACTAGATTTCATGTTGATGCAACTGGTGACAATAACAATTTATATGATAAAAAATTGTTTGAAACAGATTTTGTTGAGCAAAAGTCCAATTTTAAGGGCTTTAGTTTGGCAAGTCACAAACCGTTTGAAATCACTAAAAAGGGATTAGATTTTGCCAAGAATATGTTCAAAGATGACTTGGATAAAAGTGATATAGATGCTGTAGAAAACTTTCAAAATAATGTGAAATTTATTGAACCGTACCAATTTTCCAAATCTTCTCATTCTGAAAATGAACTCCAAGGCACAGCGTCAAAAGAAGCTTTTTCCATAGTTAACGATGCATTTGTAAGTGATGAAAAAGATTCAAATCATATTTTTAAAAATTATAATAATAAAGTTGTGTCAACTGTACCGATTACTTTGGAAAAAGGATCAACACCTCAATTCCCTAAGTTTTCTAGTTTAAGTACTGCAAGCAACAAACCTGTTTTAGGCAAGGCTAAAGTAAGATACGTCAAAGGTGTAGATATTGAAACTGGATATATGGAAAAATCCGCAGTTTCGTACAATAAGTTACCTGTTTTTAATACTGGAAACCAAAAACCTACAAATGTTTCAAATGAAGCCTTAGCTGTCGTAAGTGGAGTCTTCAAAAATGATCTTGAAAATGAAAATTTAGATGAACCCTCTGATTCATATCCTATGTTTCCTGGGTTTAGCACTTGTAACCAAAACCCTATATATGTTTCAAAAGAGGCCTTAGACATTGGACGACGTATTTTCAAAGATGTGGATTCGGAAACTGGAAATTTAGATGAACCCACATTTTCATACCCTGAATTTCCTGGGTTTAACACTTGTAACCAAAAACCTATACATGTTTCAAAGGAGGCCTTAGCAATTGGAAGAAAGACTTTTAAAGGTGTGGATTTAGAAACTGGAAATTTAGATGAACCCACAGTTTCATACCCTAAATTTCCTGGATTTAGCACTGGTAACCAAAAACCTATATATGTTTCAAAGGAGGCCTTAGACATTGGAAGACGTATTTTCAAAGATGTGGATTCGGAAACTGGAAATTTAGATGAACCCACAGTTTCATACCCTAAATTTCCTGGATTCAGCACTTGCAACCAAAAACCTATATATGTTTCAAAGGAGGCCTTAGACATTGGAAGACGTATTTTCAAAGATGTGGATTCGGAAACTGGAAATTTAGATGAACCCACAGTTTCATACCCTAAATTTCCTGGATTCAGCACTTGCAACCAAAAACCTATATATGTTTCAAAGGAGGCCTTAGACATTGGAAGACGTATTTTCAAAGATGTGGATTCGGAAACTGGAAATTTAGATGAACCCACAGTTTCATACCCTAAATTTCCTGGATTCAGCACTTGCAACCAAAAACCTATATATGTTTCAAAGGAGGCCTTAGACATTGGAAGACGTATTTTCAAAGATGTGGATTCAGAAACTGGAAATTTAGATGAACCCACAGTTTCATACCCTGAATTCCCTGGTTTTAGCACTTGTAACCAAAAACCTATACATGTTTCAAAGGAGGCCTTAGCAATAGGTAGAAAGATTTTCAAAGGTGTGGATTCAGAAACTGGAAATTTAGATGAACCCACAGTTTCATACCCTAAATTTCCTGGATTCAGCACTTGCAACCAAAAACCTATATATGTTTCAAAGGAGGCCTTAGACATTGGAAGACGTATTTTCAAAGATGTGGATTCGGAAACTGGAAATTTAGTTAAAGCCAAAAAAAACTCTTTTTGTGAATTTTCAGCAGGAAATCAAAAGGAAGTTGTGGTGCAGGAGCAAGCTTTACCAAAAACAAAAAATTTGACTCTTAGTAAAGATAGAGATATTTTGAATTCAAACAATGACATCATTAATACGGTATTTGATTTTGAAGAGGTTGCAGACATTGAAATGGTGATCCCCAATAAACCAAAGGTTTTTAAAGAAGATCAACAAGAACATAAAAATGCCATTGATGGTTATACTAGTAATTCTGTATCTAAAATTTGTAAGAGGAAACGTCCAGTAACTCCAGACGGTTTTAACAGCAAAGGCAATCTAAAACCAAATAATTCTTCTAATTTCTTGGTTGAAAATCTTACTCAAGAAATTTCCGAGAGTGCTATGGCACTTATGAACGATGAAAAAGAAAATTTTTCATCAAACTTTGAAAAGGCAAACTGTTCATCAAATATCGATGAAAATGAAGCACCTCTAAGTCCAATTCTCCCGTGCCGGTGGAAAAATAAGGCAAAGAAAACATTTAAAGCGCCTTACAAATCTCAAATCAATAATGAAGATAAAGTTAGCAGTCATGTTTTAAAAAAGATGAAATATACTGAACAAACAGACATATTAAAAATTGAAAATAAAGTTTGTTTGACCGATGAATCTTTGAACGATTTAAAAGAAACTAAAACCATGGATCTTGGTGATTTACTAAATTCAAAATTAAACAGAGGAGTTAACAAAATTACGCTTTCTAGTATAAAAACTTTGAATTCAAAAGTTTCTGAAGATGTTTTAAACATATCGCCTGACAATTTTGATAATTTTGTCTTTACAAATGATAGACTTGACATAAAAACTGGCGTAAACACTAAAAATCTGACTGTTAAAGATTTGGTATCATTATTTTTCGAACACAAAGATGTGGATTCAAAATTGATACCAGAAGGTTGGATTTTGAATGCCATCAAATGGATTATTTGGAAGCTGGCCTCTTACGAACGTTTTTACGGGGAGATGTTTAGGAATGTATTGACTGCCTCAGCTGTATTGACACAGTTAAAGTATAGGTATGATAAGGAGTTGTACAAAGCGGAGAGACCAATCTTAAGGAAGATTTTGGAAATGGATGACGCACCTGGAAGAAAAATGATTCTATGCGTTTCTAGAATTATTAAATCACCTCTGGTAATAACTGATAAGTGAGTAACATTTTTATTTTGTTTTTATCTTCTTGATCAAAGAGTAATCTCAAGCCAAGTCACATTGTCTTCAGTTTTGTACCCAGAGCTGTCATCCAGCATCTTTCCAATGGTTTCCCGAAACCCATTTTTCAAAATTAAATTTTTTTAGAAACCTGTAAATTGTCTAAAAATCATTTTTTCTAGCATCATTAAATCTGTGCAGCATTTTCTATCTGAAATATCTAGGACATTGCAACTGTTTTAAGCTTGAAATATCATTTTAATCATGAGCGATGGAGCTTTGGGTTGAGATATACAAATATTAAAAATATGTATGGCAGAATAGTTTGGTTTGCCAATTGTATCTATTTTTTTATTCAATACTCAAATATGGCCACTATTTTTAGAACCAGCACAACAGGGAAGGTACCTCCTGTGTATGAATTAGAAGTGACAGATGGTTGGTATGGGGTCCTGGCAACCATAGACAATGTACTTTGCTCACACGTTTCGAAAAAAAAACTTCAAGTAGGAACCAAGCTTATCGTCTGTGGTTCCGAATTGCTCAACTGTGGACAAGGAAAAACACCATTGGAGGTTAGTGAGAAAAAAAATTGAATTTTTATCACAACAGTCAACTGCTCGGAGACAGTGGTACTGTGAGAGGATTGAAGTGGGGGAAGGCTGGCTATTTAGATAGTATCTAAGTACTAAAGGGTCGCCAACATCTCTCACCCGTATAACTGCAAATCACATCTACACACAGCGACACCCCACCTTTGTTTCTACCTACACACCAAATCCATAATTTTCATTGGCTCTGCTGCTTTGATAGTTTGTGCAGTTTGATCGTAGTTCAGCAACTGTCGGCATGCTTCCATGCCATATCTTCATTTGTTTCTATTTTCTATGGGATTCAAAACAATGTAGCTTATTGTTCTAATATATACAGGGTGTCCGGAAACTCGTAGTACAAGCGGGAAACTGGTGAATCTACATCACATTTGGAGTCGATTTTGTAGTATTTTTTTTTTTTATTTGAGCTTTCGTTATCGAGTAAATCGAGTTTGAAGTTGATTTTTTTTTTTTTTTTTTAATCAAATTCTTATAAATTATTACTGAAGATCAAAGTACCCAACTAATTAAAACTATTTGAAAGTAAAACAAATGAAGAAACTCGGATTTGAAGCATTATTTTGAAATCACCTTTCATTTAACCCGGTGTAATAATAAAATATTTCTGCTCTGCAGGGTTAAAACATCTGTTATTCAACCCTAAACACCAGAAAAAACTTTAACCCTAAAATAGCCGAAAAATATTTTTTTTTGGTTTTTTTTTTTTTTTGAAAATGCTCAAATCAAAAAACTTTATGTTTTTTTGGGTTCCCCATGTGGTTTAGATTCTCCAGTTTCCCGCTTGTACTACGAGTTTCCGGACACCGTGTATATATTTTTTTAAATCGTTGATCACATGACAAACATCGATAATTTATTTTTTTTTTTTTACACAAATTCCAGGATATTTCAGATGTCAGACTCCGATTGCACGGTAACGGAGTCCGGCGTGCCCCCTACTCCTCCCGGCTAGGTCCTTGCTCGAGTGGGACACCCCTCCGGGTGGCCGTGGACACCCTCGAGCAGGGGGCGGGCCCGGCACCCACCCTGAGGATCAAACCCATCGTGGTATACCCACTGCAGCATTACGAGAAACTACCTAATGGAAGCACTGGTAACAATAATATAATTATTTTATATTTTTTTCAAGGAGAGATCTATTCAGACAGTCTTTCTCACATTAAATAAATGGTGGTATCCCACTAGTGGACACCGGTGTTCAAAATATGTGGGGGTTCACCATAGTACAATAAATTTAACCCTTTAAATATTAGGAAACCAAATTCATATGATGTTTGGGACCAAATTTGGTCTCCTAATAATTAACAGGTTTTAATATAAGACACATACCTAATTATAAAGAAGCTCTATTCTCTGCTCCTTTTGTTTAGCGAAAACCGCTATAACCCTCTTGTTGAAATTTGCTAGATTTCTTACCTTTTTCCAATAAACTCTCTACATTTCATATTCAAAACCCCCAGATCTGGGACTTTTCCTCAGACATACAGATGGTTCAGACGTTGCTATTTTATTTGATCAGCTCTCTGTTGAATGACACATGAAAGCTAATCGACAAGTGTGAACACCCTTTCAACAAAGTTGATCAAGTTTTTAGTTGCACAACTAAAGTTGAAAGCCTGTCTACTTTTGTTGTTCAAGTAGAGTCATCGTTCGAGTTTTACACCGAATCGACTCGTGTGAACACATGTTTCAACTACCTTGCGATTTTTAGTTCCTTGCGTCAAACATAGCATCTTCGTGAAAAGTAGTGGTCGCATGACATAATCTTCAGGTTTATTGACCTCTACTAAAGCGATGCCTGTCTTTGGGATCAAAAACAAGAAATATTTAAAAAATAAAAAGGCGAATAAAATAATATTATTTTCAAAATGGGACATAAAAAATAAAATAAAAACAATCAGAAGCATGTACTAGAAGAGTGTAGGATTAATATTATTATTTCCACAGTGGAAGATATTCTCAATATCACCCTGATGTAAGACCACCATTCAGAAATGAAACTTTACTTGAATGGTTTTGGCCATGTTTGAATAGCCAGTACTTCTCCCCCTTCCTCTCTCCATCTCCTTCCCCTTCCCAATACCTTCAGCCTCACAACATAACCCAATTGGGGATGCCATCATGATTGGGAGCAGTTGGGACTCTTGCTATCAATGTCCTTATCTCAACTGCACCAACTCATTGTAACGCTGATGACAGTACAGTCCAACGTTCAGAGGGCTTTGAAGCAGGGAATGGACGGTTACTAAGTTACGGTTATTAAGAGAGAATGACAATGACATTCAAGTCTCTTTCATACCATTTTGTATGACTAAGAATCTCATAACCTTTGGCTATTGTAAGCTCTAACTTGGCACCATTCTATTATGTTATATATTTCAGTGACCAGATCCGATAGAATGGAGACGTTAGAATCCTTGCGTCAGCAGTCAGCCCTGCAGGAGAGAGCGGAGCGCCTGTACGCGCAGGCCGAGGAAGAGGTGCTGCGCGACGTGCACCTGGTGCGCAGGAGGGCCCGGGGGGGCCCAGCAGACTCTCCGGACTCGGAAGATCTGGCGCAGCAGATGGATATGGCAAATGATCCTGTGGAGTTCTTGGTGGGTTGATTTTTAATTATTGTTTTTTTTTAAGATGCTTGACCTAAAATTAACTACTCTTTAAAGAAGGAAAAACTTTACCGGGCAATGATTAACTTGACTTTAATTCCTCTTAATTCCATCATTAAAAGTGGAAAATGTTACTAGTGCAATGATGAAGGACTCTTAATTTCATCATTAAAACTGTAAAATGTTACTTGTGCTATGATAAAGTACACTTAACCCATTGGGCTAATTTGTTCGCTTTTGGGAACAGTTCATAGGTCTCACAGAAATCGTTTTCTCCCTTACTGCCATGGTGACAAATATGATCTAAATGGTGTTTGAAAGAGAAAACACCACACTTCATATTCAAATCTAAAAAATAACCATGGAAGAATTAAAATGTATACCTCTATTTTCCGACCACAATTTGAGAAAAAAAAATCATTATTTTTCCATGGAACAACAACAACGTTTATAATACAATGCTCTAATAAAATGTATTTTTTTTTTTTCGTTATCATTTTTTGTTAGAAAAAACGTAAGGTTTTAAAATGTAATATTTTTAAAACTTTTTTATGTTTGTATTAATAATTTTAATATATCAAAAAGTGTATATGTATTTCTAATAATAAAGTTTGAAGTCTTATTTCATCACCTTTCAAAAATAGTTTTCATATTCAGGATTATATATTACAAAAAGAAATACTCTGATCTTCTGACAGAATACAGAATATGCCAAGGCCTAAGGGGTTATGTTTGCGAAGAGACTCTTGTAGAAGAACATTTTGTAAAATTATTCAAACAAAAACCTGGCTGAATGAAACGAGCAGAAACACAAGCGATTGTCGATAGAATATACAGAGGACTAGCAGAATTGTCTTAAAACAACATGAATGAACCCTGGTGATTGATAAATTGCTCAACTCCAGCAAGCTAGACGGCGGTATAGTAACTGAGTGTGTAAGAGTATGATAACCCAGCCCGTCGGTGAACTTGGCTTGGCGCTCGAGTCTAGGCACGTGGCGGGCTACTGAATTTGACATTTGAATACCGGCAAACTATAGAACTTGATTTTGTGCTTTCAACTGGTTTATAAAGGCGAATTATAGTAGTTGTCGGATAATCTAGCGAAGGATTACTGAGATTATTAATGAACTAAGTAAAGCACGTCTGTCTATGCGTCGCACTCTTCTTTATGTCTTTTATTTACATTACAATTTTTATTAATTTTCCAGAATAACCTTTCACATAGCCAGCGTAGAAACCTGGAAACAGCCATGTCCGAACGCAACGAAAGCATCAGGCAACAAATCGAGAGTCGAGTCAGCGAGCTGCTGAACGGAGACGGAGACACAAGTTCCGCCCGGAGGGTAGTCTCCATGCTGAAAGTCAGGTCGCTGGTCCTGGAAACTGTTGGAGGTCGTCACCAGGTCACGCCCGTGATGCTGACCGTGTGGAAGCCAAGTGACTGCACTGAACAGATGCTGCAGGTCAAAGACATAGTTTTGGATATGTATAAAGCGGTGCCTACTGGACTCAAGTAAATATATAGTTATATGTATTTTTTTATATAAGTAGATTGGGAAGTTTTGGGCCCACTCTTCAATAGAAAAAATGTGTTTTCTGACGTAACTCTAGTGTTGCCGTAGTAATGAAAATATTTATTTCCAATTAACCTTCGAAACAACGAGCTCCCGCAAGCTAATACCTCCGTTGTGTGCCGAAGCAAAATCTTGCGCCAGCTGATTCTATTTTCGCAATAACTTGCTTGTTTTTTGTGTATCTCATGTTATAAATAAATATTTCAAAGAAATACGAAAGTTTGACAAATTTTTATTTTCTAAACGAAGTTATATAATATTTTCCAAAAAGCTAAATAAGTTTTTCCACAATAAAAAATAAAGAAAATTTCACAAACTACGCGTTAGGCCGGCGCTTTGAAGAATGGAACAGCAGTAACTTTGTTATTATTTTTAAATGGCTGCTTTTTACAAAACGAAAAGCAAGAACTCTTATCTAGTTGTTTATTTTGTTGCCAATCAAATAAGATTTATTTTAGTAGGCTGCAAACATTTTTTACAATGCAAACTCCCTTGAAAAGAGAGTAAGTTTTGAATGTGACAATCGGTCACGGTGGCTCAACGTGTACAATTTTTTTGTGGCTGATTAGAGCACTTACGGCATTCAAAGAGTTAAATTACCTAATTGTACCAGTAAATAATAATGTAAACAATAATTTTAATATTCAATCATTTTGTTTTTAGAGCGGGCGAGATTAATTTATCAGCCAACAAGACAACTGTATTCAAAGAGGTCATGAATAAAAAAATAGTTGACAAGTTCACAAAACAAATGGAGGAATACAGGAGGAAATGTACATCCATCCAGGATGCAAACCATCCTAGTTTTGCACCTTTATTTAAGGAGGTTGACACGGTGGGATTGATATTTCATATAGAGCCATCTGTGATGGACAACGCAAAGCAATATGTACAAACTGTTTATTTGGCTGATCAAGACATGAATTTTGTTGCCATTAACTTCTGGGGAGGAATTCACAAGTTTGGATTTGAAAAATGCATGGAAATTGGGAAAATTCTGGCTTGTTGCAATTTAAAATATCGCACGGCATCTAGAAAGCGTATAAGGAATTTATACGCTTCGGAATTTTCGACTTTTACGCAATGCCCGAAGAAAGCGTATATGCAAGAATTTTTTAAAAAATTTGAACACGATATGAAGTTAAATAATCTTAAGGAATATGCTGAGAAATGTCGAAGTTTTTTAAATGGTACAAATAATTCTTTGAGCGTGTCGAATATTAGTCGATTGCAAAATGGCAGTTCTACGTCCAAAACTGGGATTGTTTTTGAAAGGAGTGACAATTCTACAAATGGGCTATCAATAATGTCTTTCAATGAAAATAGTTTGTCAGGGTTGGATTTCGACTCGACATTTGCAGAAAACTCCAGTGTAAGTACTTTTTTTTTCTACCATAATAAAAAAACTCACAAAAACTAGTTTTTTTTATAGAAATTGGATATTTCAACACTCATGATGGAAATGAGGGTGTAATCTGAAAATAGCTCTATTGACCTTAAAAACAAACATGTCTTTTTTAAACTTTTTTCCACTTATATTATTTTTTTACCGTTACCGGTTTCAGCTTATTATTCCTTAAGTAGTCTGAAGACGGCTATAATAAACTAAAACCGGTAATGGTCAAAAATAAAATACTTGAAAAAAATTACAGTTAAATTTTTTTCAATATATCATTATAATGGAATTCTACCACAGATTATCAGAATCAAAAACAGAAATATCTAATTGATTAATATGGTTCCATGATAACCCAACACAGTGACAATTCAACACACTTTTAAAAAGTGATATAAAGTCATTAGAAACGATTTTTTTTTTTTGAAACCTAACCTACTTAACCCAGTTAATAAAGTTTTTGTTTCATCACTTCCCATGACTTTATATAACTTTTTAAAGATGTGATGAATTATCATTTTGATGATTTATCCGGTCACCGATTAATATATATGTATTTCAACACCTATTGATGGAAATGAAGTTGTAAACTGAAAACATTGCCCTAAAAAATCCAGACAAAAAAGCTATGTAAATTCCGTTGTGCCAGAGTTCACTGTTCTTTACTTTTCTAACATTTAAATTTCGAAATTGGAAAGTTCTCTTTGATTCATTTATAGTTTGCCAGCAATTGAACCTTCCAAAATGTATATATATATTTTTCTTTTTCAGGTTAGCAAAAGTTCATCTGATGCTAAGAGACGTATAAAACGCCTCAAAATGTATGGAGAACCACCGCCTCTGGCCGCCCTGGTCCTTAACGTATCCTCTAACATAAAGAAGGACTTTATCGCTCCAAGCATTGACACCAGTCTTAGAAAGGAAAATCCCAGTGAGAGTGATACTAATAATATGAACGAAGATCATTTCAGAGAAGAATTTGAATATAGTCCTCCGTTAAGTCTGGATTAAGGATTTCTATAAAAAAGGACTTTCATTGGTGTAAATCAAAATTTCATACTCCGGAAGGGTCTTAGACACAGACCGAGAAAACCATAGACAGGCCGATTAGGGTGTTAGCCAAGTTGCGCGGAGCGAGAAGGTGGTGGTGCGTCTCTCTTTAAATGATTAGTCTTGGAAAATAAAATCAAATCAATAGCGAGAAATGGTTTGCGATTTGCTCGCTTCGTAATAAACGTACTTGAGAACCCCTGGGTTCAGCTTGTTTCTAAGATAGAATACTTTAATTAGTCTTGGAAAATAAAATCAAATCAATAGCGAGAAATGGTTTGCGATTTGCTCGCTTCGTAATAAACGTACTTGAGAACCCCTGGGTTCAGCTTGTTTCTAAGATAGAATACTTTACAGTATTTAGACACTTTTACAAATGTCTTATATGTAGTTTACTCACCTCAATCATTTTTGCTTCGCTACGCAACCCGATTTGATAGGACATATTAGGCAGTTTGGTAAAAAACAAACACTCAGGCCCTGCGAAGAAAAGTCCAACAATGTATACTGCTCTGCAAACCATTACCTTACTTTTCTGCGCAGGTTCTGATCATTCGATGAGCTCTTGACAGGTTGAGAAATCTGAATATTTTGTCTAAAAACTAATTATAACATATATTCCTACATATTATTGTTATTTATTATACATATTCAAATTTTACTAAATGTTACGTTAATTAATTAATGATTAAATATTAGTATTTTATTTGATAGTTTTTCTTTTCCCTTTTCTGGAGTATTCAAACATATTCGGTTGTGGATCTGTGATAGTAACTTTTAATTTTCTAGAAAGTGTTAAATTTTATACTCTGATTCATGTCTTTACTAAAAAGCTAAACCTCGGATTTCTGGTCAAAATTAAGATGCAATAATATTAGCAATATGAGAAATGGATGTTTCTAGAAGTTTCTAATAGTTCTCCTTTGATTTTTCATGAGTCTGGGCTAGTAATACTATAAAGGACATACACAGAAAAGAGTTACTACTGCCATCTTTCGGAAATCGATAGAAACTGAAACAAGCTAGCGAGTTAGTATGTTAGCTTTGCGGGAATTTCAAAATAATTTGGCTAAAACTGTCTACCTAAATTTAGGCAGCAATGACTCGAGGAATGGAGTGATGAGACCTAAATATAGGTGTTATTTGGATAATTGACCAACAGCCTAGCTATTCATAGCGATATCTTGAACGAAGGGGTTGTCGGTGGTAAGTTTTTTTAACGCCAATTAACTTGCTGATCTTCGTACTGTCTACCTTGATTAAAAACTTTATGCACGCCACTGTCTGACTGTGGGGAAACGGGTTGGAGCAGGACTGGACGGAAACAAAAATCAAAGGAATGTAGAACTGGAGGCAAATGTCAAGGGTCCGCAGCTAGTGGAGAGCACCTGTGAAGAAGTCCACCCAGTTATTAACACACTTCGGACGGGAAAGGTATTTCTACCCGTTCGGTCAATTGTTGCTTAAGGACCGGAAGGGTATTTTTACCTATTGCGCTGGCTTCATTTCAATGGCAGAAAAGAATAAATTATCCAATGTTTTTGTATGAATATTATATGCCAATCTCTTTCTAAAGGTCCCAACTATATGTGCATAAGTATCAAATCGCAATACAATTCTTCTTTTTATATTTATATTTGAGTCTTTCGTGTACATCGGTATTTCAACAAAGGGACCTTTTATTATTGAATACCTGACACTTGATAAGCAATGCGTTTGAAGATTAACGAAATAAGTCATTTTTCAGTTAGTCATTTTATAGCTTGGGTATGCTGAGTTAGGATGTAGAAATTATTATTAAAATATTTAAAACAAATTAAAATAATTTGCACGGGACCTTTATTTTCGCCCGTCGCCAGCAATCCGCCGGCGCAAAAGATTCCCGCCTGAACTGTGTTAGTAATATTAATTTTACGTTATACATTACATCAGAATATAATAATTTTTCTATATATTTATATAGAAATATTTTATATTTTTCCTTTTCTTCTTTCTCCTCATAATATTTTGTATTTACGTATGTGGTGATTATTTTAAATTGCTTTACACAAAGTGTTTATCTCGATACAGCCAATTATCAGTCCTAGTGAGGTTAATTATTATGCAAAAAAAAATTAGGCTTTGTTGTCTATGAGAAACAATAAATAAATGTCAATCAATAAGATTAAGATTTTGTAAAATGATATGCCGTTAAAAGATTTGCCAAATCGCTCTTTATTAGCAAAATAAATATTTACAAAATTATTTACACATGTCCAAACACGAGAAATCATAAAAATTTCAATATATTAATAATATCTTTTATAAAAACTTAGTACAATGAAATGATAATTTTTAAAGCACTGTTTTGTAAAAAAAAAATCACTTAAAGATTAAAAAATTCTAGGTTTAAGTAAAATAAGATTTTCTTAAGTAAATAATAAGAGGCGTGTTAAAACAATGATGGCGCTCTTCAATTCTTTTCGCTTTGAGTAAATACGCAATAAATGTTTTTTTTATTACTTTTCCCACAATAATTATAAAATATAATTTTCGTCAATATGTGTTTAAATATGTTCCAATCCATTTATATTTTATTTTGATTAATTCGTAAATTATTGAGTTATGGAGATTGCCGCTTTTGTTGTGTAGAGATTGGATACTGCCGGTTATTTTGCGAACAAATGCAGATTTTGCCGGTATTGTTGGGAACTGAAAGCGCCATTTTTTTAGGTTCACAACTTGTATGAGGCAGCCATGTTGAATATTATATTTCTGCATCTCTGATTGGCCCAAACAAATACTGCCGTTTTGGTTCTGTAACCTGAAGGAGATTGCCATTGTTGTTGGAGAACTAAATACAATTCAAAAATGGAATATGATCATTTTACATATTTGTAATAAGCATTTACTTTTTGCTTCGACGTAATTTACAGTAAAAAGATATACATAATTTGTTTTAGACCACTTTAATTTTAATTACACTCTACCGATTTCGGAAGCACTCTTCCTTCATCAGGAGAATATGAAAACTGTTTTAATATTCTCCTGACGAAGGAAGGGTGCTTCCGAAACCAGTAGAGTGTAATTAAAATGAAAGTGGTCTAAAACAAATTTATATCTTTTTATTGTAATATATGATCATTTTTGCTCCAAAACCTTTGCAGCTGTCAAGGGTATTTTTGATTCTCTATCCATTGCCATTTTAGTCCAATGGCAGAGATTGCCGTATTTGTTTTAACACGCCTCATTAAGTACATACTTTTTTAATTAATTTATATAAAAACACTAAGGACGGGTTGTTTCGGAGAATTTGAACAATTCATCAAATTTCAACATTCATTTTCGGGTTCTGTGAAAGACTTATTCAAGTTCTGTTTTTATATCATTGTAGGCTAGTTGCTTGACAAAACTGAAATAAAAACAGAACTTGAAAAAATCTTTCACAGAACTTGAAAATGAACGTTGAAATTTGATGAATTGTTCAGATTCTCCGAAACAACCCGTCCTAAGTATTTTCAATTATTATACGATATCTTTGGTGCTTTTTCGTTTACCCAAATTAAGATTTTTTATGCTACATAAAAACTAAAAAAAAAAATCATTAAAAAATTAACAATAATCAAAAAGATTTATACTTAAATATGTGCCTAGGTACTGATTTTATTTGATTAGGTACATATATTTTAGAGGAAAGGTCGTCTTATTTTAATTGTCACTAACTATTACGTTTCACGTATTTTCAGGCTAAAACTCAAAAAAGGTTAAAAAAATATTTTAATTGTGCGATTAGCGTCATTAATCAGCTTCATCAACTTATTTTTGGTTTTAACCTCAAAGTTCTCCCGATATCTTTAATTGTATAGAAGAACACCAGTCATCTGAAATAACCGTAGATAATATAAGCAAAGGGAGAAATGACGTGGAAGCACCCCGACGGTCGCCGAATTACGACAAAACTGCACAGACTATGAGAGCAGCAGAGTCAATGTTCGGTAGAAACAATGACGGGATACCGCTAGATGCGATTTGCAGTAGTAAGAGTGAACAATGTTCGCGTTGTATAAATGGTTCATGACCCATCTCCCTTGTTTCGATTATCTATAGCATTTCGAGGGCAAAAAGATGATATCTCGTAAGTTGACAACATAAATAACTTTTCAGGGGAAAGAAAAAGCAAGTTTTTTTACACTATTTGATAAGGATTAGTGGATCATCAGATAAACATACTAAATGCATATGTAATTTTAAAAAACTATACAATATAGCTTTCGGTGGCAGATTTTACATTAAAACTTGATCAAAATGCATAATTTTTAAATACATCTAATAAATTTCGATTTTTTTTCTTGAATTAATGAAATGGAAACTTGGAAGAGGAAATTAACCCATTTCCCGACATCCGATCTGAAACTCGGCAGATAGAATCGTTGTCGATGACAATGCAATCAATCAACTTTTGGTGGTACTCACACACACACATGCATTTTTTTGGAATTGGATGACATTATAAAAATTTGCAACAGTTAACAATGAAATAAATCTCGATACCATCCAATTAGGATTTGGTAGCGGGGTTCACTCATTTTAGTCAGTCCCTGGGGAGGAAGATTGAATCCTCAGTCACAAAAAAAAAATATATTATTAAATACACATCTATATAAAAAAATTAATATCCAAAAGTTGAAATTTTGACAAAAAGTTGCATTCGAATTTCCGTGTGTTTATATACCTATATTATATAAATGTCATGTAAAAACATGTTTTTAAAAAAAGCACCACACGCTATTGTTTCTCTATCTGCACAGACAAACTGAGCCACAGCAACGCGTAGCGGGGTACAGCTAGTTTTTAATAAATTTATAACTAAACAACAACGTGGAAAATGGCTGTTATTTACCATGCAAAAAATTAACATGTGGCATCTTATAGATACATATATCTTAAACAAATTGCTTCACAGCAGTCATTAAGGGTCATTAATAAATAAGTCATTTAGATCAGTGGCTCCCAATTAGTTTTTCCTGAGCCCAAACTCGTTTACCCCTTGCAGCCAAAATGAACATACAGTGTGTGCGAGTACCCCTTCAAGCAACCTCACGTACCACTGGAGGTTCGCGTATCGCTAATTGGGAACCACGGATTTGGATGATGGTGTTCTTCTATACATAAGTTAATAATTAATTTAAAATAATCATTCTGGATGCCAGAATGATACCGTTCATAGCAGCCCTTTTCTGAATGGCAATAAGATTTACTTATAAATAATTCTACTCTTGGAACTTGAAAATAGAGGCAGGGGAGATATGGCATGGAAGCGTGGCGACTGTCGACGAGCTACCATCAAACTGCACAGACTATCAAAACGACAGAGTTGATGAAAGTTAAGAGTTTGAATTGTGGGTAGAAAAAAAAGCAGGGTTCTGCTGTGCGTAGATCCAATTTGCGGTAGTATGAGTGAAAGATGTTGGTGACACTTTTGCGTTTACGGTTTCATCCTAATAATGGTACACGGCCCATCCCGTTCATTATTATCTATGGTTAATACACACGTTATACTTAGGCAAAAGGTCTGTACTACAAATCTGAATTTCTGTGAAACACCTTATAGCGTTTATAACTTTTTAACAAAATAAAAAAATAGATAGATTGGGCGCTTTTATAATTCCTAGGGCTACGGCATGGCAACAGCACAAAAAAACGGATAAAACGCAATAATCTTGCAGCTCTTTCTTACACACTAAATAATAGTGAGACAAAACACGTATGTATGTCTCCTTCCCCCAAAGGAATAATGCAATCATTATCATACATCTCCCTCACTCATATTAATTAAATGAATTACCGTTGCCGTTGCCGTTAAGTTTTAAAAGCACCCATTGAGTAGTCAGATTTTGTCATTCAGAAAAAGGCCGCATTGTTATATTAGTGACTATGCAGAACGAAATGGGTCAAGCCATGGGTCAGTAGGCGGAGTATCATAGCGGTGTACGTCCTAAGTACGACCTTGAGACGCAGCGGCGCCTTCCTACGGCATCAAGTAACGTAGTACATGCGGAGAAGACAACTTGATGTGACCTTCATGAAGCGTTCAAACGCACACTTCAAATCTTGCTCTCTGGAAAATAACACAAAAATGATTTTTTTATGATATACATAGATTTATTATAAAACACTATATTTTAAAATAATTATCGGCCAGATCTCAGGAAATACCCTTCCATCTTCAGGAAAATACAAAACAATACTTTTACAAACGTTTCTATGGACAACAATATTTTTACATTAGGTTAATGGTTATGAATTGTCAATTTCAAAGATGTTTTAATCATCATTATTTTTTGTATTGATTTATGTTATGAATTCTCTCACCTTAGAACATCCATCGATAAAGCGCACACCTCGTAGGCAGATAGGAATTGCTGCACCTCTATCTTGGACCAACCACCAGCTCTGAGGGGCTCTATACACCTGAAAGAGTTACATGTCTTATTTAAGTACCCTTCTATGGAAAATTATAAGCGTTACTCGTCTTATTTAAACACTGTTTTGTCACGCCATTGGTCATTTAGCTTCGTTCTGCTTCCCATTCAATGACAGAGCTAGGATTCAAACCTATACTTGAATCCGCACATGATTGTACGAACAACGCCACCGGCGTGAAGTTTACGTCAGCCAACGACGTCAGCCTGATCACGACGTGATTATTCGATGAGTAGAGACCGCTGATCAATATTACATATTGAAAAGTTCCATATCAGTAACTACTGATATTAATCCGCTGTGGAAAACCTAATAGTTGCAAGTGATTATCGCCTTGCTTGTGCAGTGATTAGTGACTTGTGATCTATCCATCTAAATACATCGAAATGCGGGCCCGCTTACATAAAGATAATCAAACCTGCTGTAAGTACAATCTTGTGTGTTACTCTGTGTTTGATTTGAGGCAGCGCGATCCTATCGGGATCACAAGTTTCATTAGGCAGAGAGAGGATATAATCCTTTTACCGACCCGTTAAGTGACGCGAGCTAACTGGTAACTGTACAAACACCCTTCTATGGAAAAAAATAAAACCGAGAGGAGAAAATTGGTTAGAATGAAGAAGTCTTACTTCTCTAGGATATCCAAAAAGTAGGAACGAAGCTCGCGAGACCTGTGGAGATTACACGCCAACCCAACCAGCCCTCGGGTGTAAGACCTGAAGAAGAAAACAACTTTATTATATAATAAGAAAATCCAGTTCTTTTTTATCAATAAATTACCTGCTAACTTAAATACCAGTACATTCGTTTATTTATTTATCTATTTTTATTTATGTACATAAAACAGGCATGGTGCCCAAAAATGCACATACATAGATGTTTAAATACATAATAATAACAAAAATAGTAACAAAATGAATAAGCATATGCAGAAGTAAATAACAAATAAGAATGGGTAAAAGGTAAATACAAATATGTTCATAAACGATTTGTTATTGTCACACCTGTACTGGTGAGACACTGATTAGGTAGGTACAATGTTGCTTCTCTAAATAAAGGGCTTCGTCACAATATCAGCTTAACACATTGTAGTCGGGAGCTTCAAACAATAGACTCTAGCCTATAGCGGGTGTTTTTCGCGATTAGTGCAATAATATATCCTCATCCCTTTCGTTAGTATCTGAAGACATTTTTGAAGGGTAAAAGAAAATATCAATTAAATAAATTCCACTAAAAAACCCGTCTGTTTTGTAACTCTGTATATCATAACTAAAGCACGTGTATATTAGCGCCACTCTATCTTCACAAGTAACGAGTGCCGGGAATACATTTAATTGCTAAACAATTTTTGTGTTATCTCTCATTCAGGAAATGATTATTGTAATAACATCCTCGGGATTATCTCATAAAAGTAAAGGTCCAATGAATTTATAACACGTCATAAAAATATAATAGGTACTCATATTCCCAGTACAACTAACAAACAATCTTTGAAATTTAACACAATAAAATTGCCTAACTATTGCAAGAGTATGTGTGTACATAAAAGAAACAACGGCTTATTTTTTTTTGTTATGTGTGTGTAGTTTTAATGTCTTCAAGCGTTTAGATTAAATAGTCACGGCAAACAATAATAATAATTTTCCTTCCTCGCCTTTGAAGTGGAGCCGGTGTAAAGGGTATTTTTACCCGTCCCGCCGATAAGCACCAGTCGGCCGCGCGGGTAAAAATACCATTCCCGCTCATAGTGTGTTAATATGATTAAAGGTAATACGTTTTTTTTTAAGTGTTTAAATTGGTCATTAAAAATGTCTATTTCATTATTAGAGCCATGTATAATGTTATAATTTCATGTTCGCGGTACAGGGGAAAAATATCCTGTATTTGTGTGGTAGGCTTTAATATAGAAAATTATATATAATTATATTTAGTTTTAATAGTTATAATAATTATCAAAGTTTTAATTATTGGGTCCTGTATTTTATTATTATCCTGAAAATACACCAAATTAATGGTCTGTCTATGCGATATCACTAGATCATAAAAAGCCTACGTTTTATTTCAGCAGGCACTGTATTTTGTTATTTTTAAGTTTAACCGCTTTTAATATTGAATAACAGTAGATAAAATGTCAGCACCTCTTCACTACTGATTGTATTCTACCAAAGTGCAAAAATACATCCGTGACCACTCCTGATAAAACTTTCTAAACACTTCCAAAACCTACATTACTATGAAGAAAATAGTATAACGCCATCAAACTAACCATTAATCCTTTCATTAAACCCGCATTATTGTTTTCACATATAAAAAATATGTAATGCTTGATAATACCTCAGAAAATTATTTGAAAATTCTTGGAATTAATTTTTTTTTTTTTAGAAATTATTCCGTCCATAAATTTCCGTCACTACCAGTGTTAATTTGAATTAACATTGAAATTCATTTACAATACTCTGGCAAATGACTGTGAATAGTGAATTGAACTGATGTTATTATTATAGAACACATCTTAATGCATTAAAATATTTGTAATTCGAGTAGAAAATATTGATATCTCACCTGAAATTAAGTAATCAACGAAGGCAGATATTCGATGAAACTCACAATCAGCAGATGTCAAAATGTTTATCGTTGTTGTGGCGGGAATAAGGATTTCAACAGAGCGGAAAAAATAGACGCCACAGAAAAGACTACAAGCTATAAGAAAACAAAAACATGGCGTTTCTAAATCGCTACTGTTACGGTAAAAAAATTCACAAAGTTCATGTTAATTTGAATTAACACTGGGGCTGAAAGGGTTAAGAAAAATGCTCCTTTATCTTAGGTCAACTGCATTTCGTAGCAGGGATCATTTTGATGCAAGTAAAATTGTTTAATTAGGGTGATGTAATAAATGTTTGCTACACATTTAACCTATATTTTACTTTTACAATTTTTCTTTTGTGGTACCCTATTATGTTAGAATTATTATAATCAACAATGATAATATCATATACATATTATGTAAGCAGATAATCATTTTCTAAAGTGTTGCCAGTAGGGAGAGAAAGTGTGGCAAGTGGAGAAAAGGGGCAAATATAGGGAATAAAAACGTAAATGAAAAGGGGGAAAGAGCAAGCTCTCTCATAATGGATTCCAGTCATCGATAAGGAACACAAAATATAAATTTTATTTGTAGGTAAAATTATTTTATTATGTAAGCAGATTATCATTTTCTAAAATACAAATTATTTTAGGTGCTTAAATGATGTTTCAATTCCGTCAACACTTTTAACAATGATGAAATCGATTTAAATACACACAAATTCAAAATACAAAACCAAAATGAAATGCGATTTGTGACACGTAACATCAGAATCAACAGATTCGGTATAGCAAATAAGTATCTGACCAAATAGGGCATTTTAATGCGATGGTGTTTTATTCATTTTTAAATGACGATTTATAAATTCTATGTTCATATAAAACCATATTCTATATACAGTGAAACCTCTATCTATCGTTCCTCGAATAATCGTTTTCCCGTATGTATCATTTATTTCTTCTAGTCCGAATTCATTTCATACAAAAATAGATCGCATCCATCGTTTTTATGTCCACCATTTTCCCGCATTCATCGTAGGAATTACGTCGCGTATTTGACATATTTTGTCTGTGTTGAAACGGCGCCAGACGGCACTCGTTACGATGCGCGAAACTTTTCATAGAGAAAGAGAAAGAATAACAGTTTGTCGCCGCTGTACCGGACAGCAGGCGGATGGACATAATCATTAAAATAATTAAGGAAATGAATATTTACTGTTATCACGCATTTAACGACGCCGAATCCTTTTTGAAGCTTATCACCGGACACGTATCATGTTTCAAATGGGATTTAACCGTAGTAATTAAAATTTAGTTATTTTTTTATTGGTTCCTTAATGCTCTCATGCATCCTGTTTAGAGATAAGAATATTTGATGTACATTAACACGTGTTCAATTCGAACTCAATAAATATGCAAACAACTGCCACAATCAGTCAGTTGTCCGACGACATTCGCAAGTTGTGTTTCTTTGAAAATCCTTACCTAAGGTACCCCCGAGAGGAAAACCGGCATTTACAGTCAATGTCACTGGCGTAGGTGTCCAGTACAGCCGCCATCAGTCGCTAGTTGTCGTCAGTTGTGGCTAGACACCCGAACTTAGTGGAGTGTGTGCAGTTATCCTTTTGAGCTTTTAAACGATCTTCGAAATGAGCCGTTCGATAAAAAAAGTACGTACTCTTCAAGAAAGATTGAAAATTATCGAAGAGGTGGAAAAAAACCCCGCTGAAAAACGCGTCGATATAGCCAAGCGTTTAGGAATCGCGGCATCCACGTTAAATTCTATTTTCTTGAAAAAAAACGAAATTCGGGAGCAAATTCAAAAGTGCGGAAAATCTTCGAAAACTAGAAAAACCAGTAAAGAATCAAAGTTTAGCGAACTGGAGAAAATTCTTTTCTCTTGGTACCAACAATCTCGTGCCGTTAACATTCCGATTGATGGGAGCATTGTTCGAGAAAAGGCAAAACAAATTGCGGAGAGACTCGGCATTAACGATTTTGCAGCATCGAACGGGTGGATAAGTCGTTTTAAAGATCGCCACGGTCTTGTGTACAAGAAGCTCGCAGGAGAGTCCGCATCCGTAGATCTGGAAAGAACTTCGCTATGGATAAATGAGCTTCCAAAACTGTTGGAAAATTACGAGCCTCGGAATATTTACAATGCTGATGAAACAGGACTCTTTTATAATTGTCTGCCCGACGGCACACTCACGATAAAGGGCGAGTCCTGCCACGGTGGTAAGGGGTCGAAAGAGAGGATCTCTGTGTTATTTTGCGTTAACAGTGATGGAAGTGACATGCGCGAACCACTCGTTATTGGCAAATCGTTAAAGCCTAGGTGTTTTAAAAACACAAAAACTTTACCAGTAAAATATTACGCGAACAAAAAGGCATGGATGACCACAAACATTTTTAATTTGTTTTTAAGGGACCTCGATGCGGAAATGCGCGTAAAGCAACGAAACATTTTATTGTTCATAGACAACTGTGCAGCGCACCCAACTGAGACGACATTTTTGAAGAATGTAAAAGTTATTTTTTATCCTGCAAACTGTACGAGCGTTTTGCAACCATTAGATATGGGAATTATCAAATGTTTCAAAGGATTTTATCGGAAACAACTTGTGCAGAAGGCTGTGTGTTTGATGGATTCGGGCACTTCAGTAAATAAGGCAACTTTAAAGATTGACATTCTACAAGCGTTGCATTTCACATTGACTGCTTGGCGTCAGGTCAAACAGACAACAGTTGTAAACTGTTTCAACAAATGCGGTTACAATAGAGTGTCAGAATCATTAGATGAACAACTAGAACACGTTGAGGTTTCTGAAGATGATTGGCTTAGATTAGATACTCAAACAAATTTTAACAATTTTGTTACTTTCGACGACAATATTCCAACGTGTGGGATAGAAACTATCGAAAGCTTGTGTGACGCAAGATTGACGGAGACAACAGAAGAGGTCGATATTGATGAAGAGGAGCCGCTGCCTGTACCTTCATTTTCAGAAGCATGCACACTTTTTGAAAGATTGAAAACTTTTTACTACGCACACTCAATAACTGATGCCGAAAAAAATATCATTTGCAAAGCTGAAAATATACTATTGACTTGCGGAAATAAAACAGCAAAAAAACAAATGTCAATGAAAGATTATGTATTTACAATGCAATAAACTTTAAACAAATTTTGGTTCTGTTTAGCTTTGTATTTTTTTAAATAAATACATTTATTTACATCTAAAACATATTTTCTTCTTATAATTTTAATCTACCAACGGTTATGCAGATTGGGAGGAAGGTATCTTTACTGGATCGTATCTCCTTGTGTCTTGTCCTCTCAATCCCGCATTCATTGTTTTCCCGCATTCATCGTTTATTTTAATAGGTCCCTTTAAAACCGATAGATAGAGGTTTCACTGTATATACAAATTTTATTTTGAATATTTATAAAACATAAATATTCCGAATCAGCGTTTGTTGATATACATGAATATATTTTTTACTGGAGTGCCTTAGTTACGATTTTATTCCATCTGCAATGACTTTTGATTTTTTTGCAAGTGTGTATATTTCTTTCTGGTTAGTTAAATAGTTCTAAAATAAGAAATTAACATACAGAATCCAAATCCAGATAGTAAAGCACATTATATATGTACATTGATATATTATATTCAGATGAGACATTTCAAATTCTAGCCTCAGGTTATGTGTTTTCTTTTTGTTGGCAGTACCAGCAGTAACTACAAACAAACGCAAATTTTACATTGGTGTTCTTCCAAAATGGTGCGTCAGTTAGCAGATTTTAATCAAAGGTTTCTTTTTTTTTTAAAGCATATTAATAATTTTTTTTAAAGCATATTATTAATTTTTTTTTAAAGCATATTAGTAGTCGTAAGTAAAATTTTACCGAGAATTAAGTTACCTGAAGTTGAGCTCCAGCTCTTGATAGGTCTTTTCCAATAGTTTGGGTTTTAACTTCATGCAGACCAAGCTGAAATAAACAAAAAAATGTCAATGCCGATTACACATTGCAACACATTGGTGTGTGTTTGTTTGCTTCAATTGAAATACGGATTGATTTAGTACAATTACTACCAAATTTTTTTTTTTTTCTTTTAAAAAGAAAGACAAACATTCCCGGATTACGAATAAAAATATTTGAAAATCTCCCACTATGTACCACTACAGTAAGCGGAAAATGTTGCTTGAATTGAACACACTACGCCTGGGTGGGACCCAAACTCGATGTCAACTCAGCCACCGACCGGTCATTGTTTGTTAGTTCAGGGTACTAACTGTTTGTGTTCTTTTTCTTTCTCCTGCAGCACCCTGAGGTCTCGCAGGTCCAGCAGGAACTCCCGATCCATCTCCGTGTCGTAGAACTCCGGTCCCGTGTAGCAATAAGTCCAGTTGGCCTTAATCACCTGCACAGGAATGTATTATATTCAATTTAACTGTCCACATTGACAAAGTTAGAACATAAATATTATTATATTCTTATTATTCCCTTTTGAGACCTAATGTTAATTCATGATTGGGCTAATTACTATAACTCTTTTTTTTCATTAACCTTTACGTATCTGAGGGCAAAAATCACGTATCAACCAAAGGGGGTCACTGAGGACCCCATGTATCGCAAAGCGACTGTGTCTCTTAATATTAATTTTGCCCTTTACACTCAGATAGAAGTTACTACATACCTACCGTTTTAACCGGACTTCGCCCATCTTCTCCCAGAATTCAATCATTAAGTAATGCAAAATGCCAAAAGAGATATTTTAAAATGAAGCGTAACTCAAATACGTATTATTATTATTATTATTGTAGCCTTTTCTAGTATAATCTACCTTTTACGACGGCATTCACAGTTTGTTTGTGGCGATTTTTTTTTTTTAAGTAACATTAATTGGGGGTGTGTGGAGAGATTAATTTCGTTAAAATTTAATAGATATTAGTCTTAAAAAATAGTAAGGGGATAATTTTTTTTAAATACAGATCGATAACTTAATTCTTTTTCCAGGATACCTTACATAAATTATAGAGTTTGTGATTTGGAAATAGATATCAAAGAGACAAAGATATCACACAAAACCCTCGTTTGGGGGGAAGTGTATTACCCCTCTCCGGTACGGACGGGTTAATAAATATCAAAAATTCTCTGGGTGTTAAGCATTCAAGGTGTTTTATCTCTGCGAGAAATAATTCAGGTCTCAAAAATGGTTTTAATAGAAGCAGTAAGGGAGGTTTATAAAAGTACATTACCAAAGCGCAGTGGAAGAAGTCTCCAAAAGTGAGATATTGGAGTTTCTTTTTGGAAGTCTCAAATCTCATGCAGCCTATGAAAACCACGGCTGCATATTTTCTAAAAAAGATAAAAATATATTTTGATTTTAATATGTACGGCCGTGTTGGCAATATTTTTTAACATTGTCGCCACTGATGTTTGTTCGCTATACACCCTTGGTTCAGTGAACCACTGCCAGAGGCACGGCTCTTTTCTTTGTCGGCAAGGAGAGAGAGCAGAAGAGAGCATTCCAACAGAGTGATTTGAATTTAAAGACGAGCATAACTGATAACTCACTGATCACTGTTATTTAATACTGACTAAATTTATTAGATAATAAACATTCGGCGGTTTATTTATTGCTAATATTAGAAGTTGGATTCGGTTAAACAAATCCCCTTGGCTTTTAGTTCATTCTCTACATTGGCTGTCTCCTCAACCTTTCAGCAATGGGGCGACAGCTTTTTTCCGAGGATCTCGCGAGCGACTCCATCTTCCAGAACACGATCATTCATTAATGTAAATACTCACTTGGCTAGCTGCTTAGACAGCAAGAAGTGCTGGCGTATGTTGTTCTCCAGGGTGCCGGGCAGGTCCTCAACAGCTTTGTAGACACGCTTGAGGTTGTGCGTCTGCCTGCGGGCGGCACGCGCCGGCACGCCTGAGCGCTCGGCCGTCTCCTCCACCTCCCGGCGCTGGCGCCATGACAGCTTTTTGCCGAGGATCTCACGAGCAACGCCATCTTCCAGAGAATAGTATCTGCAGACAAACTCGTTACTATAAAAACTATTTTAACCTTACCCAGAGACAGACCCAGAAAGAGGTGATTGGACTGCGTGAAAGAGGATTGGAGTAGGATGGAAGGACTGAGAGCTGGAGACGAATGGAGAGGGACAGTAGCCAGTGGATAACATTTGTGTAGGAAGACAAATCCCAGAGTTGAAAATGAAACTGAAGATTACTTACTTTTCAATGAGCAGCTGCTTGGTCTGTGGGTCCAATTGGAAAGAAAATTGTTCAGACAACTTTGTCGGCACCATCAACAGACGCTCCAGTAGAGAAAATGTCCTGTAATTAGTGAAATACGATGATGTTAAATAATTGGGTACTTTTGTGATGCTTAAAATATGTATGTATTGTAAATGTGAAAATAATACAGAGAGATTAAAATTATGTACATGGGCTAAAAAATACATAACTCCAATTATTATTAATTTAATCCTCTTAGCCTAAGAGCGCCGATCTATGGGCGCACCTAGACTGTGCTAATATTCTTACAGTGCCAATCTGTCGACAAACTTTGATGTAACATTAAACATGCTAATTTCGGTTATGTGTTGTCAGTAAATAATGTGAAATATTTCTGCATAATTCGTAACATTATTCAAGTTCAATGAACTTTTAATTCAGAATTGGAAAGATCAAATCAGACAAGCGATAAAGTAGGTACCAAAATTATTTAATGAATTGATAATTATTTATTTGAAAAGAGTATTTCTTTTCTTTTGTTCAAATGCTTGACAGATGCTTATATGCATAAGTATTGTGAAGATACGTTACTTGCGCAAGGTTTCACTGAACTAGGTCCAGTGGATATACTTTAGCGGCCCGTTCATGTACATATTCTTTGAACGGTTATCCTTATCACAAGCGGTGCTACATTTTTTGTTTGCATAGTATGAATATTTTCATTGACTTTACAAAACACATGTGTCATGTGACAAAACACACGTGTCACAGCGTTTTCCGGCAAGTGTCCATCAATATGTTAATAAAGGCACGCACCACTGATGTAGAAGATGGATTAATTATTGCATTAACCTGTAATGATCCAGGACATCGCTGGCCACCAGGTCCAGGGGGGCTCCAGTCAGCTTCACAACCCCTCGTTTCTCCAACGTTCCAACCGCTTCACTCGCTGGAAATACAAATAGATTAAATCTCAATTTGTTTCAAATTACTTTCTTCATTCGAGGATCTTCTATTAACCCTTGAGATATTTCTCCCAGACATCATACACCCATAGAGTCTTTTTGGGAGATATTTCACCACGCTGTCTCATTTTGTATTACGGTGAGATATATGAATTAACCTCTTGTTCGCCAGCGTATCCTTAAGGATACTACTAAAAAATCATTTCTCTGAAGAAAAATAGCTATTCTGAAGAAATTACTTAGAGCAGATTGTATACTATTTTTATAAATACATAAACACATTATCTGGTAAGACAGTACAATTTACAAAAACAATGAATAATTTTGCAAAAAACACGTAAATTGAAAATAGAATTAGCTGGTGCACAGCGAATATTTTGGATTGGTGATCAAGAAGTTAACAATGTTAGAAGAGAGAACAACAAGCTTTGGATTTGTATTTAAAATTTCACCATTAATGCTCCCGAAAAATTTCAAATAATTCTAATATACAATGAAAGATATCTTTTAAAAGATGTTTGCCTAATTAAATATTCTTTAGATCTGTGGACGCTTATATTTAGGGAAGATAATGTGACAACAACAATGTTTGTAGAGCACAAGTCAAGTATTAGTGGCTTGAAATTTAATTATGCATACCTACATGAATTATGTACAACACTAAAAATAGTCATCATAATAAACATATTTTTTTTACATTAGCTCCACACAGAGGAACGCCTGAGGAAAATAATTTCCCTAAATGCCTATGACATCTTTGGTGATGCTGTGTGGAGGATCTTTTTAAGGAAAAGAAGGAGAGGAAATTCTGGGAAGGAAAAGGGTATGAGGGGTGGGTAGGAATCTGGGGATCAGTGTCACCTCATGAACCCCAGCACCCCTACTAAGTCACCAAACATATTGAACCACTTGGGGTGACCTATGGCAGAGGTGTTGCTTATCCAATGACTGGTTCCCGGGGCGGCGGTATCCATACCCGCCTCCCAAATTGAACTAAAAGGTCATATGTCTCCTGGAATTGTCTTAGTAGAGGGAAGATAGTAGCATCCTGCTCTCATAATCTGAATACCAAATCTGGAGTGATCTGCACCACATTGATATTATTTTTACAGGCGAGTTGAATATTGTGTAACATTTACATTAGATCTGTTTTCGTTAGATCGCTAGTAGATCTGACTACCTATGTTCCCCCAAACTTTCCGGACCCAAAGCACTCTGGTGTTCGCCAGTTCTAATATCACATGGCACATCAAATAAAATTAAATCTAGTGGAAAAAATGTGGAGTACAATCCCCCGGTGAAAGTGCAAACTATATATGAAAAAATACGTACAATAAAAATATCTGATTAATTCAGAATTATTATCTTTTAAGGGGATGCTTATCAGCAATTCAAATAAAAAATTAGACAATCTAATTTAAGGTAAAGAAAATAACATAAAAGTATAAGAATATTGTGACAAACATAAATTTAAGATTCGTTCTAGCGATATAACACTATTATCGTTGAAGAAATGAGTCTCACACTAGTTATATCACTATTACGACCCGAAATATTGCACTGTTTGGTTCGCGAGTTAACCTCAAAACACGAGATAAAAACCGACATCGGTGACTTACATGAGCGTCCTTCGATCCATAATTCGTATATTTCAGGGTCCACTAGTGTGTAATTACTTATAAACACGTCCACATCGGCATACATCGTCTACAAATATATAAAATTATGATTTTTTGTCAAAACATCGAACTGACGTTTGTCAGAAAATTGAGTGTTGCCCATTCAATGAGAAAAGCAAAAAGTAGAACAAAAATATTTTATGTGTAAAGTAGGTACTGTTATAAATTATAAAAAAATATTATATTATTATTACCTATATTTAGATAAAGATGATTGTCTGTTGATTGCGTGCAGCTGTGTGGCATACACCAGGCGTGCATTTTATTTTTATACAATTCTGTAGCTTTATTCCGAGGTTGATGAAATTTTGCCCCTTCGAAGCAAAAGGAAGATCACTGTCTATATTAGATTATGAAAAACTTTTCGTAAAGCCAGAGAAACGCCAGGGACTGGTATTATAATAAAATAAAATTTTCTCAGAAGAGAGGATTATATTTAATTATTGGCTTCACTGTAAATAGAGATGTTGGTGAAAAATTTATACTAACTGACTAGTGTATACATGTATATTATTTTGCTCTAAACGAATGATTTTATTTGGTTTTCTTATTGAAATAGCCACTATAGTTATAATATAATATAGTTAGAATAACGTTCTTTTTAGCTTCTTTTCTACCTCTATTTATTCAGAATAAGACCCTATAATTTGAATATAATTTCGATGAAACTCATTCCGTAATCAAATAGATTCGAGCTTGATGAACAAAACTAATATTTCAACCTTAGCGTTAAATTGTGGATATTAAATTTATGTTGGTTATGAATTTCGTGTCATATTAAGAAAGAATAGGTTTAATATTTAAATCTGTATCAAACATAATCACAAGTACATTAAAAAAATCTATGCCGATTAAACTATGCGAATGCTTGAACGTCTAAATTATTATGTTAATAAATCCCAATAGGAAACCAATGGGCTTCTTGCAAGAATAATTATCTTAATAAATTAAAGAGAGTATTTCTCCATTTTTAATTATTACTCCGTTTAGCGATAAATCGCTTACAAATTATAAACCTACTTCTTTTACCCCCATAATCGTGCATTGATTGATATAAACTTACTATATCTTGGCTAGGTACTGTGGGGAGTTGTTTATTTATGGTACTGTGATATTACTAGATATTACTCTAAGAATATAGAAAGAGTTCAGCACAAATTTCTTAGGAACGTAAATTTCAAGTTGAATTACAATTGAATACATTCATTATGTCGATTTGATTAATCAATTGCATCTGATAACACTGTCTGACAGGATAATTATATCAGACCTGATTGCGTTACACAGAGTCATTAACAACTTAATTGACAGTCCTGCCATCGTTGCCACTATTAAATTCCATGTGCCGACTAGGAATAAAATACTAAATATTGTATTCTTCTGCAATACATGCACAACCAACCATAAGATACACTCACTAACCAATGGGATGCATGATCTGGGAAACAAGTTTGGGGGTACTATTGATATATTTATTGACTCCATCTATAGAACTAAGCGTAATATATACCAGCACTTTGTTGAATCCTACAAATTAGATGAGCGTTGGTAATGTAGTTTTAGTGATTTGTCTTATATGAGTAGTTGAAAATCAAAAGGTACTTAACCACCATTTTGACTTTTTTTGAGATTTAAATGCCAACACGTTCTCCTGGATCATAGCCATGTTTGAAATACTATTTCAGTGCCAAAACATGGTTAAATCCTTAGTTATAGCTTGTTAAAAATCGTCTTCAATTTCAAAACGTACTTAAATCCAAAATCGTTTGTTTTCAAAACGTACTCAAATCCAACAACCAATAAGGGCCATGGAATTGGCAGCCATATTGGTTTTTTAACCAATCAATGGGCTGCTTTCTGTGCAATGGACACCATAACAAGAAAAACGTTTTTTGTGAGTGGTTTTGAAGTTGATTTGGTCGTGATTTTTTTGAGTTATTGACGGTAATTTTGAAAATTAAACAAAAATGAGTGAATCAATTTGTTCTCCAGTTGTACCAGCACGCACTGGAAAAGGCAGAAAGCGTTTCAGGCGACCGGAAGAGTAGACAATCAATAAACAAAAAGTTATAAGATGAGTTCCATCATGCTACTAAGACATCAGTGGTGTATTCAAAATTTTATGGTTTTTGTCAAAAAAAAATTGTTTATATAATAATTACCTATCTTTTCTATATTTTATACTTCAGTGGAGTATTTTTATACTACCGAAGTAGGAATATTTCCTGTAGGAATATTTTCCGTGCCATATATATTTTCCTTCATTTGTGTAACTTGAAAGTACTAGTTTTTTTGGCGGTATTTTTATTATAAGCTTGAAAATCAGTAAATATGTTTATAATGATCCATTTATACCATAGTGTTATCATAATTTAAATACATTAGTGGATGTTTGATCATTACAAAAGGGCAATTATCTATCTACAACACTTGAATTAGGATCTAATGTCAATGATTTATTTACTTATTTGAAATTTATGCAGAGTTTCTTTTCTCTTAGGACCATATATTGGGTTCAAACAAATATTTTCTGCACACATATTTCTAAATAATATCCTTCTCTTATTTTTATATATTCTGTTCGATATTCGATATCCGTTACCCTGCAATCATCAGACAAAAGCACTCAACTGTCGCGCTTTGAGAATGGTGAATCTCAAGTAGAAGTATCAGGATTAAATTAGTATCAGGATTTAATGTATGAATCAATCATTTTGCATGCAAGGATTTCTGCATTGCATTGTTATTTTTGAAATAAAGTGTTTTCCATTTCATAGAATCTAAAATTTGTTTTTGTTTTTTTGTTTAATGTATACACGTTAATCTAACCTTTACAATATTATCATTTATTAAACCTATTTGCAAAAGTTTTTTACCCACGTATTTAAGGTATTCGCTTGCAAGGATTTCTGCATTGCGTTTTTTTTTTAATGTAGTGGTCTCCATTATACATGGTGTCCGGAAACTCGTAGTACAAGCTGGAAACTGGTGAATCTACATCACATTTGGAGTCGATTTTGTAGTATAATTTTTTTTGATTTGAGCTTTCGTTTTCGAGTAAATCGAGTCAGAAGTTGATTTTTTTTTTGATCAAATTCTTATAAATTATTACTGAAGATCAAAGTACCCAACTAATTAAAATTATTTAAAAATTTAAAAGTAAAACAAATAATGACGAAAAAATTTGAACCCTGAAATAGCCGAAAAATATATTTTTTTGGTTTTTTTTTTTTTATAAAAATGCTCAAATCAAAAAACTTTATGTTTATTTGGGTTCCCCGTGTGGTATACATTCTCCAGTTTCCGGCTTGCACTACGAGTTTCCGGACACCATGTATAGAATCTAAAAATTAGGATATTATATTTTTCTATTTTCCTGTGTCTTGTTCTCTTTCGTATTTTCGTTTAGATTATTATTATTATCTTCTTCTTCAATGATAGACAAATCGGTCTATTTTTATTATCCGCAGGTAATACTGTATTTTAAAATAAATAATGTTTGGCTTTAAAAAGACTTTATTTTTTTGTTAATATGAATTATGTTTCATCTATGCATATACAAATGATGTAATTTCTTCACTACACCCCTGGCAGAGAAGTATTATCAAACACAGTTTATGAATTTCAAAATGTGACTAAATCCAAAGACTTCACTTTCAAAATGTATCTAAATCCATGGTTCAATATCAAAATGTATCTAAGTCCATTTTTAAATATTAAATAACTAATTAATTATCTATCAGATTTTTATTTCAAAAACGCATTTAAAATGTTTTATTTTACCTTCATTTTTACAAAACATTTAACTTTACTTTATTATACTTAAATGCTATGAAACAGTTTTCTTGCTTTTGCCAAAAATTTGGTTCGTGGAGATAAGTACGTTTTGATATTAGACTACTCATATGTAGTATTGTTCTAGTGTTTATATTATTTTATGTTACTATTACACGTCTTGATAATATTGTTTCGTATTCAGTTTATCAGTTTACTTTTATATGATGCTTTATTTTTTTGTATACTTTTCGATAGCTCACTAGATATATTCTGTTTAAAAAATATATATAACACCACTACTCTTCTCCTAATGAAAGTAATACCCATACCGAAAACATTTTAACAAAACAAAATAGTATTATTTTAAAACTATTGAAGAAGTATATTATTTTGTTCATTTTCGCAATCTATTTAAAAATTATAGTATACGTCAGAATTAACATTATAATTAATATGTTATTTACCTATTGAATTCATGACGCAGTACTTTAATCGCACTTGCATGTACCTACGTCGGGTACCCGTGATTATCCTAATCGGTATTTTCTTTGATAACTAACGTCAGCGAAGATCTAAATGTTTATTATATACCAATGACTAAATAAAATACCCGCTATTCTCTAATCAATGGTGTATACCGTATACCATTAGGAATTAGAAAGAGGATATTTCCTACGTGATTTAAACACTTTCATTTCAAAATTGCCGGCGTCAGTCTACCATCCCCCCTTTTATATTCATATTATGTATGTAGTATGTACTAACAGATGACCAAAACAATACAAGAAGCTCCTCTATTTACAGGTTAATTAATATATGAATGTCGTTTAGCGGTTAAAACTATAACTAACGTGTTTCCTTGTTTGATTAGTTGAGAATATCGTAATAATGTTACTTCTTGCCGCTAGAAACGCACTTTTTTATATCAAATTTTACGAAAGAGCTTCTCGGTCTTGATTTTGTAGGATCTGTTTTCTGTTTACAAGGTGACCTTCATGAATCTTGAATGGATGGTTTGACATTTTTGTAACCTCACATTTCGTTGTTTATCGCCGAGTTTCCTTCTTATGCCGAAGTAAAGCCTATTTGCGTCCCGTTCGCCGCCGAGGGAAAGACGTGGCGGACGCCAAAGCATTTTTAAACCATCAGATTAAGAAAATATTATATCGGGTTCACCTTTAATTCATAAACTTCAGAGCGCCGGTTCGTGAACTTCAAAAATCCGATTCAAATAATTATTTAAAACATATATAGTGACGCGTGTTGAATCAATTGCAGTGTGTTTATTTATGACTTCGATACGCCAAGGTTGACGTCAAAATTTGTTTTTCACGGTCGCCCATTGAAATTATAATTTCGAAACTTATCATTCCCGTTTTGATCCCGAGTTTCATCAGGCAAAAATAGGCCTGTCCTCCGATGCGATCGGTATTTTCTTATTAATTTAAACGTTAACGCGACCATCTTTTCCTTTATAGCAATAATAATTTTATTTAATAGTGTTTTGGTGAATTTACAGAGTATTATTATTTTAAGAATAACTCAATCGTCTATCTAGAAAAAGCAGTGATCCAAATCAAAAAAGATTTCAACAAATTTTTAGTTAGGTAAGTCTTTTTTGCCACTTTTTAAAAGTAGATATCACCTTGTTCCGGAGTGGTAGACACTCTTGGGTAATTATGTATATAAAGTCCTTAGTGAACACCGCACAAGAGTTTCAACTGCTTCCGGAGACAGTGGGACAAGAGAAGGAGATGGGGAAGCGGAAGGTTGGGAAGTGCTAAGGCCATTTTCAGTAATATTTCCATTGGGTGGGTTGGGTGACTAAATTTAATACCACACTAAAGTTCCAACTGCTTCCATCTCTCCAAAACCAGTGGGAGTATGATATCCCCAATTGGGGTTTGTAGTGAGGCTTAAGTGAGAGGAAATATGAATGAAGTGGCAAGAGGAAGATTGAGAAGTACCTGGCTATACAGATTTGGTCACCAAACACGGCTAAAGCCGTTTCAAGCAATGTTGGTTCTGAATGGAAATATTACTTAAAATGGCTTAAGCACTTCCCAACCTTCCTCCTCCCCGTCTCCTTCTCTTGTCCCACTGTCTCCGGAAGCAGTTGAAACTCTTGTGCGGTGTTCACTAAGGACTTTATATACATAATTGTTTTTACTATTTTTCACCTCTTTGAAATCAAACACGCAATGCTTCGCTGCTTGGGCACATTTCTTCTTTTTTATCTCATTTTCTTATCACAAAAAAGCTAACATTTTTCAGAATCTTTGCAATGTTTTTTTAGATTTTATTTTAAATACTCCTAATCTGTGAACTTGGCCTCCTAGCCCATCAATTATAATTAATAAGTATTATACTTTATTATGCTTTGTCAGTACTTTATCACTTGTCTGGATTTGAAAAGATTATTTTTATATTTGGAGAATTATTTTCTATCAGTTCCAATTTTTTGATTTGGTTATTCTTGTAGAAATGTTTGTGTGTCACACTCCGTTATTTAACCAGCTGTTAATTATTGACTAACTGAGTCCCAACTACTAATCATCTTGAGCCAGTGAGACTATCGCATCCCCAATTGGGATATGTTGTGAGTCTGAAGGTGGCTATAGACTGAATGCTGTACAAATAAGATCCTTCAGGCGTAATATATTGCATAGATGTGGTAAAACCAAGTATGACCGTGTTGCAAATGTGAAGATTCCAAAAGTATGCAAGGCTGATGTAAACGTAAAAAATAAGTTTAAGAAATGAATGCTTAAATGGTTTGATCATGTAGAGCGGACGGACAAAAAAAGGAGTATGAGGAGATTATAATTTGACAGGACCGTAAATGATAGAAGTTTAGGATGCCCAAGGAAGAAACGGCACGATCAAGTGAATCTAATACTTGAGTCGGTTCGAACTTGTGTGAAAAATATAAATATTCGTATGGATCAACAAACACTGATTTTGAAAATATAAGTTTTATTGTATAAAATTATACACGGAATGAATAAATTGTCATTTAAAAACGGTTAAAACTGTAAGATTTAATTGCCCTGTGCTTAAGCGACTAAAACGACTTTTTGAAATTTTATCTGATGTTTAAATGATAGGTACTTGCCTATAAAATTACCAGCGGACGCCGCAGCGCTTCGCTATTGCTGATGTCTTTCTAAGGCGTCTCCGACATTCACTACTGTATACCACAACGTTATTGTTAAATAACTACTTTACATTGACTTTAATTCTGCTCCGCTCATTCCGGTGCAGAGATATTCGTTAAGTATTCCTTGGGCGTCCCCCGAGTTCTTCTACCATTCAAAACGCTCTCCAAGCACTCCTGGCACTAATAAGAACAAATGTTGAAGTTTTGCGAGTGTAAACATACGCAGGCTGTTAATCAGGGCAAGGTGTCTTTAAACCTCTCAAATTCTCATCAAAATATTACAGTTTTTAAATACTTTATTATAATAATTTTATTTTTTCAATTTCCATAAATTATTGCCAGCTGCAAAAATACTTGTGCTAAAAATTCATATAAAATTTCTATATTTTGTTTTTAATGGGAAATGAATCTGTAATAATTTAGATAAGTTCCTTTTCCGTATTTTTTGTAATTAACAGTGCATTAATTTATTGTGTCATTACACTCATTACATAATAATTTTGCACTCTTGGTTGCAAAATCGCCTACATATCACACTATACTATTTTAATTGTTAATATTATTTTTAATTTAATTTATTTTTATTTTTTTATTAGTTTTAAGCCCAGCCGGGCTTTAGATGGATTTTAACCCTAGAACAGAACATACCTAGTGAGCTATCGAAACTTATATACAAAGTTTTTAAAGCATGACATAACGTTGAACTGATAAACTGAATAGGAAATATTAGTAAAACATGTAACAGTAACATAAAATGATATAGAAACGAGAACATATAAGAAAAATTACTAAAACTAGATTACCAACGCTATTATAATTTGTAGGATTCAACATAAAGGATAAAGTGCTGGTATAGATTACGCTTCTATAAATGGAGACTGTAGATACAGGTGTACGGGGCTAAAGTGCGCTAACATCGGGGTGTGATTCTACATGAAAACTTTCGAAATTCCAACATTTTCAATTTAAAATTCCAATCAAATTCCAATTCAATTCCACTAGGTAATAAAGTTGAATTGTTTGTATGGGAAAAAAATTCGAAAAATTTATTTTTTACTTCTACCATCATGTAGAATCACCTCCCGGATTAGTGCACTTTTCCCATGGACACCCTGTATATTAAGGGTTCCCCCAAACTTGTTGCCCAGATCATGCATCGTATTGGTTAGTGAGTGTGTTTGATAGTTGGTTGTGTATGTATTGCAGAAGAATGTTACATTTTGTCTTCCTAGTCGGCACATGGAATTTAATAATGGCGACGATGGCAGGGCTGTCAACTAAGTTGTTAATGACTGTGTAATACGACCAGGTAACTGACATAATTCTCCTGTTCTAATGAATCGTTATGATTACTAGTAAATTATTTACCACCTTTACAATGAAAACTTGTTTAAAAACATGCCAGTATGCTAATTAGTTGTTATAATATTAATACGAAGAAGGCCTAAGAAATTTAATAATATATCTGGTTTTTTAGTATTTTTCTAAAAGTTATGTTTTTATGCCTAATAATAATTAAATAAACTGTAATAATTTTTTTTCGATTGAAAGAAATTATATTTGCACCCGCTCGCACACAAGTGGTGTGCTAATATAGACTAGAGTGCTAATATAAAAAAATGGCATTATTGCTGTTGTTGTAGCCGAAAACGTTTTTTATTTTGAAAATTCTTTTTTTTTGTTTGAAGATTTTCAGGAAATCAGTGCAGCGCAAAAAAACAATATTTTCGTTAATAAGTTAATAATCCTTTTGGACTAAGCAAAATCAATCATACTCAAAAGTCATGAGCCGCCACTGGTCCGGAGCTGCAAAGAAAGAGTCCCTTGAATCTATGCAGAAATGGGCAGTCCGTTAGCATTCCCAAATATTAGAAGGGAAATTATTTTCCTCAAGATCGTGTGTAAGTTAATCAGAGTTAATTTAAAAAAAAATCCAAATCACAGTCAAGCCACGGTAGTATAACCAGTAATTTTATTGAATAAAGATAAACTTGATAATGTATTATTTTTTAGTATTGTATGGATGAAATAACAATAGCTTATTAGTATTATATTATATTGCACAACAAGATAAAAATACTATGGTGCCATGTTTTCGGTGTCTAAGCCCTGTTTATCATGAAAAGATTGCACAGAGTCTTATCAGCTATTGGCTTCCAAATACACACTGATGATAAAATTAAAAGAATAATAATCATCAATTTAAAACATATGAAAAAAAATACACAAAGTAGTTTAGATTAGTTGGAGGACTGAATACATGCTACCACGGGATAAGATTGGCAACAAATAAAATAAACTGAAAATCAAAATGTTCACTAATGCTTTGAAGACAACGGAAAGAATGTTATGATTTTATAAAAAATATATATATTAACTGTCTGGCAAAGGGGCTTGCTTTGGGTAATAGTATGGTGTGATAACGGCTGAAGCGTAGTTGTTGAACAGCTTGGCAATCAGTAATCCAATTCGGCTGAATTTCCAAAAATTAGATTAACCTCCAGAGTGAGAGCGGCCAAGTTAACCATGGCTCCAAGCCAAAAAGCCCACCAGTGTCCAGGATAGGAAGTTGATTTACGATTGCCAAATTCTCCAAGAATCCAGATCATGGCGTTATTTGGTAAATTGCAGATCCGTCGTCCGTCAGTCCAGAGGTGGATCAATGCTCTCGGCTCTCGTACAAGGAATGAACTGCCGTACATGGAATGAACTCCTTCCCAGGTTCTGTTCTAGTTCTCAGGTTAGGAAACCGCAGTGTGTCATAATTCCAGTGTTAGAAATTTGGCCAATACACAATCTTTAATTGAGTAAATACTGGAGGTGCCACACACTGAAACCATAGATATAAATCGATTAGAAGAACACACCTTGATATAAATCCTTTATCTAACACTTAGTTTGGGGCTAATATAAAATAGCCCAAAGAAGCGAAGCTAGCAGTCCACAATATAGTGCTTATATCAACCCTGATCATACATGACTTAGCACTGAGTCATGGAACGGGCAGAGGAAGGATGAAGTAGACTAAATGCTGTAGAAATGAGATCTCTGAGGCATATGTGTGGTAAAACAATGTATGACCATGTTAAAAGTGTTATTAATAGGATTAATAAAGGGATGCTTAAATGGTTTGGGGATCTGGATGGGATGAATGAAGTAAGTAGTGTAAGGAGAAAATGTTACGCGAAAATCAATGGTAGCAGAAGTTGGGGGTATCTGAGGAAGACAAGACACATTCATGTGAATCAAATACTTGAGTCGGGCCATTTATTTATGTGAATACCGCACAAGAGTCACAACTGCTCCCAACCATGTGGAGCCAGTGAAACTGACATCCCCTATTGGGGTTTGTTTGAGGCATACAACGAAAGTGAATTTTCGATTTACGTAATTAAAAATTAAAATAGTAAAATTAAAAATATCCCAAATGCAGTCAGATTCCTCTTATAGTAATTAAGGTAAATCAGAAGGTTTTATTTAAAAATATTTCATATAATCCTTGTCCAGCAATTCCGAATAATTACCTTATTTTTAAATGATAATTTGAAATAACACAAATCTATCAAATAAAGTTTACTTGCACACATTGGGATTTAAACCCGCGACCTCTGGATTACCAGTTGATAGCCTTACCCTCGACCAAGGGGGCTATGTGAAGTTTCAGAATATTAGAAGAATATGTACAAATGGGAACAAAGCAAGGAGTTTGTGCCACACTGAGTTTTGTGGTGGTCCATCCTCTCTGCCTACCCTGACAGTTAATTAAAAAAACTTGAATTGAGTTATGCAATTTTTATGTGCAATAAATTCAGTTTATTTTTGTAATATTTATATTTTTTGTAATACCTGCATCAACTGTAAAGCGCCCCTGAGGTGATATCTCACAAAAGCGGCGCTATACAAATTGTCCAATAAATAAATGTAAAACTTCTGAAGTTATCATAACCTCAAATTTGGATCCATTGGATGTTGCCATAGTAATGAAAAAATTTTAGTTCCATTTAGATTTCAAAGGAACATTTATTGACACTTTTAAGGGCGGAATATATGAAATTTCACTTGTAATTGTCGAAGAAAGACGAGACCGACCAAAACGCGTCAGGCTGCTCCGAGAGCCCGACCTTTAAGTTGCTTAAGTGTACTAAAAACTAATTTTACTGTGACCAGTGTGGACGTAAAACGACTTTAAGAAAAGGTGACAAATAATTTTGTTAATCCTAAGATGTGTGAATTCCTGTGCCTATAATACGAGATCAGTGCTTTGAACATTCACCAGATGTGATCATCCCTTCGGCCCTTGCCCCTTGCCCCTCGTCCACCCGCACCAATACTGCAAACCCCGCTGTCCGACGCATACAGTGCTTATTCAGTGCCGTTATAGAATGTGGGCCATATGACATTGCTTAGGCCACAGAATCATCGTTTCTCGGAATCTACCCTGAACCCGCACAAGAAAAGAGTCATTTGGCGACTCATGCAACCCCTGCCGCAACCTCCGCTCCCCACCGCTCGTGCCCTTCCGCGCGTGGAATAATGACATCGGAAATGAAGGATGAAATCGGAATGAACCCGCGCTCCTTGGTTTGCTGTCTACATGGAGTGTTTTAAAACAATTATATAGTGATAAAATAACTATTTTTAGTGGTAGTTTATTTGTTAAGTTAAATGTTATATTAAGCGTATAAATATGTATTATTTGTTTTATGTGTGTAACGATATGATAAGTTGTATAATTAAGATGTTTAAGTAGTACTTGGAAGGGAATGGCCGACAAAGATGTCGATGAGGTTCGCTATCCATCACATCGCCAACCCTTCGGTGGCGCAAAGAGGAGGACGGAACGTGATCAATGTCGAATTGGTACATGGAACATTAGAGGAGGAATGGAAAGAAAGATGAACGAACTGTGTGATACTATGGTGAGCAAATGTTTGGACGTACTTTGTATAACAGAGAGTATGAAAAAAGGTAGCGGTACAATGCAGCATAATGATAGGCTCGTCATTTGGTCTGGGAGACCAGATACGGAGAGGGCTTGTCAAGGTGTTGCAGCGCTACTGTCTCCCAGAATGATTGAATGTATGTTGCAGTATGAATGTGTAAGTCCGAGAATAATGTGGATCAGATTTAAAATCGGTTTGACAAGGGTGTTTCTTGTTATTTGCTACGCCCCTGTTAATTCTGAAAGCGATGAAGTGAAAGATGATTTTTGGACTGGTGTGAATGTTGTAATGAGACTAAAAAATATGAACGAAAGGATTATAATGGCAGGCGATTTGAATGGGTGGGTGGGAATTAGACGTGACGGATTTGATTCGGTCTTAGGTATGTTTGGGGATAAAAGAACGAATGACAACGGGAACAGAATGCTTGAAGTATGTTTAGAGTGGAACCTGTTTGTGTCGAATACTTTCTTCGATCATAAAGGTATCCACCAATATACGTGGGAAAGAGGAAATGAGAGGTCAATTATTGATTTTGTAGTAATTGACTCTAGGTTGAGAGCTGTTACCGAGGACACAAGAGTTTTCAGAGGGGCTGAGGTCGAAACTGACCACTTTCTTGTAGTGTCGAGAGTAAACCTCTTTCGCGGTTGGCGCTCTAAAGTGAAAACGGTACCAGCTCCGACAAGAGTCAAAATAGAAAAACTGCAAAACGATAATGTGAGAAGTAAGTATGTGAATTGTGCAGAGATAAGATTGAATGCGAAGGAAATGGATGGTCTAAGCATAGACGAAACATGGAACCACATAAAAGTGTGTCTTTGTGAATCTGCTAGGGAGGTTTGTGGAATAAGTACGCAAGGTAGGAAGAAAGGTGATGCATGGTGGGATGATGAGATTAAAGCACTGGTCTCAGAAAAGAAGAAAGCATGGTTGTGTCTGATTGCGGCTGGCAGTGCTTCCAGCGAAGAGAAGTATCGAGCGAAAGAAGTATATAAGGAATGTAAGAAAAAAGTAAGAGTTGGAGTGAAAGAACGAAAGAAACGCCTGGAAGAGGAAGAAGGAATGAAAATGACAAACCATTTCCAAGAAAACATTAAGTTGTTTTGGAAAGAAGTCAAAAGGTCCCGGAGTGGCCCAGAAAACGGAAGCATGAAAGTGATAAAATCAAAAGATGGAAAAATGTTGACGAATGAGGAAAAAATAAAAGAGAGATGGATGAATTATTTCGAGGAAGTCTTCGAAAGCGAAGTGAATGACAGTGATTCCAGTGGCGAATCAGATATGAATGACGATGGAGTGAATGTTACCGAAATTAGCATGGATGAGATAGAAAGCTCGATTAAATGTATGAAGAATGGTAAGGCTGTTGGGTTTGACAATATTGCTGCTGAATATTTTAAAGGAGGTAGCCGTGTAATTCTCACATGGTTGTGCAATCTTTTTAACCAATGTTTAAAGGAAGGTTACACGCCTTTAGATTGGAGAAGGGCTGTGATCATGCCATTATACAAAGGTAAAGGGTCACGTATGGAATGTGGGAATCATAGGGCTATTAGCCTGCTTAGTTCAGTTGGCAAGCTGTATGGTAGAATTTTGATTGAAAGAGTAAGAAAGGAAACAAAGGATAAAATATGGGATGTGCAAGGTGCTTTCATGAGTGGAAGGGGGTGCATGGACCAGATCTTCTCATTGCGTATGCTCACTGAGAAGTTTCTGGCAAAAAACCAGAAACTTTTCTGTGCCTTTGTAGATTTACAAAAAGCATACGACCGAGTCGACAGGAAAAAGCTATGGAAGGTGTTGTCCAAGTATGGAGTGAATACGAATCTGATTCAGGCAATTGCGTCTCTGTATGAGGGAAGCGTTGCATGTGTTAGGGTAAACGGTGGTTTTACGGGGTGGTTTGATATCACAAAAGGTGTTAAACAAGGCTGCGTAATGTCACCGTGGTTATTCAATCTATACATGGATAATTGTATGCAAGAATTGAAAGAGGTGGGATTGGGCGCGAATTTGAATAATTTGAAAGTATGTTGCCTGTTGTATGCTGATGATGCGGTGCTGATTGCTAATAGTATAGATGATCTACAGTCTCTTGTGTCTAGGATGAACGAAGTATGCATGAAGAATGAGTTAATGATGAATGTAAGTAAGTCTAAAGTAATGGTGTTTGAAAGAGAGAGTACGAAAACAGTGTGCAATATAATTGTGAATGGGGAATACTTGGAGCAGGTGGATGAGTTTGTGTATTTAGGAAGTATGTTTACGAGAGATGGGAAGGCTGACAGAGATATCGAAAGAAGGGTAAATGCAGGTAATTCCGTTAATGGAGGACTAAACGCCGTAGGCGCTAACAAAAAATTGTCCAAAGAAGCGAAGTTAGCAGTCCACAACGGAGTGCTGGTACCTACCTTGATGTATGGAAGTGAGGCATGGAACTGGCAAAGAAAGGATGAAAGTAGATTAAATGCTGTTGAAATGAGATCCCTGAGGCGTATGTGTGGTAAAACCATGTTTGATCGTGTGAGGAATGTGGAGATCCGCAAAGAGTGCAAGGCTGATGTAAGCGTAATGAGTAAGATTAAGAAAGGGACGCTTAGATGGTTTGGGCATGTAGAGCGAATGAGCGAAGACAGGAGTGTAAGGAGGATATATGATGCAAATGTGAATGGTAGCAGAAGTCGGGGACGCCCGAGGAAGACATGGCACGATCAAGTGAATCAGATACTCGAGTCGGGCCATGTCAAGAGTCAGAATAATAGAAGAGTATGTATGAGACGATGTATGAATGTGAATGAGGCAAGGAGTGTGTGCCAAGACCGAGTTGTTTGGCGGTCCGTCCTCTCTGCCTACCCCTGCGGGGAAACGGCGTGATGGTTAGTTAGTTAGTTAGTTGTTAGATTTCAAACTTTTAAATTTTTGTTGGTAGTACATAGACGTGTTTTACAATAAATTTACATAATCCAACACCATAATATTATTTCAGTATTTCAGGAATTTGAACTCTATGTTATTATTATTTTTATGTTTGCCTTGCCGCGTCTTCAGCTACAATGTTTCCACAAGCATTGAACCAAATATTTGTGCAAATATGAAACATTGGGGCAGGGCCCACAATGTTTTGGCTTTCCGTGACTGATGGAAAACAAAAAAATATTGTGACCCCAGCCCAATGTTTTGGTTTTTGTCCGATGTTTTGAAAACATTTGGTCGCTGGAGACCCGACTTTAGAATGTAAAAACATTCACTTGACTGTTATTCTCGCTTTTATCATAACAATAGCATATTATGTTTTAAAAATATTATAATATCTTAAACAGTCTCTTTCTGTTTCTAATAAAATTGCCTTTCCATGCCATCCATCTTGATAAAATCTTTTTGAAGGTAATATTCAATATTAATAAACAACTCCAAACTCCGCCCACAAGGTTTATCATGAAAATTCCAAATAAGTCTGCACTGCATTCTGGAGTTCTTAACGGCCTTGACCATTATGTCGAAAGTTTATCGATGATACAATGATTGGGTCTATTCGCATTTGAGTTTGTATGTGTGGTTGACTTTTTCTGTTTTCTTTCACACCTATCAAAAACAACACACTAAGCTTTTCCTCGCACATATTTTTATGATGGTGATGTGAAAATTTTAATATTTAGGTTAGATGTGCACAATGCGCGACAAATTATATATTGATACTCATCAAGCCAAATCTAACCAGTGACCAAACTAATGAAAAAGTAAAAGATGACAAATTAAATTTTGTAATGTAAAAAAAAATAATGAAAAAATAATTATTAATAATTAATATTTTTATGATGAATATTTGCAGTGTTGCCAGCATTATCACTCGCCCGGCAAATGTATAGGTATTTAAGAACGCGTGAAATTGAAAAATTTAACTATGACATTAGTGACCACTGGCACTGGTGAAAAAAAAGATATTTGTGGACTGTGTAAGACTTGGGAATTGCTACCAAGATTTACAATTTTGGGTCTCTACCACATTTCCATTCTTTTTCAAACTACTAAATATCTACAGTTAATGTTTACATGTATGTCTCTCAAACAAATTGTGAAATGAAAACGGCAGGCCTGGTGTTGACTGATTTGATAATGATAATTGTTAGAAAAATTTGCAAGTGTCAATTGACAGAGATGTCAAATAACTTCAGCATATTAACAAGATTAAACTTATTTCTTACAAATCATTAGAAACCTGCTCTCCACTTTTATACAGTGAGAAGCAATATGGCCAATCTGAAAATCTATTATTGTTTTTATTGTTTTCTGTATAAAAAAATTTACCTTTGTTTTATCTTCATCTTTCAGATCTCACCATGTCTCGAGATCGTGCGAACAAGCGGTTCTACCGCGTGGATTCCAGTCATGAACTACGAGCATATCTGGACCGCGGGCAGGCAGCCAATCAGGAAAATCGATGGACCTTCGAGGTGGCGTGGGAAGCGGCCAACAAAGGTAAATAAATATATAGAGACCCTGCCAAAAGGCACTATCACAGTACCTACCTTCAGTACTTACCTTCAGTACTTACCTACAGTACTTACCTTCAGTACTTACTGTTAAAAATTGGGGGTGATCCTTTTTGAATAAAAACTGGTTTTCTTAACACAACTTTACATTTATTTCAAACTATTGAAACAGGTATAATATTTATAAAGAACTGTGCGAATAACACTGCTACGATCGCTCTGACTTATGAGCTTGTTTATTATCGAGTTATTGTTGAGAAAGTAACGAAAAAACACATAATGCGAGCCTTTTTAAAGACTTCAAAAAACCACCACATGTAAATAAAACATTTGTCATCGTGATGTCTAGCAGTAAAAATGAAACCTGCTATACCGACCAAATTGACACTATTTTCTAAGCAAGGACTCACACCATTTTGGTTAAACGTAGTAACTTCAAATTTCTAGACTACAGATGTCGGTAGCCTGCAAAATTGAACATATTGCCAGGGGGCGGGATTCAAAAATTGCACTAAATTTTTGAATGATAATCTATTTAAAAATAAACTATAAACCAAACAGAATAAACTAAAAATTCTTAATCTAAATATACCACAAAAATACTAACAAAATAATTCAAAATAGCAGAAATTAACAAAATAAAACCCCCTTTTTTTTATGCCCTGCTGGTAAACTTATAAATTTAACTGTATAAATGCTGTTGAATTACTCTATTAATAAACTAAAGATAACTAGAAAATTATTAATCCTATTAAATAACCAAAAAAAATTCAAAAATGACTAAATTACACACGTCTGCATACTAATTTTTACATATTTAAATAGTTCAATAACACAAATAATATAGTTCACACTGAACACAACACAATTATTGTTCCTTTTTTTTTCTTCTTTCTTCTCAGGTCTTCTGCTTGATCCATCCAAGGTGGAGTCGAGAAGATAAGCATCATAGTGTAATGTACATAATCAATCCTTGGTAAGGTCTGGGACGTCAATTACAGGTTTAGTGTCTGAATCCAGGGGCATCAGACATATCTTTGTGATGGGCCTCACAAAGACTCCTTGAGGTGTTTTTAGGGTAACAACTCGTACTACTCCATCCGCTCCAGGGTGTGTATGCAGAATTCGGGCCATTTTCCATAAAGGTGGAGGTAAATGATCTTCCTTTAAAATCACCAGATCGTCTTTTTGCAGTGCCCGTTGAGTGCTGGTCTGCCATTTAGTTCTCTTTTGTAGTTCCATCAGGTAATCTTGCTTCCATCTAGACCAAAAAGATTGAATTAGCGAACTGATCCTCTGATATTGAGTTAGTCTGTTGTCCGGTATCGCCCGGACGTCTCTCTCAGGAATGATACAGGATTCAGTGCCTATAAGGAAATGGTTTGGGGTAAGAGGTTGGTAATCATGGATGTCGTCGGATAAGGAAGTTAATGGACGGGAGTTCAAACAGGCCTCAATCTGACAAATTAAGGTATATAAGAGTTCAAATGTTAATGAAGAATTGTTAGTGATTCTATATAAATGGAATTTTGCTGATTTTACTGCTGCTTCCCACAAACCTCCCTGATTAGGGGCTCGAGGGGTTATGAACTTCCACTCAATACCTCTGTTCACTAAATAATTTTGAATATTGTCGTTGTTTTCCCTCAAGCTGGTGTACAGCTCTTTGAGCCTGCTGCTAGCTCCTTTAAAATTACTAGCATTGTCGGAAAAGATCTTTTCAGGTTGTCCCCTACGGGATATAAACCTTTTTAAACTGTTCAAAAAAGCATTGCTAGATAAATCCGAAACTAATTCCAAGTGAACAGCCTTGGTTGAGAAGCAAATAAAGATACATAAATACGATTTTGCGAGGGAAGCCTTCCTCAGCGTCCCACTTTTAATCAGAATTGGTCCGGCGTAATCTATTCCGGTGATAGCGAAAGGACGACTCGGCGTAATTCTTTCGGGTGGCAAATTTCCCATGATTTGATGACCGGTTCGGGGACGACATCTAAAACATACAACACATTTATGTAATATCTTTTTAATAGTATTTTTACCAAAGATGGGCCAAAATTTTAATCGTATTTCAGCTAACAAAGCTTGAGGTCCTGCGTGTAGGTTTACATAATGGTAGTGACGTATTATCAATTCAGTTAGCTTATGTTTAGCCGGCAAGATAATTGGGTGTTTTTGTTGGTAAGATAAATGTGTAGCCAAATTCAACCTACCGCCTACATATATTAGACCATCATGTAAGAAGGGATTAAGAGATTTTAAATTACTTTTCTTGTTGACGATGCCATGGTTTTTTAATTCTTTCAATTCCTTTTGAAAGGCGTGTATTTGAGCTGATCTCAATAGACATTTCAAGCCTGATTCCAATTCAGCCACACTTAAATTGTCTGAAATTTTACCCTTAACACTTCTGCAGTTATTGACAAATCGCAATACATACGCAGTAACTCTTTTCAATTTAATAAATGATGAGAATTTTTCAAATATCTCCCATTCTTGAATATCTGTGGATAATAGAATATTTTTGCCTTTGAGTTCCGGAGGGTTTGAACACGAAATATTTGATATAGGCCAAGCGTTGACTCCCTCGGTCAACCAACTTGGTCCATTCCACCATATTGCAGAATTTATCAATTTATCTGTAGTGGTTCCTCTTGAAAGTATATCTGCTGCATTGTCGGCTGATGATACATGTCTCCATAGATCTGGATCACTAAGTTCTTGTATTTCAGCTACTCGGTTTGCAACGAAAGTAGCCCATCTCGTAGGTTGACCTTTCAGCCAGCACAACGTTATCATGGAGTCACACCAATAATGTGTGTCGATCTCCACTATATTTAACGCTTGTTTTACGTTTTTAATTAATTTAGCCAGTAGCACAGCACTACAAAGCTCCAACTTGGGCAGGGAAATACACTTCAATGGCGCCACTCTTGATTTGGACGTTATTAAATGTGAATGCCGCTTACCGACATGGTCCACTGACACCATGTAAACGCAGGCTCCGTAAGCTTTCTCAGATGAGTCGCAAAAACCGTGTAGTTGTAGATATGTAGATTGCCTGCAAATAATTTTTCTTGGTATTTTCAACACATTTAGTTGAATTAATTCTTGAAGGTAGGACCTCCAGGGTGCTAATATTTCATTAGGCAATGGATCATCCCACGCTGCTTTAGACTGCCATAACTTCTGCATTATCAATTTGGCTACAATTATAATCGGTCCTAGAAGACCTAATGGATCGAAGGTTGATGCGATGCAAGATAATATCTGTCTTTTACTCTCGGTTCGACTCGATGGTTTCATTATTACATAAGAAAAATAATCAGATTCATTATTCCATATTAATCCTAATATTTTCTCAGTCTTTGGATTGTCAGTAATAATTTTTTCAGAATTGCCTGATTCGGCAATCTTAGCTTGGCCCGACTCGGCTGACAACTCCAAGACATTGGACCTCCATTTCCTCAAGGTCATCCCTGCAGACAAAAAGATGTTGATTAATTGCTCTTTTAACTCTCTACAGGATTCCATGTCATCTCCTCCGGTTAACAAGTCATCCATATAGAAGTCATTTTCTATGACCTGACTAGCTCTAGGAAAATTTATATTGTTATCCATACCAATTTGCCGTAGACTTCTAGTGGCTAAGAAAGAGGAAGGCCCCAGACCATATGTGACTGTCTTCAGACGGTAATGCTTGAGCACCTCCTGCGGCGACTCGCGCCACACTATCTTCTGCAGGTCACGGTCCGCTTCACACACGTTAATCTGGCGGTACATCTTCTCGATGTCAGCCGTCAGTACTACTTGATGTTTCCTGAAATGCAGTAGTTGGGTGTATAAGTCCTTTTGTATAACAGGTCCTGTCATCAAGGCGTCATTGAGAGAAATTCCATTTGAAGTTTTGGCGGAGCCGTCAAAAACGACCCTCACTTTAGTAGTAGTGCTTGATTCTTTTATTACAGCGTGATGAGGTAAAAAATAGGATTCACGATCCCCCTTTGACTGGTCACACACCTCCATATGACCTAATTCCTCATATTCACGCATGAATTGTATATATTGTGTCTTCAATTCGGGATTTGACACAAATTTTCTTTCTAAATTTTTAAATCTTTTTTCAGCAGTGAGCAATGAACTTCTCAGCTGATCAATGCATGCTCGACGCGGTAAACTTACTACGTATCTACCGTCGTCTTGTCTAGTATGAGTACTAGCAAAACTGGCTTCACAAGCCTTTTCTTCATGATTTAGAATCTTAGTGGGATTAATCTCCTCCAATTTCCAAAATTTTTCTATTTGATGACTTATTTTATTTATAGATAAATTACAACAGTCTGATACAGGCCTTTGCTTTGGGTACATGTGGATTGGTCCTGATATGATCCATCCCAGTTGCGTACGTTGAAGTGTTGGTCCCGATTCGAGTTTCAATCTATCGTTGGTTAGGATTTCCCAAAAGCTCTCCGCGCCCAACAGGATGTCGATGGGTGCAGCTATATTGAAGTTCGGGTCAGCTAGCTCCAATCCTCGTGGTAACTTGAAGTCTTTTTTCGCCATTGTCACTTGTGGTAAATTTGTTGTAATCTCCTGTAAAATCAGACATGATATTTCACTTTTATAATCAGTATGAAGCGAATTCATCTCCACTGAAATTCTCTTTTTTATGTGAGTGATGTTATTATGGATCCCAGAAACGGGTTTGTTTATCAATTCACATGGTAAATTTAATTTATTAGCAAATTCTGCTCTCATAAAATTTGACTGGGCCCCTGAATCAATCAGAATGCGGGCTTTAAAAATTTTATTGTTACTACCCACAACTCCTATGTTGGCAGTTGACAATAATATTATTTTTTCTGCTTTATCCGATGCAGAAAAATTCGATACTGAAACCTCGTTATCAGCATCCATATTGGAGGCCTCCCGCAGAGGTACCTCATTGTGTAGCAAGGTGTTGTGATTATCTTTGCCACAACGCCTGCAAGAAAAGGTTGCCTTGCAACTCTGTGCCTGGTGACCCACCTTTAAACATTTAAAACAAGCTTGGATTGATTTCGTAGCATCAATCCTCTCATGTAATTTTAATTTTAGAAATTTTTTACAATAATAAATATGGTGACCTTTCTCGTTACAATAAATGCAGTTGTTAGCCTTTACTGCTAAAAATACTGATGAATCTTTTTTGCAATTATTGTTGCCTAGTTGTGTTTTATGTAAGCTAGAAAATTTTTTCTCAGAAGCGTTCATCAGTTCCAATACTTGGGCTCTAGCGGATAAACATTTTAAGAATTCCTTTAACGTCGGTAATTCGTCTTGTAATATATATTGTTCCCAATTTTTTCGGGTAGCTGCGTCTAATTTATTTGATATTATATAAATAACCAATGGATCCCATTGATCTACCTTGACCCCGATATTTTGTAATGCCTTTAAACTAACGTTTGTTTCATCAATTAGATACCTCAATGCTACAGGCTCTTCTTGTTTCATGTCTTTTAATGAAAATAGAGCTTGGATGTGTTTATGAACGGTAGTTCTTAAATTTGCATAACGTTCATTTAATAATTCCCAAGCGGAAATGTAATTTAATTCAGAAATTTCTAGATTAGCAATTATCTTTAATGCGTTTCCCTTTAAAGTTGATTGCAAATAAAAGAATTTTTGTACGTTGCTTAAATTTCTATTGTTATGGACTAAAGTCTTGAAGGTTTCGACGAAATTAACCCAATTTTTCTGATCGCCATGAAATTCCCGTAATTGGAGGTTGGGTAGTTTAATTTCCACCTTACTTTGATCGACGGATTCGATCGCACCTTTGGCCGTTGCCAAAACTGAGAAATATTGGTTTTCGAAAGCTTCTCGTTGACTATAATTTTCAATTTCGTCTGAATCCGGTAACATTTCAATTTTCTGTTGAACTGCTTCGAATTCATCTAACAATGATTTCACCCGCTCATATCTTAATTTAATTTCATTTACCGACAATGCATTTAAGGAATCCGCGAATCGGGTTAGTTTTCCTTTGATTACGCCGCGTTTGTTTATTAATGACTTCATATTTTCCATTTTTAATTATATTTTGTTAATATCGGTTGACAATTATTTTATTTTAGCAAACACCCGTTTGAAAGAATACCACGACAATCTTGACAATACTATTTGAGAACACTATTCAATAATATTATATTCTTATTTTCAAGTGGGTAGTGATTTTATTTATAATATTGACTCTATTTAAGATTAATCTCGTTTAAATTACATGAGACCTGAATAAACATAAAATGGATGATAGGAAGGAAAGCACTGAATACTTATCTCAGATTTGCGATGTGGTCCACTTTCCTTAATGATTTCCAGTTTCAATCAATTTTGTATCCTTTTGGCTGCTGGTTCTTTGTTTTTTTTACATACAATCTCCTGATCGTAATCCGGTTGAAGGACCAAATGTTAAAAATTGGGGGTGATCCTTTTTGAATAAAAACTGGTTTTCTTAACACAACTTTACATTTATTTCAAACTATTGAAACAGGTATAATATTTATAAAGAACTGTGCGAATAACACTGCTACGATCGCTCTGACTTATGAGCTTGTTTATTATCGAGTTATTGTTGAGAAAGTAACGAAAAAACACATAATGCGAGCCTTTTTAAAGACTTCAAAAAACCACCACATGTAAATAAAACATTTGTCATCGTGATGTCTAGCAGTAAAAATGAAACCTGCTATACCGACCAAATTGACACTATTTTCTAAGCAAGGACTCACACCATTTTGGTTAAACGTAGTAACTTCAAATTTCTAGACTACAGATGTCGGTAGCCTGCAAAATTGAACACTTACCTTCGGTACTCTATGACGTGTATTGAAGGTAGTTAAGTATGTACTTTCGTTTATATTTTTCCATCATATTGTGTTCCATTTTTTAAATATCGAGCCATAATCGGCAGAACAGCGTAAGCGACGTTTTTTGTCAAATTACGATTTTTAACGAAAGCCGTTCAATTTTACCTAATACGTATGCTACAAAAATATAACAGTTCTATCTTACGCCTGACGCTTTTTTGGTACCTGTGCCTTTTAGCGTATGAACTTCCTTACAAATCTTGTAGATGAGCAAAACAGCGCAACCGACGTCATTTGATAGCGTAAGCGACAATATGGTCGGTTACGTTCTTACGCCGAACGGTAGAGAATGTTCCAGTTTTGTCAGTTAGCGTCCATCGGATGACCGGTAAATCTGTTTAATTTAACGTTACGTATTTAAATATTAGCATAATAAGTTTTATAATATTAATATAATTACTGCTACCTACTACGCACTGTGCGTTTAAGGGGTAAAATGTCATTGTGTTATGAAGTAAACTAATACAAAATACTTTTCTTGTGCAGATGGCTCCACAAACTCCAACGCGTAAGATGGTAGAAATAGCATTACAGTCTATAGCCAATACCTCTTCAGGTTCACCGATTATTCTGCCAAAGATAGATAGTGATTCAAGAAAGTCACCTACATTACCGAAACCTTTGACTACTGTTCGTCTAGTAGATTACACTGATAGCGAAAGTGATTCGATGGACATTCTGGAACCCCCCGATAATAATTTAAGAACAATTTTATGTATTGACGAGGAGCCCCATAATCAGAAAATAGATGTTTGTGATGGGAAAACTTCAGCAGCAGCACATTTAAGTCCAATTGTTCAATTCTCCGATACTGAATTATGTTTAGATTTCGAACCATCTGAAGAATCTTGGAAGCCTGATTCAGATGATGCAGAAATGAGCGATGAAAGCTTACTTTCTGGGAGTGTTAGTGATCCACATTTATCTGTTGGATATGCTGGGTTAAGGAAATCAAAATTAGTCCCAAAGAGAGTGCGAAGGAGAGGAGAAAAATGTACTGGACAGCACAAAAGTGTTAAACCAAATCCGTGTCTAAATAAAAAATGTGGCAACAATTGTGCCATTCAATTCAGTGAAGAAGATCGCCCTAACATACATGCATTTTATTGGGGCATGGCCAGCAACCAGCGGCAGAGGGACTGGCTTTTTTTGTGTATAAACAAACAGCCAATCAAAAGAAAAAGGGCTAAAAATGATAGCAGAAGAAACACATCATATAAATATTTCATAAATTGGAACAAGAAAAGAGTTCAAGTCTGTCAGCAATTTATTTTGACAACTCTTGACATCGGGCAAATGACTATCAGGCATGCATGCAATAATATTTTAGAAAATAATTTTTCTAAAACCGATATGAGAGGAAAGCACGAACCATCCAATAAAACGGACCATCCAATAAAACGGACCAAGAAAAAAAGGACATGGTAATAAAGTTTATTACACAATTGCCCGCTGTTCCATCTCACTACTGTCGAAATAAATCTTCGAAAAGATATCTTCCTGCCGATTTGCGTAATGTGAAAACTGTGTATAAAATATACATTGAAAATGTTAATTCATTAGATGAATCTGGGCATAGTAACATTGTGAGTCTGAATATTTTTAGAAAAATATTTAATACGACTTTCAACTTGGGTTTTCATTTACCTAAAAAGGACAAGTGTTCTTTATGTGAGAAAGTGAAAAATTTGTCCGGTGACGAGAAGCTTCAGCAAACTGAAATGGATATTTACAAAAGTCACCTCAGCGAAAAGGAAAAATGCAAAGAGATCTTCATTAATGATCAGGCTAAAAGCAAAAATGATAATGATATTTTGTGCGCAAGTTTTGACCTCGAGAAGGTGCTAACCACTCCCCATGGAGAAAGCGTAAATTTGTATTATAGTCGAAAATACGGAGATCAAGTATAGGGATCTTAAAGGTCTCTGCGAGAAAGGTATTATTCCTGAGAGGATGAGGCATGAATTTTTGGAACTGCCACATGGATCCACAGTGGAAGATACCTTACCTGAATCCGACCAGGAAGACATGTGAATAGTTTTGAAAAATGTGGCTCAAACCAACAAACTTTTTCAAAAATTTCCGATATAAGTGCTATTATTAAAAAAATATATACGATGTATCTATTATGTTTATTATTTGTTAAAATATTTTTGTTTTATTTTTATAGTTTTTAGAAAATAATATTTTTTCTTAATTTTCCCTGTAAAGTACAAGCAAGATTTTTAAAAAAATATTACTTTAAAAATATATATGTTCTTTATTAGTAGTTACTTATGGCCTATTGCATGATAAAAATTTTTAAAAAATCTACTCCAAATAGCGTAAGCGACATTTCAGAGGGAAAAAAATCTGTTAGGGTTACAGGCAAAACAGCGTTACCGCCACTATCTCGACAACTGGAGGCATTTAAATAAAAAGTATTTTCATTTCATACAGGCAGTAACCAAAGATTATTAATCTTGATTAACCTAAATCCTTTTTGGAATCAATTAAGAGAGTTAATTAAAAAAAACCTTCTCCTGTATAATTTACAAATTGTCGCTTACGCTGTTCTGCCGATTATGGCTCGATATATAATAAACAAAAACGAAGGAGTTGCTTTTGACAGGTGGATTATTGGAGGGAAAATGTGCCAATAGAAAACTATTGTATTAGACAAAGGTTAGAGATTTGTTGCAGGTTAGAGAAATGTGCTGTGGAAATGATTACATGAGTAGGTATAGATTTGTGAAAAGCCAGAGTAGAAGAGGATAAATAGTGGAATTGTTATTTTAATCAAAAGAAACATGGAAAAGTATAAATTGCAGTTTTAGAAAATTTACTCTATTGTGAGCACGAGATCTTACAAACTTATTTTCCATATTAAGTATCTATTGTTCTTTATATTCAAACCAGAAATAAGCCATGAAACTTGTTTGCAAGGTTTTGAAGAATCCGGAAAATAAAACTTCTTATTTAGAAGAATTCATTGGTTCAAAATTAGGCTATTTAAGTTTTCAAGGAACTGACAAAACAAAACTTCTTGAGCGTGAAAACTCCTTATATTATGTATGTTTTACTGTATATAATAAGATTAAGACCCCTCTGTCGATTGCTCGGTGGTTTTCATTTCAATATGATTGTGAGCCGAAACACGATACGCCCTGACAAAATGAACATTGTTTCCATACAAGTTTCACCTCCTTTTGTCTGGCTGCCATTGTCAGCTTCATGGGGCATGCACCTGCCTTTGTACTGGTAAGAATTGCCGGCGCCTTTATATTTCTCTGTTCACAAGAAAATAGCAGGTTTTCCTTGAATTTTCTTCAACTTGTTTAACTTACAAAAATGACAGATTCATGACGTAAATTTGAAACACTCGGAAAAATGTTTCTGTTAAAAAATATGAGTGTTCTAAATTTTATCTCATGAGAGTTGCACAAGTTAGAATCAGGAAAGTTCAAACTCAGATTCATTCCATTTTTGAAACATAATTTCCATGGTGAGTTTTGAATTTTATTCTAATTATTACAAAGTATCCAAGCATGTAAATGAGTCGTATAATTTCTATACCCGCTATATCAACTTTCATTGATTTGGAGAAAACCGCAAAAAACTGTCACATCTCTAGCGTACATAAGTAATTGCATTACAATTTTTTATACATATAATGAATTGGAGTAATAACATTTCGAAAAGCATTTATTTTTCTATATATGTCTAGCAATAATTAAGTAATTTCGATAAATAAAATGAATAAAGCGGATTTTGATACTCACTTCGTGATATAGAGGCTTTTGAAAGTCAACTGAGCCGACATGGCGGGTTTAGAAACACACGCGTAGATCATTTTGACACACGAGCGTGGCGTCAGAGCGGCGGCCATATTGTATTTTGGCAAAATAACCGCTTGTGATTGGTTGAATCCGATATAGCGCGTTTTGATAGTAACTTTCTGTATGATATAGCGGATTTGGTTTCTCACTCGCAGTTTTAACATGGTTTTTGGTCATGATAAGTAGGATTTTGAAACTCAATTTTAGGTTCCTCTTGTTGCTCGCAAAAATGTGAACAAGATGTCATACTCAGATGATTTTGTCAAAAAATCGGATATAGCGGGTATAGAAATTATAGGATTCAAATAATAAAAATTATGTATTGAATAGGTAGGCATAGGTTCTACCACTTAAGGCGCTGTCCGCGCATTTATATAGTAACTCTTTGAATGGTGTTATTTAAGTTTTTATTTTATATAAATAAAATTTTTGTTGTTATAATTTTTTTTCTTCTTTTTTCTAGTTGGTGGAATTTACACGGTCATCCGCTCCAAGGCCTATATCTCCACCGAAGAGATGGGAGAACAGTATTGCCTTCTAGGTAAGTCTCAAGTTAGTCCGTGATACTAACATACTCTGTAATACTAATATTCTGTGTGACTCTAACTTAACCGGTTGAGTGCCAATCACTCCCATGGGTGGAGTGACCAATCATATTTAAACGAAAGCTCCTGGCAGTGAATGTGTTAATCCATGATATTAACTTCTCATTGATACTAATTTTCTCTGTGATGCTTACGTTTTCTTTGATACTAATTTACTTGGTGATGTATAACTTACTGTGCGTGATACTGACTCACTCCGAATATATGTTTGCAGTTTTCAAAATACTATGTACTGGCGTCGTTTATTTTTAACACAAAATAACTCCCCTAAAAAGCATGGCACTACGTCTTGTAATATTTTAAATTGAGCCGCTATCAATAACAACCCTTACGTAGATGGCGATAAGGTCTAAATTCCCGCTTAACACCATCCGCCTGTTTTGATTTATGCAAGAAAAAAACATGGCAAAAAAGTGCCTTATATTTTATTTTGTGGATGTTCAGGCATAAATATTTAATTTTTTTTCGATCATTTTATAAATAACTTATTTTGCCACATTATACAATAAAATCATAACCGAAAATGGGTTCGTAAGTAGGAGATTTTGAACTTTAAAGCAGTTTTCATAGGCCTTATACATTTTTTTTTCTGTGCTTATAAAAAGACTTATCTAAAAAATACTGGATTATTTCAAAGGCCAAGATGTATTCTACTCGCAGTATTTAATTAAAGCATCTGAAACATTTCTAGGCGACCAAATTTTCAAACCAAAAACACATGATTTTGCATTACTAAGTATGGCATCGCCTTAAGGCAATGCACCACGTCATGTAACGCACCATGTCGTGGAATCGGGCCGCTAACAAATGCACACACCTTATGCAGATGGCGATAAGGTTTAAGTTCCCGCTTAACACCAGCCAACTTGATTTACAGGTACAGCTAGTTATATAATAAAACCATAACCAAAAATTGGTTTGTTAATAGGAGATTTTGATCTTTAAAGCTGTTTTTACATATAAGCCTGATAATAAAATTTTTAGGGCTTATAAAAATTAAAAAAATGCTGTTATTTCAAAAGCCAATATGTGTTCTACTCGCAGTATTTAATTAAAGAATCTAAGATATTTCTTAGCAATCACATTTTTAAACCAAAAACACCTGATTTTGCATTGTTTCGTAGCGTTAATAAAATATACCACGGATTAAGTTAGTTTATTATTTCCTATCTTGTCAGCTGGTGTGTCATCTGATATGAAAACTTTATCATTGTATCATTACTTTTGATAAACAATAATAAGGTTACACACTGTTGAACCTGGAAGAGATTTTTTAACAAGGGCTTACAGATAAGATGCAGTAATGTAATTCTGATTTTCATAAAAAAGGATTAACAACAAAATAATAGTGCAATTCATAATTTATAATATGTGTAACTCCATTAATGGAGGACTGAACGCAGTTGGCGCTAACAAAAAAATGTCCAAAGAAGCGAAGTTAGCATTCCACAATGGAGTGCTGGTACCTATCCTGATGTATGGAAGTGAGGCATGGAACTGGCAAAGAAAGGATGAAAGTAGATTGAATGCTGTTGAAATGAGATCTCTAAGGCGTATGTGTGGTAAAACCATGTATGATCGTGTGAGGAATGTGGAGATCTGCAAAGAGTGCAAGGCGGATGTAAGCGTAATGAGTAAGATTAAGAATGAATGATATAATAAGAATTTAGATGGTTTGGGCATATAGAGCAAATGAGCGAAGAAAGGAGTCTAAGGAGGATATATGATGCAAATGCGAATGGTAGCAGAAGTCGGGGACGCCGAGGAAGACATGGCACGATCAAGTGAATCAGATACTCGACATCGGGCCATGTCAAGAGTCAGAATAATAGAAGAGTATGTATGAGACGATGTATGAATGTGAATGAGGCAAGGAGCGTGTGCCAAGACCGAGTTGTTTAGCGGTCCGTCCTCTCTGACTACCCCTGTGGGGAAACGGCATGATGGTTAGTTAGTAGTATTAGTATAGCAATTATTCATGTTCAATTAAAAATGTAGTTAACATGTAATAACAAAAAAACATAATTTAAAAAAAAAATAAACATACCACAAAATCGACTTCAAATGCGATATAGATTCACAAGTTTTCCACTTGAGTTTCTGGAAACCGTGCGTTATGTACATTTATGTAGAAATATGCAAAAAAAAATTAAATTGTCAGTTCAAATGATAATATACACCGTGTCCGGAAACTCGTAGTACCAGCGGTAAACTGATTCACAGCTACAGCAAAAAAAAAATTTTCCGATAATTTCGATTTTTTTCGGAATACTGTTGAAAGGATGAAACATGGGAAGGAGGAAACATAAAGGCTGGCAAAATTGCTCCACAGCCGAGCTGTTGAACTCATGAACAAGTCGTAGAAGCGACCCGTTCTCATGTGATAAATGTCAACCGTGTACGTATGTTGGGTGCCCATTTGTCTCGTCTCCCGACTATTCACCTGTGCCAAACGAATCAATGACGCTAATTCCTTGGAGCATCTTCCATTGTAATTCCGGTAGAACAAGGACTGCATACCTACCTGACGCCTGTGCTCTAAAGATTGCAATCCGTTTGTTAATATAGGGGAATCTATCAAACGGTCCGCCCAATTCTGCTCAGAGTTTTTTTAAAGTGGGGCTCCAGACCAGAGATAGCTGCCAAATTCAACAGTGGGGCGCACTTGCGATTCATACAGGGTACGCAGTTGTGTACTAATGACACCGCCGGACCATAAACCGCACCAAACAGTCACACGTTGAGGATAGAGAGGCTTTTCAACAATAACTCTTGGGTTTTCCGAGCCCCAGATGCGACAATTTTACTTGCTGACGAAGCCACCGAGGTGGAAATGGGCCTCATCACTCAAGATGATTTGCATTTGATTCACTCAAGTGAATTTTAATAATTTCAATGCGTTGTTGAAGCGTGTAACGTTCCATTTTTATTAATGGTGTAGTTTCTACTTGTCAAATGTTAAAAAATGACAGCTTCAAAAGTAACATCCACTGAAATAGCGGGCTATTCAAAATAACACCTCTTATTGGAAAACCCTGTATTAAAGTATTTGTTCAGTGCATTTGATGAATTGTGTATTGCCTTATCGCAGGGCCCTACAAGGAGTTTACGGCGAGAACAGAAGTTGAAGAGGCGGAGTTCCCTGAAAACAACCCCCTCAGTGTTGCTGTGAACGCTATGAGATCGCAGGGATACAAGGTAACTGAAATATTATATGTAATTTTTATTTTTTGTCTCATACATACTCTTCTGTTATTCCGACTCTTGACATGGCCCGACTAGAGTATTTGATTTTTTGTTTTTTTTACATTAGCTCCACACAGGTGGCCCTGAGGACAAAATCCCTCAGGGCCTATGTCATCTTTGGGGATGCTGAGTGGAGGGTCTTTTTAGGAAAAGTAAGGAGAGGAAGTTTTGGAAAGGAAAAGGTATGAGGGTTGGGTAGGAATCTGGAAGTCAATGTGTCCAAGAGTGACAGACGTATGAATCCATCCCTCCCACTGTGGTGTACGGCGATGGGTAGCGAGAGTCCGGCTCGGGAGAAGTCAAAAGGTCTCCCCCAACCAGTCTCCTGATCCGGCCTGTGCAGTAGTTGGGCAAACGTATCACATGAACCTGGGCACAGTTGCTAAGTCACTTAACGTAGCAAACCACTTGGGTTGACCTATGGCAGAGTGTTGGCTATCCAAAAAATGGTTCCCGGGGCGGCGGTACCTCTGCCTTCCCCAAATTCTTCTACCATGCACATACACCGTGTTCCACACACATACCACAAAACTTTGGGGGTGATTTTCATGGTAATGTTAGAAAAAAATCCCAACAATTTTTTTTAATCAATACAGTTCTTACTAAAAAAGAAAGATTGTCTAGTGTAATTGTAACTTTATTTTTCCAAGGTACATATAATGCACATTTTGGGATAACATCTGAGAGGCGTGAGGTACACACCTAGTAACAGCAGTTATTGATTTGAAAACATTTTCTAATTAACTTTTAAAACACAAACAAATGAATTCAAAATCATTTTATTTATTAAAAAGCTGACTGAGCGCGGAGAAATAATAAATTAAAAGTTGTGGTATGTTAAACTGAAAAAATTTGTGAAATTTATCATAACTTTTTTATTCAGGCACTAATGAAATTTTTTATGAATTGAGTCGTGTAATTTCTATACCCGCTATATCAACTTTCATTGATTTGGAGAAAACCGCAAAAAACTGTCACATCTCTAGCGTACATAAGTAAATGCATTACAATTTTTTATATAATGAATTGGAGTAATAAAATTTCGAAAAGCATTTATTTTTCTATATATCGTCACCTTAAAGCAATAGTGGGATATCTTCGAAAAATACACTTTTGAGATAAGTATGCAGTTCGATGTAAAATTTTGAGCTCTACATGATGAATTACTGGGATATTTTGTAAAAACAAAATTGCCAGTGTTACAAGTAAAATCTCAGTATTGAAATGTTCGGTCACTCAGAACAACACTGAGATATTGATGTTGTCCCACTGTTGCTTTCAAAAGGTCGTTTAAAATACTGAAATAAATTTACTGTCTCATTGTAGCTCTATAGTTTTCAACAAGCTGGGTGATCTTGGAAGAGAAACATAAATAATCTGAAGGTGAATACTGGTCAAGAGTATGTAGCAAAGTCAGGAAAAATACGCAGAGCAAAACAAATTAAGCCTGTACTGTGTACTAATTGTAAATACAAATGTTCTGAATCTGTTTTGGAAGTTGATCGATTAAAATATTTTAATATTTATGATTCCATGAATGCTAGCTAATAGTGGTTATTATTTTGAGAGAGATGGACATAACATACGTATGTGTAAGATTTTTTTTATGGCAACCTTAGATATAAGCAATAATACCATAAGCACTCTATTAAAAAATAAAACAGACAGCTTCCTGCAAAAGGATGATTTAGTTGATGGTGTTATGAATCACATCAACAGCTTTAGTAGAGTGGAATCGCACTATTATCGTGAAGGATCATCTCGGATCTCCAAATATCCAAAAGATGTACAATTTGTACAAATAGAAGTGTGTCTCGGTATGTAATCTCTATGTTACACACTCTACATACAATTCAATACCAAATTCAATATATATTTTTTTTAACCAAAAAAAAACCTTTGTGGATTTTGTGTATAATACAACTATAGTACTGCAAATGAGATATTAGAAAAAATAATAATATTCTGAACACATTCAGAATGTAAAGCTATCTCGACAAGAAAAAGATAAAAACATTACCAAGACCACTGATGATACTGTAGTTGCCATTTATGACTTTCAAGCTGTTATGCCGTTGCCAAATGGCAATATATCTATTTTTTTATAAGAGCAAGTTAAACGTTATAACTTCTGTATTTACAATACCAAACACGACAGGGCCATTGTTACATGCTGCATGAGGGTGTAGCTAAAAGATGCGCAGTTGAAATATCTACCTGCGTGTACACATTTTTAAAAGACCTTTGCCAAGGGAAATGGGAAGTGATCTTTTATTCTGATAACTGTGTGGCACAGGATAAAAACAATTTATTTATTTTCTATGTACATGCATGCACTATGAACACTTGATATTCAAATAATTACCCATATATACCTAATTGTTGGGCACTCAGAGAACAAAGGAGACTCCATTCATTATTGCATCGACAGAGAAAAGGTCAGGGTTTTAAAACAAGGCCTAATATTTATTCCAACGGAGTTAGCGATGATCATAAAGTGTTCCAAGAAGAATGAACCTCGTTATAAGTTAACAGTAATGGAAACAACTTCACTGACTGGAAGAAGGTATGTGAGAAGACTGGAAAAAATTTCTCAATAAACATGGACAAAAATAAATGTATTTGGAATAAAGTTAAGATTTTACAGATCACTAAAGACGAATCGTTAGTTATCAAATACAAAAGCACCTACACCGAGGATCCATTTAATCAGAGCATTAATGTGACAGAACGACTAAAGAATGTTCGGAATGAGAATAGTATAATTCTAGGACCAGCTTATACACTATACAGTTCCACCTACAATTCCACCGAATAAAAATCGTGTTTTCTTATTTGTTTGCCAAAGTGGTGTTATACCGAAAAAACCTCATTATTTGTTTTGAATTAATTAATACTGCTAATACAGACTGCGATGTACAAGAAGAAAATAACGATGAAGGTTCATTGTATGTTTCCAGGGAATCAACACATATTTGTTTTATTTTTTTGTTCTTAAAGTTTTCTGTAAAAAAAATTACATACTTTTTATTCTAAAGGTTTTCTGTTATTTTTGAGTGAGTGGGTGTGTACTGTTGAAAATGTATTTATGATTATAAACATCATGGAAAAACATGCAGAAATGAGAATTATTAATTATTTTAAGCAATTATTAATTATTTTAAGCAATTATTAATTATTTTAAGCAATTATTAATTATTTAAAGCAATTATTAGCCTGAAACAGTCGTACACATTGAAAAAATCTCCCGAGGAACAATTATTAATTCATTTATCCATCTAAACTCGTAATATTATTACTATGCTACACTGAGATAATTTGAGATGATTACCAAACACTCCACGCAACAGTGAGATATTTCCAGATTTACGTATACTTTGTCAAAATTAGTATGAAAAAAATAATAATTTTTCTATTATTACAATTTTGTGTTGATGTTAAATAATTTACCTCTCTTATACTAAATCATTAATCTGCAAGATTAGTTAATTTGATGCTGCTAGAGCTCACGCAAACCTAAAAGTCCTATTATCTCAGAACAGCATTTTTCAAGATATCCCACTATTGCTTTAAGGTGACGATATGTCTAGCAATAATTAAGTAATTTCGATAAATAAAATGGATATAGCGGATTTTGATACTCACTTCGTGATTTTGAAAGTCAACTGAGCCGACATGGCGGGTTTAGAAACTCACGCGTAGATCATTTTGACACACGAGCGTGGCGTCAGAGCGGCGGCCATATTGTATTTTGGCAAAATAACTGCTTGCGATTCGTTGAATCCGATATAGCGGGTTTTGATAGTAACTTTCTGTATGATATAGCGTATTTGGTTTCTCACTCGCAGTTTTAACATGGTTTTTGGTCGTGATAAGGAGGGTTTTGAAACTCAATTTTAGGCTCCTCTTGTTGCTCGCAAAAATGTGAACAAGATGTCATATCATTTTGTCAAAAAATCGGATATAGCGGGTATAGAAATTATAGGATTCAATTCACCCCCAAAGTTTCGCGGTATAAGTGTGGAAAAGGTTTTATATTATTTTCCTCACACTTTTTCATATTCATATATCTCCCTTTTGTTTCTATTATCTATCTGTGTTGGCTATTGATTCTTGTTGTATTTTCCCTCAGCTCCACACGGGAACATGGCTGGTGGACGGCAATCCTCAAGTGGTGCTCTTTGACATTGGCTCCGGCGCCTGGCGGCTGGACGAATACAAGCAGGAGCTCTGGAGCTCATGCAATTTGGGCATCCCGCATCTGGACATCGAGGCCAACGATGCCGTCATTCTGGGCTACATGGTGGCGCAGTTCATTCAAGAGGTAAAATTATTGTAAAACATTTATCAACTTTCTTTTTACTGAAACGTAAATACATTGCAAAAGCGATCAAAATTAACATTAACCTTTTGAATGCGTTAATTTGCTCCGTTTTATCTATACCCGTACGCTGTACATATTTTCAAATACCTTTGTACGCAATTAAATGTCAAATTATAGCATTCTGGCATGATTTATTGGACTATATAGACAGAACAGATTATTCTCCACAATATGAAAACAAATACTCGTGTGTCAACACTCTTAGATGTTTATAAAAACAAAAACATAAAATTTCATACAAAGACGTACCGTATCTTTTGAATGTGGTCCCGCCATTCACTCGGCGTGTGTGTACTTAGGTGATAGACACAAGTGGGACACCATGATCACTTATCATTTTTAGTTATGAAAAGTTGTGAATGACATACTACATAGTACTAACGCCATCTGTTGACAAAAATGTAAACTAAAGGACTAAAAGGCGCGAAGAGGCGCACTTGATTATCGATCTTTTTTTATGAAATACAATTTTATTTTTGAGAATTCTTGTAGATGTCAGCATCGTGATAGTTCTACGAATGTCCAAGTGAGCAAGAAATACATTTATGACGAAAGAGCGCTGGAATATCGGCCGTCAAAGTTTCCGTATCAACTGTTGATACAGCCGCGTGTGAGTATAGACTTTTTACCGTAACAACAGTTGATACGGCCGCGTGCAAAGAGTTAAGTGTAGTTAACACAATTAAAACTTAATGGATAGTTTGTGCTTAACCCCCCTGGCTAATTTGTTTGTTTTGTAGGAACAGCTCATAGAAATCGTTGTCTCTCCCTTACGGTTAGAAATATGATCTAACATTGTTAGATAGAGAAAACACCAAGCTTTATAATATTCAAATCTAGACGTTACCCACAGAAGAATTATAATGTACACCTCTACAAAACCAAAGGTTCAGGTTAAATTTTTTAATTTGGTTTTTATTAATTACTAGCTGTACCCCGCCACGCGTTGCTGCGGCTCATTCGGTTTGTGCAGATAGAGAAACAATAGCTTGTGTTGCTTTTTTGTGCTGTTTTTCAAAAAAAAGTATGTTCGTCAGGCATGTTTTTACAGGTGTCATCTAATTATATAGATGTAAAAAACTTTTTTTTTTTAAACAGCACCATATCTTATGTTAATAGGTATATAAAATTTCGCGCATATTCGAATGCAAAGTTGTGTCAAAATTTCAAAGCAATCTGTGAAGAACTTTCGGAGATTTAAGATTTTGGACAAACGAACATTAATCTTTTTATTCATATAGATTTTTATATGAAATCAAAAAAATGAGGTGACAATAATGTTTATAATACATTCGTCTAATAAAATGTGTGTTTTTATCAGTTTGTTTCGTTATCAGTAATTTTAGTTCAGTATTTGGACGAAAAAACGAAAGGTCAGCCATTTTTAAAACTTTTTTATGTTTGCATAAAAAAATTTTATATTGTTGAAATCATATGTTTATTTCTAATAATAAAATTTGTCACCAAATCACCTTTCAAAAACAGTTTTTAGTTTTCTGAAACGTCTATATACAATATACAAATAGTATTGAAATTTTTAACATAAAAAATTCAATGTGTAAAACATGCCTTAACAAATCTTTCGTGTCAAAATATTGTTTCTGAAAATGTTTAGATTATTAAATTTAAACAATTGTAAACCATTGTTTATTACTAATCCTTGTGTAAAAAATTGTAACCAACATACCCAATGTAAAAGCCCCATGGGCGTATAAAAGAGTTATAAATCATAAGCAGTAGTCACTGGGAATAATCTTCTTCTAAATAAATAAAAATGTTAATGTTCATTTGTTCAAAATCTTAAATCTCCAAAAGTTCTTCACCGATTGCTATGAAATTTTGACACATCGTAACATTCAAATGAACATGTATGTTTTTATATACCTATAATATATATATGTCACCTCTGACAGGAAAAAACATGTTTTTAAAAATAAAAAAAACAGTGCCATCTATTGGACTTAAAAGCAACACGCGGTATTGTTTCTCTGTCTGCACAGACAGACTGAGCCACAGCAACGCGTGGCTGGGTACAGCTAGTACATTGTATTTTTCCGATTTTATGTCCGGGTTAAATCTTCCCCATAGGAAAAACTAAACCCTTCCACACACTTTTCCACAAATGAACATCTAGTCAATCAACATTATGCAAGTGCATTATATAAGCAAAATAAATACAAAACAATACAAGAACAACATGTCAAATCACCAGAGATCAAATGGGAAAATAATTCTTCGACTCCAGATATTTTCATATCAGAGGGTTCGGCTCGGTAGAACTCCTAACAGGGCCTATAAATCCTACTGATCCCTCAACATAAATATTTAAAAAATCTTTCGTTATCCTACATGTATTTAAAATGACTGTTTTTTTCATTTTTATATATAAATTTTTTAATAGATCTAATATGCCTAAATTTTTAATGAGAGAGCTAGGTATAATGCCAGTAGCCAAATTGTTATTATTTTATAAAGTATTATCAATATTCCTCCAAAATTAAGGCTGCATACCCAGCATCCCTAAACGCTGTTGGAAACGGTAAAAACTGAATTCCCTCATGCATGAAGAGGTATTACAAAAATTTGTTTTGAATATTCTCCACACTTTATATAAGATTACTTTGCATGAGATTTCAAAACTTCCTCTTCGTGTGGCATTGAACGAGTGGTTTTTAATTGATTGCATTTTATGTCCACAGTTCAGGAATGCGGCAGAATCGTGGTGCGATAGTCCGCCAAGAATCGTGGCTCACTTCCACGAGTGGCAAGCCGGTGTGGGCCTCATAGCTCTCAGGTTAGTTCTCTTCCTTCTTCATGCTTGTAACCTCATATCTGGAATATCCGCCCTCCATCCAATGCCTACTTCTATCGGTTAGTTTAATCAAGGATAACAGATCAGGGGCCTTAGCATGGTCGTTCGATAAAATCTTATATCAATACGATCTTGACTAAACTCTTCATCTATGGTTATTAGGACGTTTTACCGCGGCCTTCAGTTAACTGTCAATACAAACGAATTATTCACATAAAAGTTGCATTTTCGTTACGCAAAATTACTGACTTATTAACGAACGGAGGCAGACTAACAAAGCTCATAGAGTTGAAAGACGTCATATACGCGATAAATTGAATCTGTTCGAGCTTGGAGACACTGAATTTGGACAGTTGTTCAGAATATCGCGGGTTATGGCTAAAGACCTCATTGACCAATTAACTTTCTCTTTAGTGTCAAAAAGTACACATGTGGACTGCCAATGTAAGTGAGTGTATTGATTTCTTATTTATTCCGTTGTCAATATCAGCTTGGCTATCGATACACTTGGCGAGCATAACCGTGCTCGGGAAATCGATATAAAATCGTTTTCAGTTAAGCGGTTGTTATATGCCCAGCAAATTTTCTCAACTGCCAAAACTTATTTTTTTTGTCACTAGAGAGCGGTAATTGTACATTAAAATGAACTTGAAAATAAAAAAATGAAAATACAACGTCAAACGTGCGTTCATCGTGTCACTACAGCAATGCACATACACAATAGGAAATCGTAAATATTAAGCAAAACAAACAACTTAGTAAAAAAGTATGACATATTTGCAGAACCTACTATTTTGGTAAAGTATTTATTTATTCATTTTTGGGATTTATTTATTTGCAGCAGATTATTAGATTTTTCTGCTGCACCACCAGTTTTTGAACAAGTGTTTTGTTGATTTCCTGAAAATCTTCATACAAAAAACCGAATTTTCGAAAAAAAAAAAAAAATTAATTTTCGGCTACAACAACATCAATAATGCCATTTTTTGTAATATTAGCACACTAGTACACACAAAAGTCACAAGCTGCCACTGGCCTTGATATTGTTTGGATGCATTCATAGAAATTAGAGAAAGGTGCAGTTTGTAAAGCCGCTTCATACGGCTACACTTTGTATTTAGTTTTTTTGCGTAGTATTAATTGAATTACTGAAGTATTGATAGATTTTTAAGTATCAGAAAATTCATCAATACTCCAGCGAATTAATTAAAATTACAGCGCGGAAAAGTGACGTGAACACACGCACATGTGGAACGCTACAAGTGCGTTGGAATAAATGTCAAAGTACACTACCAGGAGGATATAACTCCGATCGAAAATTGGAACCGAAATATTATTATTATTTTTTATAATTCTACTTCCGATTTTATGTCCGGGTTAAATCTTCCCCATAGGAAAAACTAAACCCTTCCACACAATTTTCCACAAATGATCATCTAGTCAATTGAAACTATGCAAGTGCATTATATAAGCAAAATAAATACAAAACAATACAAGAACAACACGTCAACTCACCAGAGATCAAATGGGAAAATAATTCACCGACTCCAGATATTTTCATATCAGAGGTTTCGGCTCGGTAGAACTTCTAACAGGGCCTATAAATCCTACTGATCCCTCAGCATAAATATTTAAGAAATCTTCCGTTATCCTACATGTATTCAAAATGACCGACTTTTGCATCTTTATATATAAATTTTTTGATAGATCTAATACGCCTAAATTTTTAATGAGAGAGCTAGGTATAATGCCAGTAGCCGAAATAACGAATGGTAATATTTTTATAGTCTGAGAATGCCAAATTCTTTTTATTTCATTTCCTAAATCTGTGTATTTTCTTATTTTTTCATTACCAGTTTTTTGAATATTACAGGAATTTGGAATAGCGACATCAATGATATATTTGTTTTTTTTGTTGTTTGTTTTTGGGGTGTTATGCCGTGTTGCGCTAACTCCTTCTTTAGCCGACGTTTCGGACAGCGTTGCAGTGTCCATCATCAGGGCAGATCCGGTAGATCCGAAGATGTGTAAATTATTAATTTCGGATCTACCGGATCTGCCCTGATGATGGACACTGCAACGCTGTCCGAAACGTCGGCTAAAGAAGGAGTTAGCGCAACACGGCATAACACCCCAAAAACAAACAACAAAAATGCTTTTGGCCGTGAGAATCTAAAAACTTATCAATGATATAAGTTATTTTTTTAATTTTGTCATGTAAAACTATATTGGGTCTATTATGACTAATCGTTCAGTTTGTTAGTATAGTTCTATCATAATATATTTTATAAAATTATTTTTCTAAAAATGAATTTGGTTCGCATTCGTAATATTATGGTACTATATTACGGCAGTCAATCAAGTTATGTTTAGTTACCAAACTTTGGTGAATTATTTTTAAAACTTGATTGTGCCTAAATGTATACTCGGACGGTGCTAATATAGAACATCCCGATATAATATGTTCTATAGTTTCCGGAAAAGCCAAACATTTTCTACACAAATCATCAATTTGATTTGTATCTTTGATTATATGCTTCCTATAATTTTTAGTATTAATGACTCTATCCTGAATGGCAAGCATAAATCCTTCTATTTCTGCACTCAACTCTCCAATACTCAACCATTTGTTTGAATATTTTTTCAAAAATATTTTACTATTAAATATTTTATATATATTTTTTTTTTTTTTTACTCAACCATTTAAAAAAAAAATTATTATTATTATTATTCTTATTATGTAATGAGCAGGCAGCATTCTGCTGATGCGCTCATATCTGATTTCACAACAAGTTTGACAGTAATTGAGCTGTTTTAAGTTTGAACTAAGTCCTTTCTTCTCGTCTCTTTCTTATTGTGACGTCATATGATTGCCTAACTATATCCACCAATGAAAAACTCTGAAAGTCTATGGAATAAACTTTCAGACTTTTTCATTGGTGTATAGTATAATAAGTAGGCTCCGAATTAGAATTGTACTGTCTATATATATTGACATATCTATGGTTTTTTAGGACCAATTTGATTCATACAAAAAGCCAGAAGATATCGATATAGTGAGTGGTTTATTTATGTACAATCAGGGGGGTATAACTCCGATCGAAAATTGGAACCGTGAATATTCTGACGTCAACTTTAGTTAGTGGATATATCCATCAATGAAAAACTCTGAAAGTCTATGGAATAAACTTTTCGAGTTTTTCATTGGTGTATAGTATAATAAGTAGGCTCCGAATGAGAATTGTACATATATTGCCATATCTATGTTTTTTAGGACCAATTTTTTGTATACCAAAAGCCTGAAGATAACGATATAGTGAGAGGTTTATTTATGTGTACACTACTGTGTCATAACTTTGTGTATTAATAGATGTTTTGTTATACTAATTATTTTCTGGCCTTAGATGATTGCAAAGATTTAAGTGGGATAAGGATTAAGGAGCGATTTGTTTCTTTCTTGATCTATTACTATCAGAAAATCAAATTTAGAAACACTGTTAGTTTGTTTGAACAATTTTTTTTTATTGCTATGGCAACACTGATTTTAGAACAAATTTACTATAGTACATTCAAATGTGAGGTTTTGACCAGACAATTTTGATAGAAAAATGTCATAACTCTGTTGCCCTTTAAACGATTGCAGCGCCATCCATTTTTGTATACAATTTCTTGACATCACATTATTTTAACCAAAGTAATTTTCAATAATGTGATTTTTTTTACTAATCTTCCATCACAATTTACTTATTTTCAAAATATACACTATGTTTTCAGGTCTCGCCACGTAGACGTAGCGACCGTATTCACCACGCATGCAACGCTGCTTGGACGCTACCTCTGCGCCGGCAACACGGATTTCTACAACAATCTGGACAAGGTAGATGTGTGTGTCACAACGGGCTTTGGACTGGACTTCATTTACATTATTATTTACCCACCTTTAACCCATTGGCATACCTATCATATATGTTTTAAATTCAAAATACGTGTTAAATCTTCACTATGTTTTAATCCCAAAATATGTCTTAAATCTTAACTACGTTTTAATCCCGAAATACGTGTTAAATCTTCACTGTGTTTTAATATTGACATACGTGTTAAATCTTCACTTTGTTTTAATCCCAAAATACGTGTTAAATCTTCACTATGTTTTAATCCCAAAATACGTGTTAAATCTTCACTATGTTTTAATATTGAAATACGTGTTAATATTTTGAGGTGATTAATATTTCTTCAATATATAAAGTGTTATTTCTTTATGATACTCAGAAAAAAGTACATTTTTCACGGCTTTGAAATAATGGTTATCGATTCTTACATATTTTTGACGTTTTCATAAAATATATATTTAGAGACGCAAATATTTACTTATAAAAACACAATGCGATAGTGGATTTCATAATCTTTCCAAAACATTTTTTGGAATGAGGCTACGTTTCCCAAGGCGTGAGTTATGATGCTTTTAGCAAAACTCGTAAATAACACAAAAATTATCACGTTTTGACAGTTCTCAAAGGAACACATAGTATATAAATGTCTTTGTCTGAGAGGTTAAATCTTCACTATGTTTTAATATTGAAATACGTGTTAAATCTTCAATATGTTTTAAATATCTCAATACATGTTAAATCTTTATTGTATGTTTATGAACTCATTGTTTTTTATGGTTTTTATTGTGTAAACTGTAATTACTACTTTACAATAAACTGAAAAACATATTTATTAAACAAACGTATAGTCGAATTTGCAAACCTTGACAAATATTTTTCACATTCTAAATGTCGTTTCATAGAATTATTTAACAATTGTTTATGGTAAATTTTTAAATTAAATCTGATAGCGCAGTATTCTCGGTTTTAAGTATGTTTCTCACCGTAATAATAGCATAACTTTATGAGACCATGTCAGGCTGGGAGATATATCTCACATAAGACTCTACAGTTGTTTGTTGTCTGTAAAGAATATCTCTCAAATTTGCCCAAAGGGTTGAAATAAAGTAATTTCGGGTATACTTTATCGCTTGGTTCCCACAATCAGATCTAATTTTTTAAATTAAAAGTTCATTGAATGTGAAATTTAAGCAGGCATATTTCAAATCAAATATGTATAGGGTTTCCAGCTATCTACATAACCAATATGTATATCAAGAAATATTCTAACAGTGTCAGGGAATATGTAGTTGAAGTATTTTTATATAATAGAGTAACGCTTATTGGCGCACTATTTAAAAGCAAAATTATAGTAGCTATCCTAAAATCATAACCCTTATGCCAATGGGTTAAATTATAAGCTCGGTCTATGGTTTTTGAGTCTGTTTCTGATAGTTATTATCTGATATTAAGTCTGTTTGTTAATGGCCTCAGCATTCGAAATAGCTGTTATGCGTAGAAATACATTGACCTGAAAGATCTTTTCTTCAGAATTTGATTTAAATATCATGTTATTTTGTCAGTATTTTAGTTCATCAATATTATGGATCTTTGATCATTACTCATCTATAATATTATTGTGCCAGCGTCTGGACGGTCTGGGCCCTCTGATTGGTCGAATTCAAATTGTCTGTTTCGGCTAAATTCCGCTAACTTGAAAATTAAGACCCGATTTCATACTAAAATAGGATCACCAGATTTCTTCAAAAGCATCGTTTCTGCTAATATAATTTTTGGATAATATCGAAGAAAATAAGTTTTAGAAAGTTCACAATCCATTGGATTAATTACATTACAGTAAAAATTATCCATAATTACGTTTTATATATTTGACGTCTGTCAAGAATCAAACATTCCAAGGTTCCTTAAAAATGTCAATCCCTCCTTTACCGGCCGCTGGAGTAGTTTCGCTATTGGCCGACAGAGCGCATAATAGCGATATACAAATACGTACAATTTCATTTATTCAAACAACGGTAATTATTAAAGGGGAAACTACCGTTTTAATACGCATTTACAAATAAAACAAACATTTGATTCAACTTAATGACAATAAACAACAACTCTTTGCATGTACGATTTTGAAAAATATTAATATTGAATATTATTTACGTAAATAATAATTTCGCACTATTTGACAGAACACCGACATGAAGTTAACAATACGTGGAAGTATAGGCACTGCCAACCCGATAAAATAACATGAAAGACAATCGGAAGATAGAAACGCTTCGTTGATTGTAAAATTAGCCAACAAATCTCTAATCTGACATGCCAGGTATATAATATATATTAAGGTATTATTCGGAATCGCTGGGCAGGGATAATACGAAATATTTTTAAATAAAACCTTCGGATTTACCTTAATTAATATAAAAGGAATCTGAATGCATTTGGGAATTTTTTAATTTTAGCATTTTAATTTTTAATTACGTAAAATTAAAATTAGCTTTCGTTGTATTGGATGACAGCCAGAATAATTTCTATTGATGATATTTTCTTTTTTTGGTATTCCTGATATGAGTGGCTAGAATTTTTACCATTTACTCTATGCAAATACCAGGTAGGTGGTACTATTTTAGCCAAGCTCGAAAAATAAAATAAAGGTATTTTGGTTTCTTTTACAAGTAAGGAAATATTAAAAAAAAAATTATTATAGGTTAGGATAGGTTAGGTTGGGTTATGCTAGGTTAGGTTAGGTTAGGTTGGATTAGTATAGTTCAAGTTAGTTTATAGGTTAGGTTAGATTAATTTGGATTATTATAGGTTAGGATAAGTCAGGTTATGTTAGGTTAGGTAACGTTAGTTTGGGTTATTATGGGTTAGGTTAGATTGGGTTATTATAGGTTAGGTTGGATTTTTATAGGTTAGGTTAGGTTTTTATAGGTTAGGTTAGGTTAGGATAGGTTAGGTTAGGATTGGTTCGGTTAGGTTAGGTTGGGTTAGGTTAGATTGGATTATTATAGGTTAGGTTAGGATATAGGTTAGGTTAGGTTGGATTATTATAGGTGAGGTTAGGTTAGGTCAGGTTAGATTATTATAGGTTAGGATAGGATATAGGTTAGGTTGGATTATTATAGGTTAGGTTAGGACATAGGTTAGATTGGATTATTATAGGTTAGGCTGGATTATTATAGGTTAGTTTAGGTTATTATAGGTGAGGTTAAATAAAATAATAATCATAATAATAGCCAAATAAATCATTTGTGCTTTTTAAGTAGGCACTATTTTGCCGGAATATTGTATTACATTATATTTTTTTAATTTAGGTTTTCCAATTGTCTCTAGCCGCTCATTTCAGGAATACCGACAAAAGAAAATGTTATCAACAGAAATTATTCAGGCTGTCATCCCATACAGCGAAAGCGAATTTTCATTTTACGTAATTAAAAATTAAAAAGCTAAAATTAAAAATTTCCCAAATGCTGTTCGATTCCTTTTATAGTAATTAAGGTAAATCAGAAGGTATTATTTAAAAATATTTCGTATTTTCCGTGTCCAGCGATTCCGAATATTTACCTATATTAATTTACATTTAGCCATTTAGGCAATTATTCGGGAAAGGTAAAGTTTTACCCGAACAACTGTCATTCTTCTTCTTCTTCTTCAATGGCGCTACAGCCCATTTCGAGCCTTGGCCTCCTTTAACATGAGCCTCCACCGCCCTCTGTCCTCGGCCGTCGTCTTCCAATCTGCAACATGGAGTAGTCCTCTGGCATCTTTCCTGACATCGTCCTCCCATCTCAGCCTAGGTCTGCCCGCCTTTCGTTTGCCTCCCGGGTGTCCTGTTAGAACCTTCTTTGGTACACGTGTGCTTGGCATTCGGTGCACATGTCCGGCCCATCTTAGTCTTTGGAGCCGTAAATGAGTAGAGAGTCTGGGAGCTTGGTAGATGTCATATAGCTCCTTATTGTGGCGGATTCTCCATGCCTCTCCCTCTCGCACCGCTCCTAAGATTCTTCGAAGTACCTTTCTTTCGAAGGTGTCCAGCCGTTCCGCAGACTTTGCTGTCAGTGTTCCCGCCTCACATCCATAGGCCAAGACCGTTCTAATAATTGTTTTATACAGGGTTATTTTGGTTTTCCTATGGACGTTTCGGGATTTGAACACTGGCAGCAACGCGAAGTAAGTGTTGTTAGCGGCTGTGATGCGCTTTCTTACTTCTACTGGGTCTTCGTTGTCCTGCGTTATAATGGAGCCCAGGTAGGCAAACTCTTCGACCACTTCAAAGTTATAGGAGTTTTTAAAATTCACTTTATCTTTTATTCTGCGGTGTGGGGTTCTGGTTTGCATCATGATTTTAGTTTTGTTCTCATTGATTTGCAAGCCCACCTCTCTTGCTGCAGTCTCCAAAGGGTCAAACACCTCTCTTACAGCCTGTAAGGATCTTCCAACAATGTTAAGGTCGTCTGCATATCCAACTATTTGATTGCTTTTGTAGCAAATGTTTGAGTCGGTAGCAATCATTGTCTTCCTCACGGCGTGCTCCAGAACTATATTGAAGAGAGTGGGAGCTAAGCCATCACCTTGTTTCAGCCCCTGGGAGACGTTAAAATCCTCCGTTGTTTCACCTCCTATCCTTACTCGACATCGTGATCCAACCATCGTTGCTTTTACAAGCTTGACTATTTTGGGCGGTATACCAAAATTTAGGAGTATTTCATATATTTTCTCCCTATCTATACTGTCATATGCCTGTTTGAAGTCAACAAATAGTTGATATATATCTATATCGAATTCCCAGCATTTTGTCAGGATTTGTCGAGTAGTAAAGAGTTGATCAGTGGTGGATCTCCCCCTCCTAAAACCTGCCTGATACTCTCCCAGCAAGTTCTCTGAATGACGTTCTAGTCTTTCTTTCAAAATTGTTGTGAAGTTTTTTTACGCTGTACAAAGTAACGATATTCCTCTATGATTTTCACATTTCAATTTGTCTCCCTTTTTATGTATGGGGCATATTATACTAGTTTGCCACTCTTCTGGTACTCTTTCGGCGGTCCATATTTTAACAATAAGATTGTGTAGCAGGTTTTTCAGATCTTCGTTTCCATATTTATAGAGCTCTGCCGGGATATTGTCTCCTCCCGGTGTTTTATTGTTTTTCAATTTATTTAGGGCAGCCCTTACTTCTGCCACCGATGGTGCTCTAGTCGTTTCATCATTATTTAGCTCCTCCGGAATGTGAGTTGGTTCGACTGTCAGGTTGTTATTGGGATTCAAGAGCTGTTGGAAGTATTCTTTCCACCTAGTTTTAATCTTTTCCTTATCTCCTATTATGTCTCCATTACTATCTCTGCACAGGGATGTGTTGGGTTTGAAGCCCTTTTTAAATACATTGACGCCTTTATATGCCTCACGTGGATTGTTATTAACAAAATCATTTTCCATTTTCAACAATATGTTGTTAAAATATAGTCTCTTCTTTCTTTTAATCAAATGGTTAGCATCTCTTCGTGCTTGTTCGTAGGCTTGTCTTTTTGATCTTGTTCCTCTTTCTATACATAATTTTCTTAGCTCATTTTTCTTGCAGACGCTCTGTATGCACTCCTCATCGAACCAGGGATTTCTAACCTGCCTAGGTCTATTTCTAATGCCTGATTCTGCCGCTGTCAGCAGTGCATCTCTCAGACTGGTCCAATCCTCTTCTAAATCGTTTGAGGAGAGCTGATCACTCAGTTGGTTTGGTAGGTTTGTTGACAGTGAGTCGTGGTATCTATCCAATCCTTCTGGTGTTTTAAGAGCATCGATGTTTAGCTTTGGGATACTTGGCTGATTTCCTCTTCTATCTCTTGCTATTCTGCATCTATAGCTGGCTACTACCAAATAGTGATCCGAATCACAGTTAGCTCCTCTGTAACTTCTTACATTTGTGATACTGGTCGCCCCTCTTCTTTCAATTAGGATATGGTCTATTTGATTATGGTATCTGCCGCCAGGTGATGTCCATGTCCATTTATGTATATTCTTCCTTGGGAACTGTGTTGAAGCTATTATCATGTTTCGTGATTCTGCAAAGTCAATCACCCTTGATCCGTTGTTATTGCTTTCCATATGAAGACTGTTTTTTCCTGTAACCTGTTGGTGTGCCGGATCCTGACCGATTTTAGCATTAAGGTCTCCAATAACCATTTTAATATCATTGGATGGTATGGTGTCATATGTCTGCTCCAGTTTGTTATAAAATGTATCCTTAGTTGCTTCATCTTTGTCTTCTGTCTCAGCGTGAACATTTATGATGGAAATATTAAAGAATTTGGTTTTTATGCGGAGTATGCATATTCTTTCGTTTACAGCCTTAAAACCAATTACTTGATTCTTTAATCTTTGATTAACGATGAAGGCTACTCCGAACTCATGGTGTTTTTCATTGCCACTGTGCATTATTGTATGCGTTCTAGTATCAAATGTATCAGTGCCTATCCATCTAGTTTCCTGCACTGCTAGTATATCTATGTTGTACTTTTCCATTTCTCCAAGTACTTCTCCGAGGGCCCCACTTCTATACATCGTTCTTACATTCCATGTTGCCATTCTCAAGTCCATATTTCGATTGCCAAGTTGTCTGCCGGGTGTTTTCGCTGTCCGAGGCTTAGTTTCCGGTTTCGTAATAATGTTGTTTTTACAGGGAGTGGTTATTAGCCACTCGCCCAACCCCTTACTGGAGGCGAGGGTTTTTCTGTAGGGGTTTTCCTTCCCTTAGCTGGGGTGTTCTGGTTTTATGGCGCCAAAGTTTCGCCATTCGCCCCCTCTCTGTCGGCTATGACCTCGATGGTGGGATGGTCGTCCCACACCGGTGATCACATTGCCCAGGGATCGCGGGGCCATGATGACCGCTCGTGGACGCCAGAGAGTTGGACTTGTTGGTAGTGCTGCTGATGCAGCTATGTCATTTGTAGCATTTCTTGAGGCGCGCATCATCCAGCTTGATGTGTCCCGCCACGACCTACCAACCCTTCGACCCCCCTGTCATTCTTAAATGTGTCTGTCAACTGTCATTCTTATTATGCCTAAACTCCTTCCTGTTCCGTGTTTTAACAATATATACTCACCCTCTCTCTGTGAATGACCTAATATCTACCTATTAAATGTAACTGTTGTTAGTAACACTTAAACTGGGCGAAGCCCAACCAAGTGCCGCCCAAAGGGCCTAGCAGAAAAAAACCCGCGGAGCGGGTTTTTAACTGCTAGTCAATTATTATTTTCCTTCAATTATTAGACTTCTCCGTAGGGGTATTACAAACTCGTTGCATCAAATTGTCGATATTTTTAATCTTTTTACATTTTGTCTCTGTTAAATGTCAAATCTCAGTGAATTTCAGCTTTTTAATGGACGGTGATCAGCTGACAAGCATAACAACATATGTTTGTCAGCATTTGAACACATTTCGATCAAAATCTGAAACGGACCAAGAATTAGCATTATAATGGGGACTGTTACGATGTTTAAAATTCAAAATGGCACTGATTGACTATTTGATGTTTGTGAAATGTGACGAGAAAACACTACAACATGCACTTTTAATCATCTTTTTAACAAGACCTAAATAAATATATATATTATATCTATGACAGCTGTAAACCGTATGACCGGTCGGTGGCCGAGTTGACATCGCGTTTGGGTCCCACCCAGGCGTAGTGTGTTCAATTCCTCGGCTGGCTAAGTCCTCCATCACAACCCAAGCAACATTTTCAGCTTACTGTGGTGGTAGTAGGAGATTTTCAAAAATTGTCAGGTTATTCGTAACCTGGGAATGTTTTTTTTTTTTTTTTTTTTTTTAAAGTCGGAGGCGGTTTACTTACGTTCCCCGCGAGCACTTAGGCCATAGGCCCATTGTACTATCTCCCATTTTACCTCATTCCCTTGCCAGTAACCCGGTCCCTTTTATGAAGTTCACCAGGGCTGTCATTGGATATGTGGCAATGTCTTTTGGTTCCACACTGTGTCTTCCCAGGTATCTGAGCCTTATTCCCAGCAGAGCGGGACATTGGCACCATAGGTGAATTGGAGTCTCTTCCTCCTCTTCACATTTCCTACAGATGTTGGTGTTTTCCACTCCCAACAGTTGCATGTGTCTCCTGAGATGGCAGTGTCCCGTTAATAGTCCTACCAGTTCCCTCAGTGAGTTTCTGTCCATATCGAGTAGTTGCCTGGTTCGGTTAGGGTCCGGTCCGTTTATGAGTACTTTAGATTGCCTCATTCCTGGTGCCTTCTTCCATTCCTTCCAGTGTTGGGATTTGACCCACCTCTTGATATGTAGTTTGGTGTGGCAAGCTGCTACTCCTACGGCCGGCTCAGATCCCACAAGTGGTGCTTTCGCCCCTTTTCTTGCTAGTTCGTCAGCCCGCTCGTTGCCCTCAATACCTTTATGTCCTGGTACCCAGAGCAGGGTTACTTTATTGATGGTCGCCAGTTCTATTAGGATAGTCCTGCATTCCATCACCAGTCTGGAGTCGCATCGGTTACTTTCCAGTGCCATTAAGGCCGCCTGGCTATCCGAACATATGTTTATGTTCTTATTTCTGTACCCGATACTCATATTCTCCTGTGCGCAGGCTAAGATGGCTTTCATCTCAGCTTGAAACACAGTGCAGTGCATTCCTAGAGGTATACTGAGTTCCCTCTTAGATCCCTGTAGACAGACCCCGGCCCCTGTTCCTTCCTCCATCTTGGACCCGTCTGTGAACCAGATTAGTTCCTGTTTGGAGTTTGGACCTGGGACCGTGTCCCATTCCTCCCTTGTGGGGTACGTCACTTTAAACAGCTGTCCGAAGAAGTATTCGGCTTGTTTGCCGTCCTGCTTCATCCCAGCCGTCGGACTAATTGCCCTCAGTCTTATTCCTATCTCCGTGTGACTGTTTCTGGGCAACTCTCCTCTCCATTGGCCATTGCAATGTAACCTGTAGGCTGCCGCCATCGCCGCCCCCTCTATTTCTATGTTTAGTGGGGGTAGGTTCAGCAGCACTCCCATGGCTAGTATTGGAGTGGTTCTCATGGCTCCTGTGATGCTTCTGCATGCAAGTCCCTGTATGTGATTGAGTGTGACCATCACTGTTTTCAGTGTTGTTCTCCTCCACCAGACCAGGGCTGCGTGCATGATCCTTGGTTTTACAACGGCTGTGTAAAGCCATTGCATCATTTTAGGTTTGAGACCCCACGTTCTGCCGCAGATTCGCCTAGTTGCCCACATCAGAGCACAGGCCTTTCTGCCTACAGTTTCCACCTGGTTTTTCCAGCTCAGTTTGGCATCTATGATGACTCCGAGGTACTTAACCGTGTCAGAGGGTTCTAATTCCTTTCCATAGAAAGTTGGATTGCTCCATCCTTCTAGTTTCCTTTTACGCGTAAAGATTACTAGTTCTGTCTTGTCTGGGTTGACTGACAGTCCTGTTTCTTCACACCATTCTTCCACTGTTGCCAGTGTTGACTGTATAAGGCCTCGGGTTGTGTCTGCATCCCAACACCTTATTATGGTTGCAATGTCATCCGCATACCCTTGCGTATATAGGCCCCTGTTGTTGAGTTTCCGGATGAGGTTGTCCACCACCAGGCTCCACAGCAAGGGTGATAAGACCCCTCCCTGTGGACACCCTCGTGTCACCAGCACTTTGATGCTTACCTCACCCCTTGTCACCGTAAGTATCCGGCCTGAGAGCATGTTCCTCAGCCACCTTCTGGTGGTTTTGTCGAGTCCATGTCTTTCTGCCGCTTCATCAATGGATTTAATAGTGGTGCAGTTAAATGCTCCCTCTATATCCAGGAATAGCCCTACCGCCAGTTCCCCAGTCGCTTGTGCCTGCTCCAGTTTGTACACCAACCTGTGCAGTGCCGCGTCGACTGACTTACCTGCTTGGTAAGCAAACTGTAACTCGTGGAGGGGCTTCTCTTTCAGCGCCCCGTCCCTTATGTGCCTGTCCATCAGCCTCTCCATTGTCTTCAAAAGAAATGAGGTGAGGCTAATTGGGCGGAATGCACCTGGTTGGTCGTAGTCAGCTCTCCCCGGTTTGGGTATGAACACTACCCTTGTCTTCCGCCATGGTATGGGGATGTATCCGAGGGCACAGCATGCCCTCAGGATCTTCGTCACCGGAAGTAGGATTGTATCTAGGCCCCTCTGTAGAAGTGCCGGAAAGATTCCATCCTCTCCTGCGCTTTTAAAAGGGTCAAACCCTCTGATTGCCCATTTAACTCTGGAGGGAGTAACTATTTTAGCCGCAGTGTCCCAGTCCTTACCTTCCCGTGTAACTCGGGCTGGTGGTGGACCGGTATCATCTGCTTCTAACTTTTTGTAGCCGGGAAAATGTTTCCCCAGCAGTACCTCCAACTCCTCCTCCCAACTGTTGGTATATCCTCCATCAGCTTTTTTGAATGGGCCTTTTGCTGCCCCTGGGTCTTTTGCAAGAATTTTTTGGATTCTTGCAGTCTGTGGGATGGTTTCCACCTCCCCACAGTATTTCTCCCAGGAGCATGTTTTGGCTTTCTGGATTGCCACCTTGTACTCTTTCTGGTATTGCTTGTGGGCATCCCAGTTTCCTGACTTTTTGGCCTTGTTGAAAGCTTGCCTTACTATTTTCCGTAGCTCCTGCAGTCTTCTGCTCCACCACGGTGTTTTGTCCCTGGTACTTGTCTTCAGAGGGCAGCTATTTTCGTATGCCCTTATCATTGAGTCCCTCAGTACTTCTACTGCGTCCTCAATTTCTTCGGGGCAGCCGTATTTAGCTGGGAATCTTGTCATTCCTATATTTAGTTCCTCCGAGTATCTAGTCCAGTCAGTTGCTTTTGGGTTCCTATATGTATCGGTCCCCGTTTTGCTTGTTTCTCCCTCTAGTTTAAATTCTATGTGTCGGTGGTCCGACAGGGATGGTTCGTCCGATACTCTCCATCCTGAGACTCTTAATGTTCCTAGGGTCAGGTCTATCACCTCCTGTCTGTTACTTATAACGAAGGTGGGTTCCCTACCTCTATTAAGAATCTCAAGGTTCACAGTCATCAGGTATTCCAGGAGGTCCTGTCCTCGTTTGTTGATGTCCGTACTCCCCCACACAGTGTGGTGCGAGTTAGCATCTGCTCCGAGTATCAGTTCCCTACCCTTCTCCCTGCAGTCCTGGACGAGTCTCGTTATTTCCCTTGAGGGTGGTGGTTCCACAGAGTCATAGGGCATGTATGCTGATGCCACAACTACTTCCCTGCTTCTTTGGTCCAGCGTGACCTGTAGCTTCACAGCCACTAAGTCCCTACTGCAGTGTTCGGGTAGCAGTGTGCCAGGTATCCCTCTGATGAGAATACAGGCCCTGGGTCTGTCCCCCGACTCGTTATAATAGATTAGACCTTGGTTCATGTTTAGTCCTCTGACCTTCCCCCTATAAGTCCAGGGTTCTTGGATCAGCGCGACGTCCACACTGTCCCGAGTGACTCTACTGCTAAGCACTGCAGTCGCTGCCGGACTGCGGTGCAAGTTTATTTGAATGAACTGTAAGTTTTTAGCCATTACTGCCTAATCCTTAAGTCATTCCTCCTATTTACGCTCCTCGGTGTTAGGAGAGCGCACCGTGAAAGTGGCCTTCCTTATCCCGACATGCGCCGTCATCCCCATCTCCCTCAGCACCTTCACACTTTCCCCGTCCACACTCATGATCAGGCGATACACATTCTTATCCCTGATCGAGTCGTGGACGATCCATTTTTTTGTGTGTAGCCGGGGAGTCTGGTTCTCCAGCAGTTGTAGCAACCTCTCGGTGCTTACTGCTCCATTTTCGGGGATTACTGCCATAACCTTTACGTACTTTGGCAGTTCCTGCAACCCCACCACCTCCAGGTCGCAGCCCTGCCATTTCCGTATGGTCGGCACCATCTCCCTCAGCCATGTCTCTGACTCCTTGTCGGAGCAGGTCATTTTCAGGACGCCCCTCTGAGTGAAGCATTCGTCGAATCTGGGTTTGAACTGCCCCTTTGGGATGCTCAAAATCAGATCCGCGGCCGCCTCACTCACGAGGGCCTCCTGCTCTTTTGTAAATTCTTCCTCTCTGTTTCTATGTACAACAGCCACTCGAATTTTATTTCCAGCGGCTTCCGCATAGGTAGCAGAGGTGAGAATTCCTCGGGGCTTTTTCCTGGCATTTCCCGGTGAAAGCCCCAAGGGTTTAGGTTCTGGTGAGGTTCTTCTCCTCTTCCCAGCCTTCTTTTCCCCGGACGTTCCAGGTTGCTCCCGGTTACCTTGTGCGGTCCCCGTTAGCTTCCGGTCTGTCCCTGGTTTGCCTTGCCTGGTTCCGGCCTTCGAGGTCCCTGGTTGTCCCCAGCGGACTTTTACAGTCCCTGGTTGTTCCTGGTTTCCTTCCTGCCGCCCCTGCTTCTCTCTTTTGAGTTTTCTCCTCGCAGCCCCACTGAGTTTCTTACTGATGTGAATTTTTTCCACATCGTCTGACAGGGACTTTACCTTGTCTTCCTCAGCGGTGGTTGTTGGAGTGAGTCTCTTCTTTAAGTCCCCCCCTCTCCGCTGGTTCCCCGAGGGCCCCAGTTGGAGTCGGGGGTTCTTAAAGAAGTTATTTTCCAGGTCCCCTGATGGTCCCTGCATTTCCACGTCTGGATCCCCTGGGGGATCCCGCCGTGTTGCGTCCGTCGGAGGTCCTTCTTTATGGTTCCCAGAGGGCCCCTCAAGGGAAGAGTCCACCAGGGTGGTCCCATCTCTCCTCTCCACTTCCTCTTGGTTCCTCAAAGGCCCCAAGAGGGATGAGTCCACCGAGGCGGCCTCAACTCCTCCTTCCACTCCCCCTAGGTTCCTTAAAGGTCCCTCGTCAGTGTTGTTTTGGTTTTTGTTTTTACAGTCCATATTTGGTCCCACGAGTATCTAGGGAAATAAAAGGTCCACCCCAGCAGAGCCCCGAATGCTGGGGTAAGGTCTGTATACTCCGAGATGCGACCTTGTGTCTCGGAGGAACCGTTGGTGACACTGTTCCCCAGTGTCATTCAGCCCTGAGCACGGTATCTCACACCTTAGCTTGGGATGGCAATTGCAGGTCGTGTTTCCACTCCCTGAGCGATGGGTTCGCCACACTCCCTACGCTAATGGGAATGTTTGACTTTCTTTTAAAAAAAAAAATAAAAAAGACTCTTTTGTAAGAAGTGGTAGATACTTTCAGTATTGCCGTGATGAAAGACCATCATGAAACATTGCTTAAAATAGTTTTAGCCGTGTTTGATGACCAGATCTGAACAGCCAAGTACTTCCCCACCTCCTTCCTCTCCTCACAACATACTCCAATTGGGGATGCTGAAGTCCCACTAGCTCCAGCCGGTTAAAAGCATTTTGATATCTTGTGCGGTATCACATTAAAATGAATTAAACTTAAGTTAAACATTAACGGCCTTACTAATAAATTTTTTTTTTTTAAATTTACACAACAGATGAACACCGTATGTAAATGATTTTTATTAGTTGTGTAAAATTTAAAACACGTTTATTAGTAAGGCTGTTAGAATATTAATACGCTACAGAAACCATTGACCATATACCGATCTTTCTTTTTAGTTTAATTATTTTTATGTTTATATTATTTACGGACATGACAAGATCAAATGCACCTCGAACAGTAGTTAGAAGGACTGTACCTATTAGAAAGTTTTAGCAATTAAATAATTTGTGTAAAACGTAGAAAAAAAAAGTAAAATGGATGGGTTATCTAATAGATTACTAGTAGAATCTTTTGTTTTGTATGTAAATTAGTATAGTTGAATAATATTATGGAAAGTAAAAATTCTATTTGTAAATATTTGTTTGCTTAGATATCTTAGTTTATTTCGTTTGTGTTTGTAAATCGTATTTTGTAGACTTGTTCTGGATAAAGTGCGCTAACTTGTGGGGGGGGGGGGGGATTCTACACGATTTTAGAAGTAAAAAAGTTGAATTGTTTGTATTGGATAATATATATTCTTCTATGGAAAAATATTTTTGTATCAGAAAATAAACATTGGAATTTCGAAAAAAGTTACTTCTACCATCATGTAGAATCACCTTAGCGCACTTTACTCCCGAACACCCGTATAAGATGCAATTTTTTTTTGGCTTAGTCATGTTTCTGTAGTCTGTTGATAGTTAGGCTTTCTTATTACTTGCATTTTTTTATTTCACAACTGCTGAGTATCTACTCATCGCGTAACTTTAATCGCGGTAAACCAGCAACCGTTTCACCACTGTCATGTAACTCCCAATTAGTTAATCATAGGATTGAGTGCCGAGCATATTAATAATATTAGCTTCTTGACGATTAGTGGTAATCCACATTTTACTCAGATGTGGCGAAATACCCGCTAAATATCAATTTTATGAATATACTAATGAACAATATCAGATGTTCACATTAACTTTCTATTAGAACTGTTTAAAATTTCATTGCCACATGTGTAAAGTTTTGTGTCAACATTTTTACTGCTTTTGAGAACAAGAAATATAGCACTGTTTTAATATTTTGAATAAACCCCTGTTTATTTCATTTAAAAAATATCATAAAGTTAGCAATTTTTCATCTGACGTTATTCATTATGACTATTAATATTATCGCCTCACAATGTTGCCCTTTGGTAAAGTCCCTCAATTTTTAAAATACACGGTGTCCGGAGATAAAGTGCGCTAACTTCGGGGGTTGAGTCTATATGATGGTAAAAGTAAAAAGTTTTAGCAGTCCACAACGGAGTGCTGGTACCTACCTTGATGTATGGAAGTGAGGCATGGAACTGGCAAAGAAAGGATGAAAGTAGATTGAATGCTGTTGAAATGAGATCCCTGAGGCGTATGTGTGGTAAAACCATGTTTGATCGTGTGAGGAATGTGGAGATCCGCAAAGAGTGCAAGGCTGATGTAAGCGTAATGAGTAAGATTAAGAAAGGGACGCTTAGATGGTTTGGGCATGTAGAGCGAATGAGCGAAGATAGGAGTGTAAGGAGGATATATGATGCAAATGCGAATGGTAGCAGAAGTCGGGGACGCCCGAGGAAGACATGGCACGATCAAGGGAATCAGATACTCGAGTCGGGCCATGTCAAGAGTCAGAATAATAGAAGAGTATGTATGAGACGATGTATGAATGTGAATGAGGCAAGAAGTGTATGCCAAGACCGAGTTGTTTGGCGGTCCGTCCTCTCTGCCTACCTCTGCGGAGAAACGGCGTGATGGTTAGTTAGTTAGTTAAGTAAAAAAATAAATTCCTTTTTTCGATATTCCAATATTTATCATGAAATTTCGAAAAAAAGTTATTTATCTTTTTTACTTCTAAAATCATGTAGAATCACCCCCAGAAGTTAGAACACTTTACCCCCAGACACCCTGTATTGTTTCTAATTTGTAACATTCTAAACATAAAAATCTAATTTTCTGATCATAGACAGTGTAGGAAAAATGTACGTCAGTTAACTAAACTCATCGATATAAACGAGATGTAATGAAGTAGGTTGTTTAATGATCACCAATCTTAGCAACGCGTTAGGATAAATTATCATGTCTGTGTGTCCCTCTCTAGTTTAAGGTGGACGAGGAGGCTGGAAAGAGACAGATATACCACCGCTACTGCATGGAGAGGGCCGCTACGCACATGGCCCATATCTTCACCACCGTATCGGACATCACAGGTTTGTTTGTTTAGTTACAACGAGTTTTGTAACTCATCGGGATTGCTCTAGCAAGAATTAAAAATAATTTAAAAAAATTTTATTGCCGGATAACCGTTATGTTTCACGTGAAAATGTATTTAAAATCGATGCCGGGTGTGGGGAGAAAATCGTGTCCAAATGGGTAACAGTTCTGTCAAGTAATTTCAACCTTTAGTAATTTAGATACTAAGATACGTAGAGCCACCATCTTAGTATCTGCTCTGAAATTCGTGACAGCCAAATGTCAAGAACTGCGCATGCGCAAAGTGAACGCACAATTTTAGTTCTTGATTCTGAAACTTTTAAAATAATATCTGCGACAGTTACTAAAAAACGTCTGATACTTATCGAACAATCTTTGTGAAACTTCCTTTACAATTTCCGACTACTCTTTTAGGATACGAGGCGGAACACCTGCTGAAGCGTAAGCCCGACATCATCACGCCCAACGGCCTCAATGTCAAGAAGTTCAGCGCGCTGCACGAGTTCCAGAATCTTCACGCCATCTCCAAGGAGAAGATCCACGAGTTCGTGAGGGGACATTTCTATGGGTAAGTAATCTCTTTGTGACGGTAAAAAATAACACACTGCTCTCTACACTAGCGACCAAATTCTTTTTTTGAAATTTTTCTTGATCAGATTCAAATGAAGGTTAAATATAAATCATAAAAATTTAAAATGCAGCGTCAGCCAGCGGGATTATGAATAACCTGTCAATATTTTAAAGACCCCTATTACCATCATTATAAGCAGAAGATGTTGTTTGTGCAATGATGTAGATTTTTATTTTATTTTTTTATATTAACTCCACACAGGAGGCCCTGAAGAAAATAATTTCCCTCAGGGCCTATGTCATCTTTGGGGATGCTGTGTGGAGGGTCTTTTTGTGGAGAGGAAGGAGTGAACATGGGTCTTGAAGAGTCCCATGTTGTAGGAGGGAGGAAACACAGAGGCCGGCAGTTCGTTCCACAGCCGAGCTGTTGAACTTAAGAACGAATCGTAGAAGCGACCCGTTCTCATGTGACAAATTTCAATCGTGTACAAATGTTGGGCGCGCGTTTGGCGTGTATCCCGACTACGCACCGGTGCCGAAGAGATCAATGACGCTAGTTCCTTAAAGGTCGTTTCATAAACATTCTCCAGTCCCAAGGAGTCATAAATTCATTAGTGTTTTAAAAGAAATATCATCTCTACTTTTGCCAATAAGCTTCTAATAAATGTAATATCAACAGGAAGGAAAAATAGCAAATGTAGAATCAATATCCAGTGATTTTACTAAGTCTAAGGACGAGTTGTTTCGGAGAACTTGAACAATTCTTCAAATTTCAAAGTTAATTTTCAAGTTCTGTGAAAGATATTTTTAAGTTCTGTTTTTATTTCAGTTCTGTCAAGCAACTAGCCTATAATGATATAATAACAGAATTTGAATAGGACTTTCACATAACCCGTAAATGAACGTTGAAATTTGATGAATTTTGTTCCACAGCCGAGCTGTGGAACAAACTGCCGGCTACGAATCGTAGAAGCGACCCGTTCTCATGTGACAAGTGTCAACTGTGTAGAAATGTTGGGCGCGCGTTTGGCGTGTATCCCGACTACGCACCGGTGCCGAAGGGATCAATGACGCTAGTTCCTCAGAGCATCTTCCATTGTAATACCGATAGAACAAGGACAGCATACCTACCGTCAGGTAGGTATGTTGCCTGTGCTCTAAAGATTGCAGTCCGTTTGTTAAGATTGGGGAATCTATCAAACGGACCGCCCGTTTTTGCACAGAGTCTAGGGTTTTTCAGGTATTTAGGGGCTCCGGACCAGAGATGGCTGCCAAATTCGACAGTAGGGCGCACTTGCGATTTGTACAGGGTCAGCAGTTGTGTATTATTAAAGTATCTGCGGGCCCTGTTCAGTACGCCCAGCTTCTGAGAGGCCAACTTTACTCTGGCTTCGATGGAGCCCCCGTACCTGAGCTGGTCACTTATAGTTTTTTTTATTTTTTTTTTTATTTTAGCGACTATATAAAATAATTGTTACATACAAAATATAATGGTGAAATTAAGTATAAAATATTGTATTTCTTAGTCCTCCTCACTAGGGGGTCCTGTGCCGAGGCGGACTAAAGTTATTTAAATATGGTTTATTTGTCTTCTATGTCGTTTTTAGTGTCTTCTATGTCGTTTTTTTAGTGTCTTCTATATCGTTTTTAGTGTTTTCATTAGGGTTTTTTCATTGACCTCTTTCAGCCATATTTTTATTAATGATTTGTATTCATTAGGATTTTTTATTAGTTTTATGTCTTGGGGAAGGATGTTATGGAGTTTTGTTGCAAAGTATGTATAGTTTCTTTGTCCGAATGTGGTTTTATAACTTGGAATATTTTTTATATCATTTTTGTTCGATCTAGTGTTATGCGTACACAGTCTAGTAGAGGATTTGTTATTTTTGAAGAGCTTCAATAATATATTTTTGGCATATATTTGCTGTACATTTGGTACGTCAAAGGAATTGAATATTTCCATATTACGTTATTCCACGTTACACCAAGCATATCAATGGAAGGCCTGTTCGGAAGATTGCTTCCGTTGAAGGAGACTAGATTATCATTTGGATCCCTTTTAGACGTAATCAGACAGGATTGGGTCTTTGAAACATTAAATTCGACGAGATTATTAGATCTTAGCTAGGAGAGGATTCAGACGTATTTGTCAACTCGACCACTAATCAAGGTCAAGGTTAATTAAGTTAATTATAATGTACTTAAAAATTAAATGGTTGGAAAATTGTATTTATATTAGGGTAACAATTACCTTTGATTGATGTCATTTATATCTTGGCTTAAATTAATTTGGGAGGTGGCTGTGGGTACTGCCCACTATTTATTTATTTATTGGATAACCAACAGCTCTGCGATAGGTCACCCCAAGTGGTTCAGTATGTTTGGTGACTTAGCCCGGGCTCATGGGGTGACGTTTGTCCGGGTCTTGGTGGTGGATGCGTTCACCTACTAACTGCGTGGCGGACCAGATCAGGAGATGCTAGTTGAGGGAGACCTTTTGACCTCACCAGAAGGTGAGACGGACTTTCTACACCCAATGCTTTGAGAAAGGATGAAAGCAGACTGAATGCTGTAGTAATGAGATCCCTGAGGCGTGTGTGTGGTTAAACCATGTATGATCGTGTGAGAAATGTGGAGATCCGCAAAGAGTGCAAGGCTGATGTGGGACGCTTAGATGGTTTGGGCATGTAGAGCGAATAAAGGGCGTAAGGAGAATATACAATGCAAATGCCGAACACAAACATCAAACCAGAAGTAAGGGAAGGAAGGAAAAAATATTCTCATATCTCGGTCCTAAAATATATAATAAAATCCCCTCCCAGCTGAAACTGTGTGAATTGTCATCCTTCGGTCCAACAGTGACAAAATGGTTGTTGGATCTAGGCAGGACTGATTCCGAAATGATACTAAAAAATGTAATTTGAAATCACGAACGCCTCTATGTATCTTTATGTATCTTTTTTTCATGTATCTTCGTTTTATCATACTTATTTTAGCTAGTCTTAAATCCTGTATTCGTCTAGGATAACTTGAAACCTGTAAATTTGACTTTCCTGAAACGGGAATCCTTCCTAGTTGGACAGTCAAAATCATAAAATGTAATCAATATTATAAAAAATAAAATAAATAAATAAATGTGAATGGTAGCAGAAGTCGGGGACGCCCGAGGAAGACATGGCATGATCAAGTGAATCAGATACTCGAGTTGGGCCATGTCGAGTCAGAATAATAGAAGAGTATGTATGAATGTGGCAAGAAGTGTGTGCCAAGACCGAGTTTGACGGTCCGTCCTCTCTGCCTACCCCTGCGGTAAAAGGCAAGGCGTGATGGTTAGTTAGTTAGTTAGGTATTATTATATACGTAAACCTTCCAAAAGATACTCTCTAAATGATAGTGAAAACCCTAACAAAACAAAACCCTAGAAAAACAAAGCTCTCAAACAATGTACCCAGTGTTGCTTACTTATACCTTCGCCTACTTTTCTGTAGACCTTTTTAAGATATAAAATTCCGTAGTACATTATTTTGATGTATCTCATAAGGTTTAGCCAGCATTAGCAATGTAAGCGCCTGAAAATATTTTTTTGCGACTTGATTACAGAACATCGACTTTTCTCTACTTTCTATAACAACAAAAGCATCCATCATAGATATAATCCTTCCGGAAGAAATTCTACAAATGATATTGTAAACCCTGTCAAAATCTTTTGCGTAGTTTAGAAGAACTGAGCGCACAAACAGACAGACGTAATATCGACTTTATTTTATACTATTTTGAGATAATTAACCTCTTCTTTTTCAAATTATATTTTCATATATGTGCCCCTCGAATCTGGCCATCGAAATAATAAATATAAATGATGCTCACTTTTTAAGTTGTAATTTTTGTTTTCAGACATTTTGATTTTGATCTCGACAAGACTCTCTATTTCTTCATCGCTGGCCGTTACGAGTTCGGTAACAAGGGAGCGGACATATTCATCGAGGCTCTGGCCAGGCTGAACCACTACCTGAAGGTTGGTCCCGTGTTTTAACCAACTAACCGAGATTGACATAAAACTGACCGCTATACATCTTTTTCTTGGCACAACACCCGTTGTTTCATGCATCGTCTTGTACATACTCTTCTGTTATTCTAACTCTTGTCTTCCCGGGCGTCTCCGACTTCTTCTACAATTCACCTCCCATAGTTTTATTTATATAATTATAAGTTCCCACATACATAGTTGCTACGAAACACCACATTTTGTTAATTTTATCCATTGCATCAATCAACAATGTAAAATATAATATTGAAAGAAGGAATAATCTACAGTGAGTTTTACTGTTATAGGCATCGGAACCAAGGTTGACACGAACACAGTATATACTTACACAGATGCATTGTTTGCATTTGGCGTGTTTCGAACTTGTTATTCGACTTCAGAAGAAAAAAAAAATTGTATGAAAAATAAAAAAAGTTATTTTTGTAACACCTCACACTAATTTGTTCGGTTTTGCGAACAAGCAGCTATTTATTACCTGTGGAATCAATTTCTTCTCTTTTGGGAACAGCTCATATGGTCTCATAAAAATCTTTGTAACTCCGTTACTGCTGAGAAATGTGTACTCAATGGTTTTAGAAAGAGAAAACAACGTTTAAAACTTTTTTATGTTTGATTTCAAATTTTAATATTTCAATAATTATATACTTATTTCTAATAATAAAATTTAAAAGCGTATTTCATCCATTTTTTGGATATATCCAGAAATATTTAATTTATTTGGATTTTATTGCGAAGCGGAAATGCACACAAATTCTCAGGCTTTCTGACAGCTTCTTTAAGAAATATAATGGTCGATTTAAGGTTAAATAACAGAATTAACACAAAATAAAACTGTGCTCAATTTCGATGGTTGAATAATAAAAAGATATAATAATAAATTAATAAGGTGTGAGCAAGGCAAAAAGTCATCACGTTTTTGAAATACGCAGCTCTTTTGAAAAGTAATAATTATACTTCTGAATGACTTTATATCACTTTTTAAAAGTGTGTTGAATTGTCACTGTGTTGAGTTATCATGGATCCGGGGATACCATAGTCTCGTCATAGTGCAGTTTCATATGAAATGACAGTAAGGGAGACACAAAGATTTCTATGATACCATTTGAATTGTTACAAAAAGCGTACAATTTAGCCTGATAAACTATGACATCATTCGTTCTTTGACCTCCGACGTAAATCTACAAAAAAACCAGAACCTGCGCGGAAAAGTAAAGTTATGTGCAGTTTTTAGCGCAGGCCATTGTGGGACTTTTCTGTGCAAGGCGTCCTCTCATATTTTACATGTTCGTATTTACTGCCGTTAATAAATTATTAAATTTTTTTTTAAAGTATTCTAAATACTGTATTGTACTGTACTATAGGATTCACAATTACGTATATTATGCAGCAAGCAATTTGCGTGACATTGTAAAAGAACTAGTTAAGAAGTTATTCATAAGCAAATTTTATTTTTGAAAACCAAAAAGTTGCCTGTAAACTGTTGGATTAATTTATTGACAAATTGAAAGGGACACCACCTCCCCGCTCCGCACAAGTTGGTTTGTTCCACTCGCCCTTATGTGCACATCTATCTTTTCGTTGGTTTGTGATTTACTCACAAAATAAATTGTTCTTTCAGAACACGCACCCGGACGTAACGGTAGTAGCGTTCCTCATCTTCCCCACCAAGACCAACAACTTCAACGTGGAGTCCCTGAGAGGGCATGCAGTGACCAAGACACTCCGTGACACCATCCACGATATTCAGATGAACGTCGGCAAGCGCATGTACGACACATGTTTGAGGTCAGTTCTATTTAAACTATTATTTTTCATTTTGTTTATATAATTTACTTAGGACAGGTTGTTTCGGAGAATTTGAACAATTCATCAAATTTCAACATTCATTTTCAGGTTCTGTGAAAGTCCTATTCAAGTTCTGTTATTATATCATTATAGGCTATTTGCATGACAGAACTGAAATAAAAACAGAACTTAAAAAAATCTTTCACAGAACTTGAAAATGAAAGTTGAAATTTGATGAATTGTTCAAATTCTCCGAAACAACCCGTCCTTAGAATTATTTTCACATAAATTTGAATTAGGTAGGATAGATCAGTCAATCAATGTGGTAAATTTAACTAATTAACCATCACGCCATTCCCCGCAGCGGTAGGCAGGACGGACCGCCAAAAACTCGGTCTTGGCACACACTTCTTGCCTCATTCACATTCATACATACTCTTCCTTTGACTATAATATTAATGTGATAAATTTGAAATGAGATTCTGTCTAACAATTTGATACTTAGGACGGGCTGTTTCACAGAATTTGAACATTTCATCAATTTTCATTTTTGAAGATAATTTTCAAGTTCTGTGAAAGTTCTATTCAAGTTCTGTTATTATTTCTGTTCTGCAAAGCAACTGGACTAATGATTAATAACAGAACTTCAATAGGTCTTTCACAGAACTTGAAAATTAACATTGAAATCTTATGAATTGTTCAAATTCTGTGAAACAACCATTGCTTAATAAATATTGCAACATAAATTTGAAATCAGAACAATGTGATAATAAATATTCCAACATAATACATATTACAACACTAATATAAATATTAGGTACCCAACACCCATTTACAATAAATATATATATATTTTTTTTTTAAATAATCCAGAGGCCACCTTCCGCAGCCCAATGAGCTTCTTCAGAAAGATGACACTGTACGCCTGAAGAGATGCATGTACGCTCTGCAGAGGGACACCATGCCCCCCGTGACCACGCACAACGTTGTAAGCTAAATTTTCATTGAAATGCAGTATTTTTTATCAAATTAAATTTAATATGTTAATTCTGTGCACAAGAAAAGGGTTGACTTTATTTTTTATTTATTTTCAGGTTGATGATTGGAATGACCCCGTCCTTACCTCCGTCAGAAGGTGTCATCTTTTTAATTCTGTTAATGATAGGGTTAAGGTAAGCAATACATTTTTTCTTTATAAGGTAACCAACTGAAACCCAGTGTTGCCAGGGATTTATTTTGTTTAGGGGTCGAAAAGAGGTTGGGGGTAGTTTTTCAAATCATGTATAGACAATGACCTACACTGCTACTGTTCCTCTTGTTTGAAGATAAAGTGTGCAAAATTTCATCAGTTTCGGAATAAAGCTGTAGGTTTCTATAAAAAAAACACATTCACAAACACGTTGCCCGGGCTTCTGCAGAGTTTTTTGAAATTGCATATAGACGTTGAATTCTTCTTGTTTTGAAGGTCGAATGTGTAAAATTTCATCAACCTCGGAATTTATTCTTATATTATCTGTAATATTAATTTTAATCACGTGTTACAATAGGAAGATACAAGTACTGATATAAATATGTAGTGGATAACTGCTAACTATCCCTTACATATCGTTTATACTGTGCTACAACAAAGATGAATTCCAAAAAGTACCGTTACCATCCAGTAACTTTCAACTTTTCAATTTGGGATGCGGGTGTGGATAACCAATACCTCTGCCATAGGTAACCCCAAGTGGTTTGCTACGTTTTGTGACTTAGCAGGAGAGAGACTGGTCGAGGGAGACCTTTTGACCTCTTCGGCTGGACTCTCTCTACCCATTGCCTTGCACCGCAGTTGGAGGGATGGATTCATACGTCCATCACTCTTGGACCCTTCATACCTTTTGCCTTCCCAGAACTTCCTCCTCTTCCTTTCCTTAAAGAGACCCTCCACACAGCATCCCTTAAAATGATTGGCCCTGAGGGAAGTTATTTTCGTCAAGGTCTCCGGTGTGGAGCTAATATAAAAAAAGTAATGTTTTTATTCTCTCAACCTTGTGTTTCCCACGGTGGGGCGTACGCCCCACCGGTGGAGCATAACGTCTCAGAGGTGGGGCACCACATTTCAGAGATGAGAAACGTAAGCATTCCACATATAAAGGGGAATACTCATCGGTCATACAAAAAAATGTTATTATCATAAACGATTTACTCAGCGAACAGCGAACTTTATTTTCTCTTTTTATGGAAAATTATCATTGTTCATAAAAATTTTAAAAAATACAAAGGGATCCTTTATAAACAATCCTTACGTGGTGTCATAGTCGGGGCCCCTAGGCAATGCACGTTTCGGGGCTCATTTAACCTAGAGACCGATGCGGGGCCCCTAGGCAGTTGCCTATACTGCCTTACGCATAATACGGCCCTGGCCATAGTGACTGGATTTTTAAACAGTTTAAAACTTTGTGCATGTAAATCGGATGACCTTTTTTTTGCGGATCGATTCGTATTTTATTTTCCTCGTCCATATTTATATTTAAATTTCGCTTGCAAGATTTTAACTAAATAAACAAACACTTATACATACAGATGTGAACTGAATAAATAGCTTGTAAAATTACATCAACTTCTTAAACTAGGGAGGGGAGCCTCATTCATCATTGCCGCCCCGGGCCTCTGACGGGTGAGACATGGCATAAAGAAGGCTGGGAAACACTGTCTTAACCTTATCTACGCGGCTTTCACATAAAATGTGATCCATTGACAGCTACCCATACCTGGATGTTTCATTATTTGATCCATGAAGTTTCACTAAAACAAATACACTGTATCATAACAGTTCACTTGGTGGGACACGTGGTTTTGAAGTTCCTCGTTTTGGCTGTTCAGATAATTCTGGAGATCTTTACTGATAAATCAAATATTTTTTTTATCTTAATCAGGTTATCTTCCACCCCGAGTTCCTGTCGTCGACCAACCCGCTGCTGGGTCTGGAGTACGAAGAGTTTGTGCGCGGCTGCCATCTCGGCGTGTTCCCCTCGTACTACGAGCCCTGGGGCTACACCCCTGCCGAGTGCACCGTCATGGGTATACCCAGCATCACAACCAACCTGTCAGGTCAGTTGATACCTGCTTTAATGCACAATACGAAGCGAATCAAGCAGTCCACAATGGAGTGCTGATTCCAGACCTGATGTATGACAGTAAGGAGTTGAATTGGCAGTAGAAGAATAAAAGTAAACTGAATGCTGTACAATTAAGATCCTTTTTTTATTTTCTTTTTTGCTTTAACTCCACAGGAGGCCCTGAAGGGATTATTTGGGGATCCTGTGTGGAGGGTATTTTTCAAGAGAGAAAGGAGTGAACATGGGTCTTGAATGTTGTAAGACGGAGGAAACACAGTGGCCGGCATATCGTTCCGCAGCCGAGCTATTGAACTCAAGGTCGTAGAAACAACCGTATACGAATGTTGGGCGTACGTTTTGCGTGTTTCCTGACTATGCACTAGTGCTGAAGGGGTCGATGACGCTAGTTCCTTGGAACTTTTTCCAGTGGAATACTGGAAGAACAAGGACAGCATTTCCACCTGACGCCTGTGATTTTCGATCCTTGAGGCGTATGTGTGATATACCCGTGTATGACTGTGTTAAAAATGAGGAGATTCAGAAGGAATGCAATGCACTAATGTAATCGTCATGAATAAGATTAGGAAAGGGAAGCAAAGGCCCTTCTTCCACGAGAATATAGAAATATCCAATACTCATTTTGTGTATTCACGTCGCAAGCAACTTGTCGCGCACAGACATCACGAGACCTGCATCGTTACCACCTCTCCAAAACTTTCATAACCCACAATTGCTGTAGCTGTCATTTTTTGTTGTATGACTGTGTTAAAAATGTGGAGATTCAGAAGGAATGCAATGCACTAATGTAATCGTAATGAATAAGATTACGAAAGGGAAGCTAAGGCCCTTCTTCCACAAGAATATAGAAATATCCGATACTCATTTTGTGTATTCACGTCGCAAGCAACTTGTCGCGCACAGACATCACGAGACCTGCATCGTTACCACCTCTCCAAAACTTTCATAACCCACAATTGCTGTAGCTGTCATTTTTTGTTGTATGACTGTGTTAAAAATGTGGAGATTCAGAAGGAATGCAATGCACTAATGTAATCGTAATGAATAAGATTACGAAAGGGAAGCTAAGGCCCTTCTTCCACAAGAATATAGAAATATCCGATACTCATTTTGTGTATTCACGTCGCAAGCAACTTGTCGCGCACAGACATCACGAGACCTGCATCGTTACCACCTCTCCAAAACTTTCATACCCTCACCCACAATTGCTGTAGCTGTCATTTTTTGTTGACCCTTTTGTTCCTAGCACTGATCTAACGCTCCCATTGTTACGTTGTTACTGACACAAGTGACAATGAGACTATAATTTTTTGCTAGACTATCATATTTATTAATTGCTCTGTTATGAGAGGGTAACAACGTAGACCGACTGCTCGCAGGATACTGGCACCACTGACGAGCTTTGCCCGCGTATAAACCTCCACGCTGATGTATGGAGATAGTCGTCAAGATACTTGAGTATCCCTGTGGATGGAAGCGTCTTAGATAGTTTTGGCATGTAGAGTATATGAACGAAAAAAATAGTGTAAGTAGAATATATAACGTGAAAGTGAATAGTAGAAGAAGTCAGGGACGCCCCAGGGAATACATGTCAGTATCAATAAATCAAATACTTGAGTCGTGCCATGATAATCTGAACAGTATATATGAGACAATGTATGATTGGAATGAAGCCAGGAGTGTGTGTCAAGACCAAATTGTTTAGCGGTTCTTTCTGCCTAAGAGCGCGATGGTTAGTTAGTTAATTGATATTATGTTTTTCTTTCTGTTAAGGTTTCGGCTGTTTCATGCAGGATCACATAGCGGACCCCATGTCCTATGGAATCTACGTTGTTGATCGGAGATACATTTCCCTGGAGGCATCCGTCCAGCAATTGGCCCAGTACATGTATGACTTTGCAAGGTCAGTTATTGCTTTTCTTAACATAATTTATTATTATTTAAATTATATTATTATAATCGGTTGTGTGGTCCATTGTCCGTCCAAAGAGTTACTTCGCCATGTGTCCTTTGACTCAGGCACGTAACACTGGATGTAGAGCTCTGAGAATGTAGAGCAAGCGTTGACAGATACACTACTAAAAATGAATGTTCCTTTGCAGGTTAAATCGCCGTCAAAGAATTATTCAGAGAAACAGAACTGAGCGCCTTTCCGACCTGATGGACTGGAGAAATCTTGGCATCGTAAGTATATTTTTAAAATTTGCCACTCAAAAAGAATTGTTTACATCTTCTTAACCTTATCTATGTGGCCTAACCGAACCTAACTGTCCAATAATGGTGTACATCAATAATATGTAAGAATAAAACAATAAGACTAAAGGTAGTGGGATGAAAGGAAGGTGTGGAAGTACCAGATAGGTCATCAAATTCAAAGCCATTTCAAGCAACGTTTCAATTCTGAATGGTGATCTTACACCGTTGATGCTGAGAGTATCTTCCACTCTGGAACGTGCCGCATACATACTATATATTATTTAAAATTAATAAATTGTGAAATAAAATAAAATTTACTTGCACGCGCCGGGATTCGAACCCGCAACCTCCAGATTGCTAGTCGAAAGTCTTACCCCTCGACCAAGGACGCCGTTGAATTTTATATTTATATTAATTTATATTGATTTGTTTGACAGTTCTACAGGCAGGCCCGAGTGCGTGCCCTTCGAGAGGTGTACCCCGACTATGTGGACGAGGTTGAATCCGAGGTGGGCGGGCGCTTCTCCTACCCCCGCCCACTTTCTGAGCCCCCGAGCCCCTCGCATTCCCGTAAGACTTTTATAATATATTAAACTATAATTCATTTTTTTATTACTCGGACTTTATGCTTTTCTCTGTACTATCATTATCTTTTATAAAGGCTTCCATGGACATATCGTACAAATAATTTTGTCAAATCTGCAAACATATTTAGAGTAAAAATGAAGATGTCGTTTTGCTGTCCGATGATATTTTTTTTTCAATTAACAAAAAAAAAAATCTATCACACGTCGTCACTGATCACACTGCTACCCGTTGTGACAAAAAAAGTGATACGCGCTCTGTCTCGTCTCTTACCGTGCTGCTGGAATGAGATGGTGTGCGTATCGTGTGACCCGTTAGTCTAACCCAACTATCCATTTGCGAGGTGTGATGGATATCATCGAACAGCAAAATGACATCTACATTTTGCTGTTCTACAAGTTGCTGGTTAAAATCCTTCCGGTACGTGCTGTTGCACGCTGCATAGAAAAATGTAACTATACTGTTATAACCTTTGGCACCAGATTACACTAACTAAAAATTAAAATTCAAACTGAACCTAACGCCAATGCTTCGTACTTTAAAGACCATTAAAAATTGCACCTAATGTGTAAAAATGGATTTGCCATCGCAGAAGCAGAGCTGAGCTGTAAAGAAAAATGATGTCACATTTAATTCAATTATACATAAAAATTACTTATTTTAGATTAGGTAGAATGTAGGTATAATATTACATTTGAGCTAAAATCTAAACCTCTAAAGCCACGTACGAATATTACCAACACAACACGCTAAACAACAAAGGTTGTAAGAAATCATCATAGTGTACGTGCCTGTTTCGTGCATAGCGACGTACACACTTAGAAATTTGTTCCAACCTTTGCGGCATTACATGTTGTGTTGCGAATATCTGTATGCGGCTTAAGAGGTTTTTCTGAATCCTGCTGATAACTCTTTGTTAATCTAACGGGTAGTTTTATAAAAGAGATTGCCGTAAAACAATAATTCTCCTTGATTTATTCACAATGCTGAGGACGTAATTTAGGCAAAAATAAAAAACAAAACACAATTTTTTGTTTTGGTTTAATTTTTTTTTTTTACTTGAATGGTCATAACCATAGACATCCAAATTAATAGACTTGCCGTAACATTGAAATCTGGGGATCATTTCGATGAGCTTGAGGCAAACCACGTGACCGTATTTTTGGTACCAGGGGGCCTACTCTGTGTCTTTCGAAACTTTCCTGCTGCCGGTTTAGCCACGTCACAAACGCGTATTAACTCTTCCTTAACGGTGTTCAAAAATTCCTCGTCTATATACTCGGTAAATATTTATATATTGTAATTACTTACTACAATTCGTAAATTTACTGCGGAGGAATACCTGAAATTTGAACTCTGTGTTTAATGTATTTAGAGAGATATTTTATTAATTAGAGACGATGTTCACTCAGTTGACAGCACCGGCAAGGAAAGGTTAAACCACGAACTTACTGGTTTGTTAACCCGAAAGATACAGAGTAGGCCTCCTGGAGGGTTCGAGAATGCTTTGAATAAACTATGACATCAGTCGTACACTGACCACCGAAGAGTGCACATTTAAATAACCTGGCCATTCGCAGAAAAGTAAAGGCTGAAGCTTACTCCATGCTGCAAACCTTTGCCATTGTGGGACATTGTTCTGCGCAGGATCTGAATATTCCTTCTTAAACGAATTGCCTGACACAATCCACCATACTCAATTTTAGACTGTAAAATTGAGTGTGGCGAGATAATTATAACACATTTGTAAAAGTATCTAACTAAATAGTGTAACAAAATATTAAATTTTGGAAACAAGCCCGAACTTTTGTTTACCCGATTTGGGATATTACGTAGTTAAGTTTTAAGCAGCCAAAAATTTGCGCACTATTGTAAAAAGGACTGGTTATTCGTAAGCAGATTTTATTTCCGAGAACAGAATGGTGATATTACATTGCAACTTGCCTGTATATTGTCATATTCATTTATAAACAAATCAACTAAAGTGGGACGGTCACACCTCCTCCCGCGCTCCGCGCAAGTTGGTTCGATCCCCTTTCCCTGATTGGATCATCTATTAATTCTAATGTCTATGGTCTTAACCAATTTCCAAGAGACTATGAGAATGATTATTTACACTTTTTAATACAGTTTTTTTTTTTTAAGTAATGTGCTAACTAAAACTTTTCCTTAAAATGACCGCTGCCCTAATTTGTTTACTGAAGATGCTAGTAGTAAGCGTGGTAAGATGAACATAAAAAATAAATAATTATATGTTTTACACGTGAATGCATTAGATTTTAGACTACTGATTGTTGTACTAGAAGAGTTGAAAAAAATATATAACAGTAGGGTATTTTCACAATTTCAAAAAAATTCTGTGACTTACACAGTTTACTGGTTGCTAACAAAAACTGTCATTGAGGATCATCTAAAAGATCGGTGGAAGTGCAGCCGTCTTAAATATTGTGTTGATGCAGCATTGCCTGGTCAAAAATATATCTTATGAAAATTCCTGTAAATTTCCAGAAACTTCCTAGATTTTTGACACTTTTCTGTTGAAAATGCAAATATTTTCATCTTTACGAGGGGGATGCAAAACAAAACTCATAGAACTAATGATATCCCTGGATTTTTCGCAATTCTGGGAATTTCAGATATATCTTCACCAATACCTGTTTCTCCCTAGATTTGTCAAAAACTCCCTTTCTGTTCTTGAAACTCTCTATTTCTCCCCTGACATGAAAACGCTGTTTGGGGGCAATTTAAAATACACAATTCAAATCTTTGTAGAAAATTTATATGTCATGATATGAACATTGTTTGTGAAAATACCTTATGAAAATAGTGTGTCTGGGTGCCTACCATATCGTCGCTCTAGTTCGTTTTTGTCCAACAAACCATTTTTAAGTCCACCAAAATTAAACAACATTCCTAGTGTGTTTATCCAACACTTTGTCCTACATCCAAATTAAAAACGTGTTTTCTGCGTAATTTTAAATACATATTTGGAACAATTTTACTTAAAAATAATAATTTCTATCATTTTAGTAACCTTAGAATTATTGAGCTAATTTCATTGTACATGCGTTTTTCATAAAAAATACTTTGAAGCGCTTTTTCTCCCGATTTACATTTTGGTCTGTTGGATAAAAATGAACTAGAGCGACGATATGTCTGTACATAAATTATTTGTTCACCATAAAAAACTTTGGCATAACTGCATTATTTTATTAGCGTAGGAAGGTACTGATTATTTTAGATAAAATAGATTTTTTTTTTTCTTTATTTTAAAATTGTCAATGTCCCCTAAAGGTGCTTATAAACGAGTAAGATAAATTGCATATTATTGCCTATTGCTGAACAATTGTCTCGCCCTGCAAGGGAAGGGGCCATCAATATTTCCGTTTCCTGTCAATATTTTTTGTATAATTTTCGATTACACAACATTCTATTCTTTATCTATGTAAATGTCCACTTGGGCGTAAAACCAAAACCAAATAAAAAACTTTATATATTAACGTGTACCGCGAGACAAATTCATAGCACAAAAAACAATCTCCTGCAATAACAAAAGAAGCAAAATCAGTAACAGAACGGGAAGGAAATAGATTTGGGCCGGCAATATTGCCATAATATCAGTAGCCGAGCAAACTCACTGGCAAGATAAGGCAATACGTCGACAAGAATAGGCAAAGCACAAAAATCTTGCGCTATATTCCCCTACAGTAAAAAATTGCTCGTTTATGCGCCTCATAATGTTTTTATGTGGACATATTATTTCCATTTTCAGGAGGTGTAAAATGTAGAATCTTACACCTTTATTTATGTTTGTTTTTTTTTTGTATAACTGAAATGCAAATGACTTGCAAATTAATCTAAAATTAACCAAATGAATTTTCCTTTGGTAGGAATTTGTTCCAAATCATAATTTAAGTGCATGTTTCCAATTTTTTTTTTTTCATAATCTGTTTTGGAAATGTATTTTAAATTTTAACTGTTTATAAATCTTTTTACTTTTAAGTTTATTAATCTAAGTCAGTTGCATTTCATGTTATTTTTCCTTATTTCTTTTGCTGGACAGTTTCAATTCTAAACGATTGCCAAAATCAAACCACACAAACTACCGATTGTTCCGAAGCATCAGAGAATGATGAAAGCATATACAGCGACACACCCGTAGATAATGACGAACCCATAGACAGTGAAGAACTCATAGATAAAGCACTGGACATAGACGAAAACTCCAATCAATATAATAGCAAAGATTGCATAGAACAAGATTGCGATATGACCGTGTGCTTCGTGCATGATATAAAAACGAAATATATTGAAAATACAATGAATATCGTTGATACAGGCGACGATGGAGGAATAGAAATTGATTTTTGTAAAAAAAAATCATTGGTCTATGAAAAAATCGAACAATCTGATGATAAAAGTGACAACTTGGAAGCCATGGAGAAAACTGACAGTTTTAAAACGGAACAAATTGAAGAAACCAACAGTTTAAATGCGGTTCCGTCTGAAACAAAAGACAGCGCCGTCTGTATTTCACAGAGTCTAAGCAAAGCCATGGTTTGTGAACAGATCGACGTACGCACGGCCGGAGGACCGGGCGCACCAGACGGCGAAAGTGACGCGGTGGAGCAGGACAAAGTCGACCAGGCGTGAAATTCCGTCTACTACTAGTTTCTTTGGTAGACTATTGCAACATCTTCTATGGTGGACTGAATTTGCACTCGCCTTGTGGATATATTTTGAAGAGTGATGTTGAATTTAGACTTGTGGAGCAGGGTAGTGTTGATAAAAACGTGAATTTCCGTCTTGTTCTAGTTTCTAAGTACACTAGTACCAGTTTCTATGGTAGACTATTACAACATCTATGGTGGGCGGAATTCGCACTCGCCTTGTGGATTTTGAATTTAAAATTTTGGAGCAGGGTAAAGTTGAAAAATGTGTGAATTTCAGTCTACTACTATTTTCTATGGTAGAATATTACAACTTCTTCTATGGTGGGTTGAATTCGGATTTTTCGTGAGGATTTTGAAGAGGTTTTTTGAATGCAGATTGTTGGAACAGAATAAAGTCGTCAAAGGCGTGAAGTTCCGTCTATTAGTGGTTTCTATGGTACAAATCGCAAAACCTTAGGATTAATTTATAATTATTTACAACTGGTTTCCAAATTTTTCAGGATTGTTCCGATATTTACAAAATTTTACCACATATTTTGGACACCAGCTGTTTATTGCACTTAAATTGTAATTATTAGCAAAAACTAACTTTTGGAAACAATACGGCTTGTTCAATTCCACAGTACAAGAGTCCTGCTTCTTAGAGGTCCGTAGTAATGTGCTTTGTTTATGAGAAAAGGGGACAAGTTACAATGGAGCCATCAGTGGCTTTACTGATTTATATTTTTATAAAGAGCAGTCACGGTTTTGGAATGCACGGAAAATTTTCAGCAATAGTGTGTAGTGCACTTGTAGTGAATATATTATTTTTTCTGTAAAGTTATAAACAGTGATGTAGCGCTCAGTAGGTATTTGGTATGTTTGCAAGATTTCATAAATGTCCTTAAATTATTGGTAAATATACATAATTTCAAAACATTAGTTTTAACTAAAAAAACGGTTAAAATCATGAGAAGTACTGAATTCATCTATTTCGATAGGTAGAAAGAAAAAATCATATATTTATGTAACATATTGCATAAAATTGACATGTCAAAAAAATATGAAAATTTTTGGTTATTTTTGAACTTCAATTTTTAATTTCAATAGACAGAGCTCTAATAGCTTTATCCTATAATATCCAATCGGATAATATTAAATACTCGGATAAAAATTATTAAAAATGTATTTTTCAAAGTAATTCAATGGAGATAAACCCTTTTTTAAATAAATCTTTTTTTTTCCGTATTTCACTTTCTGCATATTTACCAAATTATTTACTGATGTGTAAAATTTGTTACCAATAATAATAATATATTTTATAGATGCAAAATTCTCCCAATTTGCATTTCCCGTTATACTAATGAAAAATACTAAGATAAAAGCTCTAATGCTTTTGTGCAGACTATTTCAGCTATATCAAAAACACATCTCTTTTTAGTCAAAAGATAATACAGTAAAAATTCTATTTAACTATTCAAAAACATGTTTTTTTTTATATTTTTGTTCCAACTCTTAAAATAAAAAAAGACGTTAATTATTATTCTGTCGTGACTTGAAATATAAAAAAAAGATGTAAATTATTTATTTACGACTATGTTTTTTCAGGGGCGACAACACCGGCCGCATCAGTCCACGGATCTGATGACGAAGATGATGACGAGGTCGACGAAGAAAAAGAATTGGCGGAACTTAAAATTTCCGAATAGCAACATTGAAGCAGTGCCTAACCGCTGCAGTGTTCTATAAATGTTGCACTAATAATTCCATATTCAAAACTGTTGAGATGTAATGGACATAGTATCGAGGTTTAACAAATGATACCTAGTATGTGACATTTTTGATGAATTTTTTTATAGAATTTTAAAAATAGCGCATAACATTGAGATAAACATTCTTAAAATTATATACTACTTCGAATAACTTTGTATTTGACATCTCGAAATTATGATAAATGATAAACCTTCTAAAAATATGTTAATTGGTCACTTACTGTATTGTTTCTTAAACCTCGATATTATACTAGGTTATATAAAATACAGACTCTCTCCTCATAGAAAATGTCAAAATGTAACATACTTCATCAATAATAATTATTATTATTAATAATAGCACCCATATCTACATATTTACAAAATATTGTTACATAATTGCTTTCTACGAAACTAATGTAACAAATTCTGATGAATTTATTTTATTGTTAGTTTATACTGAACTTCGGCAATACTATTATTGTTTTAAGAAATTAATTAACGAATGGCACCTCGAAAGTTTGTTTCAAATTTTAACTGTAATTTTGAAACTCACGCAATAATTCATAATTTTTTCAATTGTGTTTTGTTTACTTTTGTAGTCATTTTATGCAATATTTTTTAACAACTTTTAAAATGCAACATTGTTTGTCAATATTTATCTAGTTTATAAGGAGAAATATATTTTTATTTGTGTTTATAGTTGATTACGGATATAGAAAACTTAGATGGATCCTCTTCGTACCTTGGAAAACTGCAAATATCTAGCTGGTACCAGATAGTATCATGAAGATTCCTTCTATGAGTATCATAGATAATAGTAACATAGATACGGCATGGAAGCGTGCCGACTGTTGCCGAGCTACGAGTGTTTGTTGTATAGGTAGAAACAAAGGCGGGATGCTGCCCCATGCTTAAATGTGATTTGCAGGGTATGTCATCAAAATGACAATTCAACACACCTACAAAAAGTGATATAAAATGATGAAACAAAGACTAGGTTAAATAGGTAACTATTAAACCTAGTTTTTGTTTCATCACATTTAATGACTCCGTATCACTTTTTAAAGGTGTGTTGAATTTTCTATTTGCAGTGGTATAGGTGAATGGTGTTGAATAATGAATGGTTCATGACCCATCGCCCTTGTTTCTATTATCTATTATCTAGTACCGAAGGGCTTATCTATAAACTCTATATTTGTAGATTAGACGGAGCTTTTTGTATACATACCTGCTCAAAACCTTCAAATATGCTTGCCATAGTTTCACGGTGGTCGTGTTATCAATACAAAACAGATAAACTAAAAAAAAAATTGTCACGACAGTTGTTAACCTTATATTAGCTTTAAAACGACGTTAGGCTAAATTAGTGGCGTTAATCCTTTGAACCATGTAAATCGACTATTCGTCCGATTTTATTTTGCCTTACGATGCGTATATCAACTATAGTCCATGGTCTAAAAAATACTAATGTGTAAATAAAATCACTTTAGCTAATTGAATGTGGCCATTTAAGAGTAAAATTGGAATCAATTCTATGTTTAAATATATTTCTATTTACTGCTAAAGGCCAGCATTCCTAATATGCGGCAGTTGCAAATATACGATGTGACGTCGTAATCCTTGATCTTTCATCACGCTGATGTCATCTTTGAAGTTTTTGTTATTAACCTTTTGTATGTTGGCTAAAATTTTAAATATTCCTGGTCCATTATTTGCATGAAGATTCAATTTTTATCACCTTAACACACTTCAAACAGGCGAAAATAGGATCTCGTTGGAGAAAATGGATTTTGCTTTAAAGCGCTGTATGTTTGAAAATAATACATGTATTTGAATTTTTTTTTTTTTAAGTAGTAGTCAAAACACCCCAGCTATAAAAGTACTGTCTGAAATTAAAGGCTGTTGTAATACAATCGTCATTTAGTGATGTTTTATGTGTGAAAAATGTACATATTTTATTACATTTTTAAAAATTTGGTTTTCACTTACGCACATTAAAAAAAAATATATATATTTCCGCATCTCCCATAAGTGCAAGGATTTATTATCCATTCTACAGTTTTACTATAGTTTCCTTTCGAATAAATATTCTTCCACAGAAGAGACGAGAGATAAGAAAATGGAAGACTTGTATTACATTGTTTACACATATACATATTTATAATTGGGACCCTATTGTATACCATTTGTATACAGTATTCATATAGAATTATCAGACAGCAAAGCCTTTACTGCCACTCAAGTAGGACAGGCATAAAATGTAGAAGTATCCGTTCTGCCGGAAGTGTGTTAACCTTTACAATGCCAGCATTTCCAATGACATAATATATCCCATCATGCGGACATTTTGACACAATTTATATGTTTTAGTGAATCTTCATGGATCACATATGCGACATCTGCTTACAGAGATTGCCGCCAATGGATCGTATATGCAACAGCTGCGGAGATTAGGTTAACTATCAAAGGTTTTTTTCAAATGACAGAAGCCGTTAGTGTCAAATTTATAAACATACATAAATTATATTAAATATATTTCTACTGCAACAATTGCCGCATTCATTGAAGGTATTTAGTTTTTCTTATTTATATAGCTGACATAGCCACTAAAATGTGAACATAACTGATATTAAAATGACTGTCCATTACCTTGTTAAGTTTAAAAAATTATTTAAAGAAATTTATACATACATATATATATTTACAATCATATTCTATTCTATATGCAAACCTTATTTATGAGTGTTAATTTTCTAAAATCTGAAGAAAAAGAAAACTACAATAATTATTATGGTATTTTTAACAATATTTTTTTGATGTTGTGAATTTTGGATTTTTGTTTTGGCAGCTAGCTTTTTTGCAGGATAAATATTTTTTATGTATTAATATAATTAGAGCTAGGTTTTATGTGTTCAATTTGCTTAGTTTTTAAGATACTTTTTAAAGTATCAAGTATAGTTGGCTTTAAGTTATACTTTTTCGATTTACATCACTATATGCCATTCAATCTAAAAAATCCAGAAGAAACTTTGTTAACTGCGGATTTGAAAAGCCCTATTATTTATTGGGTAGGTACCATCCCACTTTTGTTTGATGGGTACTAACTCGTTTTAATTTGCCATAAAATGCCATGCGAGTCATATTTTGACTCATTTTTAAGAAATAGTCTGAAATTACAACCTAGTCTAAACGGATGAAAATTAGTTTATTTTTGTAGTGAATATTATTCAGTCAATTTTCAAAATCATTTTGTATCATAGAACTTGCTCATTTTGTAATATTGTGTTTATTGTATGTCCGTCAACAAATGAGCCCCTTTTGAATAATGTCCAAATATATTTTTTAACTATTTTCAATCATGTTTGTAAAACTTTAAATCATATTCCAGCATGTCTGAATATTCGTTAACTCCTTATTGTCTTGTCTGACAAATGTGCAGCTAGCCTTGTGATTGTCAATGAAAATTACAAATTAATTATTGACTTCTGTTCAGTCATAATAATATTGTAGTTATTTGAACAAAGTTATATAAAAATAATATGAGTCAACTGTCGGATTTAGAATGTTTTTAAAATTTTGAATTCTGTTTTTAGATGTCATTATGGAACAAGTGTTGCCAGTGAGAAAAATATATTTTAGAGGAAAAAATTGTTAAGTTTAATGTTAGGCTAGTAAATTTATGTGTTGGTAGGTAAGTTTTCATAGATGTAATTCTATGTGTTTCCAGCCTGTGCCACAATGTAACTCCATCTGTATGTCGCACCACCCCAATAAATACTTCTTAATAACCTGATTTCCTTTATTCAACCCTCATCATTAACACACATTCCTTACGCAGGTTGAAATTGCCACTTTAAAACAGGCCGAATGTTTCAGTTTATGCAAAAAAAAAAAAGAGCCAAAAAGCATGTTTTATTTTTTATAGTGTCCCGGTGTGGGTTTGTTTTTTAAACAAATCTACAGTTTTGTTCCGAGATTGATGAAATTTTGCACACTTGACCTTCAGAACAAGAGAAAGGTCACTGTACACATGAGATTTCTAAAGATCACCCCTGTCCCCCTTTTCACCCCAGCAGAATATTGATACTTTCTCACACTTGACATTCAAAATAAAAGGAAAATTACTGTACATCTGATTTAGAAAAACTCAGCCTAAAGCCCACGCAATGCCGGGGACTTCTGCTGGTTATGCAATAAAAGCATATTAAAAAAACGGGTAGTGAGCACCAGTTAATAAGTGCTCCTGAGTGCCGAACCAACAAAATTTCCGACATGGCTGATCACAATACGAAACTCGTTTCGGTTATAACATTTCATAAAGATCTCATACGATAGTATCCTACTGAGCGTGCATAACTTGCATTGCGACTGTGCCTATGTTCGTAGCAGTTCGTTTTCGATTGCAAGAATTCTACTACTTTGTTTGGATAATTTGTGATCAGTCGAAAAGTGGTTACATACAATTCTTTCCTAATATTGGCATTATCGCGGATGGCAAACTTGCTTTTACCATATCAGAAGGAACAGTTTCTTTGTAAACTGGAACACATAAGTTTTTTACTCTTTTTCAGCCAATGTTCTGCTTATAAGATACAACACGAGTGATTTATTGTCAAGCATTGTGTCGCAGTAACGCTATGTCTGAGATTAAGTCCCCAGATCTGGTTGTTTTGAATTTTAAAGGGAGAAAGGTAGTTTTTCGGAAAAGGGTATGCAATCTACCGAATGTTGAGCAGTGGTATAATCATACATTTCGTTCAGGGGCCATATAACAACAAGACGGTCGTAGAAGTTTTCATTGCCTCTGATTTTGTATTATTAAACATGAGATATTTCAATACCAAGTTTATAGTTGAAAATCTGATTGTGTGTCCATCTAAATGTGTCATTATTATTGTGTTATTGTATTACTCATTTTAGTACTCGTTGTGATACCGTGTTGCCAGCTCCAACCCTCTGAGCTAACATTAACGTATCATTTTTTATTTAAAGTGGTTTTCTTCGTTTAGTTCTGGTGTATCCGTCAATTACCGGATACCAAGAACTATTAAGCTTAGCTCCATCGTCTCTATTAATGTTTACGGGATTTTTATGAATTTCAATGGCCTCCGTAATCAGCCGTGCTCTATAAGTTTTCGGTCTCCCCAGGATTTCAGGAACAAATCCAAAGTAATGCCCGGTGTCAATCAAATGCTCGGCAATTGCCGATTTGTCAGAGTGGCCGAGTTTACAAGCTCTGAAGTGTTCTGAAATTCTTTTGGAGATAGTCCGCTCTGTCTGGCCTACATAGACCTTGTCACATCCGGAACAGCTGAGTTTATACACTCCATCTGTTTCCAGAGGAAACTTAGTCTTTGCAGACCTCAGTAAGTCCTGTATCTTTGTTGTTGTTCCGAAGACAGTCTTGATATTTTCCTTTCTCAAAAGCCTGGCAATTTTGTCTGTCACATTGTGCACATAAGGCAGGAAGGCACAGCCTTTCGACTCTTGTTCAACTCTGTCTTCGTTTGGTGCAGATTTGGCTCTTATGATTTGCCTTGTCTGACTTGCTGGGTAGCCGTTACGTTCCAGTGCATCGGTCAGCTTCGTAAGTTCCGCTCCGATTTTATGTTCTTCGCATATTCTGGTCGCTCGGGTCACCAATGTATGGATAAGTCCTCTCTTCTGCGCTGGGTGGTGGTGCGAATCAGCGTGTAAGTACCGATTCGTATGGGTTGGTTTCCTATATACAGTATGCCCTAGGCTACCATCGTGTTTCCGCATCACCTCCACATCTAGAAAGGGCAGGATTTTTTCTTTGTTTTCCAGTTCCATTGTGAATTTAATTTTGCTGTGGAGAGAATTAAGATGGTCCAGGAATTCGTTTAGTTTCTCCGTTCCATGAGGCCAAATGGCGAAGACATCGTCGACGTAGCGCCACCATACTTTAGGGACAGCCGAAGCTGTGTCGAGTGCCACTTCTTCAAACTTCTCCATAAAAAAGTTGGCTAGTACTGGCGATAACGGACTGCCCATCGCAACTCCCTCCAATTGCTCAAATAGTTCACCCTGAAACGCAAAGTATCCCGTTTTGAGGCAGTGTTCAAAAAGTTTGCAAATGTCTTCCTCATATATCTCCCTGAGCATTGTCATGGAGTCTTCTAGAGGCACATTTGTGAAAAGTGACACGACGTCAAAGCTGACCAGAATATCTCCTTCCTCAGTCTTAACTTTCTGTGAACTATTTGAGCAATTGGAGGGAGTTGCGATGGGCAGTCCGTTATCGCCAGTACTAGCCAACTTTTTTATGGAGAAGTTTGAAGAAGTGGCACTCGACACAGCTTCGGCTGTCCCTAAAGTATGGTGGCGCTACGTCGACGATGTCTTCGCCATTTGGCCTCATGGAACGGAGAAACTAAACGAATTCCTGGACCATCTTAATTCTCTCCACAGCAAAATTAAATTCACAATGGAACTGGAAAACAAAGATAAAATCCTGCCCTTTCTAGATGTGGAGGTGATGCGGAAACACGATGGTAGCCTAGGGCATACTGTATATAGGAAACCAACCCATACGAATCGGTACTTACACGCTGATTCGCACCACCACCCAGCGCAGAAGAGAGGACTTATCCATACATTGGTGACCCGAGCGACCAGAATATGCGAAGAACATAAAATCGGAGCGGAACTTACGAAGCTGACCGACGCACTGGAACGTAACGGCTACCCAGCAAGTCAGACAAGGCAAATCATAAGAGCCAAATCTGCACCAAAAGAAAACAGAGTTGAACAAGAGTCGAAAGGCTGTGCCTTCCTGCCTTATGTGCACAATGTGACAGACAAAATTGCCAGGCTTTTGAGAAAGGAAAATATCAAGACTGTCTTCGGAACAACAACAAAGATACAGGACTTACTGAGGTCTGCAAAGACTAAGTTTCCTCTGGAAACAGATGGAGTGTATAAACTCAGCTGTTCCGGATGTGACAAGGTCTATGTAGGCCAGACAGAGCGGACTATCTCCAAAAGAATTTCAGAACACTTCAGAGCTTGTAAACTCGGCCACCCTGACAAATCGGCAATTGCCGAGCATTTGATTGACACCGGGCATTACTTTGGATTTGTTCCTGAAATCCTGGGGAGACCGAAAACTTATAGAGCACGGCTGATTACGGAGGCCATTGAAATTCATAAAAATCCCGTAAACATTAATAGAGATGATGAAGCTAAGCTTAATAGTTCTTGGTATCCGGTAATTGACGGATACACTAGAACTAAACGAAGAAAACCACTTTAAATAAAAAATGATACGTTAATGTTAGCTCAGAGGGTTGGAGCTGGCAACACGGTATCACAACCTCATACTTAAGCTCACATTTTAACACAACCTCAAATAAGACATCTGCCCTGATGATGGACACTGCAATGCTGTCCGAAACGTTGGCTAAAGAAGGAGTTAGCGCAACACGGCATAATACCCCAAAAACAAATAACAAAAAAGATCGTACGATTCTTTGTACCGGTAAGCCGCCTTGTACCACAAGAAAAAAGATGCTAGGTAGTTAGTAGGTGTATGTACAGATGTCGGACTGTCAAACACCGTTCATGTCTCTGAGTATGAAAGTCCTCAGTCCAGGTCCAGATGTCTGACTGTCTTTCACGTCTCTGAGTGTGTAATAATAATTTTAATAATGCTATTTTTCTAAAATATCTCGTGATAAAAAAGTTTAACCGTTCAATTGAGCCGTGGTACGGTTTACCGGGAGTCGTACGAATACGTCTCATCAAAAAGAGCTAGCTCAGTTGTGCAGCTCGTTCATGAGCTACTCATGAGCTACTCATCGCTACTGGTCAATTCTGAATTATGTAGTTTAATTGATGACAAACATCTGATAAATGATTGTGGAGTACGTTGCAAGACCTCTTATCAGTTTAATATAAATGTATGTGTTCAAAATCATTCTGTACATTTCCTGTTAGCGGAAATACTAACTTGACGTAAATGCTATTAGACTGACAGAAGCAAAAACAAAAAAAATTGTTAGCCTGGAGATTGAACCCAGTGTCAGATTTATAAATGTTGAGTCAGATGACAGATCATATTTATTGCTCCAGATTTATTAATAATTACATAGATAATTGTTATTTATTTTTCCCTCTTTCGTGTTCATGGTTGTAATAAGAAAGGGTCTAGTTATTTAAAACATTCAGAAGAATGTAGACACTTGTTTTCACACAAATCACAACATGTATCAATTAATTATTGATTTATTAGATAAAATTTAAAATAAAAAAAGTATACATTCAATAAAGCCCACTCACTACAATGTCTTTGTACATGTGGCAATTATTAAAAAAAATTATAACATATTTGCTTAAAGTCTTTATAAATAATAATGGAATCCACAGGCGAACATCCGTTATTAATACTTTGTTCAGGATTTAGGTCATGGTTCCAAAGACGGGGTTGTGCCTGCAGATGCTGGGCCCGTACTCCATGTAGTCCTTCTTGGTATGACACACCTGGTAGAACTCGGGAGTGGATGCGAGCATGCTGCCACCGAACCACACGGCGTATCGCTGCATATGATGCGATACCACTTGCACGTCTATCGGCTTTGGAATGATTCTCCCTTCTGACAGGATCTCCGATGTGCGCAGTCTCATGTCCACCGTGCGCTTAATGTCTCGCTGGAGTCTACGACCAAAGTCTCTAAACATCGTTGAACCTCCGGAAAGAACTATATTTTTGTACAGACCTCTCCTCACGTCGATTGGGCAGTTTTGAATGACATCGTCCACCATTTCGTTGAGTGGCGTCGTGAAGTCGGGGTTGGAAAACTCCGGGTGAAAGAATATCTCGGGACCGAGGAAACGTTCGTATCCGACATCCACGGTAAACGGATTCTTTGTGATTGCGTTAACTCCTGTGTATTTCTTAATCCACTTGCTCGGATCCGCATCGTATTTGGCGAACTCTTTGGCAATGTCTGGAGAAATGTACGAGTACCGTTCCTTGATGGATTTGGCCGTCTCGAGGCTCTGTTCTGGGGGGATACCGACCTCGCGTTCTCGGAGCAGGGATTGTATAAAGGAGGTAATGTTGCGCCCGGCAATGGGGATGTGCTTGATGCACGATCCGATGACGTAGCCCTCAGCCACAGGGATGATGTGCGTCACTCCGTCACCACTGTCGATGACGATCCCGGTGAAGATGCAATCGCTGGTGGTGCGGGAGGTCCAGGAAGCGGCCAGCGCCAAGACGGCCTGCACTGCGATGTACAAGCCGGGGACATTGAAAGATTCGAACATGATCTCCGCGATGTACTCCCTGTTCTCCGGGGTGTTTAACGGCGGCTCAGTGAGCAGGAAGAAGTGATCTTCCGGCTCCGCCCTGAGGTACTTGAAGATGCACTGTTCCATGAACCTCTCCATGAGATCCCAGTCCTCAACGAGCCCGTGGCGCACCGGGTACTTGACGGAGTAGCCCGTGGCCTCGAAGGCTTCATCTCCGATGAAAAAGTCGAGATCTTCCACTCCTTTGCCGAGCCGCCGCGACGACTGATCGCCCACTTTGGCGGATTCCTTGATGGCTATCGCTGAGGGAATAATGAACTGCGGCTCCTTATTTCCGGCGAACCCCAGCTTGGTGTATCCCGTGCCGACGTCTATAACGCAGGCCGGCAGCCTTTCCGACATATTTAGAGTTCAAATTTACCGATATTACTGAAAAGTGACAGCTCGTTAGCTATCTGACAAGAGTTTATCACAGATCACGCCGCGCCTACCCGCTCCCTGGGTGACTCGTATATAAATCTCCTTCCTTCGATCCCGCCAGCAATGTACAGCCACTGAGTAAAAAAGTTCAATCACTAAGCCTGTCGAGTTGATGTTGTTGAATTTCTATCAGCCCGTTATTCTAACCCGTTGTTTTTGCCACCTACTTCCCCACTGCATTAGACAACGAGCAGATTGCACAGTACCTACGTACAAATATTACTGCTTTAGAGGAGAGGCGATCAAATTATTACTAAAAATATTAGATATATTATCGTCTAAGAGTGATTTCCTTCTATAATAATTATTTAGATATGCGTTATCGCGGTAAGGTTTCGTGTTAAACAAACATACTAATGTCGGTTGTTTGTCTGTCTATGAATGATTGTAACGCTCGTTCAATGAACTTGGAGTTGTTTTTAATTTAAGTGTCATTTTTAAAATAGATACTGATTATGTAAAAAAATTAACATAAAACATTTTCGTTTTCATAGGTATTTAAAATAAATATTTCAGATACCTATGAAATAAATGTTTTAAAAAAGTGGGTGTGTCAAGCCTACGCAAGACAGAAGTGAAACTTCTAGTATTCCTCTCTCTCTATTTTCATTTCATCATCTCTATTTTCTCTCTTAGGTTAGTTTGAAAATTAGAGGTTAAATAATTCAACGACGAAGCATGGATTTGCTTTTTCTAATATTTTCTTATAGATGAATGACGTTCGATTAATGTATAGTTCCAAAAATTTTCAATTTATTCACAAGTATACAATATTACATAAATAACAATATTACAATTAAAAATTACAGATGTGGAAAAACAATCAATTACGTATTTCACTCGTATTACACTCACGACGCAGTATACTAACCAAGCAGCTGATGCTTGGCGTGGCGCAGTTCGCTGGTGTCTGAGAGAGAGGAAAGAAGAGAAGAGAGAGAACGTTCGTGAGCGGCTCCCCCACCTCAACAAGCGCATATGGTGAGAGAGGGACAGTGAACGGTGAGCGGTGGTGGGGGTACCCGCATTTTCGTGTCGATCCTGACTCGGTTTTACTCCGTCCCTGAAAATCCATTACGCGCCTAAAGAAGTTTCACTTCAAAAAAATTCTCACGTTTAATTTTGAGAAGTAGTTAGATTTTGTGGTTTTTCTTTTTAACAGATTTAGGACGGGTTGTTTCGGAGAATTTGAACAATTCATCAAATTTCAACGTTCATTTTCAAGTTCTGTGAAAGTCCTATTCAAGTGCTGTTATTATATCATTATAGGCTAGTTGCTTGACAGAACTGAAATAATAACAGAACATAAAAAAATCTTTCACAGAACATGAAAATCAACTTTGAAATTTGATGAATTGTTCAAATTCTCCGAAACAACCCGTCCTTAATAACATAATATCTCTGATTTTTCACAGGCGTAGGATAGTAGTGTAGCGATATTATAATAAGATGGCTTCCGTAGTCGAGGGATAAGGTTGTTAACTAGAAATTTGAAGGTCGCGGATTCAAATCCCGGCATGCGCAAAGGAATTTTATTTAATGAAATTGTGTTATTTCACAAGTATTTAAAATAATACATAGTATACTTGTGGAACGTTCCAGGGCGAAAGATATTCTCAGTATTGCCCTGGGTAAGACCACCATTCAGAATTGAATTAGCCGTGTTTGGTGACCAAATCTGTAATATGTTTGAATAGCCATTACTTCTCTCCCTTCCTCCTCCTCATCACCTTCCCTCCCCACTACCTTCAGCATCACAAAGTACCCCAATTGGGGATGCCAGAGTCTCACTGGCTCCAGACGGTTGGGAGCAATTGGGACTTTTCACATAAAATAAAATATATTTTCAGAGACGGGTGTGGGGTGTGTAACGCTGATTTATGGAATGTATTGCTACCTTTATATACGTGATTTACGTTTATTAATGCTTCTCCCTTCCATAATACAATTCATAGGAGATAACAGTGTAAGTTATAGAGGGGACAATACAATTGGAAATGTATAAAAAGAGGTACTAGCGTAAAATATTAATAAGATATAGTAATAATATTAGAACATTTGCATAGCGCCGTCTGGTGGAAAAGCCACATAAAAGCGAATTAACAAAAGTGTATGTACTATCCGCTATCTCCTCAAACCAAACATAGGTCCCACGAGATGGCTGAATAAAAATATAGAATTAGCCTACACAGTCTTCGAACAACAATAATGTCAAAAGTCAAAACAACGTGATAGGGAACTTCATAGTTAATTGTGAGTGGTTTATTTATGATTGATTCGATCATTCGATTGATTCGCTAGAAGGTTCCGGAAATTTTTATTATTTGATTTTAACCATACACGGCGATTGATAATATGAGCGTTGCGGAATTGGAAGAGGAAGTGCTTCGGTTGAGAAAGGCATTGCAATGCAAAGAAGATGAACTTCTCAGACGTAAAGAGCAAGAAATAAACAATGTAAGTTTAATTTTTTTTTTTTTAATTTGCCGGTAACCCGGGCGTTTATTGACATCAATATTTGTTTACAAATTATGTGCGCTACCCGACTCACTAGACAATATCTGTTCTGAGCCGGGTAAATTGATAATGAATTTACTATTTCTAATTATGCAGGCATATACGATAACTTACCTGGCAAAGCCTTGTGTTGACTGAAATATATTATTTAAGTTATAATATTTTAGGGAAAAAATTCGGTTTATGGGAGTCACTCGAATAACCGAAATTGAACTTGATTTAGACTAATTTAGGGCTGGGGAATCCGAATCTGTAAGAATTAGGTGGGGGTCGGCACTATTAACTGAGTTATAGGGTTTTGAAATTTCGTACGCGATACATAGAAACCATGTTTTATTTATCAATTATGACATAAGAAAATCAAATTAGTGACTATTTATTAGTCTCACATTTCAGAAGTGCCAACCAAAAAATAAAAAGTTTTGCCATATAATAATAATATCAATGCATGGAAAATTCAGAAAATTAAATATCATTTGCCAGATTTGTAGTTTATTATTTAAAATCTTGTAAATATTAAATTTATATATATATAACCTAACCTAACTGTGATTTTCTATAACAAAAAAATGACCCTTTAATAACGCCCACTCGCGTCCCCTTTAGAGTTATATCCCAGTTTTCAAGTAGTTTGTGGGCTACGCTAGGTTTGTATAGACTGGTTTGTGATTTGATTCTAATACCTTTTTTCCATGTTATTTCCTGTTACAAAAAATTGCCCCTTTAATAACGCCTGCTCGCGTCCCCTTTAGAGTTACATCCCAGTTTTCAAATAGTTTGTGGGCTACGCTAGGTTTGTATAGACTGGTTTGTGATTTAATTCTAATACCTTTTTCCCATGTTCTTCTGCCTACTCTAACCCAAACTAAAAACCTAACCTATTTTGTAAAAAAATATTATTATTATATGGCAACACTTTTTATTTTTTGGTTGGCACTTCTGAAATGTGAGACTAATAAATCGTCACTAATTTGATTTTCTTATGTCATAATTGATAAATAAAACATGGTTTCTATGTATCACGTACGAAATTTCAAAACCCTATAACTCAGTTAATAGTGCCGACCCCCACCTAATTCTTACAGATTCGGATTCCCCAGCCCTAAATTAGTCTAAATCAAGTTCAATTTCGGTTATTCGAGTGACTCCCATAAACCGAATTTTACCCTATTTTAGATTAGTTTTCAAAACGAAGCCAACAAAAATAGGCCGGTATGTATTTCGGAAATTACAGTTTTTTGTGGGTATATTGTTCTTTATACATTGGATGTCGTTGAACCTTACAATTATCAGTTAGTAAATCAACCTTTAGTTTTATTTCGTAAACAGTCAATTATTTTTCAGGATTCCAGGGCAGCATCTTGGTCCAAGGGCGCCCCCAAGTGGGCGGTGGAGCGCTACAGCCGCCAGTGCCTAGTTGCAGAGCTGGGGCACCCGCTGCTCTCTCTGCACACCCTGGCTGAGAGTTCCGTGCTGGTGGTGGGTGCAGGGGGGCTGGGCTGCCCGGCTGCGGGGTATTTAGCCGGGGCTGGTGTGGGTATGTTCAACAATTCTTTACTCCATGCCTCAAATATGCTATATATTATTGATTTAAATTTGATATGAATTAACGCTTGTAAATCAAATATAAAAAAATTCATACGTCGGAATTTTAACCCGCGGCTTCAGGATTCTAATCTTAACACATTGGCGGCAGGAGCTTTTGTTACCATTAAAATTACAAATGAGGTTGGTTATGTTGTGCATTAAATTCACCCATTAAAATTAGGATAGGGTAGGTACTTTCTTATTAATATTTTTCCTTCATTTTTTAATTTGTTCCATTTTTAAATTGTTATAAAGAAAAGAGTAGAGATTTTGACAGATAAGTTACTGGCGGGATAACGCAATTTAGGAGGGAAATTCAGAAAAGTTACTGGATGAAAGAATTCAAAATTTCAACTCTTGGAGCGGCTAGCTGTCCCTGCACTAATTACACTATAATCTCCATTTTTTGTGGTTTCCAGGTCACATTGGCATTGTGGACTATGATGACGTGGAGGTGACAAACATCCACAGGCAACTACTCCACTCCGAAATGACGATCGGAATGGCTAAAGTGGAGTCAGCTGCCATGGCCATGAGACGGTTAGTTAAGTTTCTTTCGCCAACGACCATACCATGTTGTACACACCATTTTATTCTATAATACTAATTTAACCCACACATTGGAGTTTTTCAAACTTTTCTCACATTTGATTGACAAATTGATGGTCAGCGCCATTTTTAAATTTTGACATAACAGCTCCCAATAAGCACATTACAATCCAATGCTGTGGGAATGGGACATTCCTATCACGTGGTAAAGCCGAGCCGGCATTAGATTCTTGCCGGTGCGGGCGACATATGAAAGAAATTTTTGAAAGTGATTCTCAAGTTTGTTTTCCAGGATCAACTCTACCATAAAAGTGACGCCGTACAATGTGCAGTTGGACTCATCAAACGCGCTGGAGATCATACGCAAGTACGACTGTGTCATTGATGCCACAGACAACGTAGTCACCAGATATCTGCTGAACGATGCCTGTGTGATGTCGGGTAAACCACTGGTGTCAGCCAGCGCGCTGAAGTTGGAAGGGCAACTGACCATTTACAATTATAGGCCTAAAGATTCACAGGTGAAATATTTCTCCATTTAAAAAACAAAAATTGAGACCTCAGATGTGTTTTTAGATATTGCAGATACAAAAAACCATTCAGGTTCATTCCTTAGTTAATTCCTCTATTGGCCGCCTGAACAAATATGTATGTATTTCACTAGAAACCATGACTTTGGTGAAGACATTTATACATAACTAGCGGACGTGTATGCGGCATCGCTCCGCTTTTCTCTAATTTCTGTAAATATAATATGCATGTATTATATTTACAAACCTTCCGAAAGAAATTGTCTAAATGATAGTGAAAACCCTTTTAAAATCCGTTGCATAGTTTAGAAAAACTAAGCGCAAAAACAGACAGACGCAAAAAGCCAATTTGTTTTATACTATTTGGAGATACGCCCTCTTACTTATAATTGCGGTGTAAATATTACTTGGCACATAAGGTCGGAATACTGAAAATCTTGATTTATTGCCACGCCTTATGTATGGCCTTAAACCGTACTTAAGGCCGGCCTAACTATAATAACACTAAACCGACGCTTAAGAATCAAATAACTAGGATAGTACAATATGTAATTATAGCTTCAACATAAAAAATATTTGTTTGAATTATCTATAAAATACAGTACATTGATAAAATAGTTTATTTTTATCAATTCTAGCTACCCCCTGGGCCCTGCATGCGCTGTCTGTTCCCCGTGCCCCCGCCCCCAGAGACAGTGGGCTCGTGCTCCGGCAGCGGGGTGCTGGGCCCTGTGCCGGGGGCCATGGGGGCTCTGCAGGCGCTCGAGTGCCTGAAGCTGCTGCTGGGCAGTGAGACCATAGCGGGACACATGCTGCTGTTTGACGGGGCGGACTGCAGCTTTAGACGGGGTAAAATAATAATCATACATTTGCTGTAAATAAATATTATCATTTTCACCCGATTTGGGGTAATTTTCCTCCGTTTCTCGAAATGATCACACATTTTTTCTTCACGAAATGATCACAATGTGTTAACCCCTAGAGCAATTTTGGGAGATATTTCTCCCAGACGTCAAACGACCATAGAGTCTTCTTGGGAGATATTTCTCCCAGCCTGACACAGATACATAAAAGTCATTCTTCTTCATTTTGTATCATGGTGAGATATAATATGATTTATACAGTGTTATAAGGAAAGAAGGTTTTGTATTTTCATTTAAAAGTTTACCATAGACGTTTCCGAAAAATTTGAAATAACTCTATGAAATAACATTTTAGCATTTGAAAAATATTTGCAAATTTCTTAATAAATACATTTTTTTTATGTATAAAAAAGTGAAATGACAATAACTTTCATAATATCTTTGTCTGATTAGATATTTTTTTAGTTTTGTGTAAAGCGGTAATTACAGTTTACAGCATAAAAACCATTGGTAAGCGACTTTAAAAAGTTTATGCATATTTGTGTTAAAAATTTTAATATTTTTAATTGGATATGAGAGTCTTTCTTCTGCTTTCAAAAACAGAATAATTTTTTTGAAATACATTAAAAAACAACAAAAATTTATCTGGAATGGAATGTATTTAATGCAAATATCTTTCCGGCGCATTTTGTCAGTTTGCTTACGAGACATACATTGCAAAATAGAGAGGTTCTAGTCTAGGGGTTAAGAAGTACTTTTTCAAAGACCAGCGGTTGAAAATCACTGTTGTCAAATTGTACTTGTAAGTTACCTGTTTGCATAGATAAAATATAAATAAATGGAGATTACAGCATGGAAGCGTGCTGACTGTCGTCGAGTTACGACCAAATTGCACTGACTATCAAAGCACTTATGCAATGAAAGTTAAGTGTTTGGTATGTAGGTAGAACTAAAGGAGGGGCGCTGCTGTGCGTAGATGCTATTTGAGGGGTACAAAAGAAAAACCGCCACTATCTACACTTCATTTTGACCTAATGATTGATTAGTAATCCATATTTCTCTTTCTATACCATACAATCTTCAAACCAAAGCAAAATCGCCTCTCTTCCATTTTTGGTGAGGTTCAAAAGCGCCACTCTCGAAAACATGTAAATACTTGAAATGCAAAACCGTCACTCTAACAAATGTTCTGGTTCAAATACACCGATAGCCATAGACATATGAATATTAGTAGACCTGCCCTAAGTGATTAAAAGCGTATTATTCCCCACTCCCCATACCGGTTCCATTGGAGCCGGCTGTGCTCGCGTATGGCCTCAAGTGAATTTAGAAAACGTGACGTCATCATTCTTGTGCGAACTATGGTCAAGGCATCATCGGTTCATTTTACGAAATAACACGGCAAAATGGTGACTTGTACTATGAAAACTTGTAAAAATAGATGTGAAAAAGAGAATAAACCCAATTGTCGTATTACATTCCATATATAAGCATTATTTTACTTTATTTTAAGCATATTCACATCGTATAATATGTATCAGTTGTAGAAACATATACTATCACATCGAGACACGTCTGGACGTGAAACACAAAGCTGGTTGGTTGCTGGGAAGTAAATTATGAACATTTATAAAAGTGTCTTAACTAAATACATAAACGAAATATTCGACTCTGAAAATAGAAGAAATTTATTTTGCCGAATTTGGACTTCGCAAATTTGTTCATAACGTGGCGAGTAATTTGCGCTCCCATGTAAAAATGTCTATTCATTCAAAAGCAGATTTTACTTTTAAGAACTAAATGGTGATATTATAAGGCAAGATGCCTATATATTATCAGATTGATTTATTGACGAATCACAGTCAGCTTTACCCTCTTCGTTCTTCAACAGTTGATTTTACCCCTCATCCTTAATTTCTAGTCTATTAATATTCATATGTCTGTGCCGATAGCCTAAAAAAATCCATAACTTGAAATTAAAAAAAAAGTTTAAGGACGGGTTCAAAGTTGATTTTCAAGTTCTGTAAAGGTTCTATTCAAGTTCTGTTATTGTATCATTATTGGCCAGTTGTTTCACAAAACTGAAATGATGAAAGAACTAGAGTAGAACCTTCACAGAACTTGAAAATCAACTTTGAAATTTGATGAATTTTTCAAATACTCTGAACAACCCATCCTAAGGGAAATACGCAAATCACTTCTTTAAATGCTGGACATTTTGCATTGGTAGTAGCAGTTTTGTGCATTCAGTTTCATTCCAATAATGGGTCATGTTTCTGTTGTTTACGGTTTTTCTATTTTGTACTTAATATTGTAACAATGTGATATTCCAGTAAAGCTACGCGGCAGGAATCCTCAATGTGTGGTGTGCTCAGACAACCCCACCATCACCAAACTAATAGACTACACACAGTTTTGCAATTCCCAGGCATCGGACAAGGTACTTGACTCATAACTAGAGACCTGATTATGTCACATTGCTATAATGCGAATTTTTACACAAAGGATGCCAGATTTTGCCATTTTCAAAAAATTTGCAAATTTACAATTTGGTATTATTAAGAAAGTACCTAATGTTCTAAACAGTTTTCACGTAATTAGATACTGTGGAATTGTGATTTATTGTTTGTCTATGGTTTTCACCAGCTTGGATGGTCATAAAATGGAATGCATCTAACTTCTGTGTAAAGCTGTGTACTGTTATTGTTAATATAAAAAGTAAGCACAACACCACTCTTTTACAAGTTACCACCTCTTTTACTGAAAAATAACCGTGAACAGTACTGAATGTGCAATTTTACCAATTTACACATTCGGCATTGTTCATGGGAACCAAAAGGGGCGTTGATATAAAAAAAGGTAATAATTAAAGTTTGTAATAATATTCTATTTAAAATGCCTTACAATAGTTTCACATTTTCAGGATTTAAAATTGGAGATTTTATCAAAGGAAGAAAGAATTGAAGCCAAAGATTTCAACAGCCATTTCTATCAGAACCTAAATCCAGAAACAAATAATACAAGAAAAGATGCAATTCAAAATTCCGACCAAAAAGGATATATTTTCAAAAAATTAGGCGAGGATTCTTTACTCCTGGATGTGAGATCGAAGGAACAGTTTGAGATGTATCACATAGAAGGATCAAGCAATGTTTTCATAGATAAATTAGAACAAAGAAGTGAAGATCTTTTTAACTATTTACATGAGAATGGTGTTACTAGGGGTAAGTTGTTTTACAAAACCACTTTATAAATGAAAATTTTCCAGTTATTATTATTTACCTATAATATTTAAACACCTGCTTCCGCGGCTTTTTTGCTGCTAGGTCCTGCAGGCGGCTTTTTGATAGGCTTCGCCCAATTTAGTAAAGATTTTTTTTTTTTTTTTTTCTCTTAGGTTTGTCAACAGTGATTCATATCAAAGCTCTCGAAATACAATTACATTAATTAAACTCGGTTGATACTATCACTAATTACAGACAAACACAACATTGATGAACACAACACTGTAAGTAAAGAATAATGTACATGTATGCACCTACATGCATACATGTATACACACATACATACACTTACATATACATTTCATAACAGCAACAGTAATTATTTTTTAGATCAACACGATAGGTAGCTTTAAGTCTTGTTTACGTTTGATTTGAAGGTGGCCAGTGATGACATTGACAAATCAATGAATGACTTTTATATGTCTCGTTAAAATAACGGCACAGATTCAAATTGCAGCAGCAAAGATTGCTGATGGTAGAGTTTTGCCCTTTTGTGTGTATGTATAACAGCAATTATTAGAATGTGTGCAAAAATTTACATATCACTTTATTCTATCCAAATAAAAACCATTTGTGAATGCCTACATATTATATGTACGTCATATAACTTCGTTCATTTTAAATTCACTGGACGAATGAAATTAATTTCTTTTAAGTAACAAACTTCCATTAACTAACCATTAGAACTCATGAAATTAAAGAACGCCACTGAAGTTATGTATTTTAACCAAATCGGTTTGAGAGCTCTAAAATTTCAAGATTACCATATACATTTTTTTGTTCATAAGCACAGCTCAATTTTTCGAATTTTATAAAAGCCAAAACGAACCGATTTCAAAAAATAGTCAGTTCCTTGGAAAAATAATATCATGCGATCCAGTGGCAGTAAAGTCACCGAGAAAAAAAAAACTGTGACAGGAATATTTTCATACATGAAGTTTAGCTTTTGAAGGTTCATAAGCTAGATTTTTTCTTTTCAATTTTTTACTTTTGAAAATGTTAAGTTTGGTTAGACATTTATCTTTTTGGTTTTGTTATTCAAAATTTTAAAATTTTGGATCCAGGAAATCTTTGTTTTTCTGATAAAAATTCTTCTGGAAAAATTGATGATGAATTGAATTGAGATGTACAGAGTACGTTTTTATGTTAGAAACTGTTTTTTTGAATAAATAAATAAATTGATTAGAAAATGGGTCGGGAAATTTTTATAAAAACATTTATCTTTTTGATATTATGTATATGAAGTTTGGAGATTTCACCGGTTCAATATGGTGGCAATATTATATACTACCTTTTTATCCTGCCGAAGTTCGAATGATCGCAGTTCCTACTTAAGAGCAGCTGTCAAATCTGAATTATTATATAAGTACCTACCGGCCTGAAGAATGTTTGAAAAATCATTGTGATGGTGACATTTCTTTGGACAAATTGTATGATTCTTTATTTGAAATATAAAATGTAACGTAAAATATTTATGGTTTATAATTAAATATGTATTTAAGTACCTACTTACAAATCTTTTGGTTTGAGAAGAAATTTTGGTTTTGATTTATTACATAAGAGAAAATTACAAACATACTTTATTGGACCCAAGGTGTTATGGATTTCTTTATCTTCTTTTACAGTTTTCTGCATTTGTCGGCGGGGGAACGATTCTCAACTGGCGGTTCAGCTTTTGAAACTAAAGTTTTCAAACCGCGAACGGCCACCGACTATAGTTGATATTACAGGCGGACTTCACTCCTGGGCTGAACAAGTGGACAATAACTTCCCAATTTACTGAAGACTCTGTCATTTTTGATTAATTATTCCACATACTAACAAATTTATATTATCATATTGTAAGTTATATAGTTTTACTATTGGTACAAACAGTGGCGGCTCGAGTACTTTGATGGTGGGGACCGTGAAAATTGAAAAGTTATATAAAGTCATGAAAAGTGGTGAAAAAACTAGGTTATGTTAGATTAGGTTTTATAGGCGAGGTTTTTCTTATTTCCTAACTTTCAATGACTGTTATATCTCTGCTTACTAGCAGATTTCTGTGTGTTGGGAACTCTTGATAAAGTAAAAGGTTCTTTACTATAATTGCGTTTTATTCACGTTACAATAACTAAGTCTGGATTCAGCTACACTGTTAATTACCCGAGGGTTGGTAATTCTCTGTTTCTAGAAGCTTGAAGTCTGACAAGGATACCCCACAGGCATTTGCTACACTCTAGCGACATCTGTCGGACTCTGGAGTAAGCTTTCTGACTAATGCCATCTATCGCTTGAATACCCAACTTATTACCATACATCACAATGACTTTAAATGCTTTTCAAAGGTGTGTTGAATTGCCACTGTCCTGAGTTGTTATGGAACCCAATTTTGTATCTACCGTTGTACCTACCTACTGTACCGTAATCTCACTAACCGGAGAATATAATATAAAATTTCTTGAACAAAAATGTTCAAAAGTCATTGCACCTAATCAGATGTCAACACAAAATAATTTAAAATTTATAGATATATACCAATTTGTAATAAATTATAGTAAAAATAACGCCATATCTTGAACTCGAGCGATTCCCGCCGGGTTCAGTATTTTTTTACGAGGAAATTCAATGGACTGTCCCGCGGCATTTGAAATTCATATTATCATAGGTTCTGCACCCTGAGAAATGGACTTGCGTGCTGGTCGGCTGTCCACTGGTCAGCCTGGGTGGCCGCCGCTCGTCCATAGTAAGCTTCAAAACATGGCGCAGATCCGGAATAAATTTTTGTATTTTATTTCTTCATATGTTAATTCCTTTTATATTCAAAGAATTCTTTCATTTTGGTGTAGACAAAGACCGGCCATTCTTTTCTTTTATTAGTTTTCTGGAATACTTGGAGAGGACTGACCCCACCGTCCCCCTGTGAAGAACCGCCACTGGGTACACAGTATAAAGACGCTCAAAGAGTAAAGAAGAACACCAGAAATGCCTTGTGGGCATGTTTCATGATCCAAATATTGGCCCAATTTAGTCTTAAGGCGATGCCATACGTAGTAATGCAAAATCATATGTTTTTGGTTTGAAAATTTGGTCGCTTAGAAATGTTTCAGATGCTTTAATTAAATACTGCGAGTAGAATACATCTTGCCCTTTGAAATAATCGAGTATTTTTTAGATAAGTCTTTTTATAAGCCCAGAAAAAAATAATGTATAAGTCCTATAAAAACTGCTTTAAAGTTCAAAATCTCTTACTTACGAACCCATTTTCGGTTATGATTTTATTGTGTAATTTGGCAAATTAAGTTATTTATAAAATGATTGAAAAAAAATTAATTATTTTTGTGTGAACATCCACAAAATAAAATAAAAGGCATTTTTTGGCCATGTTTTTGTTCTTGCATAAATCAAAACAGGAGGATGGTGTTAGCGGGAATTTAAACCTTATCGCCATCTACGTAAGGCTTATTATTGATCATAGTGCATCGCCTTAAGAGGAAGCTACAAGCCAAAAATGTGTATATTCTTGGTATGCCTTATATCGTCCCGAATGCAAGTAAAGGGCACTAAAATCGATTGGCAAACGGAGTATAGAAATGCTCAATTTCAAGCGCGAAAGTGGATTTTAATTATTTTGTAAACAATTTTATAAGAAAGCAAAAAAGTTTCTTTTGAAAAAACACATTTTTTAGATAACATTTATGTTTTATATTGAATAATTAAAATTTTTATTTGAATTCTACTCGAAGGAAACAATAGAGAAAGCTTCAATTTATCTAAAGCATATTTTTTGGTATTCATAATGTAAACCAATTTGTTACAAAGATCAATCGAAAAAAGTGATTTATCACTAAGCTTCGCCTTAAATTTCCAATACAGAACTGTATTTACGAAATTCAATTGTGATAGAAATCTACGATGTCAGACGAGTGTAAATGAGGCTATTGGGCTAAATGGAACATCTGTTACGTTTCAAATTTGTACGAAAAACACTTCTAGTTTTCTTCTTTTTTCTGTGGTCTTGTTTTTAAAAATTTCTAGAAGTGATAGTTGAATAGTTTGTTATTTTATTGTGGGATAGAAATGGATAAAAGGAACAATAAAAATTAATTCTGTTTTACAAAAAAAGCGATAATTTTTCCTGGCAAATCATTTATTTATTTCGCTGAAACACAACTCAAGAACAAAAGAACGAAACTTACAGAATAAATAAAACAACTTTCACTATGTTACAGTTTTTAAATCAAACTTGAAACATATTTAGGGTAACTTGTTAAAACATCAAAATAATAGGTTAGGTTAGGTTTGCATGTTCTTTTTCTTTAATGTTTTGTTTTGTTTTGAAATGGAACTGTAATAAACAGTAAAAACTGGAGAAATTCTCAATGCTTAAAAAAATAAAACATTGTGGGAATTTATTTTATGAGTTTATTTTACGTAAAATTTTTTTTTTTATGATTCAGTATTGCGAAAATTTTAATTACTCGTATACCTAGTAGAATAAAACTAAGCTGCCACTTGGAAGTAATTGAGGCTCCCTCGGAAGACATTTTCTGTCAGTTGACTGTTGAAGACCCAGTAGAATATCAGACCCCAAAACAGCATCTTCAAGACATTGTCCAGAACTAACATCCTGAAAGAATAATAGATTGCATTTGCATTTTCAAAGGTAGTTGCAATTATAATACATACAGTAATAATAATTATTTTTTATTATCTTTTTTTTTGTAACAAAGAGATATAATGATATCCTCACTGGGATCTCCCATGCTGAGGATTTCATTTACTTATGATTAAAATTTAGTATAGGGTTTTCCAATAAGATTTTGAATAGCCCGCTATTTCGGTAGATGTTACTTTTGAAGCTGTCATTTTTTGACATTTGACAAATAGAAACTACGCCATTAATAAAAATGGAACGATACACGCTTCAACAATGCATTGAAATTATTAAAATTCACTTGAGTGAATCAAATGCAAATCATCTTGAGGCCCATTTCCACCTCGGTGGCTTCGTCAACAAGCAAAATTGTCGCAAGAGTTATTGTTGAAAAGCCTCTCTATCCTCAACGTGTGACTGTTTGGTGCGGTTTATGGTCCGGCGGAGTCATTGGACCTGACTTTTTCGAAAATGAGGCTGGAGCAACAGTTACGGTGAATGGATTGCGCTATCGAGAGATGATTAATGATTTTTTATGGCCGGAATTGGATGGTATTGATCTGGACAACTTTCAAAAAGACGGCGTTACCTGCCACACAAGCAACAATATTTATATAAATGTTCGTTTGTTCAAAATCTTAAATCTCTGAAAGTTCTTCGCCAACTGCTTTGAAATTTTGACACAATGTTGCATACAAATGCTCATGTGTTTTTATATACCTGTACATATTATATACAGGAAAATATGCTATTTTTGAAAAACAGCGCCATCTGTTGGACGTGAAAGCAAAATGCGCTATTGTTCTCTATCTGCACAGACATACGGAGCCACAGCAATGCGTGGTCGGGTACAGCTAGTTTCTAAATATATTAAATAGTGTTTTTTCTGATATAATTATGAACATATTATGTACATGGTGTTTTTTTGTTCACTTGAGTGGTTTCAGTATCAGTCTGTATTTAGTGTCAGTATATTATCTATTTCTGATCTCCCTGTGTTTTGTATTCAGCTTTTTATGTGAGATTTAAATGTTAAAATAGAGTTTTAATTTTGTTGTAGAGTTCAGTACAATTTTGATTTAACAAATTTTAATATTAGTAAGGCCCAGTTGTTTCGCAGAAATTCACACAGGATGAAGTCTTCAAATGGACATTCAGTGCCATTTTTTTTTTTGACAGTTGAAAGGTTCCTGATAAATGCCGATTCTAAGTACGTTTATGCTTTTGAACAAATTATGATCAGCAAAAGAGGATAACTTGTAACACATTGAAACATCGTACCCCGGACTGCTCTACAATCAATCGACATTCTATAATACTGATTCTCAGACTTACAAGACACGACTACAGAATAAGATGCTGAAATAGTTTTATTTTTAACATTTTTAATGGTTTACTGAAACTCATTATGAAATGGCGTGGCGCCCTTTAACATGCTTTAATCTTTAATGATTATGATTATGTTCTTCATACATGTAAATTTAGCATTATAAGTTATTTAACGCGATAAAAACTCATACCGTCTTACTCATATTAGATATACGGAGGGATAAGAACTGGTTAGTAGAAAACATTACTCGTAATTACGAGTATGCGTATTGCGTTTGCGGGCTGAAGTACTCCAGTATTAGTGGCTGACAGATTTTAAACTGCCCGACCCCCAGCATTAGGGGCGTATTACTATCGTATTAAGACGGAGATCGTGGACTTTGTTAGTAATGTGGTTGATTTGACAAACATCGATCAGTTGCGCAATGAAAATGTAAAAATACAGTGATACATAAGAACCAATCTCCCATTTTCCTGTGCATACATTATGTGCTTTATTTTTGACACGGTATTATGTGGAACGTATCCTCTGCGTAAAAACAGAATTAAGTAAGGTTATTGTATGGTCCTATCGTTGAGAGTTCATTATAAGAACTCTTTCTGTTACAGGCTTTGTTTATGAGAAAGAGGGAGAGGTTACAACAGAGCTATCAGAGTTCTTAGACCTTCCTGTTCTGCTCCAAACCTCTTCCACACAACCCATCCATCCTTTCCTCGGTCTACCTCTGGGTCGCTTCTACTGGGGCCCCCACACATAATTGTCGGTGTTCTATCATCTAGTATTCTTTCTGCAGCGACATATGTTTGTTTTTAAATGTCACCACAGACCAAATTGGTATCAATATATTTACTCCAAAGATATTAGAAGAACGAGATATGCTATGTTGGCCGCCGGACCGTAGCCGGAGTACTAACTAATTAGGGTACTTTGAACGGTATCGGGACGTGTACGCACAGAAATCTGTTCTATGTATTAGTGCGGATACCTTAGCGATGCCTTAGCGTAAGCGAAGGTGTGCAGTAGTATTGGTGAACAAAACCGGCGACACTCGGCAAAACAATTCCACTCAGTACGAACTGCGCATAGCACATCTCGTTCTTCTAATATCTTTGATTTACTCCGAATAAGTTCAGTCAAGTCTGAGTCAAAATCTGTCAGGTATGTTTGCTTAATCTTTAAAAATATACCAATCTGATATTACCCGTATATATGTACTAACTTTCTAAAAGCGATAATTTTTAAAATATCTTATTGGACTATCAATTTTATTTTGTTAAAATTGAAATACCTGTTAAAATGAGCCTTGGCATCCGGTATGGTATCATCCGGCTCATTGAGCAGGTATCTCCTGGCTCCGATCAGGCAGTTCTTGAAGAATACGTATACATCCTCGACCTCAAAGTCGTAGCTGAAGGCCTCCTTATCCGACCTTTTGATGGACTGCCTCAATTCCACCAACCGCTCGTTCTTGAACACCCACTGGTTGGTGATATAGTACTGGAGGGCCAGGTTGGCTATGTAGATCCTGCGCTGGAGCTTTACTAGCCTGGAAATTAAATGATAAATGTTTATCGGGGTTCGAAAATATCATGATCTTACTATCATCTATACGGTCCCTATGTATACTGTCGAATCTGCAAACAATTGATTTTTGTTTTATTGTCTTAAACTATTTAATTTACTTCGGTTGAACCAAAAAAATTTTGAATTTTTCATTAAATCCAATGTTGTTTATGTTTCCCCGTAAATTCGCGAAACGCAGATTCAAGGAGGGGACAGTATATCTCTAAATAGTATAAAATAAAGTCGCTATCTGCGTCTGTCTGTTTCGCGCTTAGTTCTCTTAAACTACGAAAATGTTTTCACTAACATTTAGAGATTTTTTCCGGAAGGTTTACATATATAATTAATGCTTATTATATGGAGTTTTCCAATAAGAGGTGTTATTTTGATATTCAAAGAAACTTTTCCCGTAAAAGATCAATGGTTTCGTTGTTGTCTGGCACGTAGCGTCGTCTTGTTGAAAGTAAATATTGTCCAGATCAATACCATCCAATTGCGGCCATAAAAAATCATTAATCATCTCGTAACTGTTGCTCCAGCCTCATTTTCGAAAAAGTAAGGTCCAATCACCCCGCCGGACGATAAACAGCACCAAACAGTCACACGTTGAGGATAGAGAGGCTTTTCAACAATAACTCTTGGGTTTTCCGAGCCCCAGATGCGACAATTTTGCTTGTTGACGAAGCCACCGAGGTGGAAATGGGCCTCATCACTCAAGATGATTTGCATTTGATTAACTCAAGAGAATTTTAATAATTTCATTGCGTTGTTGAAGTGTGTATCGTTCCATTTTTATTAATGGCGTAGTTTCTAGTTGTCAAATGTCAAAAAATGACAGCTTCAAAAGTAACATCTACTGAAATAGCGGGCTATTCAAAATAACACCTCTTATTGGAAAACCCTATATTTACAGAAAGTAGAGAAAAGTCAATGTTTTATAATCAAGTCATATAAATATATTTTCGGGCACTAATGTAGAACGGAATTGTATATCTTAAAAAGACCTACAGAAAAATCCGCGATGGTATGTCTATGTCCTAAGGATAACCCCCAGAAACGCCGGGTACACTTGAGCTAGTGTGTATACAGGGTGTCCGGAAACTCGTAGTACAAGCGGGAAACTGGTGAATCTACATCACATTTGGAGTCGATTTTGTAGTATATTTTTTTTTTTATTTTAGCTTTCGTTATCGAGTAAATCGAGTTTGAAGTTGATTTTTTTTTTTTTTTTTTTTAATCAAATTCTTATAAATTATTACTGAAGATCAAAGTACCCAACTAATTAAAACTATTTGAAAGTAAAACAAATGAAGAAACTCGGATTTGAAGCATTATTTTGAAATCACCCTTCATTTAACCCGGTGTAATCATAAAATATTTCTGCTCTGCAGGGTTAAAATATCTGTTATTCAACCCTAAACACCAGAAAAAACTTTAACCCTAAAATAGCCAAAAAATATTTTTTTTTTGGTTTTTTTTTTTTTTTGAAAATGCTCAAATCAAAAAACTTTATGTTTTTTTGGGTTCCCCATGTGGTGTAGATTCTCCAGTTTCCCGCTTGTACTACGAGTTTCCGGACACCGTGTATAAAGAAGAGTGTCTGTGGAATTGTTTTTAATAAAAATCTACATTTTTAATTTAAGATTGATGAAATTTTGCACACATGACCTACAAGACAAGAGAAAGGTAATTGTGTACATGAGATTTAGAAAAACAACCCCACCCCCTCTTCCCACTCCATAAAGTTGAACTTTGATACTTCTTGACGTAATTTTGCACGAAGATTGTAGAAACTACTCGCTTGGTGGAAACTTCAAAGAAAATCAACTATAAAAGAATCACAAGCACATAATGTAATATTTGAAAAAAAAATAACACTTACATCATTTTTTGGCCGAAAAATTTCAGAACGAGATCCAGGAAGAACGCTGGCATTAGATGGAACACAATGACCTGAAATAAGATGGAAATACTTGGATAATGCAAAGGCGTTGAATATATTTTTCGGTTCCAAGACAACAGTGCTAGCGTCAAAAATGAACTGCTCTTGTTAAAAATGTTAAACTGATGTCTTCACACACCTCTGATACGCTAGTGGGACCAATCATAACATTCCTCCCAATATATGTTTCAAGATGGCGACGACAAAAGCAACAACACTATTTCGGATTTCAAATGGTATTCGCGGGCACTAATGGGTTAACTCAATTTTTTTTATATATGGTATAACACTAGCTACTCCGTTGAGTGTAAAAAATTTCAATATTTTTAGAAAATTAGTAAAATATATTTTTTGGTAAGGCAGTAAATAAAAAGATGTAGTTATGATGATGAGAAATATATATTTATTATTATAAGATTGTTAATACATAAAAGAAAAATTTGCATTTTCTAATCTTTATAATTTTTTAACATGTGGTATTTTAGAAAGCAGTCGCCCAAATGCATATGTGGCTTTTTAGGACACGTTTCACAGTACTCACTGGTTCTCCGTCTGCCATCTTTTACTGCCCTTTTTGAGCAGACCACATAGTCCCTCTTGGGACCTTTTATCAAAATTTGGAATTTTCTATTGAGCCTGATCTCCGATGGAGCGGAAGTGGATGGTCTACTCCGAGGCTTTTTGTACTCACCCACTAATTGATCTACTAAAATATGGAGTTTTCCATTGAGCCTGGTCTCTAATGAAGTGGAAGTAGATTGTCTACTCCGAAGCTTTCTGTGTTTCTCAGCATTGTTATGACCCTTTTGTCCTTTGACGTAAGGAGCATTTTTTACTTTTCGTGGTGTGAATTTTGGCCCTTTGATTTAATTTGGTATCCCTTTTCTATTTGTCATAATTGTTCCTGTTATATTACATTTTAATTCCAATAGTTCATCTGCTAGTGTAGTATCTATCAGTGAACATGTGATAGCCTGTTGCGTCTGGTAGTCCAATATTGCTAGAGGCATTGTTCCTATATTCATAATGACTCCAATGAATGCCCAAAATTCATCTATTTGAGTATCACACTAATTGTGCAAAATGGAATTTGAAGGTAATTCTTTTGGTTGCAATTTTGTTCTGGCATAAACATTGGATTCTTTAACAATTTCATTGACAAGCTCAAGTAAAACAAACAATTTAAAAATTGAATGGGTTCTGAAATTGAAGCAGGAACTTGTGGACCTGTTTTTGTGAGCCAATCTCAAAGTTTTTAGTGTCCCCTTCGTTTTAGTGTCCTCGGTCGTCCTCTTTGGTCATATCTACACAATCCTCCTCATGTAGATTATCTACGTTTGAAATACTTGAACTGCTACTGACGTCTAAAACACCCGTTTTTCGTATATGTCCTATGAAATCACTCTCACTGCTTGAACTTATAATATCATTACATATTACTATCTATCGAAGTTACATCGGAAAAGTCACTTTGCACTTTGAAAATAAACTCGTCTTGACTACCACTGAATTCAAAATTCTCCTCCATATTTATTGCGCAGTCAAAATTATTCAAATAAAATGAATGCATAGTTGATGTTACGAATGAAAAACAGAGCAAAAAGCACCACCTATCGCCAGTGGATACTGTATACAACTGAATAGAACATCAGAGTTATTAGAATGTTTTCTATGTCGCCGTGAAAGTGGTACATATTATTGTATTCTTACATTAATTAAACTACGTTTTAGCAATTAAAGTATGCATTGGAAGATTGTTGTTGTTGAAAACCCATAGTTTCATATTTTAAAGCATAACTTGCAAAAAGTGCTTTTTCCTAAATAAATTAAAATGGCGCCATGTATGAAAAAACAGATTTTGAATTCTTTGAAGTATAACCCTGTGAATAACCCTGTGTGTAACCCTGGTGAATTTGACATTTACACTTTATTTTATGCTTAAACATGTTCGGTTAATAGATAGCTTTAACCAGTTCAATACATTTCTGTGCTGGAGAGCCGGTCGTAGTCAGGAGTATCTTTATTATGGTGTACTCACCCTGATGAAGTGCTTGATTCTGCTTCTGGTGACCCCTCCCCCAGGCACCCACAGGATGGAGTTAAGTGGGATCTCCTTGGTAAGGACCATGCCCATGTCGATGATCTCCTGAAGGGTAACATCCTTCAGTGTGCTGGAGCAGCAGTTATACACGGGGATTGGGTCAGCCGACGTTGTTCTGAAATAACAACAAATTTAATAAACTCATCTGAATGAAGTTCCATATTCCTTTTAAATATATTACAAAATTCACATTTAAACAGAGTGGCGGCTTTTTCAGTTGATTTTTTGATTTGAGTTTTCGTTTAGTTAGTTACAATTTTTTAGATCAAATTTGAAAAATATCGGTCGCTGGGGGGTTAATATCAGCTTTTCTTTTTTAAAAGTTTTTTTAACACTTTAGTTGCCGTCAAAAATCGAAATGCTCAGTTCTTTGTGTGAAGTAGATTTACCAATTTCCCATTTGTGCTACGAGTTTCTAGACACCGTGTAGCAGATTTTATCCCCAAACAAAAGTAATCGGTTCTTACTTTTGTGTTCCATGTTTCCAAGCGGCAACGATCATGGCCTTGATGGCCACATCCACGGGCATATAGTCCGCCTTGATTTCAGGCCCAGAATACACAGACCGCATGATGCCTGTTTACAAAAATGGTTTATTATACATAGTGTCTGGAAGTCAGGAGGGGGGATAAAGTGCAGTAACTTCTGGAGATCATTCTAAATTATAGTACAAGTATAAAAGATTAATACCTTCGAAATAACTTTTTTTTCTTGAATAATTAAATATTTTTAGCTGAATTAAAATGTCGGAATTTTTAAAAACTTATTTAACTTAAGTAACCTGGCAAATCAGAACACTATTAATCTTAAGGTAACCAGACAAATCAGAACACTATTTATCTGAAGGTAACCAGGCAAATCCGATCACTTTAAAAAGTGATGAAAAAAAAAACACATCATTTTTCAAAAATTTTTTTAACTGAAAAGTAACTTAAAACTGTACAAATAAGAACACTCCTGAAAAGTGATATAAAATCATGAAAAACGTAATAAACCCAGGACCCTCTCCTTGCTGGGGCACGAGTTTAATTTTAATCACTTTTCATGATTTATATTTCAAAAATGTTCTGTTTTGTCACTGTTCTCATTTGTCATAAAACCCTTTTTTACATCACCATCATGTAGAATCACCCCCCAAAGTAACTGCAGTCTGTATACCTTGTATGTAAAATTGATTTGATAAAACACCATCGAATATTAACACTTTTTGCTTTAAACCGCTATCTCTTTGAAAATAACACATATATTTGAATGATTTTTTAAAAATAAATAAATAAAAGTACTGACCGAAATTAAAGTCTACCTTGTAAGACAACTCCATTAACTGAAGTTAAAGTCAGTTTTGGGCCATTTTAGTGTGTAAAAAATGGTGACCTGATAACTCACCAAAATGACAATTCAACACTCATTTAAAAAGTGACATAAAGTTATGAAAAGTGTTAAAACAAAAAATAGGTTGCATAGAAAACTATGTATCCTAGTTTTTGTTTCATCACTTTTGATGACTTTTAACTTTGTTAATGGGTGTTGAATTGTCACTTTGATGAGTTATCACGGAACCGTAAAAAATGTACATATTTTATTACATTATATAAAATTGGTTTTCACTTTCGCACAAATCATTACAAAAAAATAATGGTTTCCGCATATCCTGTGCCATTTAATTTGTGCAAGAATTTATTACCCATTCTACAGGTTTGGTATGGTTTCCTTTTGATTAAATATTCTTCCACACAAAAAGATTGGTACATATATAATATTCATAAAGAATTATCAGACAGAAATGCCTTTACAGCCTTTCAAGTAGGACCGGCGTAAAATGTATAAATGTAACTGTAACTACCCTCCCCGCCGGAAGTGTGTTACTAGAAGGAAGAATTATGTGTAGTTTTCCAAAAAAGCAGAATTTTAATCTAATTTTGGTATCAAAGGGAATGAGAAGAAAAAATAGTTAGGAAATTTAAAGAAATGAAAAGAAAAAGAGGAAATATAGGCTTTAAGCCTATGTGTGTTGTTTTATTATAGAAGTTATCTGTCCACGGTAGATAGTGGCTAGCCATAAAAAAAAGGACGACCTACCTGACAATATGATTAAGATCCTTGGCTCCGGATTTAGATTTTGCAGGTTCGAAACCCGGAGTGAATGAAATAAAATATTGCATATTTAGTGTACATTCCAGAGTAGTAGATACTCCCAGTATTGCCCTGGTGAGAAATCACCATTCATAAACAAAATGTCGCTTTTCTAGCCAGGTACTTTCCAACCTTTTTCTACCCCACTCCTTTGGAGTCACAACATACCCCAATTGGGGATGTCATAATCCCACCGGCTCGGGACAGTTGGGATTCTTGTGTGGTATTAATATTTAAAAAAAATAAAAAAAACATCAAATAAGTTTTGTTGTTTACCTTTTCCACTTGCAACTAGTAGTCCAACAGGTCCGTTGAAGTTCTCTATCCACCCGGGCACCGGTTCACTCAGAGATGACACAACTGGAATAAGATTGACATTTGATGTTTGATAACCCTTCACATAGAATCCCTAATGATCCCACAAAAGTCGATTTCCCCTGTACATAATAGAAATTGAGATATGGAATGGAAGCGTGCCGATTGTTGCAGACCTACAATCAAACTGCACAGACTATTGTAGCGGCTGTGCAATGAAAGTTGTTTTTTTAAAATACCTACTCCATGCCAAACGCGTGCCAATATTTGCACACAATTGACATTTGTCGTATCTCATTCTTGGGTTCAGCAGCTCGGCTGTGGAACGATTTTCCGGCCTCTGTGTTTCCTCCCTTCTACAACACAGGTCTCTTCAAGACATAGTTTCACTCCTTCCTTTTCACAGTGGGACGCAACACACAGCATCCCCAAAGATGACATGGCCCTGAGGGATTTTTTTTCCCAGGCCTTCTGTGAGAAAAGCAGACATACACAGGAGTTCCCGAGGAAAATAATTTCGTTCAGAGTCTATGTCATCTTTGAGGATATTGTGTGGAAGGTCTTTTAAAGTTAAGGCGGGAGAGGAAGTTCTGGGAAGGAAAAAGGTATGAGCGAAAGGTCAATGCTTCCAGGAGTTTGTAATGTATGAATCCATCCCTCCCACTTGGCGTTGGGTCAAGATAGTCTGTCTGGAGAAGTCAAAGGTCTCCCTCAACCGACCTTTCCCGATTCCACCTGCCACGAAGCTTGTGGCCAGACACATCGGTCACCAAGACCTCGACAAACCTCACCCCATGATTCATGGCACCCCTGCTAAAACACCAAATATAGCAAACCTCTTGGGGTAACCTATGGAAGAGGTGTTGGTTACCCAATGAATGGTTCCTGGGGCGACGGTACCTACCCATACCTGCCTCCCAAATTGATGAGTAGGTAGAAATAAAGGCGGGGCGCCGTTGTATTAGATATAGGTGAACGATGGCGGCGACACTTTAGTACGCTCAGTTTCATAGTCACTAATAATGGTCATGACACATCTCCCTACTTTCTGTTATCTAAGGTTTCTGCATATGCTTTACCATATTATTTTCCCTCAGATCTTTAGTAGGTGAACTAACTGGATTAAACAGAACAATGACTAAAGATAACACAATGAAATAACAGAAAAAGACAGCTTAGGCACATTTTTTGTCTTTACTTTTCATAGCATTTATGTAATGTTCTGTTTGTCGTTGAACCGTGCAAAATATAAAATATATTTACTGAACATTTTCTGTTTTCGAGTTAAGGTGATGCACCACGTGTGTAACATTTGGAATTGGGCCGCTAACAATAACACTCCTGTTTTGATTTATGCAAGAAAAAAACATAGCCTTCATTTTATTTTGCGACGTTCAGGCACAAATATTTTTAAATGTTTTACGATCATTTTCTAAAGAACTTAATTGTCACATTATTCAATAAAACTATAACCGAAAATGGGTCCATAATTAGGAGATTTTGAACTTTGAGGCAGTTTTATTGGTCTGATACTTTCATTTATTTCAATTATTTCAAAGGCGAAGATATGTTCTACTCGCAGGATTTAATTAAACCATTTGAAATATTTCTAAGTGATTAAATTTTCAAACCAAAAACACATGATTTTGCATCACTTCGTAGTGAGATGTAATTTGTTTTTTAAGTATTTTAGTCACCAATAGAGGGCCTGAAGATGACAGCTGATATCGATCCCCTCAGGTCGTTGACCACATGCTCCGCTAGACTCTTGCTGAAGGTGTAAGTGTTGGGTAGGCCTCCGATATATCTGAAATAATTATATAGTAATATGTTTATTAATTTTCATTTATCATGAAACCATAATAGTAACTTGCTAACCTTGTATTTTCCCATCTCCTTTTTTTTCCCATTCCCATCAGCCCAACAATATAGCTGTGTATTTTGAAAACGTACCGTGTTAGAACGCAGATATGCATACTAATTGCATATACATTTAAATCTAAATAAACGCATTTTGCAGTCTTGGAAAAAAATTGCAGACTAATCGAGAACACTTTCCGGCACTCATTTTTCTAGATGGGTTACAGATCTTATATGTTAATTTCTAAATAAACTTTATTACCATTACATTGTATTCATTGTTACAGTCGAAGTGATTATACATACAATCTAGCTAAAGTGATGAAAAAAGAATCTATTTATATTTAGTACAATATAGGTTCATTGGTTGGTTTTTAATTTTATTTATATATTGTAATTGTGTTAAGAGTGAGAAAGTGATTAATACAGCCTCATTAATCATATTTTGAAAGTATAGTGTAAGAATGAAGAGTGTATGTATACTTTTAGAAGAGTATGCATAGAATTTATTTCTACTTCTGAAACCATACATCGTTAGTACACTACGGGTGCGTTTTGGCCTTGCATACATTCAAAATATGCGCGCACTAATCGATGGTAGGAAGTACACGTGATTAGTATGCACAAATCGTGCACACTTGCTAAAGAATTCATTTAATTATCCTTCTAAATAAATCCGCATAGTGTACTGCCAGTACACTATGGGTACATTTTGGCCTTAAATACTTGAAAAAGTATTATTTGATGTATATTAAAAACTATGCTAACTAACACAACTCGGGGTGTTCCTGTATAAAGTGAATAAAACGGTATTTGACTGACTTGGCTGTCAGAATTCTCAGCATGTGATCGTCCAGGGTTTCAGCGATGTCGATGGTGTCCTTCCAGTCAGCGTGCGGCGGGTACAGCATCTCCTCCACTGGGTTCTTATCAGTGTTGCAGTAAGTCGTGGATACGTGCAGTAAAACCTAACAAAACATTACAATGTGATAGCAATGAATCTAGAATATGACAAGGTTTGTTGAAATCTAACTAGAATATGACAAGCTTTATTGACGTGAAACTAGAATATGACAAGCTTTATTGATGTGAAACTAGAATGTGTCAAGCTTGATAGAACAGAATCTAGAATAAATATAATAAGCGTGATTGAACTGAACCTGGATTATGATAAGCTTTATGTTAGTCTCACATACAAGTTTTCCCAATGGGTATGTATGGCGAGTGATAACGCGAAATAGGCCAAACCATAAGAGTGTAGCTTGTGTGTGAGAGTGGCTTTATTAAAGTGAAACCATAATGTGACAAGCATGCAATTAGAATATGACGAGCTTTATAGAACCTAACAAGCTTGTTTGTATTAAATCTAGTTGTCATGAAACTAGAATGTGCCAAGCATTACTCTGAAACTAGTGTAAGACAAGTTTTTTTGAACTGAACTGATAATATGAGATATGAGTAGCTGTATTGAATTCAAACTGGAATGTGACAAAGTTTAATTGAGTTATCATATAATATGAAACTAGTCAATTTTGATGAGTTGAACTGGAATTACAATGTGGTGAGCATTATTACATTGAAAATAGATTATAACAAGGTTAATTGAAATGAAATTAGGAATATCACAAGCTTTGTTGATCTGAAGCTCGAGTATAATGACTTTATGCTGAAACTGGAAGGTGACGAGATTTACATTAAAATGTGACGAGTGTGAAAAGAATTATTGAAATTCAAACCATAATAATATGTTCAGTTTCATTCTTTATAAGCCACTAGGACCATCTGTGCCAACATTTTTGATGTAGGAAAGAAGTGACTACTTACATCCAATTTTTTCATTTCTTGAGCCAGTAGCATCATCTCACGAGACCCTCGGGTGTTCATCAGGACAGCATCTCTCAGAGGATCATCAAATCTGTAAATCAATTTAAAAAAAATCATATCTGCCTTTCGGTTCATTTTGAAAATTGATCCATGCTTCTAAATGATCTTTTTCAATTGAATTAACTAACCTAACCATCATGCCGTTTCCCCGCAGGGGTAGAATGAGAGGATGGACAAACAACTCGGTCTTGGCACACACTCCTTGCCTCATTCACATTCATACATCGTCTCATACATAATCTTCTATTATTCTGACTCTTGACATGGCCCGACTGAAGTATCTGATTCACTTGATTGTGTCATGTCTTCCTCAGGCGTCTCCGATCTGTCACCATTTACATTAGTGTCATATGTTCTCCTTACACTCCTTTCTTTGTTCATTTGCTCTACATGCACAAACCGTCTAAGCGTCCCATTCTTAATCTTACTCTTTACGCTTACATCAGTCTTTGCGGATCTCCATATTTCTCACACGATCATACATGGTTTAACCACACGGAGACTTCAGGGATCTCATTTCAAGAGAATTCAGTTTTATAAATTATCAATTGCATTAATAATGTAAGATATCAAACACAAATAAAAATGGCGCATAAAAATCTCTTAGTTTTTGACAGTAACTGGATATTTTAAAGCATTAATGCTCATGATGGAAATTACTTTGGGAGCTAATAGTAGTTTTGTTGACCTAGAAATACTAGGCAGTAAAAGCTATGCCGATCTCTTGAAGTTGAGAGTTGAGAATAAAAGATATAAAATACCTCACGCTAGCCGCTGAGTGGAAGATGATATTGACAGAGTCTATGAGAATCTTCCTGTCTTCTGGGCAGAGGCCTGAAACATGTGAAAATTATGATTTTTTTGATAAATGTTCAACAATACTGTATTTCCAGTGGAAGATAATTTTTTGCACCAAGACAGAATTGTGTGGTGGTCCGTGTTCAAAATCTTACCCAGTCCCATTTGTGTGACGTCTCCATTTACACAGCTCACCTTCTCCAGGAATACTTTCCCTCTGTTGGTCCTCAATCTCTCAAATAACTGGAATTGAAACCAAATAAAATTGGTAAATATTGAATATTTGGTTATTAACGATGGATTGTTTCGGAAAATTTGAACATTTTATCAAATTTCGAAGTTGATTTTCAAGTTCTGTGAAGGTTCTATTCAATTTCTGTTATTATATTATTATTAGCCAATTGTTTCACAAAACTGAAATAATAACAGAAGATAAATAGAAACTTCACAGAAGTAGAAAATCAACATAGAAATTTTAACAATTCGTCAAATTTCAACGTTAATTTGCGAGTTCTGTGATTGTCCTATTCAAGTTCTTTTATTATATTATTATAGGTCAGTTACTTGATAGAACTGAAATAAAAATAGAACTTTGAAAAAACTTTCACAGACCTTGAAAATTAACTTTGAAATTTGAAGAATTGTTCAAATTCTCTGAAACAACCCGTCCTTAGAATTTCTTTTCAAAATTATAAATATGTGCTATCATATTATTATTGAGTTTGCAGTGTGTGTGTGTGTTATTCAAATTATTTGAGTAACTATTGAAGGTTCTATACATCAATATAATATATCTAAACATGATCAGAACAAGACACAGAACATAAAAAGGTTACGGATGCAACTGGAGATCGAACCCAAGACCTCTGTTGTACAGGACAATACTCTGATCATTGAGATTCCTGATTATTTTCAGTCATTTTTAACTATCTCATATTTCAATTTAAGAATTACCTACCAATATTATCCTCAACTAATTCCCATATATAGTTGGCTGCTATATTTTTGTATGATTGTAACCTAGATAGTGTCTTGCATATGCTCTTTTTTTGTATTATAGACACCTATTATTACACCGTACTTAAAAAAAGTTTAATTATATTAAAGTATTGGAATACTGCAAGATTGAGAATTCAGACCGTTCTTATTATTTATTTATATATATATACACCTAAAAAGGCTTTTACATAGAAGTGATACATGATGCAGTGTACATAGCAGAATATGTATTATACAGCAGATATTGACAGTAAATAGATGTAATCCATTTTAAAGAAGGTACAAAATACACACTTGTAAAATTGTGATTACAAGTATAATGAGAAAATATTAAAAAATATGAAGCAATATTAGTAAAGCGTAAGAGTAACATAAAGTAAAAAAGAAATTACAACAACACTACATATAAGACAAATCATTAAAACTAATTTACCAGCGCTACTCTAATTTGTAGGATTCAACAAAGTGTTGGTGTAAATTATGCTTAGTTCTATATATGGAGTTAATAAATAAATCAATAGCACCACCATACTTGTTGCCCAGATCATGCATCCTATTGGTCAGTGAGTGTGTCTGATAGTTGGTCGAGTATGTATTAAGAAAGAATGTTATATTTTGTCTTGTATTCCTAGTCGGCACATGTAGTTTAATAGTGGCAAGGATGGCAGGACTATCAATTATTTATTCTTATTTGTTTATTTGTATTTGTATTTGTTTATTATTTGTGTTTTTTACAATAAATATACAATTTTTACAAGTCATACTGTTTTAATTTATACTACACTTCCATTAAAAGCATTTGCTTGTGGATGAAACAGGAGTGTACATTTGCGAAAAAAAATAACTAGGATACAAAGTAAAAAAAATTACAAAATTAAAATCCATACAATAGTCCTTGTATAAGCAACGTAATGAATTACCGGAGATTTCTCGAGGTCCTGTAGCCTATTTTCCCCACTTTTCCCCTTCTTCGGTCTCAGGAGCAAGTATATTCTCTCCAAGTCGGGACAGGACCACAGCAATTTTTCTATGAGAACCTTACCCATAAAACCTGCAAAAAAAATTATTTTGTAAAATACCGGGTCAGTAAGTAACCGATTCCTAATGATTCTATATAAATAAAAATGTTAATGTTCGTTTGTCAAAACCTTAAATCTCCAAAAGTTCTTCACTGATTGCTTTCAATTTTTTGACAAAACTTTGCATTCAAATACGCGTGTATTTTTATATACATATATTATACAGATGTCACTTGTGACAGGAAAAAACATGCTTTTTTGAATAACAGTGCCATCAGCTGTAAAAGCGAAACGTGCTATTGTTTCTCTATCTGCACTGACAGAATGAGCTACAGCAACGCGTGGTGGGGTAGAAGTAATAGATAATAAAAACGAAAAGGAGAAATGGCATGAAAACTTCACCAAACTGAACAGACTATCAAAGCTACTATGTAATAAAATTTATTCGTTTGATGCATTTTTCAGTAGTAGAGTCACGTGGGGCAACCATATGCAATTTTTAAATTAGAATTTTTGTACTATTGTACTATTTGATTACTTTTTCGTGTATTAATAAGATCACATGCATCTCGATTGCGTATACTTGACGGGGTAAGCTTACGCATACCATAGTGTAATCGCACTCTGCTTTCAATCTACTCTTGAGTGCAAAATGCCCTATCCGAATGCTTTCTTAGTCAGGGCATATTTCACTATGACTTTCAAAAGTGAGATGAAATATGTGTATATTTAAAATAATTTTTATGTTAAGGATAAGTTTGTGCACTCACAAAACTGCGTATTGCAGTATCCAGGTTCTCGAGATCCCTGGATTTAAATCTCTAGATCAGCTACTTACAATTATAAAAAATACTAATTTCGATTCCCACAGAAAAACTCAACACATAAACACGCTACAAGGCTTACAGAAAACTTATTAATCTCAAAAGCAAACAAAACTATATTTCAAATAGGACCACACTACATGGCCATTAAAGTATATTACAACCTTCCACGTAGCATCAAACAAATAACCGACATACTCAAATTAAAATCATCAATAAAAACATTTGTTTTAAACAAATGTCACTACACTTTAAATGAATACCTTATATAAATTAAATACCTCTGTTTTTTTTTATTTTATATTTACATATATTTGTTAACATGTAACTGTAGGGTTATTTAATATATGTGTATTTGTTGGGTTAGCTGGAAGAAATAGGATGTAACCTATAAGCAAACCCTTTGAACTCTGTATTTTTGTGCAATAAATGTTTTTTTAAATTTTGATTGTGGCTCTGTCTGTAACTTTGGTTCAATGAACTCTATAAAGAGTGATATCATCATTTTTTAAATATTGAAAGTGATTGTATAGAGAATTCAGACAAGCGATTAAGTACCTACCTACAATATATAATATTTAAAAAAAAAATTGGAACTTATTTGTCGAGAATTCAGACTATACCCGATTTTTCATTTTGTTGTCAACAGATTTCCATTCGATAAACATTACTATTAGTTATAATAATAATGTAATTAGGATTAAGGACATCTAGGAAGTAATAAGAAGTATTGTATATATCTATAGTAGTATAATATATTGTTATGTGTTTTCAAATCCAATAATAGGCCCTAGCATGGCCCTAATCACGATCCGACTTGCAGAACCCAACATATTGGACCGCGAAGCGAATTATTATTATTCCGACGCACAGTGGGCTGAAAATCGCCTTTCATAAACATAGAGACTTGAATTTTCAAGGGTATTTTTTTGGCTAGAAATGGATTCTGCTGATCATTACTATGCTATAAAATTTCGTACGAAGCAATTGCGTGTACAAATGCAAGAGTTATCACTTTTTAAAGAAAAAAATTGTATGGCACTGACATTAAAAATGAGGCTATCTCTGGAATCATAAGGTTGACCATTATATCCTTACACACAGATATACTACTATTTATTTGTATTTTTTGACATACTTCGTATTGTGGCGCAACTTGCGATTTTTTTTTTTAAATCCTCAAAGTTGAAAAAAAAACATTTTTATGTTGATGATTCATTTTAATGCTTAAATGCTTTACATATGAGTATGCTTTGTCTAGTTTACAATATTTTATTTACACTGCAAGCCTGCAAAAATCGCAAGTTGCGCCACAATACGAAGTATGTCAAAAAATACAAATCAATAGTAGTATATCTGTGTGTAATGATAGAACGGCCAACCTTATGATTCCAGAGAGAGCCTTATTTTTTAATGTCAGTGCCATACAAATTTTTCTTAAAAAAATGATGACTCCTTCATTTGTACATGCAATTGCTTCGTACGAAATTTTATAGCATAGCCTTTTTTAAGTTAATAAAATGGATTCCCAAGGATTCATCAATCTGGCGAGAAACGCGGTTGAGGCCCTCACTGAATTAATAATTGACCCAACAAGCAAATTAAACAAAGATAAAATCTCAAAAATGGTACCGAAAACAAATGCTATTCTCGGAACCATTGCTCAAATGGCTGCCGAAATGGCAGCACTCGAGGGTGAGCTGTCAGCTTTTAAAGCATTATCCAATAAACCTAACTCAGTAGTATCTACTTGTGAAGCAGCCGACGAACTCGAAGAAAGAAAAAAAAGAGCCAATAATCATAAATATTCCTGAAAGCTCTAAGCTCAACCAAATAGAAAAAATACAAGATGACAAAATACAAATTACAAATATCTTGAATAAGATTGATAGTAACATTGAAATTAACTCTATCAACACTTTACGCCTTGGAGCAGTGAGGCCGGATAAACCAAGGCCCGTTAAGGTTATTCTAAAGAACTCCACTGAAGCAATAAATATACTCAGGAGAAAGAACTTTTATCTGACCAACTCCACTGTTAAAATCTTTTCCGACCAAACACCGAACCAACGAAAATTCTTGTCGGACCTCCGCCAAGAATTGGAAACTCGGATAAAGGGAGGAGAAGTTGGGTTAACAATAAAATATATGAATAACAAGCCCACAATAATAAGGTCAACTTCAAAAAACTCAAAAACATCATCGGATACGGCCAAAATATCCGAGGCTGCCGTACCAAACTCATAGAGCTACAAACTACTCTTCCACTACTCCAACACATTGAAGTTTTTCTTCTTACCGAAACTTGGCTTGATCCTGATATTCACACCGAGGAACTTGGATTTTCATCTTACAACACCTACCGCCTTGACAGAAATCCAGCCACTAGTACTAAAACCAGAGGAGGAGGAGTTCTTATATCCGTTACAAAATTACTGCCATCCACTCGATTAATTTGTAAACATCTGGATGTGGAGCAGGTATTCGTTTTACTAAAAATTAAATCAGGCAAAATTCTACTGGGATGTGTCTACATTCCTCCTGGATCCAATATCACAGTCTACAGAAACCACATAGATGACCTCGAAACCTTTAAAAATAAATACCCTGATGCCAGAAAATTTTTATTTGGTGACTATAATACCCCTTGCATTGATTGGATGAATAAGGACTCTTATAACAACTTAAGCCTACCAGAAAATGCCCGCGAAATAATAGATATGACGAACTTACTCTCTCTACATCAAGTCAATCAAGTCTACAATACCAATAATCGGCTGCTGGATTTAGTATTCTGCAGTGATACCTCAGTCCATATTGCTAAATCAGTTGACGAGCTTCTCCCCCTAGACTGCCACCACCCCGCCCTAAGCATAACCATCACTACTAATAACTCACCAGATGACACAACTGTTCTTCCTAACCTAACTTATAATTTCTCCAAAGCTGACTATTCTAACATGAATCAATATCTTGCAAATGAAGACTGGTCATTTCTTCACCAAAATAATACTATTAACTATAATCTTGAATTATTTTACAAAATTATTAATAAGGCCATTGAAAGCTTTGTACCACTTTCACACTTCAAGGAAGCGAAGTTCCCAAAATGGTTCAGTGGCGAGCTAATTAACCTAGTAGTTATCTGTAAAAAAATTGCACACAAAAACTTTAAAGAATCGAACTCTCTTAACGACTACAAGATATTTCACAACTATAGAACTCAATGTGAAAAAACTATCAAGAAATTCATATTTCAATTATATAAATGGAATCGAAAACTCTATACCTTCTAATATACAAAACTTTTTCACTCACGTTAACTCTCTTAGAAAAAACAAACAAGGTTTACCCCTTTCAATGCACTTCAAAGAAAAGAGTAGTACTGACATGAATGTAAAAGTTAACTATTTTGCTGATTATTTTAAAAGCGTCTATGACGAAGATATCCCAGACAATTTATTATATACCACCTTCGTCGCTTAACGAGAGCATACATATCCCTGCCATACACATCAATATAAACGACGTTATAAGTAAAATCAAATCCCTAGACAAAAACAAAAAGGCTGGACCTGATAATGTACATCCCAATATCCTGATAAATTGCATTACTTCACTGGCTGAGCCGATTTTTCTATTGTTTAATAAATCCCTTGACACAGGGTGCTTCCCTGATATTTGGAAACGTTGTTATCTAACTCCTATATTTAAAAAGGGAAATAAAAGTGATGTTACTAACTATAGACCAATATGTAAGCTATCCTTAATTCCTAAACTTTTTGAAAGACTATTACTTGATAAAATTTCACCATGTATTAACCATCTCATTGTTCCGAATCAACACGGATTTTTGTCGGGTAGATCAACTCTGACAAATCTCTCGTTATATGAAAACTATATATCAAACGCATTAGCTAACAGAACTCAAGTCGATTCCATATATACGGACTTTATCAAGGCCTTTGACAAAGTATGCCATAAAATTCTCCTGATCAAACTACGTAAGCTCGGTATTGACGGAAAACTTTTAGAATGAACTGATAGAGTTTTACTTGTAAAAATCAATTTGTTCATTTCCAATCAATTTATAGCTACCAGTGGTGTACCACAGGGGTCTCATTTAGGCCCAATTTTATTTGTACTGTTTATAAATGATATTGTAAATATATTTGATGAAGATATTAATGCGTTACTTTTCACAGATGATTTAAAAATATTTAAAATAATCAAAAGCGCTGAAGATTGTATCTGTCTACAAAATAATTTGAACAGGTTAATTAATTGGTGTTCTCATAACAAACTTCATCTGAACATATGTTATGAAAATAACATACGATTATTACTCTAAGTAGGAACCTGTCAAATCTGTGATTTATCTTGTCTATTGTTTATGCTCTGGCAACAAGGAACTTTAACAGGAAGTGAGAAAAAATTCAAGATGGTTGCACTTCCCGGCCGGACAGCAGAGAGACAGGGTGTCCGGTCGGGGGGTCAATTATTATTTCTGTAGGTCTGAGGATCTAATCGAAAGTTATTTCATGGATTTGTGATTAATACCGAAATGTTCAGTTTGTGCTTCAAGATTAGAAGTCTAGTAATATTTCCCGCGATTGCAATTCGCCCCGAATGGCGTGAATAATGAAAACGTTTTTCACCATGTGTGGCCATGGGGGTAATCAGAGTTTATCCAAGCGATCGGTGATTATTTCTGCCGATAAACTGTTTTCGCCGTGTGCATTTTGATTCAGAGCATTATTAAGTTCCACCTTGCCTCGTGGAAGGGCAACTTACGGATTAACCGTCTACTCCTCTTGGCTGGACCACACTGGGCCGTTGGCCAGCCACATTCTGATGCCGTCTACTCCTCTTGGCTGGACCACACTGGGCCGTTGGCCAGCCACATTCTGATGCCGTCTACTCCTCTTGGCTGGACCACACTGGGCCGTTGGCCAGCCACATTCTGATGCCGTCTATTCCTCTTGGCTGGACCACACTGGGCCGTCGGCCAGCCACATCCTGATGCTGCCGTCCTCTAGCTACATGGCTGATTCATCTACTCCGCCATTCGCGGCACTCAGTGTTCGTTCCTCATAACTACGTACGTTCATATTATTTTAGACAGGGTAGATAGATTCTACGTTCTGGTCGATGGGGGTAAGTTTTCACCTTTTTGTATTTCTCTGTGAAATTTATCAAATATAACTTGTTACGGCCAGTCCAAGGTTTATCCAGATTACTTTCATTCTACAACCTTGCAACTTCCTTTCAAACATCATGTAGATGGGATATATTTTTCCCCGCCCTGAATGGAGAATTATGCTCTACCGTCGGTAGGTCGGTTTGGCGAGCTCTTTTCCAGTTCAACCACTGGAAGGGACTCTGGCGCGTTGGCCTTCAAAGACCAACAAAGTCAAACTTGGCCACCCACTATTCAATCATAATTACAGTCAATAATGTACTTAGAAAAACCAAACACAATAACAGCCAATTAACACAACTATGGGCTAAGTAAGTATCCTAACCTATCATAACATTGTGCCCAACACATATTCATAACACATAAATAAGTGTTATTCAATAAAATTTTACAGAATAAATCAACCAATTATTCATTCATATAAACTCAATAACTCAATCCTTACCTCTGTCGAAGAAATTAATGACCTGGGGATAACTTTCGACTCTAAATTAAACTTTGTATCGCATATAAATAATATTAATAATAAAGGAATGAAAATGCTAGGCTTCATTCTTCGAAATTCCAGAGGTTTCAAGAATATTTCAACATTAAAAATTTTGTATACATCCCTGGTTCGTAGTCAAGTCGAATATAACTCCTCGATCTGGTCCCCCCACTACAAATTACATTCAGATTCAATCGAAAAAATTCAACATAAATTCCTAAGACACATTAATTTTAAACTCGGTATTCCCATTGAAAATATAAACTATAATTACTTGATGAAAAATCTAAATTTATTAAAACTCTCAGATCGAAGAATTATATCCGACTTAATATTTATGTTCAAAATTGTAAATGGTAAAGACTCGCAGAAACTTGACATACCGGGTTCTGCAAATCGAATCATGTGTAGGGCCTTCAATATAATCGGTATTTTGAAATAACGCAATACATGTATATACAGGTTTTCCAATAATTTGTGTTTTTTTTAAAAGGTGTTATTTTGAATAGCCTGCTATTTCGGTAGATGTTACTTTTGAAGCTGTCATTTTTTGACATTTGACAAGTAGAAACTACGCCATTAATAAAAATGGAACGATACACGCTTCAACAACGAATTGAAATTATTAAAATTCACTTGAGTGAATCAAATGCAAATCATCTTGAGTGATGAGGCCCATTTCCACCTCGGTGGCTTTATCAACAAGCAAAACTGTCGCATCTGGGGCTCGGAAAACCTAAGAGTTATTGTTGAAAAGCCTCTCTATCCTCAACGTGTGACTGTTTGGTGCGGTTTATGGTCCGGCGGAGTCATTGGACCTTACTTTTTCGAAAATGAGGCTGGAGCATCAGTTACGGTGAATGGATCGCTATCGAGAGATGATTAATGATTTTTTATGGCCGGAATTGGATGGTATTGATCTGGACAACGTTTACTTTCAACAAAACGGCGCTACGTTCCACACAAGCAACGAAACCATTGATCTTTTACGATTGAATATCAAAATAACACCTCTTATTGGAAAACCCTGTATATTTTTAATATTAACTTCACACTACACCACCTTTGGGGGTGCGATGTGGAGGTTCTTTTTGAGGAGAGGAAGGAGTGAACATGGGTCTTGAAGATACCCGTGTTATAGGAGGGAGGAATCACAGAAGGTGGCAAATCGTTCCACAGCCGAGCTGTTTAACTCATGAACGAGTCATTGAAACGACCCATTTTCATGTGACAAATGTCATATGTTTACATATGATGGCCGCGTTTGGCGTGTTTCCTAACTATGCACCGGTGCCGATAGGATCAATGAAGCTAGTTTCTCCAAGCATCTTCCACCGTAATACCGGTAGAACAAGGACCGCATACCCACCTTACGCCTGTGCTCTAAAGATTGCAATCGATAGGAGAATCTAGCAAACGGACCGCCCGTTTCTGCAGAGTCAAGGGTTTTTTCAGGTATTTTGGAACTCCAGACCAGAGGTGGCTGCCAAATTCATCACTGGGGTGCACACGCGATTTGTAAATTGTCAGCAGTAGTGTTCTATTAAAATATCTGGAAGACTTTTAAAAATTCTTATAAAAAATATAAATTATTCATTTTAGGATATGTTACAGTTATATTTTTCGCGATGTATAGCTAAGATCTTTCAAATATTCCGCAATACTTTTGCGAGATTTTGGTAGATATTGTGGAGGGCAGTTAAAGAAATGTTAAATAACGTGTTGAAGTCTAGATAATTGCACCTCCATTGGTTGGCATAATAAATGTTGAATAACATGTTCATTCTTTGTTAACCAATGCCATCTTACACGGGGATGTGAAATTATGTAATCTGTACCATATAATTCATTATATATTATGGCTGTTAAAAATAACAACACTTTTGATTTGTTAAAATGTTTTTATGTTGTTATGTTATTATCCTATAAAGGTTATAAAACATAGACTTAGGTAGTTAGGTAATAAACTTTGCTGCTTACCATTCACGTAAGCAGGGGGCATAGGGGGCAACTGCCCTCCCCCCCACTCCCACTCCCCTAGACACTTTGGTGATGAAAAAATCAAAGGATAAAAAGACGTATGAAAATGGTACACATTGAGGGCACAGGACTCAATGCATTAAAGTTTTTCGTAGGGCCCCAATGTCGATGCGGCCCCAGCTAGTTATCAAAATGATGCACATTGCTGACACAGAACTTATTTTTTCTAAGCGGAAAATATTGCTTGTGCAATGATGGAGGACTTAGCTAGCAGAGGTTTGACTCGCGACGTCTAGTCGGTAGTTCTACTAGCCGGTCAAGCTCATATGTTTTAAATGTTTTTCGTTTTTGAACAATTCTAAAATATTTCCGTTTAAGAAAATACGATTTTTAGGAAAATTTTCGTCTAAATATTGTAGGGATACTGATTCCCCAAAAAATAGAAATTAAAAACGTTTGTTTATTTGCCCTCAGACCTAGAATTTTTTTCCCTGCGGTGCTGCCCTGTGTGTTTGAAAATGCAATAATTCATTTTCCATTCCCTTCACCCACACCTATAGTTGATACTTCATCTTTCTACATATAAATATCCGATGTCTAAAATATGCTATGCCTATCTATGGTATTGGTAAAAAATTTAAACATTCGCCGTAACTTAAGATCTAATTAAACACTACTGGTTTTAATACATATGCACTATAATACCATACCGTAACTATAAAATTTACATTATAACTTATTTGATGTTGTGTTCAAGTAATTTATTTTGTTTGAAACGTGTTGGGAAGTAAGTTAGCTAAGTGCTTCACAGATACACTCATAGAGGGCAGTGCACAGAGCTTCTTGGAAGTCCACAAGATGGCAGCTAGTAGCCAGTAGTCGCCAGGGCCAGTTAGAATGCTTCCAGATAAACTTGGTGTTTTCAGATCTCATTTAGCCAGCTCTTAGTTAGGTCGACTATCGAGTCACCATTGTAATCGCGAAGTATTAATAAATCCCTGATTTAACACAAAGAACCTATTATTTAAAATCTCCTTCCACGACGAATTGGAGAACTGTTTGTGGGAACACAACAGCTGTTTCTACTCTTAATTTATTAGTATTTATATAAGGTTTTCCGATAAGAGGTGTTATTTTATTATGTATATAAATTAAATTTTTATTTATTTTATATACATAAACACACAATTGCCACAAACTACACATCACTTCTTATCACTTATCACTTCTTTTATTTTATTATGTATATAAATTAAAAATGACGGCTTCAAAAGTAACATCTACCGAAATAGCGGGCTATTCAAAATAACACCTCTTATTGGAAAACTCTGTATTACCAAAGCAAAGGCGTTTTGTGGGTTCCCTTAAATTACCTTATTTAACATTTTATACATAGGAATGTACATTTTTACTATGAAAATGTGTAAAAAATGATTGGGAACAAAATACTCACGTGTATGTTGGCTTTTGTGCATTTTTTTACCGTCTTAACTCGGGGTGTCCGGGAGTAAACTTCAGGAAGTGATTTTACATGATAGTAGACGTAAATTATTATTTTTTATCGAAATTACATTGTTTTTTCCCGACGCAATTTTTTATACAAACAATTCACTATTTTACCCGAAAACTACCAATTTTGGAATTTCGAACAAAGTTGTTCATCTTTTTTATTTGTGCTATCGTATAGAATCACCTCCCGAAGCTTATTCACTTTACCCCCGGACACCTTGTATGTTATATTATTATAAGTTAAAGTTAAAAAATTAGTTTCGCCAACATCTTTCCCTCATACTACTGCAAATTACATCAATGCACAGCGTCGCCCGCATTTTTATTAGATAACCGCTTTGATAGTGCGTGCAATTTGGTCGTAGCCCGGCAGCAATCGGTATGCTTCCATGCAATATATCTATTTGTTTCCTTTATCTATGGTCACCACACTTACGTTGAGTAATTTTTCGTCCAAAATTTCCGCTATAAAAGAGTTTTATGTTTAAGGAATAAATACTAAAGTTACAGTGAATATGTGTTTATTGACCTCTTGTGTGTCAACGTCAATGATTATAAAATACCCCAACAGCCACGAAGTCACGCTTCACTTTTCCTTAACTTCGCTTATCCACTGGAGTGATTGGTGTCATAGGTATATACATTTACCATATTATTTAATTAATACCATTCCTCAAAATATTAATATGAAAACATATTAAACCACTTATTTCAGTTTAAAGCCAGTGAATTCACCTAGATTTTTCCGCCTATCCCATATTTCTAGGTTCTATAAATATGGCACAGTATGCAAACGATTTCTCAAAACGTTTTGGCAAAATGGTAAAATATGCCACTCACTAGCGCCAACGGCTGATTCGAGCAACCCAGATTACCTGCCATTTGAACCACTATCGGTGTGCACCATAGACCGGGATTTTAGGTTCATAGTGTGCACAAATACTTTCAATCGTATGCTCTTTAAAATGCTTTAGCTGTACAGGCCAGACTTCTTTAGGTACCAATGACCAAATAAAATATCCGTAGGCACTACTTAATATTCAAAAACGACCAAAAATACAATGTAAAGAACGTTTTCATTCTTCTACTGACCCGCGGGTCAATATCCGTGAACATAAAGCATTACTTTTATCGTTTTATGGACTCTGGATTATTTAAATGAAACTTTACTAGCTACGGCATTGCATTAACTGAATATCATTTGTTATATTTAAGGCGGTTAGTAATAACTTGCCAGATTTTCAGCTTGGATCCTATAATAATGCTTGTGTACACGTAGATACAAGTGCGAGAGAAAGTACTAATGACAAAAACTACGATCGTGTAAACTGGGCACATATCGGCCCAAACAACTAGTACTAATAATTATATTAATAACATGGTATTTATATAGCGCAGTTTAGTATCATTTCACTTGAAGTGCGATTAAATATAAGTAATAATATTATCAATAAGGAACTTGAGAGAAAAATATTATGGCTTAAAAACATACATTCATATAGATCAACAAACGCTGATTCTGAATACGTAAGTTATATTATGTATAAATCGCCATTTTAAAACGATTTAAATTGTAAGCGACTTAAATGCTCTGTGATTGGTCGGTGGGTTCTGACAGAACAGCCGGCCGCTGGACAATTTTGTGCCAAGTTGCGCTGCGTAATCTCGCGCACCGTTCAAATCTGCGGTAGGTATACAAAATAGTTAATATTTTTTTTGTTAATCTTGTAAAATTTTTAAAATGGGAATTGTTGTTTTCATACCGACCTGAAAGGATCTGGTCTTATTGTTAACTGAAAAATCAGAGGTACTTATGAAGTCACGCACTCCCCGCCAGATTTCGAACTTCGAAAAATGCAAAATTTGAAAAGTATTTTATTGGATTTTATAATTTGTTATTGGAATTCCTTATTTCACCTGTGCCACCAGTTATGAAGATGGTTTTCCGGCTGAAGAAGTCGGGGATGTTCTGCATACCATCGTCCATGGTAGCCATCGTGATTCCAGACTTGAAGTTGCAGATTAAAATTCTGAAAAATAAATGCACTGGTGAGCAAAAAACCATGGGTAAGATTTTTGTGTGTGTTTTTTCCTATGTATTCGACTAATAATTTACTACGGTTCGTCGACACAGAACAGTGACAAAACAGAACATGGAAGAAAAATAATGATATTAAAATAACTAAACCAATTTTTTAATGTTCCGTTTTATCCCATTACCAGTTACAGGGTTGAATAGAGGGTTTCAAACAGTTTGTAGAACTGCGTATAAAAAATCATTGCTAACGCCTAACATTTTAACCTCTGCCGTTTTGCAACGCACTTCTTTTAGGAGAACTATGAGAATATAGATTCCACGGAAAATATTTTCACATTACATTTGATTCCAGATAAATTCCCTGTTTTTGAAAATAAAATAATGTTCTTGAAAGTAGATTAAAGACTATTTCAGATGTTGGTATTACAAATCTTCAAATGTTCTAAAAATTAACGCAATCAAAGAAAAAGTTTTTAAACTCGCTTATCGATGGTTTTTATCGTGTAAACTGTAATTACTTCTTTCCACGAAACTGAAAAAGATATTTAATTAGACAAAGTTGTCACTTCACTTTTTTTCGTTTTCTTAAACTATTTATTTAATTAAGACTTGACAAATATTTTTCATATGCTAAATGTTGATTCATAGAATTATTTCATATTTGTCTGCAGCGTTTATGGTGACTTTTAATGCAAACTAAAAAAAACTAACATTATTTTAATCATTATTTCACAAATTTAAAATTTGCGGCATCAAGCGGAGTACCACAAGAATCTCATTTGGGCCCAATATTATTTGGTTTGTTCATCAATGACACACTCAAAGTTCTGTTATTTGCCGATGATCTGAAGATCTACAGTACAGAATAATTAAAGATGATAATGATCGCACTATTTTGCAGTTGAACCTGAATAAACTTATTTGCTTGGTGTTCAGAAAATGATTTGCAACTAAATATTAGTAAGTGCCAGATTATTAGTTTTTGCAAAGGTAAAAATTCTCTTTATTTTTCTTATTTAATTAATCGGGCTAATCTTCTTCGAGTTTCACAGATTCGAGATCTCGGTGTCTTATTCCACGAAAGTCTGCAGTTTAACTTACACATCGATGAAACTACAAGCGATGCAATGAGAATGCTCGGTTTTATGTTGAGAATGGGGGCAAAGTTTAAAAATGTGTTAACTTTAAAACATCTATATATTACTCATTAGTACGAAGTAAATTAGAATATATGTAATTCAACAGTATGGTCACCGTACTACAAAGTCCATTCTCAAGCCTTAGAAAAGGAACAAAATAAATTCCTTCAACTTTAAAATTAATATTTCCATTGAATTTATAAATTATAATAACTTACGTACCTAAACCAGACTTCTCAAACTTTCAGATCGAAGAGTTTTAACTGATAATTATTTTTATTCCAAATTATCAAATCTCCAATTGACAGCCCTGAATTATTGGAATTCATTTATATGAATGTACCTTATTTTTTAATGATATACTAATGTTTATAAGACAAGGTTTTATGCATAGCATAAAGGGTAACAAATAATTATAAGCAATAATTAGTCACCCGAAATAATAATACAAATTGAAAATATCTCCCGAGTATAAATAAATGCCGCCAACGGGAATTGAACCCGTGCCTTCTGATGTCCGGTCAGATTTTTCCAGATCTGGTCAGATGTCATATTTGACAAGTCAAAAATATTTCACCAATAAATGAAGATATCATATGTCTCAACGCAATCTAGTTAGAAATTTAGCACTAACAAAGCTTTTCCTACACAAATAAAGTTGGTTGTTTACAGGTGGAAAGAATATAATAATCAGTAATTGTTGATTGAGGTACTAGTACATAATGAATCATTTGGCGGGTTGGAAATAAGCCGACATAACTTAGTGGATACAGAGCACCTGACCGGATATCAGAAGGCACGGGTTCAATTCCCGTTGGCGGCATTTATTTTTACTCGAGAGATATTTCCAATTTGTATTAATATTTCAGGTGACTAATTATTGCTTATAATTATTTATGAATGTACCTGCCAGACAAACTAGAAGCAAATACACGTTTAAATGTAACAATAACCTCAACACTAATTCTAATTACTATATTTATTCACCAATTCCAAGAATACATCACCGCGCAAACAAACCTGTGAAGATATTATATATTTGGTGTTAATAATTTTGTTTAATTTAATTTGAGTTTCAAAAGGCAACTAATTTCAGACCTATTTGCTAGTTATTAACTTGTATTATTTATAGTCTTTTTAAAAAACGTTTTGTCTCTATACCTTCCAACGTTTAAATCACATACTCCTTAGTTTATTTGTTTTTTTTACACACATATTAATGACTGTATGCATGTACGGACATACTTGATATGTATATTATACTTTGCTTTATTTTTCAAGTACCTACTATTATTTAAATTCGATATTAATTACAGCGTTGGTATTTTGGCATTACGTATTAGTTGTTTTTTCTATAGATACAACAGACATTATTTTTCTTCTTTTTTTATTAAACTTCAGTTTTACTATACATTTCAGTATAATATATATATTTGTTTTTTATATACCTTCCGAGTAAATTATTTTTCTGTTTTCAGTCATACTGGTTTACAACAAACATGAATAATTTTATGCATATACGAATGAACAAAGTACATCCTTACTTTATATTTGAAACTTTGCTTTATTTGCAATATCAGGTGTTATTATTTGGATTTGATGTTAGCCTTAGTATTTGATTTTTTTCTATACAGTTATGCTATTATCCATGTATTATGTTACACTTACATACACAAATTGTCAATTTCCTCAGTAAAAGCCAGATATGAATAGTAAAAAAATAAATACTTCTCGCCGTAATACACAATGAAATAACTTAACTTTTATGAGACCGTGTCAAGCTTGGAGATATATCTCATAAAATGACTACGGTGGTTTGTTGTCTGTGAAGAATATCTCCCAAAATTGCCCAGGGGGTTAATATATGTAGTAACTATTTAGTTCATTTCTCGAAACAACATCAATACATTTCATTCAACAAAGTTATTTTCACGTTCTGATAATATTCGATTATTTAATTTTGGGCCAGTTATTTCACAAAACTTGAATATTCACTTTGAAATATGATGAATTGTTTAACTTCTGTGAAACACCTGGCCAATAGGTTAGCATTGTAATGACAAAGCAACCCACAACATCAACGTCATCAATTATGAATGTGTCACTTCTACGAACTGTTAAACTATCCAACTGCTTGATATATAAAACTATTTACAGTTATTTTGCTATTAATCGAAATTTGATTCCATCTGCTTTACCTGTATGCCGGTGCAGTTCTATGTGTTTTTGTGTGAATCTTCAATTCTTTTGATTTTTATAAAATTTGTTGCATTTATTTATGTTGTTTTTAATGGAAACGCAAGAATATACAGGGTTTTCCAATAAGAGGTGTTATTTTGAATAGCCCGCTATTTTGGTAGATGTTACTTTTGAAGCTGTCATTTTTTTTAACATTTGACAAGTAAAAACAATGTCATTAATAAAAATGGAATGATACACGCTTCAACAAGGCATTTAAATTATTAAAATTCACTATTATTAATTATTAGAAATCCATCGAAAAATGATTGAGTGATGAGGCCCATTTCCACCTCGGTGACTTCGTCAACAAGCAAAATTGTCGCATCTGGAGCTCGGAAAAATCATGAGTTATTGATGAAAGGCCTCTCTATCCTCAACGTGTGACTGTTTGGTGCGGTTTATGGTCCGGCGGAGTCATTGGACCTTACTTTTTCGAAAATGAGGCTGGAGCAACAGTTACAGTGAATGCCTTGCGCTATCGAGATGTGATTAATCATTTTTTATGGCCGGAATTGGATGGTATTGATCTGGACAACGTTTACTTTCAACAATACGGCGCTACGTGCCACACAAGCAACGAAACCATTGATCTTTTACGGGAAAATTTTCTTTGAATATCAAAATAACACCTCTTATTGGAAAGCCCAGTATTTTATAATTGAACAAGGTTTCAACGATATGCTCGCAAACGAAGGCTTGCCATGTCAGCAACTGTCCTGACTGCATTGGGTAGGTACCTACACTCGGCGATACTACCCGAGGAGGCCATTGATGTAGTTGTAATCAGTCAATGGAGGAGGCCCTAACTTAGTCTGTTGGTGCTTTGTGCAAGGACACGTCCAAATCTGTTGTTTTGGGATAATCAATATTTTGTTTTTGCGCATGCAAGAATATCAAAAGTTTTTACAGAAATTTCTACATTTTAATGAAATGCACGAACACATTCGTCAGTTTTAAATGGAAACAATTGTAAATGAATTTGTATAAAACTGGGTACTTACATCTAAATATGTGGATATTTTCAAAACGATTTTTCGGCTCTTAAGGAGTGAAACATTTGTATTGATTTTGATGCTATTTAAAACTGATAATAGTTCCTTTTGGCGAATCGTAAATTATAGTTTTTCGATATTTTTCCATTACTGGGCCATCGACCATTGGAGGAGTAATCGTTCCGAGGGGGCTCGGGGTGCTCGGGCTCACTTGTCTATGGAAAGTCTCGCTATATAACGCGTTCACAATTAGAGTAGGTATGTAATGAGTCTGATGGGAGGGTGAACGGAAATGAGATGGGGTATAGGAAGGTGGGGAAATACCTGGCTATTCAGAGCTGACACAACTAAAGCCATTTAGGGCAATAATTCGATACTGAGAGCATCTAAATCTAATATTATTACGTTTTATGAACGACAAATTCCGACTAGCCTGTTATATCCAGTTCGATGAATTTGTCCTTAAAGTTTCCTTCTGACCTTCGAGAGTTTCTTGATATCGCTGTAGTTAATTATTTTAAATACGTATCTATGAACATACTTAGAATAATGGTCATGAATATTTCTCGATTCATGAGAATTTTAAATCGTTTGTCCTTTAAATATTCTTACCTGCATATTAATCAAGATATTACCTTTATCAAACTGACGTAATATAAATACTAAAATCAGGATGAAATATGAAGAGTACAGCAATATTGTGACGTCTCTTATCTTATTCTCTATTATCTCTAAATAGTGTACAACAAACTCGCTATCCGCGTCTGTCTGTTTGTGCGCTTAGTTCTTCTTAACTACGCCTTGGATTTTGATAGGGTTTTCACTAATATTTATAAAACTTCTTCCGGAAGGTTTATATTGTGATGATTCGAATACTCACATAAAATAAACGAGACAAACGTACTCCAAAATTTTTTTTGTTTAGACTATGAGAAGATTTATTGACAGGCAGGCCGTAAACACGTTCCCACGGGAAGGGAGCAGAGATTGCGGGACAGTCGGGTTTTGAATTTGGAGATGAAGAGAGCTCCGAGAAATGAATTAGAATGATTGGTGATTTAAAATAATGTGTGAAATTACGTTCGGTTAGTGAATTCAGATGGTGTTAAGAAATTGTGAAATACTAAATTAAAGTGAAATATTATTGAATCGGTGTTTGTGTGAAGTGAATGTGGTTGTACTCAGTGAGGATAGAAAATTGGATAATTTGTAGAGCGCCGTTTTGTGAAAAAACCACCTCAGGGGCGCTAGGTGTTGTGCGATCGCGATTGTGTTGATTTAAGCGTGATTTCGTATACAGTTCGAACTAGATTACTTATCTTAAAAACATGGAAATAATAATGATAATGATTGCGTTTAAAACAGGGTGAACGTATTTAAAGGCAGGAAGTATTTGATCGGATTAGGGAGGAATTAACGATTGGCAAGATGGCGTTCTACCCATGGAGACGTAAACCAGAGAATCAAACAAATCATAAAACTCGGGTTCGAATCCTGGCAGAGATTAGGGAAGTACAATTGTATTTACAGAATTATTTAATTACCCTTTTATAGGCGTAGGGAGGGGACCAAAATTGAACAAATTGCAAGGATTTCGCTAAAAGGAGGATGGAATGCCGGTAGGGAGGAGACCGTAAAACTAAACTGATTTAGTGTGTAACCAGGTAGACTTCACGCTGAGAGTGGGAGATGGCTAACTGGGTGAGTTTTTTAATATTATTTATTAAATTTCAGAGGGCCCTTAAGGACGGATGCAACAGAACAACAGAAACAAAGTTTACAGCCCCTGCCGCCCAAGTAATGTTTCAAAAGGGAATGTGTCAATCAGATTATCTATCAGCTGAAAAAGGGAGACGGGCCAATCTCCTTTTCATATGTACGCCGAGGCGCGGTGTACAGTCAGTCGAAGGAGAAGTTTTGCTAGCGTATGACCGCCCGAATAGAAAGCGATCGGATGCAACCAGACAGAACAAAATGAATACTCTTCTTCTGTTATTTGACTTTCTAATTTGTTACTTTTCATCTGTTGTTTGACTTTCTAATTTACAAATTGGGATGCACAAGGAACAAATCTAGAGTCAAAAGGGGGAGATGGTAATCTCCGAAATAAAACTACCATCCGAACAACTTTTCTCAACAGGTTCCTTTCGAGAGGTAGGCAGCCTCTTTAAATTAAATGCCAAAAATCAAACCAATTGTCCGTTTATACCTACCTGAGAGGATAGGTATTCAATAGAAGTTACCCATACCTAATACACGAGGATGCTAGTATCCTCATGAAATAATTACTGGAACCAAATATTAAAATACAGACAGTCCTCATCCTAAATTTGGCATTTCGAGTAAACCTTACATATATCTCACATGATAATTGGCTGAATGGGTAGGCACACAACCTTTCGATAGAAGCGGGCTAAATGTCGACAAGATCGTCGTGTGTTATCTATGTTATTGACCTAGAAAGGGATGTAAATTCCCGACGACGAGGAATTTACAGCGTTTTCTAGAGGTGGCACGTAACTTAGGACCTTACGTGTCACATTTTCGCGACTAGATTCGTGACAAGGGATGTCATGGTTTTCCCCTTCTACACTCAGTAAAGTAGATTTTCCTGGAGGTGCATGAGGTTGGGGCAATTCTGAAATTGATGAGGAGACCTGGTTTTCTTTATTCTGGCGTGACGGTTGCCGATTTGGAACAAGGGGAGACCCGGCCGGTTGTGATATCCAGACACGCAGATATCGATCGCCTTGTTCAAATTATCATCCATCGGTTTTGTTTGGTAAAGAGGAGGAGCCAACTTTAGCTTGAACAAATTCATTCCCTTTCCTCTCCTTCCCCTCTAAAAAATAAAATCTAACACCTTGTTATACTCACATTACCCTACGACAGGTAGAATCACGTAGCTAGAATGAGGTTTATGAAATGGCTTTAAAACACAGCGGTAATAGATTCAACTCACTCTATCTCAAAAGAACCGAGGGGTACCACACACATACAAAGATAACTAGGTTTCTATACCGAGAAACAAAAAAGCCAACACAACGTTCGGTGAAACCTTTTTATACTGAACCGTCACGTGAAATGATTACGTTCAAGATCGTAAACCACGTAGACAAACTAGGGTGCACACACTTGAAAGGGTGTGTAATAAAGAGAGAGGCAAGGGCTTGTAAAGACGGCAGGGAGGACATTCCTACCCCGGATATACACGGTGTCCGGAAACTAGTAGTACAAGCGGGAAACTGGAGAATCTACACCACATGGGGAACCCCAAAAAACATAAAGTTTTTTGATTTGAGCATTTTCAAAAAAAAAAAAAAAAACAAAAAAAAATATTTTTCGGCTATTTTAGGGTTAAAGTTTTTTCTGGTGTTTAGGGTTGAATAACAGATGTTTTAACCCTGCAGAGCAGAAATATTTTATGATTACACCGGGTTAAATGAAGGGTGATTTCAAAATAATGCTTCAAATCCGAGTTTCTTCATTTGTTTTACTTTCAAACAGTTTTAATTAGTGGGTACTTTGATCTTCAGTAATAATTTATAAGAATTTGATTAAAAAAAAAAAAAAAAAAAATCAACTTCAAACTCGATTTACTCGATAACGAAAGCTCAAATAAAAAAAATTTATACTACAAAATCGACTCCAAATGTGATGTAGATTCACCAGTTTCCCGCTTATACTATGAGTTTCCGGACACCCTGTATACATAACCAAAGCCTTATGGAAAAGTTACCTATGGGACTTAAAGAAAATTTATCGTAGAAAGAAGAGAAGGAAAAGTTTGAAGAGGACAGATCATTACAATATGTATAATACAAAAATATTATTTTTATCTAAAGTACAGAGGAGTCGAGCAAGGCTGGGTACACGTCAGCTATTACTAAAATACTGTCGCTATCCGCGTCTGTCTGTGCGCTTAGTTCTTCTACTCTACGCAACGGATTTTGATAAGGTTTTCACTATCACTTAGAAAATTTCTTTCGGAAGGTTTATATGTAGGTATAATACGTGTATATTGTATTTATAGAAAGTAGAACAAAGTCGAGCAACGCCGGGTACAGGTCAGCTAGTGGTCAGCTAGTGGTAAAATAAAGTAGCTATCCGCGTCTGCCGGTTTGTGCGCTTAGTTCTTCTAAACTACGCAACTAATTTTGACAAGGTTTTCACTATCATTTAGAGAATATCTTCCGGAAGATTTATATATACCTACGATACATGCATTTATTATTTTTCTTCCTAGCTCCTAAAATCTTCAACCTTATCCCTGAAAACCTAAAAACCGTGAGTCAATCTCATTCCTTTAAAAAACAAATTACGAAATGGATCCTTACAATACCTATTCATTCTACACTCTATCAATTTAATCACCTTTCAGACAAAACATAATTGATTTATTTATTGATTTATTTATTGTGAAAAACAGTATAATCCATTTACATTTCACAAATAACAGTTTATAAATTACAGTTTATAATAAGTAAGTACATACATTTATTTGCATGGGTAAGTACATCAATACTATCTGATTAACCAGATTTGTTAAATAGTATGCTTATTGCCGTCTTAAATTCGCTTTGGTTCAAATTGAAAATGTCAATCACCGAAGAAATGTGATTTAACAAAGTAGTTATTCTTCCCAAAGGCATGATCATTGGTAGGTTGGTCCTGCCCCTTGGAAAAATAAATAATCTGTGCTGTCTAGCTCTGATGAAATTATCAGGGACATGAAAAGAAATTCGTTCCAGAATATCTGGATTGCAAATGTGCCCATTTAGCAGCTTGTGCGCCACTAACACCATTGCAATATTTCTCCTAACGTCTAGACGTTCTATCCCCAGCATTCCGGCAAGAAAATCAGAGGGATACAATAAAGGGTAATATCCGAACTCTCGCATGTAGAGGTATCGCATAAACTTTTTTGGCACCTTTTCTACATCATTTGAGTAAAGGGCATCTTCGGGTCCCCATATTATCGATCCACTCTCAAGAATGCTGCGAACCAGAGTAAAATAAAGCATTTTTATGACTGCCGTATTCGTAAAAGATTTCGAATTACATATAACAAAACCCAGCATTCGCATTGCAGAGTTGCACACCGAATCGATATGAGTTCGAAAAGTCAGACGCGTGTCAAAAGTGTTTCCTAAATCCTTCGTTATCGAAATATGTTTTAGAGAGGTACCAGACATTTTATAGTTAAAATATAAAGTACGCTTTGCCCTTGTAATGCACATAATTGTACACTTACTACTGTTAAAATGAAGTTTATTTTGATGACTCCACTCTACTATACCGTCGATATCGATTTGTAGACGAATGGAGTCTTCATTTGTCGTTATAAAGGTGTATAGTTTAATGTCATCCGCAAATAATAAAAATTTTACAAATCTTATAAACATCCCTATGTCATTAATAAACAATAAAAATAATAGTGGTCCTAAATTAGTCCCTCGAGGGACCCCAGAATTTGTGGCGTAGAGTTTCGATGTGAACTGCCCGTAAACAACGTATTGTTTTCTGTTAGACAAATAATTATGAAAGAACAATAATATATCCTTATTCCCTAACTTAGCGGTATAGTACGTACATAATTAATTAGTGTTATCTATTTACTAATAATTTCTCAAATTTTTCTTCTTCTAATAATTCTCTAACTTCTCCATTCTCTTCTTGCAACCCAAACTAGCTTTACATCATTTTTCTTATTTCTCTATTTTATATTATAGTAATGTATAGATTTTATGTCCGCAAACTGTAAAATTCACCCGCCATAACACAGGGTCAACCCTAGCATGGAGGGTGAAATATGACAAAAAACCACATGTTCTCTCTAAATCATGTATCAATAAAATAAAATATTTAAAGAAAGCAGAAAAAATCTAGCAACGCCGGGTTCACGTCAGCTACTAGACACTAAAATAAAGTTGTTCAAAGAATACCAGGTGGCCAAATATAAAACATTATAACGCCCTTCGTCAACTTAGCATCTATATTATTATGTTGATCTTGCGAATTGTTTTGAATATTATTTGCCTAAATCATTTTTGCACATTTACATGTAAACAAGAAATAATATTGTTTGAATCGGATGGCTGAAGTGACTTGCACCTCTGCCCGCCTGGTAAAATCTCTTCAAGTGATCGGTAATCCGGTTAAATAAGGGACGGCAGACCCTCAACGAACGAATTGATAGGTTTCCTGTTAAACTTTTTAAAGAGGAATGTATTGTCGCGATGTCGGAACACGTGTTCATATAAATCATAATATTTTCGCATTTTGTCATGGTGCAGGTGCATGAACAAGTATTCTGATATATTAGGAAGGCATCAAAAGTTTAACAGCAATCGGCCTGCAATCCCGTTTTTAACTGGATTACAAATAATTTGAAGAGATTTTTAAAAAAGCAGCATTACTCATTTTTTCTCCGTGCAGGATGGGGCGAAACGCCGATTACGGTTGCTTCGTTCCGTTGGTGGCTCGGCTCGCGTTTCTGTTCGAAAATTTATACGCACCATAAGAACACCCTTGAAAGGGTTAAAACAAGGCCAAATAAGTACCTAGTTCCACTATCACTATCGTTTAGGGTTTTCACTATCATTTAGAGAATTTCTTTCTTAAGGTTTACATATAAGATACATGCATATTATATTTATAGAAAGAAGAGAAAAGTCGATGTTTTAAAATCAAGTCGTAAAAATATATTTTCGGGCACTACATTGCTAACGCTGGCTAAACCTCATGAGATACATCAAAATGATTTAGTACGGAATTGTATATCTTTAAAAGACGTACAGAAAAGTCCGCGATAGTACCTATATGTCTATTTTTATTTATTTATTGGATGATTTGTATAGCGCCGCTTTAGTGAGACATCACCTCAGGGGCGCTTTACAGTTGATGCAGGTATTACAAAAAAAAATATTACAAAAACAAATTGAAATTAAGTTAAATAAAATGAAATACAGAAACAGGTGACACGAAGATGGAGAATGTGCAGCAAGAATCCTAGGTGATGAGGAAACTGGACTAGCTGCTGCAGCGAGAGAGTGCACCGCGTCCACCAACAGTGCCAGCACAAGGTTCGTCATCCGTCCAGGTATGTGTCTGATGCTAATAGAGCGCTGACACAATATCCTCTCATAGATACCAGACCTTGGCAGCACCGCTGTGACATTCGACGAAGATAGAGGATGGAGACTCTGCAGCAAGAATCCTAGGTGGTGAGGAAACTGAACCAGCTGACCAGCGAAAGAGTGCACCGCGCCCACCAACAGTGCCAGCACGAGATTCGTCATCCGTCCAGGTATGTGTCTGCTGCTAATAAAGCGCTGACATAATATCCTCACATACATAACAAACCTTGGCACCACCGCTGTGACGTCCGGCAAGTCCATCTCCATGTAATCTTGTTCCTGATGATTATGTTAGTGTTGCAATATGCCCGCAATAAAAGGCGACGGTCGGGATAATAAATTACCTTGGGCACTTGTTAGGACTTTCGAGGACGGATGACGAGTTTCCATTGAAAACATCTGGCGTACCTACAGTTACCGATTCTCGTCCCAAGTTCAGGGAATTTCGAATATTTTTTAGCATAATTTTCGATTATTCATTTTTAACACACTGTACTCTAATCACATTACTATAAAGTTATGATTACTAATTGGTAAGTTAATTTAAAATGTTGATTCACTGATTTTTAAAATAATTTCAAAGGGATGTTGCCTCATTTCCCTTGAAAATACTAAAAAAACACAAAGCGGTTGGAAGACGGCATGACGCGTCCGGCTGCCACAAAGGGCGCTATACTCGCTATCTCACAAGGCTAGCATTACACTTGTAAGTTTTTTCGTAAATTTACGACTTCTAGCCAATGGGCATCTTGCATTTTGAAAATCCAATGCGCCCATTGGCTAGAAGTCGTAAATTTACGAAAAAACTTACAAGTGTAATGCTAGCCTATGGATAACCCCCACCAACGCCGGGTACTCGTCAACTAGTTGTCGAATAAGCTTAGCCCGTCGTCCGACTAGCTCGGTATCGGGACACTGCGCAGAAAATTCCCACAGAATTTTTTCACAAACCGTAGTGAACTTTCCTTTCCTGTAATTATTACTTATTATCATCACTCACTTATTTTTGTAATAATCACATCTACCAAACCAAATAATCACATCTACCAAACCAAACCATGCACATGGTGCACAAAGCACGCACAATTCACTTCTTGCAAAATATAGGATGCTGAACAAAACACAAACGAATAAATAACATGACACATGACATGTCTATGATTTTCCGTTATACAGCCAAAATTTATATTATATTAGTCATTTGAATATTTGTACTTATTATCGATGAAATATAGAACTATTTATTGTCGATTTAACAGGCCACTAATCTATCTGTAAGAACTCCGAGAGGAAGGAAAGAAAAACGTCAATATAATTTTTTTGTTAAACGAATAATGATGAGGACCTCACTTGGTTGTTTAGCTCTTATTTGACAGTTTTATATGGTTAGGTTCATAAATAATAATAACAAAGGGAGATGTGGCTTGGCGTGTGGTAGCGTGCCGCCTGTCTCTTAGCTACCACCAAACTGCCCTGAATATCAAAGCGGTTATCATATGAAAGTTATGCGTTTGTTGTGTTGGGACGCCGCTCGCATGCTATCATTTTAAGTAGTGTATTTTTTATTGTTTCATCATCAGCATACAAAAGACAAAATGCTTTCAGATTACTCAAATTCACACCCAATCCCACCTCTTTCAATTCTTGCATACAATTTTTATTTTTATTTTAATTTTATTTTATATTATAGAAATAAACAGTACACGATTTACAGAGATGAAACAATAAACAGGAATAAGATACTTCATGTTGTTTGTGTACCTATGATATGTTTCCTTGTAATGTCTGCTAAGTGGTATGTTTATTCCTTAATTACCAGGTGACTTGTGTAGTTTATAGGTGTGTGTGTGACGTGTGTAATGTACGTGTGAGTGTTTGTGTGTGTGTATCTGTATGTATGCGCATTGAATACTTTAAATTATTGACACGATGCCACGTTTGAATTTGGGCATTGAATCCTAAAAAATGTCAATGTTAGAGTTAAGACAAATATTATTTAGAGTATGAAGAGCTCGGTTAATTGGCAAATTAGATGCTGCATTTGTTTTACAATTTAGCGTGTGGAATAGCATTGTATGTCGCGTACGTCTCAAAGGTATGTTAAAGTTAATAAGGGACAGAAGTTCAGTATAGTACAGTACAGTATAGATTGAATAACCACGGTAACTTAGTTAGTTAGTATTATATTCTTCGTTGACTTCCAGTTAAATGCGTTTTAAAAATCCAAAAGCTTCAATAAGTTATTTCTAAGTGTAATTGTCCTGTTTGGATCTTACCACTTTGCATTTCGTTTGTATGTAAATTTATTTGTGTGTTTACCATTTCCGGTCAATCCTGTCAATATGGTAGACGTGTTAGATAGTACCTTTTTATTCCGCCCGAGCGCATGAGCGTTGCGAGCTTCGGAGTTATCAATATTATGCGAAGTCTATTTGTTGACGGAACTACTAGGAAATTAATATACTCGTGGTAGTATAACTTGCTACTTCATAATTTTCCTACCTCCAACCTACGTCATTGAATTTAATATCTTTTAATAATAATTAACCCTATTTGTGAAACAAGTTTTAATTTAATTCAGAAAACGTGTTGGGATTATTTAATGTACGAGTATGTCGTTGTGTACGTAATTAATTAATAGGTACAACACAGGAAGGAAACACAGCACCTCAAGTCAGGGTTGGAACTGAATCCAGTCGGTCCCTTATTTATATAACAGTGGTATAAGTCCGAACATTGCATTTTTGAGATAAGTATTCAGAAATTTTCAGAAAAAAGACGACACAATTCTTAAAAATATTATCATGGCTTTAAAAGCGAATACGTCATTGCTATACTACAGTGTTTTCCAATAAGAGGTGTTATTTTGATATTCAATCGTAAAAGATCAATGGTTTCGTTGCTTGTGTGGCACGTAGCGCCGTCTTGTTGAAAGTAAACGTTGTCCAGATCAATACCATCCAATTCCGGCCATAAAAAATCATTAATCATCTCTCGGTAGCGCAATCCATTCACCGTAACTGTTGCTCCAGCCTCATTTCCAGCTACATGACTAGCTGTATTAGAATCAGACATATTATAGTAAAATTTGTTAAGGCTGATGATAATGGCTTAGAATGAGTTGTGCCTCACGAATTATTTTAGCTGCAGAAAGAGTTGGTGGCAGAAGTTTGTCAGGGACATAATTAAAGCATCTTGACTAGCTGGTGATGTTGATTATAATTACTGTGTATCTAACTTTGTAAGAGGCAGAAATATTTATTTTTTTGTTTTTTATTTGTTGTTACCCGTTAAAACTGAAATTACTTTTATTCAAACAAAATTATGAATGATTCGTAATATTGCTTTGAAGCATAAGTAAAAAACTAAAAAACATTTGCGCAATAATAATTGCATGAAACCGAATTTTGTCTAATAATATACTCTTAGAACGATATAGTTTTTAGTTTAGTTTTTTTTAGTTTTTTTTATTAGTAAAAAAAGATACACGAATTACATAATATAACAATTACATAATATAATTACACAATATAGTAGGTTATTAATTACATAATATAAGTAGGTATTCGATGTACCCCCATAAATAAGCAGGGCTTGTGTGTATGGGGGTGTTGTTATATTTGTTTATATTTGGTACGATTCAGTTCAACTGTTCGGAATACTTTTTAAGGTGGCTTTTGAATTCGTTTATATTTGCATTCATATTTCTAATTTTTTCTGGTAATGAGTTAAAAAATTTAACTCCGAGATATTCATGGTTGAACTGTCCTATTGTTTTTTTACATTTAGGAGTAGGAAGTATTGACGCTTGTCTAAGATTTCTGTTATTTTTAAAGGGTGCAATTTTATTTTGAATATAGTTTTTATAAATTTGTAATGTTGCATGGTAGAAGTATAATGCACTTAATTTTCTGACCTTAAATTGTTTGAATAAAAGTTCGGACGAATATGAATAGGATATATATATATTATAATATATATATATTAATATATATTGCATAACAGTTTCCCAAATTTCGTAAAACAATGCTTTTTATTTTTTATTTATCACTAAACTGATTTAACACAGTAAAACGAAATAATCAAACAGCTCTTCTGAAAAAATAGTATTTTGAGTTGTGCCACTGTTTTTCCCTGGGTGAGATATATAAGATCCTCTTATACACGTTGCCCTGAAAACAAACGGTACAGGCGGGAAAATTGTGAATCTATATCACCAAAAATTTAAAAAAATCGTTCTGAGCATTTTTTTAAATTTATTTTTTGCTTTTTTTTTGGCAAATAAAGGGTTTTAAACTGTTGAAGCCGGGCGCGTATTTTCTTTTCCGTGTGCTATATGATGCAGTACATACTAGAGTTTAAATAGAGAATTAGAACAAACCCGTGCGTGTTTCAAGCTTAGAGTTTCAATATATTGTTTCTCTAATGGTACGTATACATTTGCGAATCTTAACACGAACCGAGCCACGAATTACGGGAAAGAAACGGTTTGCGGTTGATTTGTTCCGTTCCTATAAGTTGAGGTACAGTTCGGCAGTTCTGCTCGAGTATGTATACGCAGCATAAGGTTGCAAGGCAGTACTGCCGTACCGCCTCCTTAAAGACGCCCTTTCAAAGACAATGATTTTTTTTTTAGTTTTAAAAAATTCCAACTTTGGACTCGATTTATTCGAAAACGATGGCTCAAATCTAAAAAAGGTTTACTATGAAATCGACTCAAAATGTGACGTAGATTCATTTACCAGTTTTCCATTTGTACCAACAGTATCTGAACAAAGGTTATAATTATTTTATTAGCTATTCCACCTTATTGAAACATTATTAAATGCTTTATTGACGTAGTTATATTTATTGAAAAAAATACAGGAAGTTCTTATTTTTCAGCGACTATGTAAAAAATGTGAACATAAAAAATATTGGTGTATTTAAATAAAACATTAAACTTTTCTATTAGGTACTTTTGTATCTAGAGGGAGGATTTTGTGGAGTGTTGTTGCAAATTAAATTACTTTATCAATTAGTTACTTTGTCCGAATGTGGTTTTATATTTTTATGTTATTTTGATCCGATCTAGTGTGATGGATGCCCGGTCTAGTATTCCGTATTTTTTACATTTTCAATGAATTGTACATTTGGTAGGTCAAAACTTAATTTTTTTAAAATTGATTCAGTGTCCTGGGCTGGTTTGAGTTGGTTTCGCTAGTACCCACGTTCGATGGTTCTCCATCATTGCCTTTATTTAATTAACCTCGTAGAATTTCATATACCCATAAGAACTACTCGTTCTAAAACCCTGTTTATATATAACAATTCCAGGATTGAGCATTTCAAAAACTCGCTTGTAACTAGATTACATAGTTAGGTATGCAGATGTAGTGGACCTGTTTAACTGCACATAATCTATGTACAAAAAGACTATACTATCATATCTTCTTAACACATTGTAGTCGGGAGCTTCAAACAATAGATTCTAGCCTATAGCGGGTGTTTTTCGCGATTAGCGCAAAAATATATCCTCATCCCTTTCGTTAGTATCTGAAGACATTTTTGAAGGGTAAAAGAAAATATCAATTAGATAAATTCCACTTAAAAACACGTCTGTTTTGTAACTCTGTATATTATAACTAAAGCACGTGTATATTAGCGCCACTCTATCTTCACAAGTCACGAGTGCCGGGAATACATCCAATTGCTAAACAATTTTTGTGTTATCTCTCATTCAGGAAATGATTATTGTAATAACATCCTCGGGATTATCTCATAAAAGTAAAGGTCCAATGAATTTATAACACGTCATTAAAATATAATAGGTACTCATATTCCCAGTACAACTAACAAACAATCTTTGAAATTTAACACGGTAAAATTGCCTAATTATTGCAAGAGTATGTGTGTACATAAAAGAAACAACGGCTTATCTTTTTTGTTATATGTGTGTGTAGTTTGTAATGTCTTCAAGCGTTTAGATTAAATAGTCACGGGAAACAATAATAATAATTTTCCTTCCTCGCCTTTGAAGTGGAGTCGGCGTAAAGGGTATTTTTACCCGTCCCGCCGATAAGCACCAGTCGGCCGCGCGGGTAAAAATACCATTCCCGCTCATAGTGTGTTTAATTATTAACTCTTAAACTCTACCACTCTGGGAATGTAATTATTCCTACCACGGGGTACTGAAGTACCCCGGACAGAAAAGAATTAATAAAATAAAAGTATTTGATATTTTTTAAAATATTATTTGTATTATGGCAAAGTAATAAGAAAAGACAATAAAATTTATTAATAAAAACTACTAGACATTTTTGTCGTCACATGAAGGACAGATTTTGTATTGATGGTCAGCACAAATATGGCGGCGACAGGTGTTACAGACAGATCGTGATTTTCTGTGCTTTGTGCGCGGACAAAAACAGCAGCGACCAGGTTTGAGATTATCAGGGACCGGCCTATGATCTTCACTATGAATATTCAAGACTGCACGTATAGTTTCTCTGATATCCCGGGATAAACTTGGCTATTGTAATTTTGCTCTCATATGAGACTTTATGAGTGCCATTGACAAACTCTTAAGAAATTCACACCGCTTAGTTATTTTCTCTTTATCAATGTTAGTTGACAGCTTGAATAAGACCCAAGAGTTAACACCAATGGCATTTAGCAACCCGTAGAAGAGACACATGGGCCACATTTTGGTCTTCCTGGACGTTGAGTACTTCTTACAAAGTTGGTCGAACACATCCACCCCGCATTTGGTTTTATTATAGAAATGTATTATTTCTGGAAGATACACTTCATTATCCTTGTCAGGGCTGTCATGCATGGTGGACAGCATGATTACAGCTTTCTTTTTAGTTGACATCAGAGGATAATACGACAAAAGTGTGAGAGGTCCGTCGTAGGCAAACATTGAGGTGCATCTTTCTCAATTTTTAATGTCCAAGTAAACAGAAGGAATTTCTCGTTTATTCTTCTTTACAGTTCCAACTAATGTTATCCCTTTTTCCAGTAACTTCTTGGCCGTAGGTATAGACGTGAACCAATTGTTACATGTCAGGTTTCTGTTAAGACCTTGTACGGGAGCAGTCAGTTCCATAACATTATTATGACATTTTCTGTACAGAACTAATGGAGAATCTAGCACACGAACCAAGCGCCTATCTTCTTCATTTATACCAGCCCCATCATTGTCAGGCACTAAATACTCTTTATCTCCTTCCACTTGATCACCGTCTTAATGAGATACGACTTCAGAATGGTCCCAGAAATCCTCGATAACACCGTCGGGCTCATCTTCTGAATCTTCTCCTAGGTTTAGCTTTTCGTCGTTAGAAACTAACAAAGCAGCTGCAATTTCACCCCCCCTCCAAGATTTCGAGTACAGTAACAATACAGACACCTCATTACACTGCATACACTGTCATTACATTCATAACACATTATTAGTCCATGAATTTATCGTTAATGGGCGCAGGCCCTCTCTATCAACACTGTACTCTAGCCATTATCACAAAGTAAAGTAAATCATAAATAATGTGTAAACTTACCAGAGAGATGTCCAAAAACAACTTCAGTAATTCAAGTATAACTGGAAGGAAGAACTCACTATTCCTACCACGGGGTACTGGGGTACCCCGGAACACCTGTGGACGCGACTGCACTTGCCGGAAGGTCGAGGCTTACCGACGTACTTACGCGCCAATTATCGAGAGTAGATTAGCTAGAGCGATTTTTGCAACAGTGCAATATTGTCAAAATTTTTTTATATTTTAAACACCAGGGGGGTACTCCAGTACCCCAGGTAGGGTTTAAGAGTTAATTAAACCTAAGTCTACTAATGCTTGTTTATAATATTTTGTATGTACCTACATGTATCTCCTTCCATAGCTTGTATTAATTTTATACTTTCTGTCCTCATTTTATGATCAAATGCCACGGTTAATTGTTATTCTGTGACGTGTAATTATTGTGTATGGTATATTTATACCTTTGATATTAAATAAATAAATAAATTGCGCAAGTAATATTTTCCATTTATAGATGAGAAATTTAAATATTTTCATGTTATTCGTAATTTAAAGTTTGTTTGTTTTTAATTAAAAAATAAAAATAGTAATGATTTCCGGAATCGGATGTTTTCACTGCGTTATTTCTTTACGAATATAAAACAGATGTATTATATGATCCGGAACGTCATTCCGGTTTGCTCTGGTTGAAGCCGAACATTATCAATGATGAAGAATGCATTGGATTGACCTTTGTGGTATTGCCAAGAGTTATTGTAGGTAATATTTATCTTTCTTTAAAATATATATTAAATGTTGATTTTATTTTTGTCTTCGTCTTTTCACGTTTCATTGAGAGTTAATGGTAATAATATCTTCTTCATTGATTAAATAAAGTATTAAATTTATTTTATCATCTGTATTTCTCACAGTCGCACCTTTTATGGTTATTTTGTAATTTGGGGTCTCTAAGATGTTGTTGAGGTCAGTTTGTTACTAATTTAAACGGTGTTTTATAGGTGTGACATAATAACTAAACGGGATATTTAAAATCCGTGATTATCATTTATTGTTGTTGTCGTGAAAAAGATAAAGCGAATCCTTAAAGGTTAGGTAATGTGAAATGGGTCAAATGGGTTTTAGGGTCAAATTTCGTCAAGGAATTTAGATAACCATTATTTATTGTCAAATTTATTTTTGTATACGTCTTGCAGCGCATGTTACTCGCGCAACTGCATTGCTTGTATACAGCATATTTCAAACTATTTTTTTTAATTAACGGTAAACTTATGTTTACAAGACAAGGTATTTATGCAAAACACAAATGAAAACAAATTATTAGCCTGAAACCCAAATATAAATTGAAAAAATCTTCCGAGAACAAATAATTTCCTGTCGGCGGCATTTATTTTTTTCGGAAATTTTTTCAATTTATATTTGTGTTTCACACTAATAATTTGTTATTTCAAACTAATTTTCCCAAAAGAAAATTAAAGCCAAATTATTAAAAAAATTATGAAAGAGTGAGTTTTTTTCGAAATAATGAATAAAAACAGCACTGTAAAACTGTTGTCCCCTTTTTCGCAATAGCAAGTTGGCAAAACAATAGCTTGTTTCTCAGTGACTTTTCGCAAGGATATCAAAATTTGTAAAAAAACGGGTCAAATTATTATCTCACATGGAGACTGGACAAGTAACATCTGCACAATGCATTGGCGTGATCCTAACCTACATTTATCAAAATGTCATCTGAAAATAAATAAAAATTTACTTTCTCTGCCAAAAACACGTTTGGTTTCACGTATCCATATAGTTGAAGGTACAGACAGTAACATTGCAATATGTCACTTGTCCTTGCCGGTACCTACTCACTTACTTCACGTGGTGTGACCTACTACTGAGCTATAGCGAAAACCCTCCAGACCCGCCGGGTTTCACCAATACATATAGTTTTTTTAATAATAAATTATTTATTAAAAAAGAAATATAAGTATATATTTATTATTTTCTTTTAAGGGGAAGCTACAAACCAAAAATGTGTATATTATTGGTATACCTTATATTGTAGGTAATGGGCATTAAAATCGCTTGACAAACGGAGTCTAGAAACGTTCGATTTCAAGCACAAAACTGGTTTTTATTTATTTTGTAAATAATTTTATAAGCAAAAAAGTTAATCAAATGAAACTGCTATGGATAATCTTAGCTTTAATAGTGTTTTTTAAAGTTGTTTCCTTTACGCGTTCATACATTTCTATTGAAAACATATTTTTTTAGTAGTTTTTTATTTGTATTCTACTCAAGCAAAACGATAGAAAACCTTCAATTTATCTAAAGAATATTTTTTGGTATTCATAATGTACACCAATTGGTTATAAAGATTAATCAAAATAGTTATTTAGCATTAAGCTTCGCATTAATAGAGACAATGATATCCTCACTATGATCTTCACTCTGATCTCGGATCTCCCGTGCTGAGGATTTAATTTACAGAAATTTAATAGTATGAATAATATAAAGTATTTATAAATAGTGTTTTTTTTTTCAGAAATAATTATAAAATATATTAGCGAAAAGAACCTTTATAGAACTTGAAAATTAACTTTTGAAATTTTATGAATTTATCAAATTTTGTGAAACAATCCGCCCTAAGACACCCGGAAATTTGGTAGAGGGGTTTATAGAATCAGGAATAATTTCTCATTTCGATCTTAAAAGCGTTTTGTAGCGACTGACATAGACCAATATTGGACAAACGTCTGGCATTCATACAGGATTCTAGATCATACAAATTTAAACAAAATAAATGCACAAATGGGATAGAATTATTATGGTAAAAGGGTCTTTATTATAGGTAGGTACCTCCTTTATCGCTTTTCAAATTTAAAGCTAATCCGAGTTATATATATATATACATATTTGGTGATTGTTTTTTGTTGTCGTTGAAAATAGATTTTACGGAAATCAGATTGGGTAGGTACTAGGTACACTACATATATATTATTTTTATATATACACCATACTAGATGGGATACTATATATTATAATATTATCTTGCTGCCATTTCTAATGTTCCCAGTGTTGTAATTTCTGCAGCATCAAAAGGCATTTTCACCAAAATTTGTACTGGTTTTTATCATTTTTATACAATCCATTTCGTTATTTTTTCACTTTATTTAGGTACAATATCAGATTAGGTACTAAAAGTCACTACTGTACACCACAATGTTACTAAACTTCGCATCTTATATCGGTGAGGAAATATTGCTTTAACTATTCCTCAGGCGTCCTCAACTTCTTCAACCATTAATACCACTCTCTAAACACTCCTTGCATTAATAAGAACAAACTGTGTGAAATTCATCAAGTAGTTTTGAGTCCGTAGGGTACACGTATACAGACATGGTATTTTATTTAAATAGATTTTCCTTGTGTGTACGCACGAGTGTGACATTTTCAAAATTGAAACTAATGATATTTGTGTGTACTTCGATAATACGAGGCATATCCAGAAAGTAAGTGTACTGAGGCTCTCACGACCGAATGAATTATATTTTCGATATGTTGGCTACACTTACGTGTAGCCTGACTCTTCCCCTCCGCAACGAGACCTGTTCAAGGTCAGTACGTTGAGAAGTGTCAACGCGACAACACGTTTCGTGAAAAATGTCAATCCAATCTCCCGCCAAATGCGAAAGACGCGGCATCATCCGTTATCTCGTTTGGAAGGAAAAACCTCCGTTTGAGGTTTATAATGAGGTTAAAACTGCATATGGTGATAAAGCTATGAATTGTACGAGTGTGTACAAGTGGTATCGCGAGTTTAAAAACGGTTCTCACCTATTCACCCTCCACCAAAAAGTTCAAAACCACAATTTCAGCCAAAAAATCGTGGCATCCGTGTTTTGGGACTGTCAAGGCATAATTTTGATTGAATATCTGCCTCAAGTGGGGACCATCAACTCTGCAAGATACTGTGAGACCCTAAAAAAATTGCGGAAGGCGATTCATAACAAGAGGAGAGGCATGCTGACAAAGGGAGTCAGCCTGCTGCACGACAATGCCAGACCACACACGGCCAACGCCACGAAGGAACTGCTTGCTTCGTTAAAAATGGGATATCCTGAACCACCCCGCGCATTCCCTTAACCTAGCACCTTCAGATTATTATCTCTTTACCTCCCTGAAGCTGTACATGGGTGGAAAAAGTTTTTAACCGACGAGGAGGTAAAGGAGGAGGTGGAAAAGTGGACGAAGGTGTTGGCGGGAAACTACTTCGAGGAAGGCATCAAAAAGTTGATCCCCCGCTTCACCACCTGTATTGAGAGGAATGGCGACTATGTCGAAAAATAGCTTACATATGTACTACGGTAACCATGTAATTTTTTTGTTTCAATAAAAAGATTTGTAACCTACAAAAATTCAGTACACTTACTTTCTGGATACGCCTCGTACTTTGCTTGTAATAAAGCATTGTAATTTCCTTTTTCGTAAATGTGTGATATTTTCAACATTGGAACTGATGTACCATCATAATATATCCAATCTTTTAAAATCAGGACAAACGATAAAGTAACTACCAATAACATCATTGAACAAGTTGATTGTATTTGAAATGTGTAATATTTTTTGATTCTGCAGAAACAAAATTTCTCACTTTTCTTGTTGACAAATTGTTATGTATATTCCTACATTTTTGACTGGTATAGATTAGTAGACATATTTGAGGTAACATGCAAGGTGTCCTGCTGTGCAAAGTTCGGGAGGTGATTCTCCATGACAGTACAAATAAAAAGGATTAATAACTTTTTTCGAAATTCCAAAGTTTTGAGATAGTTTGTTTAATTGTTCATGCAGAATCACCTCCCGATTTTAGGCACTTTACCCCCGTACACAAGGAGAAAATTTACTGATAAAAAATATTGCCAATTTATTAAGAATCTTTTCAACTTATTCGTTATCCGGTTAAAAACCGCATTTCAGGCCGAATGAATTGATAGGCTTCCTGATAAGCTTTAAGTAAAATACTAATGTTTGTCGCGATGTCCGAACACGTGTTCATAAAAATCCTAACATTTTCGCATTTCGTTTTTATATATTATTGAGACAAATGCACGTATTCCGATGTTATAACGAATTTACTAAAGGTTATTGGGAAGCGGGCTGCTGTCTAGTTTTTAATCGGATTACCAATAATTTGAAGAGATTTTAAATCTTTTTTTAATAAATCAGCAAACTCCATGTACAAATCTCTAAATAGTACAAAACAAAGTCGCTTTCCGCGTCTGTCTGTTTGTGAGCTTAGTTCTTCTAAACTACGCAATGGATTTTAATAAAATTTTCACTATTATTTAGAGAATTTCTTCCGAAAAGTTTACATAAATGATACATGCAAACTATATTTATAGAAATGAGAAAAGGGTAGATGTCAGCTAATAATATCGTAATAATATGAAACCAGGAAAATTCATTTTCATTTACAATTTTAAATTAAAAGAAAAATTTCTACGAAACACAAAATTTTTAATATAACAAAAATAATGTTATGAAACTTATGCAGAATATTTTACCAATGTATTTGTTGGTTGCTGATATCCAAATGAAACTCACAAACAAACACCACTCTTCACAGATAATGAACTATTATATTATTGTTTACAAGTCATGGACGTTCACATGCGACTACTGATAAAGCAATACTGAATCAAGGAATTGAATTACGCAGGAAAACGACTCTGCAATTTAAATTAAACGACGCCATATCTTTGATATGATTCGATTCTCACGGCCAATGTTGATTCAATTATGAATACCTTGTTTTATCCGGTAAATTTATTAAACGTAACGTATGTTATAATCTACGCGTTCATAGATGGCGTTAGTTTTATTTTATTTTATGAAAATACTCTTTTTACGAGTTATGATTTACAATATCAAGACGATTTATTTGTTTGCGCCTGTACATACGTAAAATGAATATGAATATGACCTGGTTGTGTTACACAGAGTCATTAACAACTTAATTGATAGTCCTGCCATCGTTGCCACTATTAAATTCCATGTGCCGACTAGGAATACAAGAAAAAATATATCATTCTTCTGCAATACATACACGATCAACTATCAGACACACTCACTGACCAATTGGATGCATGATCTGGGCAACAAGTATGGGGGTGCAATTGATTTATTTATTGACTCCATTTATAGAATTAAGCATAGGTAATCTATACCAACACTTTGTCAAACCCTACAAATTAGAGTAGCGTTGGTAAATCAGTTTTAATGTTTTGTCTTATATGTAGTGTTGTTGTAATTTCTTTTTTACTTTATGTTACTCTTACGTTTTACTAATATTGCTTCATATTTTTTAATATTTTCTCATTAAACTTGTAATCACAATTTTACAATTGTGTATTTTGTACCTACTTTACAATGGATAACATCTATTTACTGTCAGTATCTCCTGTATAATACAGATATTCTGTACACTGCATCATGTATCATTTTTATGTAACAGCCTTTTAGGCGTATATGTATATAAATAAAAAAAATAGTTTTTTCCGCATAAAACGCAATTCTTTCAAGAAAGACATCATGAAAAAGCATATTTTCTTAAAATAATTCAATTTACGCCATCTATGAACTCGTACATTATAACGTACCTTACGTTTACCCTTAAACCCCGGTTTCGAAAGAATCCCTTTTTTGTTGGGTTTAATCAAACTCTAATTAAAGACTGCCTCCGTGCTTGAATGGTAAAGCCACCGTTTTCGGAATTTTACCGATTTATAAAATGTTTCTCTTGAACACTTTAAGGCGAAGCTTAATGCCAAATCACTATTTCAATTCATATTTATAACGAATTGGTGTACATTATGAATACCAAAAAATATGCTTTATGAATAGAATACAAATAAATAAATAAATTACTCTTATAAATTACTTTTATTTATTAAAATATAAATGTAAACTGCAAAAAAAATATTTTTTCAATAGAAATATGAACGCATAAAACTTTAAAAAATACAGTATTATAGCTAAGATTATCTGTGACAGTTTCACTTGATTAACTTTTTTGCTTTCTTATAAAATTATTTACAAAATAAGTAAAAACCAGTTTTTTGCTTGAAATCGAACGTTTCTAGACTCCGTTTGTCAAGCGATTTTAATGCATATTACCTACGATATAAGGTATACCAAGAAAATACACATTTTTGGTTTGTAGCTTCCTCTTATGTTTTAATTTCCTAAAAAAAATTGCTGTTATTTTCTATGATAATGTTTATACATTTGTAATTCCGGAATGGTAATTATATGAAATTCCCTCGATAGAAAAAAATAGCAAAGTTTGCTCCGAAAATGATTAAAAACACACTTTTTTCTAATATTAGACATGTTACAGGTATGAAAAAATTCACAATTTTTCTTTAAATGCAACTTAGCCATTTTTAGAGAGATTTTTGCTCTATTTCAAACGAGTCGTGTTTCATTAAATATTTTCACAATTTTCACATATTTATTATCGTTGATTAGCACACTCTCTCTAACATTCGTATTTACATATCTCCCTTACAAACCATATTCTTCTTCTTTTTGAACGCTTACTACGGAGCCTTAAGATCCTGGACTGCGATTCCAAAGGTCGCGTTATTCTTAATTATTATAATAATAATGTATTAAATCATTCAGAATCCAAACCTTGCCTTATATGGTATTAGCCGTCGAGTTTGGTGACCAGATCTGAACAAATGGGTACTTTCCCACCTGCCTTTTCCCATCTCCTTTCCCTCCACACTATTTTCATCCTCTCCAGGTGGTCTTTGACCAGGGTGATACTGAGAGTATGTACCACTATGGAACGTGCCGCAAATGTATCTGTGTTTAACTCCGGTTCAGTGAACTCCAGAACTATTATTTGCTTCGTTTTAAAACAATTGTAACTGATTGTGGGAACGATTCAGACAAGCGATAAAGTAGATATGTACCCAAAAAGAAATAAATTTATAATTCTATATTTGAAATGTGTGCCTATAATAAGTACTTTCGGGTTCTCAAATCCTACAAGTAGCTACTATATATTATTTATAATAATACATTTTGTGAAATAACACATATTAAATATTATAAAAATATTTGCCCAGGACGGGAATCGAACTCGCTACCTCTGGATCCGAATGTCATTGATCGCCATATATATATATATATATATATATATATATATATATATAGCCGTCGTGAATTACACTCTGCCCTATAAACCCTTTCAGGCCTGATTTAAAACTGGCTGTGTTCAAACATAACATAACTAAATTTTATACTTGAACATCAAACATTGTGTTAATAGAAATTTTTTAATGTAGTTTATTCAATACTTACATAAGTCATTCGTACATTCATTTAAAAATTAACCCTTTCGTACCGTGAGTATATTGGAAAGCACACAGATTTAAGAGTTTTTGCTCACTATATAGAGCGAATAAAAATTGATGTTATCACTGGCTTTGCGAGCCATTTTTATTTTATTGGATTTTTATTTATTTAACGTCCGGAGAGTTTTTACATGTAGGTAATATAACTTTAAGTTGTCATAATATTTTGATACATAAGAATAAACAATAAAAATAAAATATACAACAAACAAAAATAAAAATACAGTGACCAAATAGATTTACATTATTTTGTACAGAAGGTTGAAGAGTAGTGTTCGAATACATAGTTAATGATCCACAAAGTTCGCCAATTTAACATTAAATAAGTCAAAATCACAAAGTATTGGTTTCTCTTAATGTGAAGCCGCAGTATAGGGGAATAGGCAATATAGTTGCGTTTGGGTATGCTGCAGTAGAGTAATGTATTTTGTCGTGTTGTTATTGTGGGTGTGTGTATGTTTACAAGTAGCGGTAGTTCGTAACAGTCGAAATAAAAGTTTAGTGTTTTGAATAAAAAGGTTTAATCGTTTAACTTCTAATGTATTTAATTTTAGAGTATTTAATAAAAAATAATAATTTGTATCTTCTAGTGGGATATTTTAACAAAAGTACAAAATAAGTTCTTAAGGCCCCGTAGTAAGCTTTCAAAGATGGTTTGAAAGGGAGATATGCAAATAATATTGTTAGAGGGAGCGCGCTAATATTAAAAAACGATAATAATTAAGCGAAAATGGTGAAAATATTTAATAAAACACGACTCGTTTGAAATAGAGCAAAATCTCTCGACAAATGCTTTAGTTGCATTTAAAGATACACTCAGATTTTTTTCATGCCCATAACATATTAAGGATGGGTTTTTTCGCAGAATTTGAACAATTCATCAAATTTCAAAGTTCATTTTCGGGTTCTGTGATAGTTCTATTCAAGTTCTGTTATTATATCATCATATGCTAGCTGCTTGACAGAACTGACATAATAAAAGAACTTGAAAAAAAAATCACAGAACGTGAAAATCAACTTTGAAATTTGATAAATTGTTCAAATTCTCCGAAACAACCCGTCCTAAATAACAGAACAAAAAGTGTTTTTAATAATTTTCAAATTTAAAAGATATTATCTCCAATTTTTTTTTGAACTTAAAAACTTAAAGAGTTAACGAGAAACTTGTTATAAATCGGTAGAAATTGGATATGCGGGGGTTTAAGAAACTGTGAAAGTAGTTACAGAGCAATATATAGTAACTTTGTTGATGTTAGTCAAAATAAACATGAAGCATTTTTGTATTTAACAAACCTTTATTACGCCAGATTGGATGTTTTACAGAACATATCTAAAGATTTTTTAAGAACTAGTTCAGGCGGTAGCCAGTTTTATATTTTGAAAAGTAATTTTGTGTTTAATATTGACAGTATTTATAAATCCAGATTTTTTTGGTGTAAGTTGTGAAGGTAGTTTTTAAGTATGTAATTGTTATATCTCTGATTTACTTGCAGATTTCTGTGTTGGGAACTCTTTGATAAAGTAAATGGTGCTTTATTATAATTGCGTTTATTTACGTTTCAATAAATATGTCTGGATTTAGCTACACTGTTCATTACCCGAGGGTTGGTAATTCTCTGTTTCTAGAAGCTTGTTGTTTGGCAATAATATCCCACAGGCAATTGCTACACTCTAGCGACATCTGTCGGACTCTGGAGTAAGCTTTATGACTAGTGCCATCTATCGCTTGAAAACCCAACTTCTTACCAAAAATCACACCCTCCCCGACTTAATCTAAAACCGTAGGCTACAAAAATTACAATACATCATTATCACAAGATTTTAAATATTTCACTTTAACACGATTTTACATTCTAAATTCAACAACAAAAGACATGATTTTAAATATGTCTTTTGTTGTTGAATTAAGCGAGATTAAACTAATGAAAGTTGATTTCAGTCTCCTACCAAACACCAAGATTGCCGGTTCTAATCCAGTGGTACAATGTGGTGATTTCCGATAATCAGATAAAAATTCAAATAATCTATTTTTATAATTTACTTGAAAATTATTCCTAACCATAATTTTTTTTTTAAAAACTTTTCACAGTTTTTACCGCATTTTCAGCTAACCCATTCCTCTGAGGGTGTTATACCGGAGAAGTAAAAAATTCTATGTTATTTCCTTTAAGAAACTGTTTAAATTCTACACTAGAAAATGCTGTTCCATTATCCGAAACTAAGCAATCAGGGTTACCAAAATTAGAAAAAAATTTCCTCAACTCCTTAATTGTGTTACACGTGTCCGCCTTTGGGACTTTAGCTTTATGACTGGTGCCATCTATCGCTTGAAAACCCAATTTATTACCAAACATCACAGTAATATATTGATGTAATCGGTTTTAATTTTATTAAAATGTCATATTTTTGGTAGACACAACATAGTAATAGGTACTATTTGTCATTGTATATTAAACAAGCTCTCCGAGATTTATTGTTATTTCAAATCAAACTAGCAATAACTTATAAACTATTGAAAAAAATGTTGGCACACCATTTTTTTTATAACTCTACCAATGACGCCCTTCGTGGTAGAGGAGTAAGGCTCTCGACTAGCAAGCCGAAGGTCGCGGGTTCGAATCCCAGAGTGCGCAAGTAAATTTTAATTGATTATGTTATTTCACAATTTATTAATTTCAAATAATATATAGTATTCTTGCGGCATGTTCCAGAATGGAAAATACTCTCAGTTTCGCCCCGCTGAAAGACCACCATTCAGAATTGCAAGGTTGCTTGAAATGGCTTTGGCCGTGTTTGGTGACCAGATCTGAATAGCCAGGCACTTACTCACCTTCCTCTTTCTCATCTCATTTCCATAGTCTCACTGGCTCCAGACGGTTGGGACATTCACATTGAATGTGTTCTACCACTGTCAGTTTTAATTCAGGTCTGAAAGGGTTAAATTAACAAACAAAACAACTTAACCTATGCAATAAAAATACTCTTAGATTACTTAAATAATCATTACAATTTGAAAATAACATAAGCTATATTTGCGGCGTGTTCCAGAGTGATAGATACTCTCAGTATCGCCCTGGTGTAAGACCACCCACTATTCAGAATTGAAACGTTGCTTGAAATGGCTTTAGCCGTCTTTGGTGATCAGATCTGAATAGTCAGTTATTTCCTCACCTTCCTCTTCACGATCTCATTTCCTCCTACAACATTTACAGCATAACCTAATTGGGAACTCCGAACAGTTGGGAACAGTTGGAACTCTTGCGCGGTTTTCACATAAAAAATAACTTTAAATTAAAATACCTTATAATATATCTATTATGTAACCTTATGGTCTATTTCATAGAACGAGAAATTGAGTCGATTCAACTTTGAGCTTTAAGATGACCTATTGGAGAGAATCTATGAAATAGATCAGCTTAAAGCTAGTAATGCCGGCAATTATTGGAAAATCAAAACTGCCGATTCTTATTCACTTTAGATTGGGAGGAAAATCTGAAATCGATGGATTTTAAAATACGAGTACCGCCATCTTTGCGTTGAGGTCGGAAACTTTTAAGACCACCCTCGTATACGTACGGTACGAAAGGGTTAACATTAATTTAAATACCGAACGAGTCCAAACCAAACGCTGTAATTTATTATTTTTGAAGCGATTGTGAAATATAATTGTTAATATGGCTACAGTGGTTGACGGAATTATTATACGCATGTGATTGTGACTTTTAGGCTGGCCGCATACATACGTTTTCCGTATTCGATTTTCGAATTCGTTTTCCGTATTCGGAATTCCGTGAGACTAGCGCAAACGTTCGTTTTTCTTCATTCGGAATGTATAAACGTCAGTACCAGTGTTGCCAACAAGGGCGATATATCGCCATTTAGGCTACTCAGAGCGAAAATCGGCGCCGAAAAAATCTAAAAGGCGACTGGTCGCCAATTATTTTTTATTTTCACGTAAAAACATCAATTTTAAACATGTCCCACCTAACAGTAAATTCGGCTACTTTACGCTACCTTATGTATGAGAAACGGCGATATTAGGTCAAGATCCGTTGGCAACACTGTATTACGAACGGAAAGTTCCGTACGTTTGCGTCGGCACAAACAAACTGTATGCAATAGCTGCGTTCCACATGACGTCATTAGGTTTTTTCCATTCGTTTTCTCCGAACGCGCCGGCTCGCATTCGGAACGTGCGTAAGGAATTTGTTCGAGTATAAGAATTCAACAGACCTATAAAAGCTGATATAAAGTCATTAAAAGTGATGAAACAAAAACTAGGTTAAGAGGAAGCTACAAGCCAAAAATGTGCATATTCTTGGTATACCTTATTGTAGGTAATAGGCATTAAAATTGCTTGACAAACGGAGTCTAGAAACGTTCGATTTCAAGCACAAAACAGGTTTTTAATTATTTTGTAAATAATTTTATAAGAGAGCAAATATATTAATCAAGTGAAACTGTCACAGATAATCATAGCTATAATGTATTATACTGTATTTTTTAAAGTTGTTTCCTTTGAGCGTTCATAAATTTATTTTGAAAAAAAAAAATTAGTTTACATTTATATTTTATATTGAGTAATTTTTTTGTATTCTACTCATGCGAAACGATAGGAAACCCTTCAATTTGTCTAAAGCCCATTTTTTGGAATTCATAATGTGTACCAATTCGTTATAAAGATTAATCAAAATAGTGATTTAGCATTAAGCTTCGCCTTAATATTGTAAAGCATAACTTGCAAAAAGGCGTATTTTTAGAAAATAATTAAATCGTCGCTAGCTTCACGCATAGATTATAACGATCGTTGCGTTTAACCTTGTGTGACATTCGTAGTGCAACCTGGCAAGTATTACTAATAATTCACATAAAAATAATTGCTCGTGTTCGAGATTACCCTTCGATGGAAAATACTAATTACTTTTACAAGATGCAATTAGGTATGAAGAGGAAAAACAATTAAGATTAACACGAACCATAGTCAACCTGACAAACGCAAAGTAGCGTTTAGCAGTTATTTGTCACGATCTAATTATATGCAATCAACTGCTGATTATGTATATTTTTTTTATTTATTACAAAATAATAAAACATTTCAAATTATAACAGTGAACAATGTTTTTCTTAGTTAAGCTCGTATTTATGTGGAGGAGTATTTATACATAAAAAGAAAATAAAGCTTAAAAGGCGACGTGTAAACAATATACAAAACTACAAAGGTATTTCAACATACAAATTAACATAATTCAATATTCAAATTAATGGGGGGTACCATGAAAAAATCCTACGGTGCTGTTTTGTGTCTTTAATTGTAGTTTATTGGGGGAAACAAACAATTATATATATTTTATTTAAATACTTACATTTTACATGTTTGCATGAACCAGTAAAGTTTCCGCATAAAATGCATGTTACATGCAGAAAATAAACATAAATAAAAAGGAACACGTAAAGTGAAAAAAAAAAAAACTTAACGAAAATAAGAAAATAACTTAGATATCTTACACACTGCAGGGGGAGAGGGGACGTAATTAACTAAAATATCTTACACTCAGCAGGGGGAGAAGTGGCGTAGTATAATTTGATATAATTCTCTCCAATATGTATTTAGTAAACTGAACCAAGGACAAAAAGAAAATATCAGCGTCTTAAAAATATACAAATGTATTTAGTGCAAGTCCTTCTGAAAAATGAATGTTGTGTGTAGTTAGTTTTTGAGTGTGGGATGTGGAATAGTTTGTTTGGCCGTGTGTTTCGAACCGGCCAGTGGAAATGAACATTTTCCAGAAGGTAGTCGTTGTCAACAGCGTGGTGGATGATAATTTTGAATAAAATTTTTTGAGGGAGAATTTATGAGGGTTTTAACTAACTTTCCCCTCCCTTCGCTCTCATCACTTATTCCAGTTGGGGATGTCATGGTTCCACAAGCTCGGAGGTTATTGAGGAATTGAAACTAATTTGTGGTATTCGCAATTCTTTTCGGTAATTTTAGGTAATCTACACATTAACAAAATATATATTTCATTTTTATTTGACCTTTTCAAATACAAAATAATATTTTCATATGTAAAGTGTGTAATACACAATTCAAAATGAAAATACCGCTATTTAAAATAATTTTCAATAATTCTCCAAATCGCGATTAGGTTTGTTATTTTCCTCTAAGTTTACGGTTTTCAAAGGGGGCCCCCAATTTATTCTGACCTCTCTCTTGTTCCTTCCCTGTAAGCTCTATAAAAATTAAGCTGCCCACCCCTAACTTGGAACATTTATGTAAAAACTACTCCAGAAACAGGTTCATTAGGTAAAGTAAGGACGGGTTGTTTCAGACAATTTGAACAATTCATCAAACTTCAAAGTTAATTTTCAAGTTTTGTGAAAGTGTCAAAACAACCCGTCCTTAGTGTACGGCGTTGAATAGAGAATAAAAAGTGTGTTTGATTTAGTCATTATTGGTGCACATAATCAAAAATGAATTTAGAATCGCTACAGGCATTGTTACATAGACATAACTCGTCACCATATTCTAAAGGTCAGACTCAGTCTGGAATATACATTTAAACCATTGTTTTCTTGAATTTGGTTATAAACTATCTGGATATTATTCACCAGTTCTTTGACCCCTGCAATGGAGGCGCAACTAAATTCGTGTCCACTATTTGCATAGTCGAATATTTTAAAGCGTATGTACTTGAATTCACGTGTAAATTCATTATTTCACCTTCGATTGATTCTTAGAGTTTGTAGTACTCTAATAGGCAGTGAGGCAACTTAGGAAGGATTATTTGTTTTTGGTAATAAACTCTAGATGTGTCATCTAAGATATATTTTTTTTAAAGATATTTTGTTTGAGATTACCTCAATTACGGTTCATTATAATAAATGTTTTCTGTAACAACAGGATTGAATCTGGTTAAATGATTTATTTATAATACATTTCAAGCTATCATTTGGTGTACATTAAAACAGATTTTTGTTTTTTCGTAGCAATTATAAAGAAAATCACAGTGTAACAATTATAGTCTTTTGGACAAAATTATCGGAAACAGAACAAACCGGGGTCCCTACACCGAGCCTTGTGGTACACCTGTGGCAAGGATTATATTTATACCACCCAACGGAATAACTGTATTATTTTACAAATAATGATGCTTAGCTCAAGGGTATTCAGTAACCAATATTTAAAAACAATTAAAGCGAGTACCGCACAAGATTCCCAACTGTTCCCAACCATCTGGAGCCAGTGAGTCTATGGCAATTGGGGTAAGCTGTAAGGTTAAATCATAGAATAAAGAATAACGCAAAAATGCCGTGTGGGTGCGTTTCGGGATCCAAAAGTTTGACCATGATTGGCTTAAATTTTTATTGATCGCTCCGAGACAAAATATTGTATCTCCAATTATGGTAAAAATTTTCAGTATGGTTTGGTTTCAAAATATTGCATCTCCTAAATCTACCTTATCAATGATATAAACATAAATATTTCGGGCAAAAAAATTTTGAACTCAGATATTGTATCTCCTTAACAATATAATTCTACCATGCGCTAAGCGAAAGTCAATGCCAAAATATTGTATTTACTTCAGAAGTAAGTATCCGTGATACTTACTAAAAACTACAAAATGTAACTAAAAACTTTTGTTATTACAAAATCATATTTTCAAAGATTTGCAAACTTTCAATTTCAGTTTTCTCAATATTCTGTTTTATTGAAATACAATATTTTAACTCGTAGCCGTCAAATGCAGGATTGTGTTAATTCCTATCTAGTTTGTGAAGGTTTTTAGCCAATCAAATGCAGAAGTGTGTTAATTCCTGTCTAGTTTGTTAGATTTTTAGCCATCAATTGCAGGATTGTGTTCATTCCTGTCTCGTTTGGAAAGTTTCTAGCCATCAAATGCAGGAATGTGTTAATTCCTGTCTAATTTGGAAAGTGTTTTAGCCAAACGTAGAGTTTGAAAATGAATTTTAAAGATTGAATACAGTGGATCAAAATTTCGTCGTTATGAAAACATCGAGCAACACACATTTTATAACAATTTATAGTGGATTGAAATTTGAGGTTATGATTGAATCTCGAATTCGACAGTATGATTCTGCTCTTAAACATTAGGAAGCTCTTTCTTGGGTATCCCCGACTATTGCTGTTCACTTCCGCGTTATATGTAGGTATATTTTCTTTACACTACTTTCTTTGTTCATCTGCTTTACATGCCCATTATATCCGAATCTCCACATTTTCACAAAGGTCTTAATCAAATCAAATCAAAAATTATTTATTGTAAAATAAAAATTACAAAAGGTGTAGCTTATGGGTAGACCCCATTTCTTCCAGCTAACCACATTTATTTAATTACAATGTTTATATAATATTATTTGTTTTATTATAATAATTACAATGTTTATACAGATAAAATAACAATATACCAATGAAAAAATTAAAAAATACAAATATATATACCAATAAAAATAGGCGTTTCATTTACGTGAGGTATTCACTCAACGTGTAGTGACATTTATTAACAAGGAAAGTGTTTAGTAACGATTTGAATTTGTGTGTATCTTGTATTTGTTTAATGTTATGTGGAAGGTTGTTATATACTTTAATGGCCATGTAGTATGGTCCTTTTTGGAATATTGTTTTGTTTGCTTTTGGTATTAGTAAGTTTTCTGTGAGTACATAGTTACATAGTTTTATCTACAATGTGATTTTATCACTTATTCCTTGCGCCTTTGCAAAGTTCTACCCGAGTATACAGGGTGTCCGGGGTAAAGTGAGCTAACTTCGGGAGGTGATTCTACACGATGGTATAAGTAAAAAAAATGAATAACTTTTTTCGAAATTCCAATTTTCATTTTCCCAAACAAAAATATTTATTTTGTCATAAAAATAATTCAACTTTCTTGCCTAAAAACTATCTAAAAACGTTGGAATTTAACAAAAAAGTCATTCATTTTTTTACTTGCACTATCATGTAGAATCACCCCCCCGAAGCTAGCGTACTTTATCCCCGGATAGCTGTATATTTAAAAAAAAATAATTATTAATTCGCTAGACTTAAAAAAGGTCATTATGTCCCACATAAATATTAAAAAATCGTTTTTATTTTTAAGATAGATAAATTTTCCCGTGGTATGAATAATCTGACAATATTTGAAAATCTCCCACTACCGCCACAGTAAGCGGAAAATATTGCTTGTGTCATGATGGAGGACTTGGCTAGTTGCGGAATTGAACTCACGATGCCGGGTGGGACCGAGAAGCGATGCCAACTCAGCCACTGGCCGGTCAAACACCGATACACTAGCAAGGTTACAAATATATTCGTAATCATACGCAAAGATGGCCGCCAATTAAATATTGGCTGGTTTAAATTAAAATATGAGATAAGTAAAAATGACAGATTATAATCAGGTTTAAATAGGTTTAAACTATTTAAACCTGATTATTATCTGTCCTATTAACTGTCATATTTAAACCCGATTATTATCTGTCCTATTTAAACCTGATTATTATCTGTCTTATTAACTGTCCTATTTAAACCTGATTATTATCTGTCCTATTTAAACGTGATTATGATCTGTCTTATTAACTGTCCTATTTAAACCTGATTATTATCTGTCCCATTAACTGTCCTATTTAAACCTGATTATTATCCGTCCTATTTATACCTGATTATTATCTGTCCTATTTAAACGTGATTATGATCTGTCCTATTAACTGTCCTATTTAAACCTGATTATTATCTGTCCTGTAAACTGTCCTATTTAAACGTGATTATGATCTGTCTTATTAACTGTCCTATTTAAACCTGATTATTATCTGTCTTATTAACTGTCCTATTTAAACCTGATTATTATCTGTCTTATTAACTGTCCTAGTTAAACCTGATTATTATCTGTCCTATTTAAACGTGATTATGACCTGTCTTATTAACTGTCCTATTTAAACCTGATTATTATCTGTCCTATTTAAACGTGATTATGACCTGTCTTATTAACTGTCCTATTTAAACCTGATTATTATCTGTCCTATTAACTGTCCTATTTAAATCTGATTATTATTTTGTCCCGGTAAGGCAGAGGTCCTCGGTTCGATCTCCAGTTGTTATGTATAGCAGATTCTTCAATAGTAACCAGCTGCTAACCGTGTACAAATAAAAGTACGCCCAATAATTCAATTAGGCAGCCACTTCTGGCCTGGAGCCCCACAATTCCTTATAAACCTACTTGATTCTGTGCAAAGGAGGGCGGTCCGTCTGAATGACAATCCATTTTTAACAGACTGATTGGGATCTATAATATACAGGTATTTTAAGGGAGGTCTAAGGAGCTAGCATCATTGATCTCCGGTGCACCGGTGCACGTGCGTGACATTTGATGTACACGAGCGGAACACCCGTTCATAGTTGATTGTGACTCCATGAGAACGGGCCGCTCAGGGCCGCTTCTTCGACTCGTTTTTTTATGTGTAAGACGGTTCGTATGTGGAACGAGCTACCGGAATTGGTTTTTCTTCCTTCATATAATCGGGGCCTCTTTCAGCACCGCATTCCACAACGCTGACCAGCCTGGTTGCTCCATAGCTCCCCTGCCTTTCATTGTACAAACAGAAGCAACATTGTAAGGTGTTACAAAAAAATAAAAATGATAACAAATAACCCTCAACAATAAATTGAATAACGCAAACTCAATAATAATAATAACATGGCATTTATGCACAGTTTAGTGTCATTTCACTTCAAGGATAAGGCAAGGGTTATCGTAAATATTATCATAACTTCGATAAACCACTGGAGCTGATATTTATAATTCATTTCTACGATGCAGAGACGCAATATTATAAAACCAGAAGATTTGTTAAAAATCATAACTCTAAATAGGTAGTATACATAGACATATGAATATTAGTAGACCTGCCCTAAGTGATTAAAAGCGTATTATCCCCACTCCCCATACCGGTTCCATTGGAGCCGGCTGTGCTCGCGTATGGCCTCAAGTGAAATTTGAAAACGTGACGTCATCATTCTTGTGCGAACTATGGTCGAGGCATCATCGGTTCATTTTACGAAATAACACGGCAAAATGTTGACTTGTACTATGAAAACTTGTAAAAATAGATGTGAAAAAGAGAATAAACCCAATTGTCGTATTACATTCCATATATAAGCATTATTTTACTTTATTTTAAGCATATTCACATCGTATAATATGAATCAGTTGTTACTATCACACCGAGAAACGTCTGGACGCGAAACACAAAGCTGGTTGGTTGCTGGGAAGTAAATTATGAACATTTATAAAAGTGTCTTAACTAAATACTTAAACGAAATATTCGACTCTGAAAATAGAACCGAATTTTTTTGCCGAATTTGGACTTCGCAAATTTGTTCATAACGTGGCGAGTAATTTGCGCTCCCATGTAAAAATGTCTATTCATTCAAAAGCAGATTTTACTTTTAAGAAGTAAATGGTGATATTATAATGCGAGATGCCTATTTACTGTCAGATTGATTTATTGACGAATCACAGTTAGCTTAACTCCCTTCGTTCTTCAACAGTTGATTTTACCCCTCGCCATTATCTTCTCGTCTATTAATTCCTATGTCTGTGGTAGTATAAAATAAAGTCGATATCCGCATTTGTCTGTGCGCTTAATTCTTGTAAACTACGCAACGGCTTTTGATAGAGTTTTCTCTACAATAATGTAATAATAATAATAAAAAGAAGAAAAATTTATTCCAGAATGTATGCAGGGGTAGTGCAATGCGATACATTCCATATTTGAAATAATATACATAATTAGAGTTAGAGCAATAATAATAATAATATAGTAAAAAAAAAAATAATAGATTATTCCAGAAAAATGAAAAAATATTTTATTCCAAACTTGACGATAAACAAAATATTATTTCGAATAATAACATTCCGTTGCCATCTGAATCAGATATGCGCGATTTTTGGACTAAAATTTGGAGTAAAGATATAAAACATAACGAGTCAACTCCATGGATAGAAAATGAAGAACTCAATTTTTCAGGTATTGAACAAATGAGTTTTTCTAATATATCGGTTGAATTGTTAACCAAAATTATCAAAAATACTCATAATTGGAAAGCCACGGGTTGCGATTGGATACATAATTTTTGGTACAAACGTCTGACTACTTTACATCCTCTTTTGGCAAAAAATCTTTCAAAATTTGTCAGTCAACCTCATAATTTTCCAAATTTTCTAACTAAGGGCATTACTTATATGTTACCCAAAAGCGAAAATATTAATAATCCTTCTCATTACAGACCCATTACATGTTTACCGACAATATACAAAATTTTAACCTCTTGTTTAACAGATTTAATATATATTCATTTAGATGAAAAAAATATTTTATCTGAACAACAAAAAGGTTGTCGCATAAAACATATGGGATGTAAAGAACAATTAGTTATCGATTCTGTAATTCTAAAACAGATTCAAACTTGAAAACGTAATTTATATACTTGCTATATAGACTACCAAAAGGCTTTCGATAGTGTCCCGCACTCGTGGCTGATCAAAGTTTTTTTTTTTTTTTTTTTTTATATTTACTCCACACAGGAGGCCCTGAAGAAAATAATTTCCCTCAGGGCCTATGTCATCTTTGGGGATGCTGTGTGGAGGGTCTTTTTGTGGAGAGGAAGGAGTGAACATGGGTCTTGAAGAGTCCCATGTTGTAGGAGGGAGGAAACACAGAGGCCGGCAGTTCGTACCACAGCCGAGCTGTTGAACTTAAGAACGAATCGTAGAAGCGACCCGTTCTCATGTGACAAGTGTCAACTGTGTACAAATGTTGGGCGCGCGTTTGGCGTGTATCCCGACTACGCACCGGTGCCGAAGGGATCAATGACGCTAGTTCTTCAGAGCATCTTCCATTGTAATACCGATAGAACAAGGACAGCATACCTACCTGACGCCTGTGCTCTAAAGATTGCAGTCCGTTTGTTAAGATTGGGGAATCTATCAAACGGACCGCCCGTTTCTGCACAGAGTCAAGGGTTTTTTTCAGGTATTTTGGGGCTCCAGACCAGAGATGGCTGCCAAATTCGACAGTAGGGCGCACTTGCGATTTGTACAGGGTGAGCAGTTGTGTACTATTAAAGTATCTGCGGGCCCTGTACAGTACGCCCAGCTTCTGAGAGGCCAACTTTACTCTAGCTTCGATGGAGCCCCCGTACCTGAGCTGGTCACTTATAGTTACACCAAGCATATCAATGGAAGGCCTGTTCGGAAGATTGCTTCCGTTGAAGGAGACTAGATTATCATTTGGATCCCTTTTAGACGTAATCAGACAGGATTGGGTCTTTGAAACATTAAATTCGACGAGATTATTTTTACCCCAGGAGGAAATACTCTCGAGATAACCGTCCATTCTCTGCTTCAAAGCCCTCCGAGCCGTTGGAGTTTGTGTGCCCTTTGGGGGCTTGTCAAACAAAAAGCTATCATGAACTGTACTGTCATCCGCGTAACAATGAATCGGTGCACATGTCAAAAGGTCATTGATGTGCAACAAAAACAAAGTTGGAGACAGAACCGATCCCTGTGGGACGCCAGCATTTATGGAGTGCGAGGAAGAGGTGAAACCGTCAGCAACCGCCTGAATCGACCTATCCCTTAAAAAGTCAGCAATCCACGTACACAGGGATGCGGGAAGTCCGTAAGAATGCAATTTGTTGACAAGTCCTCGGTGCCAGACCCGGTCAAAGGCCTTGGATATGTCTAGTGCGACCGTTTGGGTCTCACCGTGAGTATTAAATATATATAAAATTAACCCCATTATTATTAGCTTTTTGGAAAATATTATGTCCTTTTGGAATACCAATTTAATTATCAATTTAAAAGGTAAGAAAATAGTAATACCGGGCATTTCAATTAAAAGAGGGATTTTTCAAGGAGACTCATTGAGTCCTCTTTGGTTTTGCTTAGCATTGAATCCTCTATCTAAAATGTTAATTGAAAGCAAGTTTGGAATAAAAGTTAAGGGAGAGTAGTACAATTTCGCATTTATTATTTATGGATGATATAAAATTATTTTCGAATTCTGAACAAAATTTAGAGAAAATGATCGAGGTAGTTAAAAACTTCTCAGATGATATCAAAATGACTTTTGGTTTAGATAAATGTAGAACGATCCATATAGAGAAAGGCAAAATTGTAGATGGGGACGAGAGTATATTTAGAAATTTCCAAATTACTAGTATGAAAAGGGATGAGGTTTAATAAGTATTTAGGATACCCACAATCAAATAGATTAGACCATACTAGTATTAAAAATGATATTAGGATTAAATTTCAAACTAGGATCAGGAAAATTTTAAAATGCAATCTATCTGGTAAAAATTTAGTAAAAGCAATAAATACTTGGGCAATACCTCTATTAACGTACTCATTTGGCATAATTAAATGGTCTAATACAGATTTAGATAACTTAGAAAGATTAATTAGAACTACGCTAACAAAATTTAATTGCCATCATCCAAATTCAGCTATAGAACGAGTTAATTTACCTAGAAATTTAGGAGGTAGAGGCATAGTCAAAATAACTTCTTTGAAACATAATCAGGTAGAAATGCTAAGAACTTTTTTCCATAGGAAAGCTCATAGCTCAGAAATGCACAAAATAATTTGCAAGGCAGATAGAAATATTACACCTTTAAATTTATACGATGAGAATGCCAACATTTTTATAAATCCCAACCAGGAACTATTAGATTCCTGGTCAAATAAAATTTTACACGCAAAACACTTAAATTATCTCAACCAAACGTATGTTGACAAATTTTCGTCAAACAAATGGTTGAGTATTGGAGAGTTGAGCGCAGAAATAGAAGGATTTATGCTTGCCATTCAGGATAGAGTCATTAATACTAAAAATTATAGAAAGCATATAATCAAAGATACAAATCAAATTGATGATTTGTGTAGAAAATGTTTGGCTTTTCCGGAAACTATAGAACATATTATATCTGGATGTTCTATATTAGCACCGTCCGAGTATACATTTAGGCACAATCAAGTTTTAAAAATAATTCACCAAAATTTGGTAATTAAAAATAACTTGATTGACTGCCGTAATATAGTACCATATTATGAATACGAACCAAATTCATTTTTAGAAAACGAATTTTATAAAATATATTATGATAAAACTATACTAACAGACCGAACGATTAGTCATAATAGACCCGATATAGTTTTACATGACAAAATTAAAAAAATTACTTATATTATTGATGTCGCTATTCCGAATTCCTGTAACATTCAAAAATCTGTTAATGAAAAAATAAGAAAATACACAGATTTAGGAAACAAAATAAAAGAATTTGGCATTCTCAGACTATAAAAATATTACCATTCGTTATTTCGGCTACTGGCATTATACCTAGCTCTCTCATTAAAAATTTAGGCGTATTAGATCTATCAAAAAATTTATATATAAAGATGCAAAAGTCGGTCATTTTGAATACATGTAGGATAACGAAAGATTTTTTAAATATTTATGTTGAGGGATCAGTAGGATTTATAGGCCCTGTTAGAAGTTCTACCGAGCCGAACCCTCTGATATGAAAATATCTGGAGTCGGTGAATTTTTTTTCCCATTTGATCTCTTGTGAGTTGACGTGTTGTTGTTCTTGTATTGTTTTGTATTTATTTTACTTATATAATGCACTTGCATAGTGTTGATTGACTAGCTGATCATTTGTGGAAAAGTGAGTGGAAGGGTTTAGTTTTTCCTATGGGGAAGATTTAACCCGGACAACAAAATCGGAAGCATAAAAAATAATAATGTTTATTTCAGCTGGACAGAGCGGAGTGTGCAATGCTCTGCCTGCCATAAAAGTTTACATTTAAGTTAATACATAAAAAGAAAATGAATAAAGAAATTAATAAACATAAAAATAATAAATAAAAAATGAATACATTGATGAGCACATTAGGACTTTATGGTGGCTTGAGTGAAATTCTCCATCTCTGGTGTAGAGGCGCTCCCTGCCACTGGGCAACGGCCTGGACAAGAGTGTTGTCCGATCTCTGGTAGCGCTGACTCGTCCCGGCTATTCTGTGGCGCATCAAAGCAGCGAACCCATGCACCCTTCCTTCGGTGAACATCTGTGAGGCGCTGCATCGCCATGGGAGGCCAAATAGGGCTCTGTATGCGTGGTTGTACTGTACTTGGAGTGTGTTCATGACGCCTTGTGTGTATGTCGCCTTGTACGCCTTGTGTGCAATAATTTATAGGTGATTCCGATGGGAACATACAAGCGGAATTCAAGTGAAAAAAACATAAAATATAAACACAAAAATGAAAGTGAGCAGCCGTTTATGGAGGATATTTGCACATCTCCCGTCTCCAGAGGGCCATCAGAGGGGAATCCATCCAGGCAACCATGGCAGTGATGATTTTGTTACTTGATTGACGTAGTCTGCACCATAAGCTTCCCATGTGATTGCGGAGAAGCGCTCTGAAAGAGTGTACTCGTCCTTCCAGGAACATTTCCGTGGCGCTGCATTATCTCGGTAGGCGGAATAGTTGGCGATAAGCATTATTGTAAGCGACTTTTAGCTTATGCCATTGGGATGCAGTGTAATCCACCCACAGTTCAGACGTGTACAGCGAAGTGCAAAATGCGTTGAAAAGTATCTTTTTCAGGTTTGTACTGCAAAAGTGAAAACGCCTTGACAGCATACCTGCTCTAACGGATATCGCTCTTATTTGCCTTTCCATATCCTCGATGTCTTTCAGGTGTCTGTGATAATATGTCCCAGGTATTTGACGCTACGACTAACATCCATTTTCCTTCCATCTAGCCAAACTGAAGGTGTTAGCATGTCTTCGTTTTTGCATTTGAAAACCATAACTATCGACTTGGACGTATTATATATAAACTGTATAATTTAGAAGATTTCTTCCGGAAGGCTTGTATATATAATACATGCCTATTATATTTACAGAAAGTAGAGAAAAGTCGATGTTTTGTAATCAAGTCGTAAAAAAATATTTTCTGGCGCTTACATTGCTAACACTGGCTAAACCTTATGAGATACATCAAAATAATGTACTACGGAATTGTATATCTTGAAAAGGCCTACAGAAAAGTGTGTGATTGTATATGTCTATCTCCTAAGGATAACCCCTAGCAACGCCAGGTACACGTCAGCTAGTTATTTTAATAATTCATAACACGGCGTGTGCAAGTTATTTTTATTTGATTAATTGAAGTAATTTCATAAAATATTCATTTAAAGTAATATATAGCGTTTTTGCGTCAGATTTCAGAGTGGAAGATACTCTCAGTATCGACGGTTTAAGACCATACGGAGAATAATTAGTATTGCTGATTTATTAAATATCTCTTCAAATTATTGGTATTCTGGTTAAAAACCGACCTGCAGGCCGCTTCCTGATAAACTTTTACTAAATTCGTGATATTATCGGAACACGTTTTCATGCACCTGCGTTTGTCTTAATAATAATTTATAATGCAAAAAATTATTAAGACAAATGCAGGTGCATATAAACGTGATCACGAATTTAATAAAAGTTGTATTCCGAAAAAAAATTCTCCGGGAAAAATCAGAAACTTTTCCCAAAAGTCGGGATTTTATCGAAAAATTTTCCGGAATCATAAATTTCCCAACTTTTTTTGTCCCGGTGACTGCTGCCACTGGATTTTCCGATATTATTTTTCCAAGGAACCGGGTAGGAATAGGTTCCTTTTGGTTTTAAACTTGCTCTTAAAACATTGTTGGTACGCAAGATAATATAAAAATAAATATATATAAAGTATTTAGATGTTCTCAATCTGTATTGTGACATAACAAATATGTCGTCTGATTTTTTATGACAAATAAAGTCTTTAGAGGTTCCCAATCTGTATTGCGACATAAGAAATATGTTAAGTATCTTATTTATTATGACAAATATGTTATCTTTTTTTTTGACCAATAAGCCATCTTATTTTTTATGACAAATATGTCATCTTATTTCTTATGACAAATATGTCATCTTATTTTTTTCTTCGTCCATTTTGAAAAATATTTTTCTTTGGACATCTTTCTATTTTTATTAAATTAAGGCGATGCCATGCGTAGTAATTCAAAATCATGTGTTTTTAGTTAGAAAATTTGGTCGCCTAGAAATGTTTTAGATGCTTTAATTAAATACTACAAGTAGAATACATCTTGGCCTTTGAAATAATCGAGTATTTTTAGATAAGTCTTTTTATAAGCCCAGAAAAAAATTGTGTAAAGGCCTATGAAAAGTGCTTTAAAGTTCAAAATCTCCTAATTACGAACCCATTTTCGGTTGCAATTTTATTGTATAATGTGGCAAATTAAGGTATTTATAAAATGATCGAAAAAAATATAAATATTTATGCCTGAACATCCACAAAATAAAATAAAAGGCACTTTTGGGCCATGTTTTTTTCTTGCATAAATCAAAACAGGCGGATGGTGTTAAGCAGGAATTTAAACCTTATCGCCATCTATGTAAGGATTCTTATTGATAGCGGCTCGATTTAAAATATTACACGACGTAGTGCATCGCCTTAATAGATTTTTTTAATTTCACTAAGAATTTTCTTTTCTGAGGTCGAATAACAAATACTTTGAAAATGCAGTTTTTTCGAATATCCTGTAGGTTAAAATACTGCTACTCCCATCATTATAGAGGGAAAGTGTTACTCGTGTAATGTGATGGAGGACTAGCTAGCAGAGGAATTGAACCCAAGACTCAAGAGTGGGAACCCGACGCATTTGTCCAGTAAGTGTAGGTACTAACAGGTCCCATCATGAATAAAATCACATAATAAGCACCATTTCGAACGAATTGAAAATTCTTGGAATGTTGTGTGTTATTGCACTGCAAATGAGTCAAGGCGGCCTGCTTTTACATCTGATCTTACTAGTCGCTGGGTAAGTACTGTGTACAGACTAGGTAAGTACTCATTCGCCATAATCCGTGCACACCTATCATCTGCTTGCGACTTCTCCTCTTGTTAAGGTTACCTCATTTTTTCATTACTTCTTGTTTCTGTCGAGATTCGTCTAATAACTTTAATCCTTTATGGGGCAAATTCATTTTTTGAATATTCATATTTTCATATAACTTTAATCCTTTATGGGGCAAATTCATTTTTTGAATATTCATATTTTCATATAACGTTAATCCTTTATGGGGCAAATTCATTTTTTGAATATTCATATTTTCATATAACTTTAATCCTTTATGGGGCAAATTCATTTTTTGAATATTCATATTTTCATATAACTTTAATCCTTTATGGGGCAAATTCATTTTTTGAATATTCATATTTTCATATAACGTTAATCCTTTATGGGGCAAATTCATTTTTTGAATATTCATATTTTCATATAACTTTAATCCTTTATGGGGCAAATTCATTTTTTGAATATTCATATTTTCATATAACTTTAATCCTTTATGGGGCAAATTCATTTTTTGAATATTCATATTTTCATATAACTTTAATCCTTTATGGGGCAAATTCATTTTTTGAATATTCATATTTTCATATAACTTTAGTCCTTTATGGGGCAAATTCATTTTTTGAATATTCATATTTTCATATAACTTTAATCCTTTATAGGGCAAATTCATTTTTTGAATATTCATATTTTCATATAACTTTAATCCTTTATTGGGCAAATTCATTTTTTGAATATTCATATTTTCATATAACTTTAATCCTTTATGGGGCAAATCCATTTTTTGATTATTCATATTTTCATATAACTTTAATCCTTTATGGGGCAAATTCATTTTTTGAATATTCATATTTTCAGGTGGAAACATCCGTCCCCACTGACCGTTTAGAGAAATTATCGTTGGTATCAGAATTGTGCCAAAAAAATATAATGTAATGTAATGAAATAGTAATTTAATTTTTTTTGCTACTTCATTGTGCGTAGATTTTAAAATACATGAAAATAACTCAGGAGAATGGAATGAAAAATACGAATGTCATGTTCCTTAAGTAAATAACGAAAAGGAATAATTTCCCGCTCAACACATGTTTTGATTTATGCAAGAAAAAGCATCACCAAAAGTGTGTTTTATTTTATTTTGCGAAGTTGAGGCACAAATATTTAAATTTTTCACGTACATTTTGTAAAGAACTTAATTTTCCACATTTTAGGATAAAACTTTAACCAGAAAGGTGTTCGCAAGTAGAAGATTTTGAACTTAATAGGAGATTTTAGACGCTTGATACTATATTTTTTCTGGGCCTATAAAAAGACTTGATTATATAAAATGCTCGATTATTTAAAAGACCAAAATGTGTTGTTCTTGCGGTATTTGATTAAAGCATTAAAATATAACTAAATGATTTAAACTAAATGATGACAGATTTTCAAACCAAAAACACATGATTTTGCATTACTTCGTAGTGCTTCGCCTTAACCTCCAAATGTCCCCACTAGAGCTTTCACTCCCGGGATCTTGAAAACCGGGATCCCGGAAATCCCGGACTTTTTCGGCACTGTAATCCCGGTGCTATACTCGTCTGGGAGAATATTTTATGGAGGGCGCGCACCGCACCCGGGCGGGACGTGAGGGTTCGGCAAATACTGCGATTTCGTCATGTTCAACCTTATTCTCATTAATTAATTCAGCTTTATGAATGTTATTGCATTAAATTTAGGTACTAGAAGACGCCACGTAGAATGAAAGAGCCGGGCGTCAGTTCCACCCACTGGGAATCCCCGTTCTCGCAATGCAAATTGGCCTGACCCAGTGCCCATTGCCCATTTAAACTGCCCGACCCCCAGGCAGGGGCGTACAACTCCCGTCTGACCTTGTAACCCTGATGGGAGGAGTTATTCAATACCCAAATTCTTATAGACAAAGCTGTTGTGGCTGAAAGCTCAGAGCAAAAATTGTAGTTTGATATCTCGCTCTCTACCATAGCAACTTGTGTAACAGAAAGAGAAGCTAAGCATGTTTTATGCTGCGATAAAAATTAACGGTAATTTCCAAGACGCCATTTCGGAAGTCGAAGTCAGTTGAAGTTTTTAGCGTAAATATTTTGAATTTTGAAAATCGTCTAACCCATCTAAAAATAATGTTGCGTGCTAGAACTCTTCAAGGTGATAAATTAATGCCGTGTTGTGTTAAAGGTTGCTCAGACGGATTCGATAATCCGGTGCTAGCAAGAAGCAGCAAGAAATACGTTTGTTTGTGGGTGTCATTTCGCAATTGAAAGCAAAAATACGATACTTTTGGGATTAAAAAAGAATGCTTGGCAACGCTTAATCTTCCAGTCATCATATAATATCCTGTATATCTCCACCAACTGAAAGAAGGACCCGAACCCGTTGTTAAATACAGGTACTAACCTCTCGTTCTTTGATACAATGTTCCTGATTCCTGAATGTACTTCATTGGCTAATAATTTAATTAATTTTCCTTTTCAGACCTATCCGTATTCCGACGCGATACTATACCACGTATTAGGATGCTAAAACTGCTAAAAAAGCCACGATTACTTCAAACAAGGTCATTTAAACCTCTCCAGAATTGCATCATGTAAGTATTCAGATTTAACCAACATTTTCCATGATGTTTGCTGACGACAAAGCTGTGGAAATTATATGAAACCCTTGCAGGAGAATTTGAATAACTTCTAGTGCTGTGGCAATAATAATTAACACTTAAATTTGTTACTCTTCTAATATTTATAAGATGTAAGTCACCTACAGTACGCTTGAACAGTGTGGAATCCTCATTTGAAGAAATATTCTGAAGGTATAATAATAATAATAATAATAATAATTGGATAATTTGTAGAGCGCCGTTTTTGTGAAAAATCACCTCAATACACCTAATTTATATTGCAGTGAACCTCGCTCAAGAAGTTTTGTTTTCGCTCCCTTTTTTTATTACTTGACATAATGAATATCTTTCAACACGTTGAATATGTATTTTGTGTATATATTATTGTATTTTTGTGCAAGGTCAAATTAAATCCTATTAAGTTGTTGCGTAAGACAGAAATCCTGGGTTCAATTCCTAGTTGAGACCGTTACTTTTTTATTTTTCTGTGTCTTGTTCTGTTTCATGTTTTCTTTAGATAAATTAGTATTATCTTCTACTTCAATGATAAATCAATGCTCAATACATCGGTTGTACTGACCCTGTTTTGTATTACTGTCCATTGTCTTTTTGAAAATAAAACGTATTTTTATGTGTGCATAGCTGTGGGTTTTTTTTTATTTTCCTTTTCCTGCATTCCAATATTTTTATTTTTAAAATATAACTTTTTTGGGCTAGTGAATGAACGATGTTAGCTGGGTGCAGTTATATTGTCTATGTGTGCACTTTTTTAAATGGCCTTGAGATTTATTTATGGTCCACAATATATTTACCTGTCTGGACCAAACGACCGTTTTATCTGTGGTCGTCTGTGGTTAAGGGGGTGACAAAATGGGGCCATACAAAAAGCCCGAAGATATCGATCTAGAGAGTGGTTTATTTATGCCCCCAGGGTAATGGACGTATTACTATGGTATTAAGACGGAGATCGCGGACTTAGTTAAAAATCTGGGTATTTGACAAATATCGATCGGTCGCGCATTGAAAATTTTAAAAAGCACTAATACCGATAGGCAGCAATATCAGAGGAATATTTTATATCGAAATATCGATTTACCAAAACAAATACGTAACGCATAACCAAATTGGACAAATTTCGAAGCAATTCAGAGCAGACCGGGTCAATGACATCGCAAATGTTATCTGAAGAATCGTAAAGTTAGCAACTAAACGCGAAATGCAAAAATTACCGTGTGTTTGAGGATTGGAACAACGTGGTGCCAGTCTAAAAAATCTTGCATGAATTGTACTGTTAGTAAAGATTTTAACACGATCAGTATACGGCCCAGTTCACCATAAGCAGCAGCGTAGGTATTAGAGAATCTTTCTAAGTAAGACTGGTACCGTTTTAGATAAGGATCATGATTAACATGATGGATCGTGATCATATCCATATATGTGTAAGATGTATAATTTATTTTAAGTACATTAGGTAATATAATGCACTTATCAAACTCCTTTGTATAACTTATACATATCTATCTACATTTTATCCTTTTACCGCTGTAATAAGGGTTCCCTAAAAAAAGTTTCCATACATTGCATAGTTTTGCACCATATGCAATTAATTATTGGACTTCTTTATACAACATTACTCTCCATGATAACTTGTAGTTATTATTGTACTCCTGAACAACGTATCTATAACAATGCATACATGTACGTCTGAAAGGCATGAATAAATAAATAATGTTATAATTTGTATTATTTATAATTTTTATCTTATGTAATATAATGGGTATAAAAACGTACGCATGTATTTCAATCTTACTTTTTTAATGTTATTAAAATATGTTTCATTCTTTTTTCTTTAAAATACATATTTTAATCATTCAGTTTAATTTTAATTTTGGGTAAAAGATTTACATGGTTGGTGATTCAACCAAAGTTCTAACCTATATACGAGGCATATCCAGAAAGTAAGTGTACTGAATTTTTGTAGGTTACAATTTTCTTTATTGAAACATAAAAATTACATGGTTACCGAAGTACATATGTAAGCTATTTTTCGACATAGTCGCCATTCCTCTCAATGCAGGTGGTGAAGCGGGGTATCAACTTTTTGATGTCTTTCTCGAAGTAGTTTCCCGCCAACACCTTCGTTCACTTCTCCACCTCCCCCTTTACCTCCTCGTCTGTTGAAAACCTTTTTCCACCCATGTACAGCTTCAGGGAGGTAAAGAGATAAAAATCTGAAGGTGCTAGGTCAGGAGAATGCGCGGGGTGGTTTAGGACATCCCATTTAAACGAAGCAAGCAGTTCCTTCGTTGTGTTGGCCGTGTGTGGTCTGGCATTTTCGTGCAGCATGCTGACTCCCTTTGTCAGTATGCCTCTCCTCTTGTTTTGAATCGCCTTCCGCAATTTTTTTAGGGTCTCACAGTATCTTGCAAAGTTGATGGTCTCCCCTTGAGGCAGATATTCAATCAAAATTATGCCTTGACAGTCCCAAAACACGGATGCCATAATTTTCTTGGCTGAAATTGTGGTTTTGAACTTTTTGGCGGCGGGTGAAGAGGTGAGAACCATTTTTAAACTCGCGATACCACTTGCACATACTCGTACGATTCATAGCTTTATCACCATATGCAGTTGTAACCAAATTATAAACCTCAAACGGAGGTTTTCCCTTCCAAACGTGATAACGGATGACGCCGCGTATTTCGCACTTAGCGGGAGATTGTATTGACATTTTTCACGAAACGTGTTGTCGCGTCAACACTTCTCAACCATAAATATACCACTCTCTAGATCGATATCTTCGGGCTTTTTGTATGTAACGGAATTATACAGTACTTAACCACAGATATACAATCAGTACCTACCGTGCGGAGCAGAGCAGTAGAGAAGGTAGAGGAAACTCAAGGCCATTTAAAAAAAGATGCGACCATAGACAACATAATTGCTCAGAAACCCAAAATGACAAGAAATTTGCAAAAACACTGAAGAAAATTTCCAAAACATGATTGTCAGACAGTACGACGAAGAATTCCGACATTTTTCAGCCTCATGAACTCATGGTTACATAAGTTTAAAAATCTTTAATTTCACCAAAACAATAAGATAATACAGGATAACACTAATCAATAACATGAATAAGTTTATCGATATAATAAATAACATTTATACGTTGTGGAGGAATACATATGCCAAGTATGAAGCATTGTTCAAAAAACCGAACGATAACCTAAAAACTGTCAATTCACTTTAAACTTGAACTTACGTAGGTAGGTTGAATATATGTTTGTAACTCGCTAACACTATACTGGCTTATATTGTATTTTTATCACGAACAACTTTAACACGCAATATTTTCGACGGAAATGATAGTATTTCGGAAGCAAATGACAACCCGCGTGTATAAATAAACCACTCTCATTTTGTTTGAATGATTTGAAACTGTCAAACGGCAAAATTCCGTCATCTCTTTCTGTTACACGAGTCGTTATGGTAGAGAGCGAGAGATCAAACCAATGCTTCTGTTCTCACCAATGAGATCTGAGCTTTTAGCCATATTATTCGTTTTCTATAAGAATTTTGAGGTGGGCGTGGCGGTTTCAAATGAGTTTCGAGGCCAAAGCTGAGAGAAATGCCCCTGTTCTCAACGTACTGACCATAAATATACCACTCTCTAGATCGATATCTTCGGGCTTTTTGTATGTAACGGAATTATACAGTACTTAACCACAGATATACAATCAGTACCTACCGTGCGGAGCAGAGCAGTAGACAAGGTAGAGGAAACTCAAGGCCATTTAAAAAAAGATGCGACCATAGACAACATAATTGCTCTCAGCCTACCCTATTCATTCACTAGCCCCAAAAAACTATTTTAAAAATAAAAATGTCCTTGAAGCAGAAAAATGTCGAAATGTTTTCCAAGGGCAAGGTTCATCTGACTAAGAAAATAAACTTTTACAGTGCATTTCCTTAAGATGAAACTTGTTAATCTGAGAAGAAGAAACCCAAAATGACAAGAAATTTGCAAAAACACTGAAGAAAATTTCCAAAACATGATTGTCCGACAGTACGACGAAGAATTCCGACATTTTTCAGCCTCATGAACTCATGGTTACATATGTTTAAAAATCTTTAATTTCACCAAAACAATAAGATAATACAGGATAACACTAATCAATAACATGAATAAGTTTATCGATATAATAAATAACATTTATACGTTCTTAGCATTGTTCAAAAAAACCGAACGAATAACCTTAAAACTGTCAATTCACTTTAAACTTGAACTGACGTATGTAGGTTGAATTTATGTTTGTAACTCGCTAACACTATACTGGCTTATATTGTATTTTTATCACGAACAACTTTAACACGCAATATTTTCGACGGAAATGATAGTATTTCGGCAGCAAATGACAACCCGCGTGTATAAATAAACCATTCTCATTTTGTTTGAATGAATTGAAACTGTCAAACGGCAAAATTCCGTCATCTCTTTCTGTTACACGAGTCATTATGGTAGAGAGCGAGAGATCAAACCAATCCTTCTGCTCTCACCAATGAGATCTGAGCTTTTAGCCATATTATTAGTTTTCTATAAGAATTTTGAGGTGGGCGTGGTTTCAAATGAGTTTCAAGGCCAAAGCTGAGAGAAATGCCCCTGGTACTGACCTTGAACCGGTCTCGTTGCGGAGGGGAAGAGTCAGGCTACATGTAAGTGTAGCCAACATGTCGAAAATAAAATTCATTCGGTCGTGAGAGCCTCAGTACACTTACTTTCTGGATACGCCTCGTATATAAATCGCAAAAAATTTAAAACAACAACTGCCCTAACATTGAAAAGATTTTTCTATGGTTAGGTATCAATGTTTTAATTTGTTATTTATACACGCCAGGATTTGAACCCACTTCAGCGTTGGTCGTTAGCCTTAAAATTGACGACTTTTTCGCTAATTGCGATTCAAGTTTTTTTAAAATTAGCTCCACACAGGAGGCCCCGACGAAAAAAAAACCCTCAGGGCCTATGTCATCTTTGGGGGTGCTGTATGGAGGGTCTTTTAAAGCGAAGGCGGGAGAGGAAGTTCTGATAAGGAGACAGGTATGAGGGGTGGGTAGGAATCTGGGGGTCAATGTGTCCAGGACGTATGAATCCATCCCTCCCACTGCAAACAGTCTCTACCGATCCGACCCGCAGTTGGTGCGCAAGAAATTATAAGAACCAGGGCACCCCTGCTAAGTCACTAAACGTAGCGAACCATTTGGGGTAACCTATAACAGGGGTTTTGATACCCGCCTCCCAAATTGAATCCTTTTGAATGACAGACAGTGTACTCAAATCCGTAGTCGGGGGTTGATGGACCCTAACCGCTCGGCCAGGGAGGATGTTGTAAAAAGATAAAAATTTAAAAAAAATATACACAAATTTATAAAAGAATCTTTGTATTATGGGTGAGGTGGGTCCGGAAATAATAGGGGAACACCGGGCAAGACGGGGTAGTTAAGGTTTAAAGCTCCAAAAATCATAAGGGTTCATGGATTCATAATAATTTTTTTTCTTTATCAGTTTTGTAGTTATCAGTCTTACATATTAAATTTATATCAGGAACATAGTACCATAGAATTATGAATAAAACAACAAAATGTAGAAAATGACATATCACCCCATCATGCCCGATAGGTCGGGTAAGATGGGGTGGCCCTAATGGGCAAGATGGGGTATAGCCATTCTATTGATTATTCAGAAGTACAGAACTCGCAAATTAATGTTGCTTCGGCATCATCATCGTCCACCCCTGCACAGCCACAATGTGACCACTTACCACAAGAAGAACAAGCAATCTAACCTTCCTTGGAGTCTAAATATAGCTCTGTACAATATAGGAAATGACACGACAAATAAACAAAATGAAAAAGGAAAAGATATTGGAATCAGCTTCAATATCGCCTTCCTTTCTGTCACGGATGTTTCTCATACCGAAGCAAGACGGGTCATTTAGGCCGGTCTTCAACCTTCGTCGTTTGAACAATTTCTTAGCTATTAGCAAATTCAGACTTATTAATGTTAATAAGGTTGCAACATTTATTCAACCAGGCGACTGGATGGTTAAAGTGGACCTTTCTCAAGCCTACTTTCATCTTCCAATTCATGAGAATCATCGCCGTTTTTTGAGACTGATTTTTAATGGAGAACTGCTTCAAATGACATGTTTGCCTTTTGGACTAGCCTCAGCTCCAAAGGTTTTTGCTTCACTTACCAATTGGATAGCGCAAAAATTAAGAGACAAAGGTCTCAGAATAATTGTTTACTTAGATGATTTTTTGATAGTACATCAAAATGAAAATATATTGAAAATGCATACATTCGAAACTATTTCAATGTTACAAACTCTTGGGTGGATAATACAATTCAGTAAATCCACTCTGTGTCCAGTTCAGAAAATTGAATATTTGGGAATTTCATGGAATTCAAGGGACGACTTAAAAGGCCTCCCGCAAACTAAAATAGCGAAAATAACAAATTTACTGAAACAATACATTAATCTAGGAAGGTGGTCACTTGAGCAGGCCCAGAGCCTCTTGGGTACCCTCAATTTTGCTAGTTTCGCCATTCATAGAGGCAGGCTTAACCTTCGCATGTTACAGTGTGCCAGTCGCAAGCTGCCTGCATTCAAACCGAGACGACTCCATCCCATTCCTCGAACAGCAATAGAGGAACTGAGATGGTGGAGCAAGTCCCTGCAGACGTGGTCACCAATGCATCAAGCAGTGATTCGTCACACCCTCACGACCGATGCCTCGGACTGGGGATGGGGTGCGCAGCTAGACGACCTCAGATTGAGTGGAGCTTGGTCCCAAACACAGCAACCTCTCCACAGCAATGTCAAGGAAATGCTCGGCGTGCTGGCAGCACTTACTCCTCACGGGCCAGAGCTGTCAGACTCGGGTCTCCTGATCCAGTCAGACAACAAATCGGTGGTCGCGTACCTTCGCAACGAAGGCGGCACACGATCCAAGACATTGCTCAAAGCGACTCGTCAAGTCCTTCAGATGACAGACACGTATCGCATTTCACTGTCTGCCCACTACCTACCAGGAAGGTTCAACGAGGTGGCAGATCAACTCTTCAGAAAACGCGAACCTCCGGAGTGGCATCTTTTACCAGCAGCAACAAAATTGATTTTTGCAAAATGGGGGAGACCAATTATAGACCTGTTTGCATCGGAGACAGCTCACGTTGTAGAAGATTATGTGTCCCTAAATGCATTCGACAAAGAGGCAAGTTTTGTCAACGCTTGGACTCGAGAGTGGGATTTTCCTCTAGCTTGGGTGTTCCCCCCTCCGTGCTTCATGCCGAGAGTTCTCGCACACCTCAACCGGGCCAAGGGCCTATACCTGATTGTAGCCCCGAGATGGAAGAAAGTATTCTGGAGACCAGACTTGAAAAGTCGAGCGACGAGCCCTCTTTTCACCATAATGAACCTGACAGAAGTGCTGATAGACACCAGAACCTTGAAACCTCCTCCACAAGTAGAGGATTTTATTTTGGAGGTGTGGAAGTGCCGGGGTGGAGTCAGTCATTAACAGATTGGTCGGACAAACAGAAAGAATTTTTAAAGTCAGGTTGGAGAGAATCCACACTTAAAACATATAAACCGGCATGGCTTAGGTGGCAAAAGTGGGCATTAAATCACGGGGTAAACTCGAATGTCCCTACAGGAAGTAACCTGGCAAGATTTTTAACAGATCTTAGTTTAGAAGACAATTTCTCTCCCAGCACAATTCGACTCCATAAATCAGTAGTAACAACTTTCAGTAGCCCTGAAGAAGGAAACCTAAGCTCACACCCTCTAGTCAGACAAGTTCTCAAAGCCGCAGCATTAAGGCATCCTAAACTATCTAAGCCTCCTATCTGGGATCCCAGAATGGTATTGACCTGGTTAGAAGCTAACCCACCCAAAAAGTTGAGTCTCTTTGAAGTCTCGAGAAGGGCAGCGACTTTACTTTTGTTAGCTTCGGGACGAAGAGTGCATGACCTGACCTTGTTAGTGTTCGCCAGACAAACTATCCACAAATGAGGAAGGGGTCTCGTTATGGCCAGTTTTCGGATCCAAAACAGACTCTGCTACATACCAACAGTCAGGTTGGAGGTTGAGAAACGGAAATCAGCCAAATATAGACCCAGCATACTGGATTAAGAAACTGATTGAAACCTCCAAAGAACGGAGGGAAACAAATCAGAATTTAACAGAACTCTTCATCACTACATCGGGAACAGTTAAGGCAGCTTCAAGAACAGTCATCGCCCGTTGGGTCAAAACAATTCTAGAAGAAGCTAAGATCACAGCTGCCCCGGGAAGTGTACGGGCAGCAGTGGCGTCACTTAACTGGCTGGATAATTTTAGACTGGATGACATCCTGGCTCGAGGGAACTGGAGGAGCCGGGACACCTTTGCCAAATTCTACAGAAGGGAAGTTAACACTCCCCTAGAGGTAAATAGGGCATTGTCTGTAGCCTCCCTATTCCACCCACTGTAATACGTGAGTAGGTTTTCCAGTTTTTTGACGTATTATAATAGTATCACATTAGCGTTAGTGGTCACCAGTCGATAACAAACAGATCTCAATAAAGGTTTTAAATGACGGTTCAGGCTACATAATAAAATAGTTTTACCTACCAATAAAACTTATATTATGTACCTAACCTCATTTAAAACCTAGGCAATCACTGCCTGTTGAGAACTAATGAGAAAGAATGCCGTAAACAAAAGTCGCATAGGGGACGCTTTACTTTTGTGTAGCATCTGGTGACCACTTGTCCAACACAAGGTGCTGAAAAAGAGCGGGAAAGTGCCACGCGAAAGGGAATTTGAGAATGCTTCTCTCAATAAAGGTTTTAAATGAGGTTAGGTACATAATATAAGTTTTATTGGTAGGTAAAACTATTTTATTACCTGTTACTGCAGTGTTCTGTAGATGGGATTTACCAAGATGCCGCTTGAAATTCACCAAATATAAGTTTCATGCACTGCCAAACGTATTTATAAGAAATTTTAATGCCAACAAACGAAATCTAATTTTTGACGATAGCTAAAACAACTGACTTGCCGCTGTGTTACTACTCGTATCACTGAGAACTGTCATGGCAGGCGGTAGCGTGATGGCAGAGCGAACGTGATTGGTCAATTCAAATCACTTGATAGGCCTGATGCCCCGTCTTGCCCGCCACCCCGTCTTGCCCGGTGTCCCCCTACTTGGCTTTAAAGTATTTTTTATCAGAATATTTTATTATTTTACACTTTCTACACAGAACGGAGGGATAAGAACAGGATAGTAAAAAACGTTACACATAATCACGCGCATGCGTACGTAATTTATTTATTTAAAAAAACATACGGCACAACATATGCCATTAACATAGGTATAAAGTTACAAGTAAAAAGTGTAAAGTGTAAGAAAATACAAAAATATAAAAGGTAAGAGAAAAACACATACGGCACAATATATGCCATTAACATAGGTATAAAGTTACAAGTACAAAGTGTAAAGTGTAAGAAAATACAAAATTTAAGAGGTAAGAGAAAAACACATTGGCACAATATATGCCATTTACATAGGTATAAATTTACTAGTACAAAGTACAAAGTGTAAGAAAATATAAAAAAACACAAAAGTTATAAACATTGTAGACGCATTCGAATAAAATTGCTTAGATTGTGTTCAACATAATATAATAACACTATCTCTGAAGTAGATATCTTCAATTTCAACGAAAATAAATGTAAAATCTCTGTTTAAAATGTATTCTTACCTCAAATAAACCAAAGTACTTACATTATCGGGTAACTCTTGTTGTAATTTTAAATAAAATGTAGTTGCATTATGAATATTAAATACATAATGTGTTTGTACAGTAATGAAATCTATAATTAATTTCTCAGGTAAATTACACATGTACATCTATAAACCAACAATATTATAAACTGTTGTTTTCAAAATAAAATAGGTTACAAAATAAATTTAAAAATAAAAAGGTAAAACATATTTTTTATGACTTCCTTCATCATTGATATTATCAAAGTATTCATTTCCTAATCTATGTAGGCGATATGAGTCGAGTTGGTCTACTAGGTACATGATAATTTATCAGCGAAACTAGTTCAGGGGAGTCAGCTTAACCAGTTACCGTTTATTTTAAATAAAATAATTTAATCGTTAACTTTTCGTCTATCTTTTAACGATAAGAGTCGCAATGCTTGTAATAGAAAATCATAATGGAGTTTATATGGTTGTTGTAGGAAGGGTTCCAAATAGAGAAGTTGTTTTCTAAGTGGCAAGTAACAAGAGTTGTATAAAGTATTTTGAATGTAAGGATGTTTTTGAAATCCTTAGATATTTTTAGGATGAAGCCCAACATTTTCATTGCTTTAGGTACTAGTAATGATATTGATGTGATTAGTAAATGTTAAAAATATCAAAGGTTATTCCAACGTCACTTATTTCAGGTAAAGACAATAAGCCATGGTTATTCGGTGTATAACTATATTTGATAGGGTCTAAAAAAATCTTGCATGGTATTATTATGGGTAAATAAACAGTATACGGCCCTCCTGACCGTATAGCTATACCAGCGCTGTAGCGGCGTATTGGGGAATCTTTATAAGTAAGACTGTATGTATATCAGCATTTCAAGGTATTCTAAAATTTAACCACTGACTGTTTGTGAGGTTGAATAGTGGGGAGGCACAAACATTTCCAAAAATCTAGACGGGATTTATTTTTCGGTTCCGCAAAATGGCTTGGGGTTTAAAACCAAAATCCTTCCGTCGTCTGCTGATAGTTGAACCTCACCCGTATCACTGATACTGAGCGAAGTGAACGACTCCCCCAAGTCCTCCATGTTATTGATTTCAATTTGCATGTTACTATTAGGGAATACTATCTCTGTGTTCAGAATGAATAATCCTCCTTGTTTAGGGCAAGCATTTGGGGCTGAAGCTAGAATCAATAAGATATTTTAGTTAGGTCCATTTTCATGATCATAGGTTCATAATAAAGACCCCTGTGTAAGCCAAGTATTGTTTCAAAATTTTTTCCGTCTGTGTCTCGTACCCATGCTTTGTTTCCTGATATGAAATATCCAACGTTATCACTGTCGTAAATAATCGAATCTGAAATATATGGCAATTCTATAATTGATTCGGTGTGTCCAAACATCTTGCAGGAATTAGACCATGGCATGTGAATGTTAGATGAATCCCTCACTTTGCAGTTGTATACTTTATTGTTTAAAGTGTAAACGGAGTCATCGCTTCCCACCAAGATGGCAGCATGGCAGACGAGAAGGAAAACGTTACGCAACATGACAATGCCTGAAAAGCGGACAATTTTATAAGATCTCTGTCTAAAAACCACAGTTTTTACCCCACGTAAATTCGACAGCAGTATACACCAATAAGCCTTTATTTATTTATCAACTCAGTGTGACTTTATTAGAGGTGCAAGATACAGAGAAAAATGACATATTAGAAAATGTTACAGGGGAAAAGACGATAAGTTTTGTGAAATAACCCGTCCTATAATTGAAAATACATTATTATTGATGAGCAAAAGCATAGATTAACATAAATAGGTACCTACCTATTACAAAGACACTCCAAAAAACCCTGACTGTATTAAAATGGTCTGCAGAAACCTATAACATATAACGTCCTCCACGACTCTGTTTGACCAGCATCTAAAAGTATTTTTCTGAGGCGCACAGTGGGCTGAAAATCGCCTTTCATAAACATAGAGACTTGAATATGAATCGTAAGTTGCGCCACAATACGAAGTATGTCAAAAAAATACAAATAAATATTAGTATATCTGTGTGTAAGGATATAATGGCCAACCTTATGATTCCAGAGATAGCCTCATTTTTAATGTCAGTGTCATACAATTTTTTCTTAAAAAAATGATAACTCCTTCATTTGTACACGCAATTGCTTCATACGAAATTTTATAGCATAGTAATGATCAGCAGAATCCATTTCTAGCCAAAAAAAATACCCTTGAAAATTCAAGTCTCTATGTCTATGAAAGGCGATTTTCAGCCCACTGTGCGGCGGCTTATCTTGGGGGTAACGCATATGTTCGACCTTTTCAAATTTCTACCAAATCACATGATAACGTAATTTAATAAAATAAATACATGAAAAGAACATACCTCTGTCCAATTTCTTAAATGTTCAATAGACCATTCGGCAAATTCTTTCACAGCCAAAATCTAAATAATTCTCCACTTGGAAATTTAGTTTTATACATATGTATAATAGGAAATGTTTGAACATATATTTTCGAAGAATAAAGCTATAATATTCCCACATTATGACTTTAAAGCTGGACTTTGAACATGGGTTGAAAATAATGATTGATTCTTTCGGATATTGAACAATTTGACTCCCATAACTTTCAGATCTTTTTTTTTCAATTCGTCAAATAGTGGTAAATTTTATGTACGGGATGATTTTCAGATTTAAAACACTTTATTTTATTTTTTAGGTACTAGTTGTCTTAAAAATAGCGGACTAAATATTTCCAAGTGTCGTAGATGTCTCAACATCAGACAAATTCTTGGACATTAACACATTCTTTGCGGGAAACGAGAAAACTCGTCATACGCCTTTTTACAGTAAGACGCGGGAGACGAGTTTACTCGTTTTGTTGCGCAAAGCGGTAAGGAGCGGGAAACTTCTAAACAAGGGGTTCTAAATGGGTGCGGGGTCATGTGTTTTCTATTGTCGGCGGTACCCGATCTATCTATCTATCTACCTATCAATACAATGAGTTTGAAACACAACAAAAAAATTAAAAAATCGTCGTCGCGTATGTTCCGCTCACAAACTACGCAGTGAAACGCGGTACATGTGCAAGTTTTGCAATTTGCCCCTGAATAAAGGAAAGTGTTTCGAACGCTATCACACATTGAAGCACTATTAGGTTATGATTCGGCAGTTCTCATCTCGCCTCAAGAGTTGATTTTTGGGCACTAGAGAGTGATCATCTCGCCGCCCCGTGCGGCGGTCGCCGAGGCGCTCCCGACCAGGAAGCTGCCCTCTCGGCAGTCACGATCTCGCCTAGTTCTCGACAGTTCCCATTCCGCACTCGACAGTCATCATCTTGGGAGTCATCATCCTGCTCTCCCCCTTGGAGCGGCGCCGAGGCTCTGCCGACCAGGAAACTGCCCTAGCAGAAGTTACCGTCTCGCCTCCGCCGAGAAACTTCCTGCTCTCCCCCTTGGAGCGGCACCGAGGCTCTCCCGACCAGGGAGCTGCCCTAGCAGGAGTTACCGTCTCGCCTCCGCCGAGAAACTTCCTGCTCTCCCCCTTGGAGCGGCGCCGAGGATTTTCCTACCAGGAAGCTGCCCTCTCAGGAGTCGCTGCCTGCCGACTCCGCCCTTCGGAGCCTTGGCCCAGGCTGAACTAATTCCGCCCTTCGGATCCAACCCAAGTTGCCGCTTGTGTTGTCGGTGATAAGTGCGAACGTGGAGATCCGCGGTTCCAGATCAGAATTATAATTTAAGACTATTATTAAGCCTAGATTAAGATTAACCCTTCTTTATACATTTTATTAAATAAATTTTAAGAGTGTTTTGTAACTAAGTAACTTCTTTTTTTTCTCGTTCCTCCTTTTCTTTAGATTGAATATTATTATTATTAACTTCCCTTAAGTAGAGTTATAACAATGTCGTATCATCACGTAAGCGTATCATTAATTTTTAACCATCTTTTGAAGGTATTTTGGTAGTGACATAATATAACGTATATAACTATGAATGATCTATCTCTATGGTCCAAAACGTCCATGGTATTTTAGGGTTGCCAATCTACTGAGAATTCCCCAAATTACAGGGAATTTCTAAGATTTTTCAAGAATTAGGTATTTTGGGAGAACCTTTTGTAGGGAAAATGCGGGGATTCTGTTAATTTAAAAATATGTTCACAATTAAGCCTTAGACACATCACGATATATTATGCGCGCATAAATTGGGGGTGGTATGTACGTATTATATGTTGGGCTGACACACTACGCTATAATCTTCCGCTATAAGGAGAGGGGGTCAGATCAATTGGGGGGGCTGCCGCAGAATATAATTTCTTTGTATGGATCTGTCACCTTGACAGATGACAGCCGCGTAATTACGGCGCTCCGTAAATTGTTCTGATCGCATGATTTTCAAATTTTGCCGGGCTAGCAGATCATAGCGCATTTCATCGCCACGCCCACAATGATATATTTTAGACCTTACACTTTATACTTTACTTTATATTTAACGTGTATTATACTTTAAACATTATGGTGTATACCTTTTACTTTTTAACTATATTTTAATATCTATGATAATGGCACACGTCGTGCCGTTTGTATTTAAATAAATAAATCATCTTTTTAGGTGTGACAGAAGTTATATAAAACGCTTTAGCGTAATCTGTCACCCCCTTTTGCGCGCATAATATACAGGGTGTATCGGCACGTACCTGACAAATTTTAACCAGCGATTCTTGAGCATATATGGAATAAAACATGTTATGGCCACTTTGCTGTTTGGAAACGTTTTTTTTAATAAAAAAAATATTATTCATATTTTTACCACATGTCAACACTGTTTTATCCTTTGTCAAAGTTTGAAAACCCATCTGGCAATATTTTATTCGAGTTTCGTTGAATAATGTAAGTATGTACCTACATTGGCGCGCTTTTACAATCACAACGAAATGGCACGGCACCATTCGTCTCATTTTTAACTATTATTATTTAGTGTGTACGAAAGAGCGAAGCTGCTTTTCGACATACTTGCTAATAACAGCTGTTGAACACGAGAAGCAATGCCAATGACAGTGAGGGAGTGTTGAAATTTTTTAGTTTTTTGTTTTTAATTGAAAAAAATGTTACCGGACAGCAAAATGCCGATAACATTTTTACTCCAAATGTGCTAAGGAATAGCTGGTTTAAGTTTGTCGGGTACGTGCCGATACACCCTGTATATGTCTAAAGCCCCATTGTGAGAGTGAGCTATAATTTCGTTTTTTTCATAACAAATTAAAAATTATTATTTTGAAACCCGGAACGAAATAAAAATCCTCGAAAATGGCCAGATAATACAAAATAAATGCTAATTTCAAAAGAATTTGGGCCATTTTGGAGCTAAAGGAAATTGTGGGGAATTTGAACGTTTATTGTGGGTATTTTTGTACTTGGATTACCCAGGGTATATCTATTCGTCGAGTTGTCATAGATAGTTGATTTATGGTTGTCATTATCAAATTTGTCAAACCTTAAAATTACTAGCGATGAAATTGTTTCATAATATCACAATTTAAAATGACGGAGGAATTGCTGAAAAGCGTTTTAAATGGCAAAATTGATATTGAGAAATGTGTTGAATGGCTGCAGTATGGATTGACACAGGTCGGTAAAATACATTTATTAGGTTTTCTGACAGTTGATTTAGATAAAAACATTTCAGATTGTTATTATTTTTATCTCCTTTCTTATCTTGTCTGCTTGTTTATATTGCTAAAATTTATAAAAAAAACAAAGCATTTATTTTCATTATCGTTTTATTGCAATTTTGTGTTTATGCATGTAAACATGGGTTGGCGGTCAATTTTTTGTGGTTATGTTATCCAACAAAATGTAAACAAGATATTATTTTTCGCTGCTGAAATATGGTTTTAGCTTCCCTGGTTTAGCCATTCCCCACTTATTACTGTATTACTATTTTTTATATTATTTTTCTTGATTTTACTTTATAAATAGTTACATATACTTTTGCTTTTTAATAGGTAACCTATATCCTTAATTATTTTCTAATAGCAAGCAAAAGCTCATAAGAGAATGGAAGGTTATTATTTTTATCTCACGAAATGATGTGTTGATAATTAACATAATAATATTTCCCTGATTTGTGCAGCACAGTTTTCGTGAAAAATCACCGCAGGGGCGCTGTACAAATATATATATATTGCGTAAAATTATGGATGACCATGTTACAAATTAATGTAAAGCTGATGTATGCGTAATGAATACAATTTAGAAAGAGATGCTAGGAAAGTTTAAGGATGTATAGAGGATGAATGAAAAAAAAAGAGTACAAGGAGAGTATAAATATGGTAAGAATGTGAATGGTGGGAATCAAGTAAAACTAATACTTGAGTCAAGTTATGTCAAGAGCCAGATCAACAAGATTATTTATGAATGTGAATCAAGCAAGGAGTGTGTTCCAAGACGAGTTATGTGGCAGTCCATCCTCTCTGCCTACCCCTGTGGGAAATGGAATGATGGTTTGTTAGTTACACGGTGATTGTATTTACAGGATGACGAAACGTTCAAATGTTCTCGAGCAGATTTCACCCTATACGTCCTGTCTTACATCAGGAATCAAACAGAGAGGTATTTATTGGATGAAATATAAAAACAAACAAATATTATTATTTTATTTTAAATATTCAGATATTTATTTAATGGATTTTTTAAATTCTGAAATTCAATTTTGAGATCGAAAAAATTATGTAAAAAATCATAATGACCGAGTGGTTAGAGATGTTGTTCCGATTGTTGAAGACAAAAAGAAACTGTTTCCTTTTCTTTTTGTGTTCTGTTTCACGTTTCGTTTAGATTTATTTATATTATGTTTTTCTTTGGCTAAATTATTATGGTTATACTTAAAAGACCACAAATTAATAGTTATTTCATTTCTAAATATTAGACTTTTACTATCGAAATTAGTTTTTGTGCAGAAATTTATAGTTTATAAATCCACAAAACAAAATTTTGGTAATCTTGATAATCAATAATGATAAATATTTTTAATTTTTTTCATTGTAGTGTTCTACAATTCAGTTCAGCCCAGCAAAACGATATTTTAACTCCTATCAAAGTACCTCCAAAGCCGTTTGAACATCATGAAGCAAGTGTGGATCGCAGAAACTTCATCACAGAGACTCCGAGACAATCAAGTCCTCGATCATCTCCCAACAAAACCAACTATCCAAATGCAGTCCAGAAGAGAGTGAGTCGAAGGTTGAGTACAGAACTGTTTCCGCAGAGTAAAGAAGAAGCTAAAGATCTTGGAAATGGTTCAAAAGATGACCTCAAAGTCTTGGATACTGAAATACTAAATTCCTCTACCCAGCAAGATGATTTGTCCAAGAATTTGAGCAGTTTCGAATGTGATAGTAACACATCCAAAAATGACAGCAAGAATGAAAGTCCTGGGAAGAACAGTTCTTTTGATAAAGAATGTCTTTTTAGCCCCGTCACTCCGGCGAATAAGAGTAGTAAATCCAACATTATATTCAGTACGCCAAATAACAGCTTAAATTCAGATTCAAGCTATCATCGAAGAGATCTATCTGAGCTTTCTGGTCTGCATCCAACTATTAATCAGAATAATGTACACATTGGTAAGAATACAATTCAACAAATTGGATTTCAAAATGTACAGCAAAATTATGGTAGATTTGGTCAAAATCAACAGGGTTTTGGTAATCAGAATCAACAGGGCTTTGGTAATCAGAATCAACAGGGCTTTGGTAATCAGAATCAACAAGGCTTTAGTAATCAGAATCAAGCGGGCTTCGGTCATCAGAATCAACAGAGCTTCGGTCATCAGAATCAACAGGGCTTCTGTAATCAGATTCCACAGGGTTTTTGCAGTCAGAATCAGTATCCCAGGCATCCGAGTCAGGGCTATCACCAGAATGTTAGGACTAATCAGTCGAGACATCATTCAGGATCAGAGCACTCGTTCACCAATTCTAGCTTCCGATCTGATCATGATAATAGTACATATCATTCTCGACAAGATCATCAAAATTCTTCCAAACCCACGTCGAATCGAACAAACATTTGCATCGGAGACTTTATCGTAGGAAATAAAAGCGCAACCAGTGATAAATCAACCGGCAAGAAGAAGCGGCATTCAAAGTTTGTGAATCTATCAATGGATGATGCAAATATTATGACGGGACGAATAAACACCGATTTTAGTATCAACATCAAAGACACTATAAGCTTTCCGGAAATCGGCGCAAAACAAACTAGTTCGAAACGAAGAATCAACCCCACACGATTAAATACCACCGATCCCAAGTTGAATACGAGTTTGAATTCGTCCAATCAGAGCACAGTTAAGTTTGGAGTGAAATACGATAAAGCGGAGCGGAACGAAGCTTTCGACGCTAACGTCTTTCAGCCGAAAGAACACGCCTCCAGCTTCAATACGGAGAGACATTTACTCAAAAAAGAAAAAGAAAAACTGTTGCAAAAATTTAATAGCTTAACATCTGAAACGGCCACAACTTCATTTAACGATTCTTCGAAGCCAGCCGTTCAAATAATGACGAGAAAAACTGCACTTGAAGTTGTAAAAAATGCTGAAGTTAAATTAAATTTTATCAAACCTGATTTTAAATTGGTTCAAAATGTTAGTGCCTTAGAATGTATTGCTATTTTATACAGTACCATGTTAGATTGCAATCTCATTGTCAATTTCACGTCAGAGATTTATTTTTTGATTTCTCTCGTTGTTGCGCAGCAAATAGATACAAAAAGGCGTTCGGTTGTCAATCATTTCGGTAAGATATTGATAAAAGATGAAAAGAACCACAAGGATATTGCTTTATCAGATTTACCGGTTCTAAACGAAAGCACTGAGAGTTGTGAAAATTTAAATGTTAAAAATATTTGTAATGTTGACGATCTTAATGCCGTTATTGATTTGTGTGTTTTGGAACAAACTATCAGTGCCTTAAAAGTTACTGACGATGGAAAGATACCTTTAGATTTAAGTAAAATGACAGAAAACTCGTTAACTCTTATTAAAAAACACTCAAATATTGTCCATGATGATTCAAATGCCATATTAAATAGCAACACACGTGTAACTTTGCTTGATAAAAAGAATCATGGTAAGACGTCAATAAGTGATGCAAATTTGGTTGTTGAAGAAAATCAAAATAAAATATCGACAAGTGATGCAAACACGGCTGAAACCGAAACTAACAACACGCAAATCATAGACAACAAGCAAAGACTTGGCATTACAAGTGAAATTGATTTGGCTGATTTATTTTCAAGCATTCACAATTGCGTATACTTTGCAATATGCACGTTAAAGCGCCAGCTGTCGGTGCTGGATATTATACTGGATCAACCGGCACTGAGACTTCTGCAGGAGAATCCTCGAATCAAGGGTTTCAGCCCCACCCTGGCGGAGCACTTCTCCCAGGTCTACACCATCAAGTCAACCATCAAGCAAGACTTGGACGTTCAGTCGGGAATACTGAATAAGAATGTATGCTTTAACACAGATACGGACAGTGTAGAGAATTTCCCGTCGCAACAGAGTTTCTATGCATTCAAAAAGCAGAGAGATCTGTTCTATGACATATTCAGGTAATTCATTTTTATTAACTATAACTATTATTAATTTTTTTTCTTCGCTGCTCATCTCACTAGCGAATTCCTGTGTCAAGATGAGCAGCTTTACAATTATATTTAATCAAATAAGTATGTTACATAATACATACATAGATGGATTATATCGAATATGGGCTTTCTAAGGTGATTTATGACAGCAGCTAGGATATGGGTAATCCAAAATCACCACTCTCAGTTAGTATGGAATTTTTACTATTTTCTTTAATAGATTTAACTAACCTATAGCTTTTATATTTTCACCAAGCATATTATAAAGCAACGGAGCTTATAAGAAAAACTCCTTTGTCCAAAGGATGTTCTGGTATTCACCGGCTGATGCATTAACGAGGAACCCAATCTATTGTTGCGCACTTGTTATGATCTTTTGGCAGTGTCAATGTTGTTGAAAAATTTACAGAGAGCCTGTATTATGTACAACTGTCTTACTGACTGTTATGTAACAGAAATAGCAACAATGCAATAAGGATGTTCTGGTATTCACCGGCTGATACATAAAGAAGAACCCAATCTAGTGTTGCGCACTTGTTATGATCTTTTGGCAGTATCAATAATGTTGAAAAATTTACAGAGAGCCTTTATTATGTACAACTGTCTTACTGACATAATTTTACTTTCACTATATAATAACTGACGAATACAAAAACTTTTCCTACATATTAATTTAAAAATATATTTTCTGTAACATTTAAAGGATCTAGGGTAGTCTTGTGATAAGAACCCCAACATACAACATTATATGAAAGCATTGATTGAACAAGAGCGTAATATACAGTATACATTCCGATGGCAACATGCTACACTAGCAGTGCTCCTAGCGGTGCGAGCTGTACCAATATTGTATTGGTGATTCAAACCAATATTGTATTTGTAAAGAGTTTAAAGAGATTATGTTATATTCCATCAACTAACCTGTCAATGATTTGTGGTATCTTGAAAAACAATTTAGCATTTTTGTTTTTTGTAATTATTACATCCGTAAATAGTACACACAGTACCTGCTTTGTAGGACATTTTTTGTGTATATTTTTTATCAATACTCAAATACTGGAGTGGACATATTATTAATATTACAGGGAAATTGGTAATAGGCATTAATGAAAAAAAAAAAAAAAACACCTTAACCGCAATTGTCAACTTTTGAATATAACCATTAGGGGTAACGCAGATGTTGACGTGAACACTAACAACAATAATAAAAATGTTGACGTGAACACTAATAACAATAATATAGATGTTGACGTGAACACTAACAACAATAATAATGATGTTGACGTGAACACTAACAACAATAATAAAGTTGGTGACGTGAACACTAACAACAATAATAAAGATATTGACGTGAATACTAACAACAATAATAAAGATGGTGACATGAAAACTAACAACAATAATAAAGATGTTGACGTGAACACTAACAACAATAGTAAAGATGTTGACGTGAACACTAACAACAATAGTAAAGATGTTGACGTGAACACTAACAACAATAATAAAGATGTTGACGTGAACACTAACAACAATAGTAAAGATGTTGACGTGAACACTAACAACAATAATAAAGAATAATTCAAATAATATTAGAAAGGTGACCGGATAAATCATCAAAATGATAATTCATCACATCTTTAAAAATTTATATAAAGTCATGGAAAGTTAAGTAGGTTAGAATTATTTTTATAAGCAATAATTATTAGCCTGAAACACTCATCCACATTGAAAAATCTCCTGATAAAAGATACATGATGCCAACGGGACTTGAACCCGTGTCCTTTCGATTTCCTGTCGACAGCTCTGACCACTGAGCTATGGCGGCTTATCTCTTATCCGCGAAATAATTCAATATATACTAGTGTTTCATTCAACAAGTACTGCTTGTTACATTCTTTCACCTGAAACAACCAACTTTATTTTATATGAGAACGGCATTGTAAGTGCTAACTCTCTCACTAGATGGCGTCGAGACAAATTGTCTACATTTTTTGGTGAAGATACTTGAACTTGTCAAATATTAATTATTATTTTTTTGGTAAACTAATGTTTATGACAAGATTTTTTTATGCATAGCACAAAGGGTAACAATTATTTTTATAAGCAATAATTATTAGGTTGTTTTCAGGTGAAAAAATGTAACAAGCAGTAATTGTTGAATGAAACACTAGTATATATTGAATTATTTCGCGGATAAGAGATAAGCCGTCATAGCTCAGTGGTCAGAGCTGTCGACCGGAAATCGAAAGGACACGGGTTCAAGTCCCGTTGGCGTCATGTATCTTTTATCAGGAGATTTTTCAATGTGGATGAGTGTTTCAGGCTAATAATTATTGCTTATAAAAATAATTGTTACCCTTTGTGCTATGCATAAAAAAATCTTGTCTTAAACATTAGTTTACCAAAAAATAATAATTAAGTAGGTTAGGTTAAAATTTTTTTTTTCATCGTTTTTAATGACTATATCACTTTTTAAAAGTGTGTTGAATAGTCACTGTGTTGATTTAGCATGGAACCTATTAGAAAATACAAACATTGGGGAATTCCAACTGTTGAAATGTTGCGACTGTTGTAACAACATCAGCCAACAACTATATTTTCTTTTTCACTGGTAGAATAACTTGAAGATCGGTGCTACGTATCAGAAGGGAGAGTCTGTATCAGTTGTGGTAGCTAAGGCGGCGTTAATTAAATCACATGTAACATACGTACATAACATGAACTCCTGGGGGTGGCGGTGAGTTTATTATGTACATTAGAAGTGACTCATTTAACTCCGAATTAAATTTAGCTAACGCAAAAGATACAGACTCGCCCCCCACATAGGAATATTCACAATGATGTCTAGTAGGAAGGTACAAAACCGAAAGACCATTCGAAATTATGCGTAATATCATTCACCAAATATAAACTGCATAATAATACAGTCATAGACTACATTGCGTTTTGTTGAATTATATTCGTATGTAGATATTAATATTATTAATTATATCCAACTGTTGAGATAAATTTTCATCAGTAGCATTGGGCATTCACGACATCACTAGTTCAAACCTGTCACAAATCAACGTTATGGTGCTCATACTTTCTTATCACAACACGGTACAGCTGCGGCCAACAACTTTAATTTAAATTCTCCATTGTTGAATGTTCAGGGTATGGGAGAGCGGGCACAACAAGACCACCTGGAACTTTGCGTCGCGCCTTGGCGGGATGATGCGCGCACTCCTATCTCTGGGGACTGATCCGGCCAACTTTGCCCACCTGGCACGGCTCTTCAGGGAGCAGCTGCTGAACACGCCCCATCAGGTATCTAACCATCACGCCGTTGTCAAATAAATTCCATGTATGTAAGTGAGGCCTGAAACCGGCAGAGGAAGGTTGAATGTCGTCTGCGTGCTGTAGAAATAAGATCCCTGAGGCGGATGTGTGGTACATGTTTGACTGTGTTGCAATTGTGGAGATCTGAAACAAGATTAAGAAAGGGACTTTTAGATAGTTTGGACGGTAACCGGATAAATCATCACAATGATAATTCATCATTGTAATTATTGGAGTATGTGCCAATACAGAGTTGTGCAATGTGACAGTCTAACCTATCTGCCAGCTATTATTGGAGTATGTGCCAATACAGAGTAGTGCTGTGTGACAGTATAACCTATCCACTAGCTATTATTGGAGTATGTCCCAATACAGAGTAGTGCTGTGTGACAGTATAACCTATCTGCCAGCTATTATTGGAGTATGTGCCAATACAGAGTAGTGCTGTGTGACAGTCTAACCTATCTGCCAGCTATTATTGGAGTATGTGCCAATACAGAGTAGTGCTGTGTGACAGTATAACCTATCCACTAGCTATTATTGGAGTATGTCCCAATACAGAGTAGTGCTGTGTGACAGTATAACCTATCTGCCAGCTATTATTGGAGTATGAGCCAATACAGAGTAGTGCTGTGTGACAGTATAACCTATCTGCCAGCTATTATTGGAGTATGAGCCAATACAGAGTAGTGCTGTGTGACAGTATAACCTATCTGCCAGCTATTATTGGAGTATGTGCCAATACAGAGTAGTGCTGTGTGACAGTCTAACCTATCTGCCAGCTATTATTGGAGTATGTGCCAATACAGAGTAGTGCTGTGTGACAGTCTAACCTATCTGCCAGCTATTATTGGAGTATGTGCCAATACAGAGTAGTGCTGTGTGATAGTATAACCTATCCACTAGCTATTATTGGAGTATGTCCCAATACAGAGTAGTGCTGTGTGACAGTATAACCTATCTGCCAGCTATTATTGGAGTATGTGCCAATACAGAGTAGTGCTGTGTGACAGTCTAACCTATCTGCCAGCTATTATTGGAGTATGTGCCAATACAGAGTAATGCTGTGTAACAGTCTAACCTATCTGCCAGCTATTATTGGAGTATGTGCCAATACAGAGTAGTGCTGTGTGACAGTATAACCTATCTGCCAGCTATTATTGGAGTATGTCCCAATACAGAGTAGTGCTGTGTGACAGTATAACCTATCCACTAGCTATTATTGGATTATGTCCCAATACAGAGTAGTGCTGTGTGACAGTATAACCTATCTGCCAGCTATTATTGGAGTATGTGCCAATACAGAGTAGTGCTGTGTGACAGTATAACCTATCCACTAGCTATTATTGGAGTATGTCCCAATACAGAGTAGTGCTGTGTGACAGTATAACCTATCTGCCAGCTATTATTGGAGTATGAGCCAATACAGAGTAGTGCTGTGTGACAGTATAACCTATCTGCCAGCTATTATTGGAGTATGAGCCAATACAGAGTAGTGCTGTGTGACAGTATAACCTATCTGCCAGCTATTATTGGAGTATGAGCCAATACAGAGTAGTGCTGTGTGACAGTATAACCTATCTGCCAGCTATTATTGGAGTATGAGCCAATACAGAGTAGTGCTGTGTGACAGTCTAACCTATCCGCTAGCTATTATTGGAGTATGTGCCAATACAGAGTAGTGCTGTGTGACAGTCTAACCTATCTGCCAGCTATTATTGGAGTATGTGCCAATACAGAGTAGTGCTGTGTGACAGTCTAACCTATCTGCCAGCTATTATTGGAGTATGTGCCAATACAGAGTAGTGCTGTGTGACAGTATAACCTATCCACTAGCTATTATTGGAGTATGTCCCAATACAGAGTAGTGCTGTGTGACAGTATAACCTATCCACTAGCTATTATTGGAGTATGTCCCAATACAGAGTAGTGCTGTGTGACAGTATAACCTATCTGCCAGCTATTATTGGAGTATGAGCCAATACAGAGTAGTGCTGTGTGACAGTATAACCTATCTGCCAGCTATTATTGGAGTATGAGCCAATACAGAGTAGTGCTGTGTGACAGTATAACCTATCTGCCAGCTATTATTGGAGTATGTGCCAATACAGAGTAGTGCTGTGTGACAGTATAACCTATCCACTAGCTATTATTGGAGTATGTCCCAATACAGAGTAGTGCTGTGTGACAGTATAACCTATCTGCCAGCTATTATTGGAGTATGAGCCAATACAGAGTAGTGCTGTGTGACAGTATAACCTATCTGCCAGCTATTATTGGAGTATGTGCCAATACAGAGTAGTGCTGTGTGACAGTCTAACCTATCTGCCAGCTATTATTGGAGTATGTGCCAATACAGAGTAGTGCTGTGTGACAGTATAACCTATCCACTAGCTATTATTGGAGTATGTCCCAATACAGAGTAGTGCTGTGTGACAGTATAACCTATCTGCCAGCTATTATTGGAGTATGAGCCAATACAGAATAGTGCTGTGTGACAGTATAACCTATCTGCCAGCTATTATTGGAGTATGAGCCAATACAGAGTAGTGCTGTGTGACAGTATAACCTATCTGCCAGCTATTATTGGAGTATGAGCCAATACAGAGTAGTGCTGTGTGACAGTATAACCTATCTGCCAGCTATTATTGGAGTATGAGCCAATACAGAGTAGTGCTGTGTGACAGTATAACCTATCTGCCAGCTATTATTGGAGTATGAGCCAATACAGAGTAGTGCTGTGTGACAGTATAACCTATCTGCCAGCTATTATTGGAGTATGAGCCAATACAGAGTAGTGCTGTGTGACAGTATAACCTATCTGCCAGCTATTGTTGGAGTATGAGCCAATACAGAGTAGTGCTGTGTGACAGTCTAACCTATCCGCTAGCTATTATTGGAGTATGAGCCAATACAGAGTAGTGCTGTGTGACAGTCTAACCTATCTGCCAGCTATTATTGGAGTATGTGCCAATACAGAGTAGTGCTGTGTGACAGTATAACCTATCCACTAGCTATTATTGGAGTATGTCCCAATACAGAGTAGTGCTGTGTGACAGTATAACCTATCTGCCAGCTATTATTGGAGTATGAGCCAATACAGAGTAGTGCTGTGTGACAGTATAACCTATCTGCCAGCTATTATTGGAGTATGAGCCAATACAGAGTAGTGCTGTGTGACAGTATAACCTATCTGCCAGCTATTATTGGAGTATGAGCCAATACAGAGTAGTGCTGTGTGACAGTATAACCTATCTGCCAGCTATTATTGGAGTATGTGCCAATACAGAGTAGTGCTGTGTGACAGTCTAACCTATCCGCTAGCTATTATTGGAGTATGAGCCAATACAGAGTAGTGCTGTGTGACAGTCTAACCTATCTGCCAGCTATTATTGGAGTATGAGCCAATACAGAGTAGTGCTGTGTGACAGTCTAACCTATCTGCCAGCTATTATTGGAGTATGTGCCAATACAGAGTAGTGCTGTGTGACAGTCTAACCTATCCGCTAGCTATTATTGGAGTATGAGCCAATACAGAGTAGTGCTGTGTGACAGTCTAACCTATCTGCCAGCTATTATTGGAGTATGAGCCAATACAGAGTAGTGCTGTGTGACAGTATAACCTATCTGCCAGCTATTATTGGAGTATGTGCCAATACAGAGTAGTGCTGTGTGACAGTCTAACCTATCTGCCACCTATTACTACTTTGTTTGTCTTGTAATTAAATATAATTTATTTGTCAGGCTAAGATTCCCGATTCTTTGGGCGATCTGGAGTGGGGAAAGGTGTCGGCCCAGCGGCTCAGTAAATTGGCTGAGAGACTCACTACTAAGGCGGCCTCCAGCGAGGAAACATTCCCGCATCATCAGGAATTCTTTAGGTGAACAAGTTCATTGGTATAATTAATTGAAACATTATCAGTTCAGTCCAGCTAGTATATTTTATTGAATATGTGTTATTGACACTTGAATCATTTAACACATCGCACTGAAACAATTTAGTAAAAAATCAACCGTAAAAAAGTTTTTTGCTATAATACATCTATTTTTTTTACATGGTGAAACAGTTTCGACTTTCGTCATTCGTTGCGCCAGCATTTCATCCAATTTCAGAATAATGCGTGTGTGTGCGTGAAGGCCACCAGAAGGTGATAAAATGCGTCAGATTTCAGGAAGTGTATTAATTTCCACTTCCACGATTTACATTCCTTTACAAAAATAAAAGTGAAATTCAGATAGAAAAAAAATTTTAAAAAAAATAATTTTAAAATGTCTCAAAACATTAAAAAAAAATTGGTTTGACTGAAGATTTAACCTTCCTACACAGGAACTGCAGTCAAAATCTCTACCAACCTCATCAAATGCCGATCGGATAGGATAGACATTTATTTTGTATATTAACTGCTGTAATGTCATCCGATTTCAGAGAAATGTGTATTTTCATCGATAACGAGAGTATTTGCCGAGTTTCAACTCGATTGGTTTTCGGGAAGTGTATTAATTTCCGCTTCTAAAATTTGCATTCATTCATTCCATGTTTGTCAATATTTCAATTTTGGTTGCATTTTCTCATGGTAGAATTTTAGAATTTAAATATTCTGATTATTGAAATACATCAGTACAACCCTGATGATTAAAAAAAAGAAGCTTAACCCTTGGAACGCCATTCGTATAAAAATCAAACAAACGCCGCCCGCCCGCCACAGACAATCTTCTTTATATAAATCTATTTCTTCCATACTAATTTAACGGCATTCCAGGGATTTCCTGATTTTCGCAGAGAGCGGTCCATTCCGACAACACCTGGCTGACTCCCTCTGTGACGAGATCTGCCGCCTTGACCAGACCGCTTTCCTGTCCTCGGAAAATGATGACTCAGGTATATTTCTCTTCATTCACGAGTAGCATTTCGTTTATGCCGAACCTCCCCTAGTTTTTTAATAACTAAAGTTTAGGATAAAAAAATCTGAATTCTGTAATAATAAGTTCCCTGACGCGTGATCAGTACCGGTCGGTGACTTTTTGTAAAAGGGATGCTGGACATCAAATGTTTATAGTCGTACTTACTACGTACTTGATATTAAATATGCACATTTAGACGCTAGCCCACGAACAAGATACAATTAGGTATTATCTAAAATTATCTCCATAAATCCATTAAGCTCCATAACTCAATATTTCCAGTCTCCAGAATAAGTTTTTTTTTGCACAAAACTTTTTCGCATTAATGATTCAATTATACAACCACACAATTGACTATTATCATTTAGAACACATTGGCGAAGTATCCATCTTATTTTGGGAATTCATTTTTATTTATTTAAATTATGATTAAAAAGTAAATCGCAGGTTAATAATATTCGATAAGAATTCGACTTCAGTATTCACGCTCAAAGCAAAATGTCAAAGTAGTGCGCGCATACAATCCAATTGATTAGTAATAGAGTATACGATTCTGTGCATTCTACATATGAGCATTAAAGACGGTTTTTGTACGTTGGATGCTGTCATTGATATCGTATAAAGTTTAAGACAAAGATATTGGCTTGCGGGTCTCAATGCGCATGCACGGAAATAATGTACGTTCTAGCATTCTTGGATACGGTTTACAGATCACACCACAGTATTATTGCTTGTATATGTGTGTTTTACGCGTTTCACAGTATTTGAGAATGCTGTGTATTTAGACTCGCCCGCGCTGTTTGTATCTTGTCGTTCGTTGTGCGTAATATGCAAGATGTCTTATAATAATGATATTTGTATGATTTTTACAGCCCCGTTTTTGTAAAAAAAATCACATTAAGGTCGCTGAAAAATATTAAAATATTTAAATTGCAGTTTACGGCTAGAAGTCCAAATCTTTTTACTCTGAAATGCAAGGGTTGCGGAGCATCCACAGCATGTATGGACGGACCGCGCCTGGTGTATATGCGGTAAAACCATGTATGACTGTACTAAAAATATTGAGATCGGGAAAGAATGCACGGTTGATGTAAGCGTGATGGATAAGATCAAGAAAGGGACGTTGATGTCGAGAGTTGGCTTGGACATGTTGAATGGATGCACAAAGGTAGGAGTTTAAGGAGAATATATAAAGTGAGAAGAAGTTGGGGATGACCGAGAAAGACATGGCAGGATCAAATACTTGAGTCGGGTCATGTCAAGTGTCAGAATAATGAATGTGAATGAAGCAAGGAGTGTTCTTTGCGGAGTAACGGTGTGATGGTTAGTTAGTTATATATATTATATGCTGCATGACAAACATTTCAGATACGGTGGTGGACCAGGGCACGCGGCTTCAGTACATGCAGTGCGTCAGGTCCCTGCAGATCCTGGCCAAGTTCCTGGGCTTTCTGCTGGCACTGCCCTACGGGGGGAACATCGACACGCCCAGGGAGCAGGTGCTTAACAGTCAGGTGGCTGTCAGAGACCAGGTAACTGTTGATAGCTTTCTGTAAGTTTCATGACAAAGCATAACAATTAAAGAAGTGCCAATTTGTAATCACTTTTCCTTCATAAACCATCAGGGTATCCAAAGTGAACATGCTTTTATTAAAATATTGAAACTAATATGGAACACAGCCTGCATGGTCGAGGGGCAAGGCTCTCGACTAGCAATCTGTAAGTCGCAGCTTCAAATCCCGGTCATTTCACAATATTATGTATTAATTTAAAGTAACATATTGTGTATATGTGGCACGTTTTAGAGTGGAAGATACTCTCAGTATCGCCCTGGTGTAAGACCACCATTCAGAATTGAAACGTTGCTTGAAATGGCTTTAGCCGTGTTTGGTGATTGGATCTAAATAGCTACCTTTCACCACGTTCGTCTTACATATCTTTTACTCTTTCCCACTACATTCAGCCTCGCAACGTACCCCAATTACGGATGCCATAGTCTCATTTCAAGCAATCTTTTGATTCTGCATGGTGGTCTCTTGTCAAGGCGATGTTGATTATATCTTCCACTGATAGTGATTGTCTAAGCGATAACAAGAATTTTTTTTTTTTAAAACTAATTGTATTTATTTATTCCAGACGCAACCACCAATCGACTTGCTCTCGATCCTCGGATACTCTGAAAAGAATCAACGCTTGGTCTTGACCATACCTTGGATGGTACACCTGCTTTCAATGATGGGTTACACATGCCTGCGACTATCGTACTACAAAAACCTCGCCTATCGCTTATTCCAAATCTATGCAAACTCCATTTGTATACAAGCCCAAACACCAGTCAAAAACATTTCAAACACGGAACAAAAACTGTCAGATTTGTTGAAAGCCATCAATTATGACGTAAATATTTCTTCAAACACAAGAATTCTGTTAAGGGTTTGTTTGGGTTGGTTGTTCGATATGCCCCACTTTCCCCAAGAGTTCTTTTACAGCTGGCTTAAAGATTATACATCAAAATTATCACAAATTTATACAAAAGATATTAAATCAGAACGAATAAAAGATTTGTCTGAAGTGAATTCACAACGAGGATCTGAATTAAATGCAGAAGAAACAAAAGGTTCCAACTTAGCAACAACGAAAGATTCGAATTCGGAACCAATTACAATAGTATTCGAAGATAAATTGAATTTAAATGAAGAATTAATAAAGTTTTCAATTCCTGAGGGTAAAGTCGATTCTTCTTTGGATCGTTTGGAACTGGTTGATGGGAATTTGATCCTTGCGGTTTGTCCTTTCTTGAAGGAACTGAAGACTTTGCTATCCAGCAATAGAGATGCTTCCGGAAGTGAGAAGAATAAAACATTTAGACATATCACGCCACTTACAAGCAGCTTCAACGATGATAACTCTAAACACAGGGAGAAGCAAATACAGGTAAGGACTTCATTGTATTTTTATTTTCCAACTAAAATGTGAAGTTGAATCTTTTAACCCTTTGTGTGACAGCTATAATGCCGAGCGGTCCGCTTAGCGCAGGCTCACACTATTTTCGTAATAACTTACTTGTTTTTTCCAAAACAATATTTTTGTAAATTGCACCGTCTTACCAGATAATGTATTTCTATATTTATAAAATCGTATATATCTATCCTATGTAGTTTATCCCAGGTAGCTACTTATTATATTCAGAGAATTGTTTTTCTCTATAATGTTACATATGAAAATATTGTTGAGTTTTATTCAATTTTCCAACTAAATATGTGTTCTTCACAATAAAAATAAACATTTTATGAGGCTTTGCAGTAAATTTGAAATGAAAAATTATGACATTTGACATGTAATTTGTGTCGCACTTTTTCACAGATAAAAAATCAATGTTTGCAAGTGACGAAACGACAAGCTGGAATAATATTAAGATACATTATTTCCTTGCCAAACAAATGAAATTTATTTCAGTATACTCGGAGCACTTTTTAATGTTCAAAATAACATAAAATTGAGGCAAGTGCGATGAGATCCTAGCAAATTTGCTACGGATTCGCCGCCATTACAAGGGTTATTCTATATTATTATTTATTTATTTATACTTAAAGGTTTTACAGATATCCTCTGTAACGTTTTTTTCTCTCTGAATCCTTATAAATTATCAACGAAAATGTCTACTTCAGCACACTCTAATTTATTATAATATAGTCGAACATGTCGAAGTTAGAGGGCTAAAATAGGCAATATTATTTTTAAATGTATATGTGGCATCTCAAATAATAGGAATTGAGAACATTTATTTCAATATTGCTAAGACATAATGTAGTACATGTCAATATCAACATCATAACCGTGAATTATTTATGTAAACCTTCTAATATTCAAGAAGTATGTTGTATGATCTGAGATGGTCATGGAGAATGTAGACCACTCTTGAAAGATAACATTCTTAGCATTTTTAAACTTTTAAACACATTTTTATTTCCTTTGTTCTTTTTTGTTTTTGTTAAATTAATCGGCATACCCGCCGCCAAGATTGGGAGGCTGCACTTCTTACGCATCGGCATATTGCATTGGGGCGACTAAAACTTTTTCCACATACTTGGGTAGTTCACAATAAAATTATAATCTACACAAAAGCACAAAAAGTGTTTCATTTGGGGTATTATGGGGTACAAAACGGCTCAGTAAAAATCCTTCTCAAGTGTGCACAGATGATGTCACAAATAAAAATTAGTACGTATTGTAATATGTTCTATTTCAAATACTTACTGGAAGTATTGCTAAAATACCTTCTCTAATTTTCAAACTGCAACGAATGCAGACATTTTGTTATGTACTTCATAGAATTAAAAAGATTACAGTTTATGACTTTTATTCACTGGAAACCTTTGACATCTTTTGACTACCCGTTTAGAATTTATGGTAACCGAGCAACTCAGGACAGTGGCAATTCAACACGCTTTAGTGATAATGGGGTTAAATAGGTTACGTTATCTCTTTTAATGACTTTATACATATCACTTTTCAAAAGTGTGTTGAATTGCCACAGTCCTGAGCGATTTTTGGCATATTATGGTAAGTTTGCAAAAACATTTTGAGCGACCGCTTTTCATAATGTACCAAATTTATAGAACTTACAAATGGGATAGACAGTGAAATCTAGGTGGAATTATTGGCCACAGTAAGCAGTTCAAGCAATACAGTAACCGATGACAGTAATTTCACAGATCACCCCTATTGACAACGAGAAGGTTAAGAAGTTTAATGAATGGTTTTGAATGTACCCCCCCAGCTGCAGTTGGAAGAGTGGTTCATGCGCTCGCAGTCCAGTTCGACCTGCCGTGCTGTGGGAGAGAGGGTTGGGGCAGCCCTGGTGAGACTGCTGAGGGCACAGCTGGGACCCCTGCGTGCCCTGGCCAGCCGGGGGACCCTGCACATACTGAAGGACCCCGCCACTGTGAGTTTTCAATTTTATTTCATTTTATTAAATCCATTAAAAATCACTGTTAAAATATTATGTTATAGGTAGGTACCTACTGTATCACTTGTCTGAATCATTCTTCACACAAGCACTTCCAATTTTGAAAATGATTAAATAAATTAGAGTTCATCGAATATGAATAATTTCATGCAGAAATAACGCACACCTAATTTATATTACATATTTGGTCTATACATTACACAAATTTTATTTTTTTATTATTAATTTTAGTCGATCACACATGTGTGTGACATCCGTCGAGTGGACTTAACTTTCCAAATCAAATGTGTGTGCATTAGCCGCGGTTACAGGGTTAAAGACATGGCATCTTTGGATCGTAGACAATATCAAATATCTTGGCTTAATAATTGATAGAAATCTAAAATGAAACAATCATGTTACATACCATATTAAAAAACTAAAATAAGAAAACTAGCCTACATCTTCAAGACTCTAAGAAATATATTGGACATAGTTACATTAAAAACTGTATACTATGCGCTTGTTCAATCAATGCTTTCATAAAAGACTACCCTAGAGCTTTTAAATGTTGCACAAAAATGAATTAAAAAAATAATGTATGAGAAATGTTTTCTGTATTCATCACAGTTATTGTATAGTAAAAGTAAAATTATTTCAATTAAGCAGTTGTACATAACACATGCTCTCTGTAAGTGCGCAGCACTAGATTGGTTTCTTCTTTAATGTATCAGCCTGTGAATATTGTGATAAAGAAGTTTTTCTTATAAAACTACGTTGCTTTATGATATGCTCGGTGAAAATATAAAAGCTATAGGTTCGTTAAATCTGTTCAAGAAAATCGTCAAAAATTCTGTTGAAATTAAAATTTAAAAAAATATTTATTGAACAAAAATACAGAGTACAAAGGGTATTGCTTATAGGTTACATCCTATTTCTTCCAGCTAACCCAAAAAATACACATTATATTACATAATCCAACAATTACATGTTAACAAATTATACCTTATTCCGTCTCACAACGCCGCCCAACCGGGTAGTGACATAGTTCCCCTGTCTGTACACTGCACAGGCAGGGACGCTCTTGTGAGGTGTCACATAAAAAATATCAAAAAAATAAAATAAAAAACAGAGGTATTTAATTTCAGTAAGGTATTCATTTAAGGTGTAGTGACATTTGTTTCAGAGAAATGTTTTTAGTGATGATTTAAATTTAAGTATGTCGGTTATTTGTTTGATGCTACGTGGAAGGTTGTTATATACTTTGATGGCCATGTAGTGTGGTCCTTTTTGAAATATAATTTTGTTTGCTTTTGGGATTAATAAGTTTTCTGTGAACTTGTAGCGTGTTTATGTGTTGAGTTTTTTTGTGGGACTTTTCTGGAGATGATCGAACTAACAGGCATAACTCCATTATATATATGTCCGTCACTGTCAGAAGTTTGAGATTTTAATAAATCGGTCCACATGAATTCCGGTGATCAGAGTTTGTAATTTTTCGCAGGCACCTCTTTTGGATGATAAAAACATCTTTGGCGTTTACTGAGTTTCCCCAAAAAACTATTCCGTATTTTATCATTGAGTATACGTTACCATAGTATGCGGTGATTACTGATTCGATGTTTAAGATATTTTTGCCTAGAACAAAAGAAAAGCTACTGATTTTTGCTACAACTTTAGATACATTTTCTTTTCAGTTTATATTTGCATCTAGTTGTATTCCCAGCATTCTCGCTGAGTGTGCTGATTTTGGATTACCCATATCGTAGCTTCTGTCATAAATCACCTTAGAAAGCCCATACGCGATATATTCCATCTGTGTATGTATTATGTAATTTACTTATTTGATTAAATATAATTGTAAAGCTGCTCATCTCGACTCAGGAATTCCCTAGTGAGATGAGCAGTGAAGGAAAAATATAAATAAGTAAAAGTGCTGAGCACTGGACTCATATTTGGGTTATTGACGCGATCACTCGAGTGGAGAAATGATATCACTAACTTTACCATTAAAGGAAACACTATCAGTTTTAGTAAATTAGTATGTTTAATTTAATTCCTAAAAATCTATAAAATTTAATTCCAGTGCAATCCCGAGGGTGATATCCGTGCCCTCCACGTCCGCCTGCTGGGCGCCTTCCGACGACGCGCCCTAGAGCTGGCGCGCCCTTGGGCTCGGGCCCGCTGCCGCCGTGCCCTGCAGGGCCTGCTGCCGCCCGGCACCCGCCGGCCTGCCCGACAAGCCGTGGGACACATCGCCGCACGCAAGGCGCTTATGGCGCTCGCCCAGTGGCTAAACACTCACGTCGGTAGGTTTTGCTCACTTATTTATGTACCTAATTTCATAGTTTTTGAATTATAGACAGCCCTGATTTACTCAGCTTTATTTACCTTCCTAACTGTCTGTTTATTTGCAGCAACAATATCAGTCTTTTATGTATTCGCTTGTACCTAGATTGTATGCAGTTGGCAATAATTTCGCAGATATAGTAGATGTGTTCAATTACACGGAATATAGTTACGAGAATGCTATAATAATATAATTTTTATTAATGTTGGCATAGTACTATTCTTCTGCATGATTTCTGTATAATTAATTAGTAAAATTTACTTCATGATTACTGTTCCATTGATTGATTAGTGCACTGACTCCAGCAAAAAAAATACTGTTTACAATTGAATGCATCGCCCGAATAACGTTGCAAACAACAAAAAATCGTAAAGTGATTTTTTGGTGGAATAATGTTCTTTATGTGTATACCTATCTATCCTACTCTTTCACATCATGAAAAAAAATCTATCTCCCTCTTTTAGTAGCATCCAAAGTGCGCTGGGGAGCCAGTCTCAGTGGAATAACGTTGCGCGAGCCGACATGTCGTCTGTACAGCAGGTAGTTTCGGTGTCTCCGCGTATGTTAAATAATATGAATAAAGGGAAAAAACGTAAAATTTCTTTTGAAAACTGGAAGGATAATAAGCAGAAGGCATTAAGAAATTCGGGTAAACCTTATACAAGTCGTAAAGGCAAAGCAGTTAGCGGCAAATCGCCCCCAACGCAGGTTAGTGGAATAACGTTACACTTATATTTCTTATGTAAATAAGTTTTGTTTGGTTTTTTAATATAAATTTCTTAAGTACTTTGTTTATTATTTACATTATCAAATATTAATATTTTTAAACAAAGTATTCACTTCATTTTATTATATAGTTACAACACTGACAAATTTCTATCTGAGAGATAAACAATTCCTTGTCCATTGTCAAGTTCTTCAATATATTTTTATTTATTTCTTATTGACATTTTTTTTGACGTCTTACTGTTGTTGATAATATTGATTTAACTGTTTTTTTTACAGGACTTTACGTGTAAATGTCGATACCCAGATTGTAAAACTATGACGTTACATAAAAAAAAGGAAATTTTTGACCTTTTTTACACTAAAACATACAATGAGCAGAGCCTTTTTTTGCAAAGCTGTATTGAAGTGCTGGAGCCAAAACGAAGAATAGTACCCGAAAATGTATCGAAAAGACATTGTTTTGTCAAATATTCCGTTGTTTCTGTGGACAGCAGGATTCAAGTTTGTCAAAAATCTTTATGCAACATGTTAGATGTCACTCGTCGTCGTTTGCAAATATTAATAGACAAAATTAAATATCACCATTCGCTTTCTGATCAAAGAGGTTGCCATGATAATCGCCCACATAAAATACAACATGTTAATTTGGAACGTGTGAAAAATCACATCGAAAGCTTTTCTGCCCAGGAAAGCCACTACTCCAGGTCATCCAGTAAGAAGAAGTGTCTCGATCCTTCTCTTTCAATTTTAAGAATGTTCCGTCTTTTTAAAGAAAAATATCCCGAGTCAGAAATAAAATATGACATTTACCGAAACGTATTCAAATCAAACTTTGATTTGAGGTTTGGAATACCGAGATCAGATACGTGTAGAGTATGTGACAAATATTACATTCAACTTAGGGCAACCGAAGACGAAGCAACTCGTGCAAGAATTTCCAACGAAACTAAACTGCATCACTTGAAAGCTGAAAAGGGATATAAAACCCTTAATGATGACGCAGAAATAGCTAAATCAAATAAAAATGTCACAGTTCTGTGCGTCGATTTACAGCAGGTATTATTTACACCAAATTTAACACATTCCGATGTTTTTTACCAGAGGCAATATTCCAATTACAACTATGCTGTCCACAATATGGGAACATCACAAGTCACCATGTATTTATGGCATGAATCTCTTGCCAAACGAGGTTCAGCTGAAATTACGTCGTGTTTACTCCAGCATGTTTTACACAATTTTGATGTTCTCCTACATGGACAAGAAAGAAAACTAATCATTTGGTCTGATCGATGTGTTGGACAAAATAATAACTTTAAAATGGTTATACTTTGCACATATTTGATTTACTTGGGGTATTTTACCGAAGTAAACCAAAAATTTCTGGTAAGTGGGCATAGTTTTTTACCGTGCGATAGAGATTTTGCACTCATAGAAAGAAAGAAAAAAACTCAAAAAATGTATGTACCGAATGATCTGGTGACACTCTTGGTAAGTGCACGCGCTTCTAATCCTTTTGAAGTATTTAAAATGGACCAGAGGCACTTTTTGGACTTGAGTCCAGTTGAAGCTATTTTTAAAAGAGATCCTCAACTGAAAATAACAGAAGCAAGGTGGCTTCAAGTCAACGCAAATGAACCTGGTGTTTTACGTTTGAGAATGTGCCATAATATTCTCGAAGGTTGGAAAATTTTTGAACTCCAAAAAAAACAAAAAGGACGGTATCGACCCAATATTAATGTACCTCCTATTGCTGATCTGCCGATACTCTTCCGATTCTTATTACCCATATCAGCGGCAAAAAAGGCAGATTTAATGTCCATGTCTCAATACTTACCAGAAATCAACAGAAGCTTTTATGAAAACCTACCGGCTCAGTAAATGTATGCACTACAGTGGAAAAACGTTACAAGTGGGCAGCTTAAGCAACGTTATTCCACATTTTTTTTTGTTTTATGTCGATTATTTCCTTTATTTTAATGGTTTTTTTAAATATTTTTTCACATGTACCCTTGTTTATGTCAAGTAATATGAAACTTATTGTAAAAATGGGATGTTTTCTAATAAAAAATCATTTTAAAACGTTTTTTCTTGTTTCTGAAAAATCTTGTTTTTGTTGTTTGCAACGTTATTCGGGCGATACATTCAATTAGTATCCTCGCATATAGCACCATGCCGATTGAAGCGGGAACTTTATAAAAAAAAATCAGAATTTTACCAAATTAAACTTATTTAGTATTTTTATCTTTAGTTTTGCAAAAAAATAAACATGTTTCTCTATTAAAATCATATACAAAACATGTAAAATTGGTGATATTTATGCTTACGATCTATGTACGGATTTATGTGCTGAGCCACGCTAAGCTCAACATTCCAACCAAGCCGAGCAACTAATATACCGGATCTTAGCGAGGTAATATAACATTGATAAGTTCACAGTATGTAAAATTTTAGACTATGTAGTAAAATTATGAAATATTCTGAAAATCCAGCTGTTTCTTAACCCTTGGGGCGAACCCCTGCATTTGCAGTGTTGGAGAATTGTACCCACGCACGGTATGAAGCACTGCAATAGCAGTGTCAACCTTGTACATTCATTTCGCCTTTGGATATTACTTCTACTGGGTTAGTTAAAGACAATAATCACTTTATCAAGTAAGGTATTGTCTAAGCGCTTTAACGAAAATATCGTTTTAATCATATAAGTTTCTTTTCGGCCCCTACGGGTTAACAGCCAATATCTCACAACAGAATTTTTCACATAACATTTCGATATCATTGCTTGAAATGGCATCAGCCATTATTTAGTGACTAGGTGCTTCTCAACTTCCCTCTTGCGAATCTGCATCTTCTCAACAAAACCACTGGCTACAAGTAGTCGCCACTCTTGGGAAGTACTCAAATATAAACTGTGGATAAATCATTTTTTTTCATATTTCCAGATATCACCACAACCGACTTGTCCGCTGACATCCAAAAGACGAAGCTGATACTCCGTGGTGGCGATACTTATGTCAGGACATTCAGGAAGAGCGACTATGACGAGATAAACGAGTACATCGCTGGCAACAATGATGAGAAACCCGTTGTCGCAGACGATATCAGGCAGGAAACTGCCGAGGAGCGTTGTAACGAAAGTGTCAAATATCACAGTGCAACGGATATAGTCATTGATATGAAGGTAGCTACGATATAAAAATTTATTTTTTTATTTCTGTCAATTCAGAGGTAATGGTTAAGTGCCATTTTTCTTCCAAATTCACAAAGAATTATTCCAAACCTTTCCCGAACTGTCCAATTGAAAAACAATCATTGTTCCAAACACAACAACGTGTAAAATGAAAAACTGATGTATGGTTATATCACCATCTCTTTAAAACATATAATATTCATAGTGCTGTCTCCCTCACGGCCATGACCCGTCCCTAAGCTTTTTTCGGTACCTAATATTTACTTAGACGAAAGACATAGTGCCATCTTGTTTATTCTATGGCGCGCGACAGAAGATGCCAAAACCGGGGACATTATTCAAATTGATCCATCAAATCGTGTGGACTTGTGAATGAAAGCTTCTGTTAGAGACAACAGATGTCACCTCTCATCATTCGCCTCCGCCGCTCGCAGCCCTGCTATTTCGTGGTACATTTCAAATAAATTAAGAATAAAACCAGTTGTTTTGATGCACTTAATTTATTATTATTGTTGTCTTATAATTTTGGGGAGTCAAACACCAACTGACCTAAGGGAAGAACTGCCCCATTTTCATATACACAATCGTTTATCAATTATTATTGTTTAAAATTTTCACCATATTCTTTATTAAGGCTGGTAATCTATTTCTTATTACAGGAACTCTGCATCCAATTAGTGACCTCTCGCACAGAGATTACGTCTGTCCGTATATCTCTGGAAGACCAGTTGCAGAGGGGAGTCGATTGCAGCAGATGTCAGTACATCCAGTCCTCTAGCAAGAGGACTATAGGACAGCTCTGCGTGGACATCAGCATGCTTATAGGTAATACAATATCTAAAATCTATGTGTCATTTCAAACAGCAACTCAACTCTCTCCAGCTCACAACGTCACTTCCATGAGAGCTTTAAAATATACAGCTTTGCTTCGATACATTCATAAAACGAAGACAAAAATAACCATAAGTTTGGCTTTTGGGTTGTAAAATCAATTTTATTTTGTTTTATTTTTCAGTTACATTGCATCCATCACTTTTAACACTGGATGCGTTGTTAAAATTCGGCACAATATGGAGACACTGCTTATTTAACAAATTACCGACTGATGAAATAATCACACTTCCATTTTCCCCCGATGAAAATGCTTCCGATTCGACCTCCGAAGATGAAGTGGAACAATTCCAGAGACAAATGTTCGGCGATACACCACCTAAACCGATAAAATCCAATAAAAACTGTCTTAAAAATGATAAATCGAATGAAAGCACAAATAAAAATCAATTGGATGATGAAAATCCGTTTCGGAATATCGGAATACCAGTTCGTAATGATGCTGTATCAGTCGATAGCGACGGCACATCAGTCAGTAATGAAGGCACATCAGTCGTTAATGAAAGCGCATCAATTGATAATGATAGTACCTCAGTCGGTAACAATTATGAAGTGGAATGTAATGGAGTTGCTAATGAATTCTTTGATTCAATTCTTTGTCCCAGGAATGTGTTGTTTTTGGGACGGTTAGGAAATGGAAATGAAGAAGTATGGAACAAGTTGGCCGAGCTGTTGAAGTTTTTGCTAAAAGAACAGTTTCTGACGGAGGATTCTTTGACGGAGCAATGTCTGGCGATATACAGACAGGATTGGCCTCAGGTAATTTATTTATAAGTTTTGTACTATGCTGTAGTTAAGTTCAGACGTAGTGGAGTGAATCAGAGCGGTAAATATGCTCAGTATGACCACGGTGAAAGACCGCCTTCAGTCGCGTTTGGTGACCGGATCTGAATAACCAAGTTCTTTCTTACCTTCGTCTTTCCCATTTACTCTTCCCTGCTATCTTTAGCCTATAAACATAGCCTGACTGGGGATGCTGATTAAATTTAAAAAAAAATAATTAAAAAGTGGAAATATAATTGGAGTATTTTATTTTATTTTATTTGTGTACAAAAAATTTTACAACATTACAGATATTTTATCTAACTAATTGTAAAAGTACCATTTTCACAGTGAGAATGTAGCGCCAAAAACCTTACAAACTCATTGAATTTTCCGAAGAATATGTCGAAATTTTTATCTAATTTATTTAAATAGCGTATCGCTCTTCCCACGGGCGAATTCGGGTACAGATTTGTACAACTCAATCGGCAATATAATATGTTATGGTGACGTGCCCGAGAGTGAGACTCTGGGACAAATAAATTTATTTGCGCCAGAATCTCACCGTAAGTATGTTGTGAGGCCGAAGGTAGTGGAGAGGAGGAAGGTTGGGAAGTATCTGACTCTTCAGATCTGGTCACCAAACATGGTTAATGCCATTTCAAGTGATGTTTCGGTCTTGATTGGTGATCTTCCACTGCCACTGGCTGCAAAGTAGTTAACTGTGTAAGTGCCACGTAGGCATCGACCAAGTATTATCTAGACAGGGTTTGTGAACCTTAAAATTAACACCAAAACCAAAAATATTGGTTTTATAAAACGTTTATCAAAAAGAAAGTGCCTTATCTCGCAGTAGAAAGATCGGAACAAGCATTTATGTTTACTCTTTGTTGGTCTGCACGGAGCAAATTTGTCTTCCAATAAGTTCGTTGTGAAGATCATTTTTCAAACACGAGTTTGAAAAACAATGAAAAATGTTCACGGCATCGGAATTCAATGGGAAGTTGTATTATGAAATTACTCTTAGGTGGGGTTATTTTTAGAGTAAAATTAGGTACGAGAGGGCTAATCTATTGTTATTATATATCAATGCACGTAGGAAATTTAATGGAGATGTTTCGTCTTATTTTCCAGAGCACCCTGGAGAGACTATCAGCTTGTATGAGGGCCCTATCGGATGGCCATGCGCTGTCCAGCGGTAAGCTGAAGCTGCTCTTGGACTTCTTAGCCGAGTTCTGTCAGAACCTCGGGGAACTTGACATGATGTTATGAAACAGGAGTTTTAAGAAGTTGTGAAGCAGAAACGGGCGGTCCACTATCTTAACAAACGGTTTGCAATTTTTAGAGCACATTCATCGGGTGGGAATGCTGTCCTTGTTCTACTGGTACAAGGATAATACAGAAGATAATACAATATTGTCTTGTCCCAGCTCACTGAACAGCGTCGACTATACAAGGCAGCACAATGGGTCAATACAACAGTTTTACCGTAGTTCAAACGCGGAACGCTGCGAAAATGGATACATCACGATGCAGGTTACAAGAGAGTTCACAATAAATATTAGGTCTTTCATACCAAGATGTATTGTAGTGTTCTATTTATGAGACATTTTTAAGCCAAAGTACGAGATGCGACCACTAAGAGCTGTTGAGTGACTGGCTATTTGTTACTGTCTTGTCAAAATGCGTTTACACGTGGACAACGCGGCCGGGCACGGTGGTGGGTTAAGATGCTATCCTGCGGGGATAGCTTGCCAATCTATCTCTGGGACAATGTCTTGATTCATTGTCCTGTCCTCAAAAATTCTGTTCAGTATTGTACAGTCCTTGTGTGATCTCTGCATTACTTTCAAAATGGAATAAAACTAAAATTTATCTAAATAAAATCATGTACTTCAAATGTTTACTTACAGAGTGTTTCTAAATTTGAACATTGTCGAGAAAATTTATATTATTAAAGAAGGTACCTACAATTTTGTAAATACCTGATTAATTTTAGTTTTTTTTTAATAAACTTGGAAAATGGAATGTAAGTTGTTTTTTTTTATTATGCATTTTTATAATAATTAGTACAAAGATTGCGGGGGTTTTTTTTAATCAATCTACCAATTATACCGAAATGCAGGCAATTTTTATCAGGTTCGCGTGCGAAGTTACGTTTCATGTAAAATTACTTCTGAATTATTGACCAAATTTAAATAAAATTTTCAGTATTTTTCCTTACTCGAAATCTTATTTTATCTTATTATGATCTGGTCACAAATTTTTATAATTTTGGATAAACAATTATGATATTTAAGTTTAAATTTAAAAATTTTGAAAAATTGCACTTTTGTCATTTTGTCGATTTAGTCATTTTATGCATGTTCAAAATAATATATATATATTTTGTAAAATACAAAACAATAAACACTAATATTGTTTGAAAGTATGAAATCGTTGGAAACAATTCCCTTTATGTAAAGGTACATCACAGAATTTACACATATACCTGGTTTCGCTACGTACTTTGTGGACAGCGCACACACGACATCTCCTTCGTAGATTCTTATTTTTACCAGTGCCTTCAATCTTTTCCAATGTATGTTTTCTGATATCCATAGAAAGTCTTCCTGGAGGATCAGATTTTGAAGATTTTTTTCGGATACCAGATGTTGACGATGTTGGCTCCGGGTCTTGACTATCCATCTGACGAAATTTGATCAGCCACCCAGTGCTCTGAGGTGTCCTTAAAAAATTGTTTATATTTTATTTTCCTTTCTTTTACAGGGTTAAACGCTTTTAAGCGTCTCCCGCTCTCTACCAACAGTTTGCAAAAGATGCGTTCAAGCTTCTCCTGCAAACTATGTGTTAAGAACAATGTCATTATTTAATATTTTTATATTGTGGAAAAATATTTATTTTTTTTAATTCCTTTTACAGATGTACAGACATTACTATGTATGTAGTATGATGCATCACCGCTGTAGATATTGTGGATTCAATTTTTTTTAACCTGTAGCCGGCAAAAAACTGTACTAAATAAAAAGATTTTTTTGTTAAAGCCAACACGAAGACAATACCATACTTGATAAAGTGACATTTTTATTTTTGTCTGTCACTAACCCATTAGAGGTAATATCCAAAGACAAAATTAATGTATAATGACAACACTGCAATTGCAGTGCTTTGTACCGTGCATGTTTGTGTTATGTTTTTCTGCAACACTGCAAATGCAGGGCTCCCGCCCCTAGGGATTAAATAATTGCTCATTGTTTTTTTCTTTTAGCCGCCTGCATAAATAAGTTTGTAAATCTGTATATGGTTAGTTATTATCGTCAATTAATTAACAAACCCTCTTACTAATAAATGTGTTTCTTTATTTTACACAACTGATAAATAACCATTTACCGTAATATGTACATTAAATGGTTGATTGTCAGTTGTGTAAAATTATAACATGTTTATTAGTAAGGCCCTTAGTATATAATAATCATTTTTGTTTGCATTTTTCATGACATATTATTTATTAATAATTTAATGTAACTTTTGCTGTATTTTTTTATACACACATATTAATATTTTTTCTTTACTTTTAATAAACATCTTAAATTTGTACATAAACAGTTCACAATCATTGTTTGTGTTCATAGTATATTATGAATTATATTGAGAGTTTTTCATGTATGTAGTAGGGTATACAATTATATATTTTTATTAAAATGATTATACAGAACATTTTTTTCTTTTTCCTATTTGTTGTGCCTCTTTTTAAATTTAATGACGCATCAGAGTGCCAAATGACCAGACCAGTGAAACTATGGCATCACCATTTGGGGAAGGTCGCGAGGTTGAAGGTAGTAGTGTGAGGAAAGGAGATGGGGAAAATGTTGGGAAGCAAAGATTGCACATTTAGAGTTAATGCGAACATATGTGTCACATACTAACCATCACACTGTTTTCCACAGGGGTAGGCAGAGAGGACGGACCGCCAAACAACTTGGTCTTGGCACACACTTCTTGTCTCATTCGCATGACTCTTGACATGGCCCAACTCAAGTATCTGATTCACTTGGTCGTGCCATGTCTTCCTCGGGCGTCCCCAACTTCTGCTACCATTTGCATCATATATCCTCCTTACACTACTATCTTCGCTCATTCGCTTTACATGCCCAAACCATCTAAGCGTCCCTTTCTTAATCTTACTCATTACGCTTACATCAGCCTTGCACTCTTTGCGGATCTCCACATTCCTCACAAGGGAGGGGATCTTTCTTTATTTTTAATGAAAATTCCCACTCTTCGCCCCCTGAAAGAACGGAGAATGGGAGTATTTAGAAATACCTGACTAATCAGATCCAGTTACTAAACATAGTTAAAGCCACTTCAAGCGATGTTTCCATTATGAATAGTGTGGTCTCTCACCAGTGACAAATTCCTTAGAGAAGCTTTTTAATAATAACATAAATTGAGAGTCAATAAAATAAAAAGGTTGTATTTTATAAAATTTACTTTCAGTAAAAAAACTACACAAACTTCTTGTCACAGTTATTCATTACATAAAATAAAATATTATAATATATAATGGGAAATATTATATATTTTAAAATATAATAAAATTGGTACATATTTGAAAAACAATTTACTACAAAAGTTATAATTAAAAATTTACATAATAATATATATGTTACTAGTGAACCCTAACTAATGTGTTTTTCGGGCGTCACTGACTTCATTCACCATTCACTACTGTATACCACAATGTTACTGTTAAAAAATACATTACTGTTAACTTTAATTCGACTCTGTACCTCATTCCGATACAGAGATATTGCGTTAAGTATTCCTCGGGCGTCACCGACTTCTTCTACTATTCAAATCAATCTCTAAACACTCCTGACACTAATAAGAACAATCATTGAAATTTTCAACAATTTCGGTGGACTACTTTTTGAGTTTTGCGAGCAGAAAAATACACAGGCTCAATTTAAAAAAAATTGAGATTTAATAATATTATAAAACAACAAAAATAAACATATTTCACTAAATATATATTTAAATTTACCTATATTATGTTGGGCTGCAAAATTACTAATTCTTTGGACTAGAAGTAAAAATTAATTATTAAATAAGAATAAAATACTTTGTTTAAAAACCATGAATTATTGTACATTTTAGATGCCTCTACGAAGCGTAACCAGTCGGTCTTAGTAAAATTTACAATAATTTGTGGTTTTTAAACAAAATATTTTATTTTATTTTTTATATATTCAATAATATTGTTATTGGGTTTATAAAAACAGTTTATTTTTAAACAAGTTCTGCTGTGTAATTATTATTACGCGTGACAGCTGTTTCGCCCTCTAAAGGCATTATAAAACTGTCGTAATAATAATTACACAGCAGAACTTGTTTAAAAATAAACTGTCTTTATAAACCCAATAACAATATTATTGAATATATAAAAAATAAAAAATAAAATAAAATGGAGTTCTACAAATTAAACTTAATAACAATAAATAAAGTATTTTATTTTTATTTAATAATATGTCAAACCACAAAGTGACTGCGTTTTAACAAAAAATAAAAATTACTTGTTGTTTTGTGGTACGCATAATAACATAAGAAAATCATTTCATTTCATCATATTTGAATAGGTATTCAAATTCTTATGATTGTATATATATATTATGTGATTAATTTATATAATTGATGATATATTGTAATAAATAGACCCAACTGCCCAAAGTCAGCAGGACAAAGAGGCTGAAGAAGATTGGAAGCGGAAAGTTGGGAAGTACCCGTCTATTCCGATCTGGACATTAAATAGCTATAGCCATTCAAGAAACATTTTGATTCTGAATGGTTCTCTCATCACCAGGGCGATACTGAGAGTGTATTACACCCTTGAACGAGGTACAAATATATAATGTATGGCAAGAGTCAGAATACCAGAAGAGTATGCATGAACGTGAAAGAAACCATCTGCCTTCCCCTGCGGAATCGGCGTGATGATTTGTTAGTTTATTATTTAAGTAGTTAATTTTTAAATATATATATAACAAACCAAAAAGTAAACAAGCTTAAAAATCGTATACATACAAACATTGTAAAAACTATATATTTTTCATAAAAACATTTACATTATCATTTAAAGTAAGTAGAATAATCATTTCTTATTAAACATAAACATAATATTATTCTTAAAATCACAATGGCACACAAAATTTTTTATACTATTATTAATAGGTTCAGTTTAGTACGGATGATATAAAAAAGTTAAAAAAACAAATTACTTAAAACCATTAAAAATAAACTGAGGTAGGAATCCTATAAAGATTTAATAGTATTGCTGAAAAATAGCTTGATTTGTGTATTTTAATTATGGACTAAAATAGTGATTTACTTTGCCCCTTAAAGTCAGACCCAGGTCAATCGATCTTTTTACACGACACGGGTCGCTCATAACCCGCTATTTGAGAGAGTTTTACGGGCATGCCGCCTGCCGCCGTACCGGGTCATACACAAACCGAAACCTGATTACTCGTCACCTGGCTACTTTCACTTTAATTTGACGTAGGTAAAATCATATTCATTTATAATTTTTACTAAACCTATACTGATCATCGGGAATAACACTGGGATGTCCTTCCCGCCATCGGGAACCTGTTACAAATGTATCTGAAAGAAGAAGCTGTTCTATGTTATAAGTGGGTCTCTGGTAAATGGAAAGTGGAACCGCAATGATAGCTTGTTTTAGATTTCAGGAATCTTCCATCTCTATTAAGACAAAGTTTGTTTTGTTTGAGATGTGATGCCCGGTTTACAAAATTCATGTATCTTCTATAGTCGCTCACACCGGCAGCCGGCACCCAATTCGTGAGAGTAGGTTGCGACACCTGGGCACTGTCAATCTATGAACGTTCGCCTCGCTACTCCAGCTCTCGGCACCCAGGTCGCGAGAGTAGGTGCTGACAATCTATGGACATTCACCTCGCCACTCCGGCACTTGGCACCCAAGTCGGGAGAGTAGGTGGTAACAGTGGGTCGCGCAACCCGGGTGCTGATGCTGAAAAAATAACCTGCTCGCTCTTTGAGAGCTAAAGAGCGGGTTTCAATGAGCAGGTCATTCACGATCGACCCAGGACTAGTTAAGGTGTAAATTTGAATTATTCGAACTTATCTTTTATTTTTAAACCAAGTATACATAGATATGACTGGTCAGTGGCTGAGTTGGCATCGCGTCTGGTTCCCACCCACTGAATTCAATTCCTCAACTGGCTAAGTTCTTCATCACGATTCAAGCAACATCTTCAGCTTACTGGGATGGTAGTAGGAGATTTTAAAATTATTGTCAGCTTATTTGTAGAGCGGGAATGTTTGTCTTTCTTTTAAAAATTAAATACAAATACATTTTTTGTGAGCCTGTTCTGAGGTTTTAGTATCTATAAAAATACTATTTTTTTAATGCGATTACCACACAAGAGTCCCTGACTGCCTGAAGTGAGTGTGGCTGTATCATACTCCTTAACTGAGAGTATCTACCACTAAAGACATGGTGCAAATATATATTTTTAAAATTATATGTGGGGCAAAGCAAGACACTTTTACAGTACTTAATTTTGAGCAAATATGTCTTAAAAATTATTTATTATCGATAAAATTAAATAACATTTTTCTTAAAGTCTGTCTACATGCAGCAACTTGCATGTGTCTATGCAAAATTTTGGGCAAAAACATAGTACACCGTGCAGCATCCATATGACAGCGACTTGCATGCTTGTGCAAAGCGGTTGGAGAAAACCTGACGCAATCATTTGAAGTGAATCATTATACAGTTTTGTTGTCTTAATATATTTGCTTACTTCTGCAAATTAGAGCAAATTTATTTTGTGCAAATTAAAATTCGTGCAATCAGTTTGCGCGATATACTGTTTTGCCATCTTAACATACATGCTTACTTGTGCAAGTAAGATTTAGCATGTAGACGGACCTTAATACACTCTCGTTACAAGTAATAATTATTTTAAGATGTCTTAGACAACTAGCAGTCCACAATGAAGTTCTGATGCCAACCCCGATGTATGGAAGTGAGGTATAGAACTGGCAGAGGAATGAAGAAAGTAAACTGAATGCTGTAGAAATGAGATTTCTGAGATATGTTTTGTAAAATCATTTTTGATCATATTATGAATAAGGAGATACAAAAGAATACAAGGAGATGAAGATAAGGACGCTTAGATGGTTTTGAATACTTAGAGGGGATGAACGGAGGAATGAGAGTCAGGACACCCCAGAAAGACATTACACATATGAGAATCAAATATATACTTGATTTGGGTAATGTCAGAGTGAGTATGAATGAATTTCAACAAAGCAAAGAATGTTATCCCTGCCAGAAATATGAAGCATTAAATTCTCTCTGCAGTGTGATGAAAATCTGTGATAGTTAGTTAGGTAAGACGTCTTAATTATTAAATGATTTAAAAAAGTTAGATTATGACACATTATGTAGAGGTTTAAGAGCTATTAGGTATAAGTGTTCTGTATTTAAATTAATCTATCTATATACATAAAATAAGTGTTCTGTATTTAATTTATCTATCTGTTTAAATAAAATAAGTGTTCTGTATTTAATTTATCTATCTGTATAAATAAAATAAGTGTTCTGTTTTTAATTTGTCTATCTATATAAATAAAAATGTTTGTTCAAAATCTTAAATGATTCTTCACCAATCTTTGAAATTTTAACACAACGTTGCATTCGAATACGCATGTTTTTTTACGCATGTTTTCATATAGATGTCACTTGTGACAGGCTTTCTTTGAAAAACAGCGCCATTTGTTGGACAAACAAGCTTTTTTGAAAAATACCTCCATCTTAAGCAACACATGTTATTGTTTCTCTATTTGCACAGATAGACTAATCCACAGCAACGCGTGGCGGAGTACAGCTAATATTAAATAAAAGGGTAAATGGCAAAGCCAGTTCCCTAAACAAAAAGACTCATAAGATATATTGTAGTTTGTTTGGAAAACAGATGATAATAATGATTGTCTGTCATTCTGTTAACTCTAATTCATATAAGATGGTAAACAATTCACTAGCCCAATATTGGTTTGTTCTACAGACCATTTTTAACAAAATGGACTTTTTCGTATAAAACTAATGTTTAGCTTTGCCTTATCATACATCCAGGAAAAAAAATACTGTTAGATTTAAAAACGTTTTAAGCAATGATGTAACAATATATATAGACGTGCTGTAAAAATCTCAAAGTGGCAAGCAAAAAGTTCGTCAATTATAGGGCTTTTGATTTTGTATTTTTAGTACAAAACTGACACACGTTGCGCGAGGTTGTGTGCTACCTCTAAGTAAATTGAGTTAGAAAAGTGTCAAAATACCCTTGTATGTAATGTGAAAGAGTTTTAATTATGATTAATACTAGTAAGAGCCAAGGAATAACATTATATTTGTAAATACACGCAAATTACTTAATAAATGAATAATTCCTTAATACTTAATATATGCTCGTTTCTCGCAACTCATTAAAATGGTCTGCAGAACAAACCAATATTCCGGTGGCGATTTATCTACAGAATAATACTGATATCTATAGACTGTGTCCGTAAACTTGTGATATAAGCGGGAAACTAATGAATCTACATCACATAGAAAATTCAATTTTTTTTCTGAGCATTTTGATATTTTTTAAAACTTTTTCCATTTTTTCGGCAACTAAAGGATAAAAACAAAAAACTTTTGGCGCCGGGTCTACACTTTGATGCATTTTAAAAGACAAACAGTTCATATTAAATCCCTAGAGACTTTTTTTCAAATTTTACCTAAAAAATTTGGACAAAACGAAAGCTTAAATCAAAAAAAATTATACTACAAAATTGTCTCCAAACGTGATGTAGATACACTACTTTCCCGCTTGTACTACGAGTTTCTGAACACCGCGTATATTACATTATAGTCTGCGACTGCTAAGTATATTCTTTAATTAAAATTAAATGTATACAAAATACAGTCTATCTGACTAAAATACGGTCATCTTATCTAAAATATGGGAATCTTCTGTGTCTAGTGCGTGATGTCATCGTCTGGCGCAGACCAGTTACTCAATCTCATGCGAAATTAACACAAAATACGGTCTGTCTGACTAAAATACGGGAATCTTGTCGCGCGGCTGGTGCGTGATGTCGTCGTCAATGATAAGCAGCAACATGAAGCTGAAGAACATGGCGGCTGCGGACAGGAAGTGCCAGATGTCGTGCGTGTCATAAAACTGGAGCAGGCCGCATTGCTTGTTGAAGTTACGGGACTCGGCGGGACTTAGCTGAAAGGAAATAGAAAGTTATCAATTTTTAACCACTCGAGCGATGCAGATTTCCTGGTGTTCGGTTTTCGATTCGGTCATTCGATTTAATTAATATCATACCTCCAAATATTTATACGGAAACAATTGATTTGCGGATTAAATAAATCCACTTAGATTTTACCATATACCATTATCTCAAAGCTAGTATAATTCGATGGGGTCACAATTGCTCCCTACTGTCCGAAACCAGTATGATACCAACGACCGGTAAGTACCGATACCAGACTATGGCATCCCTAATTGGGGTAGGTTATAAGGCTGAAGGGGGTAGGGGAGGGAAGGGGATGGGGTAAAGAAAGGTGCCTGGCTATTTAGATCTGGCATTCTGATGACACGCTTATATCTAATTTCACAGTAATTCGGTCCTTTCTTCTCTCCAAATAAGAACTTTAAATAGATATATTTTAGCAGCATGGATGACATATTGTGGAAGTTTGTTCCATGCACCCACCACAGTATTTATAAGAAAGTGTTTCCTAGGATTGGATACAAAAGGTGCTTTGTTAATTTTTTTCCATGTGTCCACGGAGATTAACATTAAGGTGGTGAAGATTTCTTGAAATGGTATCTACCACTTAATCAAAACTCACCAACACAAAAAGTTGCCTTATTTTCATTTCATTTCATTTAAACGCCCATAGGGCTTTTACATATAATAATGTACATCTTTATTTTTTTAGTTATACATTTTATATAAAAAAAAAATACATATAGATTACATATAAAAATGTCAGATTTAGCAAAATATAGGTTACATAAAATATAAGAGTTTAAAAAATTAGGTATGATAGAGTGCAAATAAGTGCGACAAAAAATATAAAATTTGCCAAAATCCTCCAAATCAACGATAATGTTAATAAGAAGGTATAAAATTAGTTGATAACAATAGTTTACAAAGTATGTAAAAATAGTTCGCACATACTCCGTTTAAAGTTGGCCAAGTTCAAATTATTGTCAAATACATTTATATTATTTAAGTATTTGTTACCAAGACTGTGTAAACGTTGTATTGGAGAGTGAAAACTATAGTTGGAATGAGATGTATGTATGTAAAATGTTGATATTTGCCTAGTTGTTCGTGTAGGTATGTGTAGATTTATTAAATGCAGGAGTTCACAACAATCGAATTTAGAGTTCAATAATTTTAATAAAAAGGTTAGGTCGTTTATTTTTCTTCTGTTTTCTAATGTCGGAATATTTAAATGATTCAATAATGACTGGTAATTTATGTGTTCTAAAGGGATGTTAAGTTTAAAATTGACGAAGCGTAGAAATTTTCTTTGAATTCTTTCAACATTATGAATATGTACATTGTAGAAGGGTGACCAAACTATGGAGTTATGTTCTATCAGGCTTCTAACAAGGGATATGTACAATAGTTTTATGATTTGTAAAGATTTAAAGTTTTTAATTGTTCTTAATATAAAACCTAATGTTTTCATACCCTTATTCACAGTTTGTTGAATGTGGGCCGTAAAGTCTAGTTTCTCATCCATTATTATGCCAAGATCTCGCATTTCCTTTACTCTTTCTAAATTTGTTTTATTTATTGAATAGCCAAAAAATTGTGATGTTTTTTTTCTGGAAAAGGTCAAAATTTTGCATTTTTCTACATTTAAATATAAATTGTTTTGTGAACACCACTTATTTAGCATGTCTATATTAGATTGAAGAACTTGACAGTCGTTTAATGAGGTTATTTCTTTATATAATTTAATATCGTCGGCGAATAGCAGTACATTGACATTTTCAAAGCAGTTGACTATGTCATTTATAAAAACAATAAATAAAATTGGGCCAAGATGACTACCTTGCGGTACGCCACTAGTGGCCAAAAATGGTTTAGATAAAAAAGATTTTATTTTAACAAGTAAAGTTCTACCAGATATGTAGCTACTTAACCAGCTTAACATATTTGCTCTGATTCCTATAGCATGAAGTTTTTGGATCAGTACTTTGTGAGACACTTTATCAAAGGCTTTCGAAAAATCAGTATATATACAGTCAACTTGTTTATTTTTAGAAAAAGACTCCAATATATAGTTTTGAAACAGTAGTAAATTTGTTGTAGTTGATCTACCTCTAATGAAGCCATGTTGTTTGTCATTTATTAATTTTGTTAGTGTAGGATATATTTCTTCCAAAACTAAAGATTCAAAGATTATTACTTCTTGCATTGCGACTTGAAGTCTTCAGTTACAAATCATTTTCAATTTACCGATTTCATTTGCTGAAAATTATAGAGTAATACTGGTAATAATTATTACTACTTCAACACTTAATGATAAAACAATAAGTTCAAACTCCATCAAATTTGGTAACCACCAAATCAATGTTCAGTACCATTATGAATTTTGAAACATTTGAATGGTCCCCGGAATTCTAATGATTGAAATCCGTCTAACAGACCATTCAGAGCAATTGTATAAATCCGGTAAAGTTGAACGTGAAGTTGATCCGTGTGGAGATGCGACGTGTGTAGACTTGGGTATAATATATTTGTAACAGTGAAAACATCACGATACTGTCAGATATCAGATTTATCAATACGGAATCCACAGATATCAGAGTTACTAAATACATTCGGGGTGTTGAAACGGGAGAGCCGTCGCTCTATTACTAAGGGAGCGAAAGAGACAAACATATTTTGTGGTGTGCGAAAGATTTCTGGGTGTTAAGAGTGGGAGAACCGATGCTTCCTTGCCACGGGTCCAACGACCTTCGGGTGCGAAAGGGACAAGCAAGTTTTGTTGCTTATCTAATTATGTTCTGACATTGATAGCATTCCGGGTTCAGTATTCACCATAATATCTGTTGTTATGAAATATTTGGTATGGCCGGTATCGGTGTAATATTTGATATCGTTTGTTGATGCTGTATTGTATCGTTCCAACTCCTGTTCTGTACGCTGCGCTATGAGATCTGAGATTGCTAGGTACATTATATTATAATATTGATATTATATATTTTGACTGATAGGTATTATTGATTGATCGAATTTAGAGGTTAAAAGTAATTTCGGGAATCTTTTTGAAGTTTCGGAAATATAAACAAAACCGTTTTTGGTCTATGAAAATAAATAATAATAATAATTGGATGATCCATGCAACGCCGTTTTTGTAAAAAAAATCACCGCTTCATGTTATTATTCAATTATATCTGTATCAAAAAAATAATAATTACGTCTTAAGGCCGAGTGTAGTTTTTTATTAATTTAAAATAATGATAATATTATTAAGCAAACCGATAATGATAGTGTTTTCAACAAGTAAAAAATTTTTTATACATTTTTTAAATTAACATAGGCTTAGTAATTATCAAAATCAAATCGAAAATATGACCTTTTTCAGACCGTAATAAGTGCGTTTTAAAAAATACTATTAAAGGCTGAATATTGTCAAAAAATACCTGAAGGGGTTTTCTTTAAACGTACGAAAAAAAAAACTAAAAAATAAATAAAATAGGTTCGTAGTTTAATTTTTTCATAAACACTAATTGTACTTGTTTTTAAAATGCAGATTATAAAACTTTGGATACGTTTATTTAACAAAACTAAACGATAAATTATTGGTATTATATTTTTCCATTTTTTAAAGTTAATTTAATATTTTTTATACTACAATTTAAGAAAGAACACTTAGATTTTTAAATTACTGTTAAAATAGGCCGTCCGGTGGCGCCTATTTGAAATTTTTAATACGGTAGAACATCGAACTAAAAGCTTCTTTTAAATATCCCAACAGATGGCGCTATCATGGTTCGCTATCGACTCTTCCCATGTCCATAAGCCAATATTCAACGTATAAATCGGTTTCAGTTATTCAAGCCAAACGGCCACTGGCTTAGGTTATGCTATTCTGTACACTATACTGTAAAACTCTCGACTCGAAGTTTGCGGGATCAAATCCCGGAGTGGGCAAGTAAATTTTATTTGGTTAATTTGTGTTATTCACAATTAATGAATTAATATACGTATGGTATATTCGCGGTACGTTCCATAGTGAAAGATACTCTCAGTATCGCCTGGTGTAAGACCACCATTCAGAATTGAAACGTTGCTTGAAATGGCTTTAGCCGTGTTTGGTGACCAAATCTGAATAGCTAGGTAGATTCACTTATTCAATAAATAATACCCGTTCTGCGGTCTAAATTTTAATAATGATTTGTGGTCTTTCATCAGGGCGATACTGACAGTATCTAACGCTCTGGAAAATGCCGCAAATATAATACTTATGTACATTGTGAAATAACACAAATTATTAAAATAAAATGTAGGTTGGTACTCGTGCACGCCATAGTCGGGCCATATCAAGAGACAGAAGGTCAGCGGTCCTATATCGATTTATTATTGTTTTTGTAAATTATTCTCAAAAAACATGAATGAAAAGACCAAACACAAATAACCTGACTGCCATATGTTGTGGCTAGAGTATTTTAAAGTCCAAGCGAGCAAGCGTAATTACTAGTGCCACGTGATTATACGTTTGAATATATGGGTATAGGTTTTCAAGTTACAACATAAATATGTTTTGTCAAAAAAATAATGCTTTTTCGAGGACCGGAGTATAACCGACTCATGACCGTCAAGTGACTCAAGGCCGATAACGCGACTAATTACCCTCGCAGACGTGCGTGACAAGTTTTTTTAGGAAAAAACACAGCCGTAAGTGAGTTTTTCAAAATTTAAAATTGCGCGGGACTAGTCAATTGAGGAGTACACGTCGTATACGCGGTTCTCGTCGCGCAAGATACCTCTCTTCGTGGTCTAGAGGCTGAGCGTTCGACACTCGTTATGCAGGACCCGGGTTCGAATCCCATATTTTTATAATTTTTAATTTTTTTTATCACATGCTACTTATAAATATGTGAATTTATAAGTAGCAATTTAGTAGTAATTTATTTTTACTTTGTTTTCTTCTATGATCCTTAAAAAAAAGCTTACAAAAAGCATGCTTTTTTTGTTATCCTTCAAAACATGCATCTTTTACTCTTGAATAGTCTTCAAACACGTTTTTTTATTACGGTCAGAGCGCATTGATGTACCTACCTAGGTACCTACCTCTACCTTCTGCAGTGGGAAAGTGTTTTAAAAAATCAAATATTGACATACAATATAAGTCAGTTATAATTAGTGACATCTTACGAATTTCAACAAAACTTTTTTAGTACAGAACTGTCTTTAAATGGCTAGTAAAACCTAGTTCCTCCGCTGGGGGGCATTGTTGTAGTTTCGTTCTGAACAGGGTACCTATTATACTTGGCCTTAAACACAATTATATTGATTCACTACAGCAAATACCTAATCATTTTGAGTACTGTGTAGAAAGCGTCTACAAAAGATGGCACCACTTCTGTCCACAACTCGCATAGGGACGCTACCGGCATATCCATATATTATACTAATATCTGAGAACAGTGAATATATCTCAATAACTGCAAAAGAACAGTTTTACCCAGGTCTAGTTGTATGCGATAAGTGGGCGTGGCTATCAAATTGAATGGTTGTACCGCCAGAGCATCCAACCGCACAACCGTCCAAACAAGTTGGATCGTCTGTAGCGTGGTTGACGGTTGAACCAACTTTGCTTCGTCTGCCTAGGGAGCCTTTGTGCGTAGTCGTGTGAGAACGAATAAAAATAAATAAAATGCCGGCCATGAGTGATGAAAGGGGAGTATTGACGGAGTTTTAGACCTTATACGAGGATTTAACTTGCACGTTTGTCTTTTTCTTTTCGTGTTAATAGACTAGAGTGATCACAACAGGAATACTACGTGTATTCCCCAGAGTAGCAACTGGTAAAATTGAACCAACCATCGCGTCGTCTGTACGCAACAGGCAACGGTTGAACCAACCAAATAGAGTCGTCTGTAGGGGGTTAAAAACTTAACAGCTGATCACAATTTGATTTATCAAACTATTATTAACTAAAACTAGTGGAGAATGTGGACCGTTCAAATGTAAAAATTTTAAAATGACGCTGATCTTCAATTTGACTCACAGTAACATGATAAATCATTGTAAAAATGGGTTAGGTTAGCTGTGTTGTCTGTTTGTTTTTTTCTTTGATTGATAATTATAATTTTTTGTTGTGAAAAATTATCAAATTTAGTGGAGTTTCAGAAACCTCAACCCTAGCCACCACCGGAGAAAAATCTAACACAACGGCTGTAAGAGATCATAATCAGATGGGGCATAGTCAGCATGAGCAGTGACTCACCTCCCAGGAGATGCTGTTATCGAAGAAGAAGAAGAGGGCACCGCCCCAGGTGACCAGCGCGAGGATCAGCAGCACCCAGGCCTGCCACAAGATCCGCTCCCGGTGCACCAGCTTCATGGTCAGGTACCAGAACAGGTGCAGTGCCAGGTTCATCAGGAAGATGTACAGCAGATGGGTGGCAAAGTCTTTACTGTGCGCCCATAGACTAAACAAATAATACATTGGTCAATGAATGGTTTGGGATAAAGTACATAGAAAACATTTCGTCGCATTAATTCGTAGAATGCGTAACTCCCAAATGTAAAATTTTACAGGAGGCACAAAAAACCTCGTAGTGAAAGAAAAAGAAAGACGGCTTATTCTTTTTATTTATGTTTCGAACATATAATACATTTGGAAATTTATTTTCAATCATTAAACTTTTGTATGTTAAGGCTTTCTATTTCAAATCGGAGTTAGAAAGTTTACGTAAAAACCGAGAATGGAGATACGCATTTTACAAAAGATACATACTTTTCTGCGAACAGTTTTGTGAACAACCTAGCGGAAAATTTGGGAGATAGGAATTTTACATTTACAAAATAAAACACAACAATGTATGTGTATGTCGAGGCAGTCTATTTAGATGCATTTTAATGATGCGGAAGGTTATCGTTAAAGGAGTGGTAATCCTTTTCTAATGTCTGTTTTAAGTCTTGTAAATGCTGGTACTTTTCCTTCCTTAAGGGATTAAATCTGACTCTCAAGTGAAATCTTCAAACTCTGGAGATCATTACAGATTCGGCGACGGTTTTGTGCTGGGTGAGATCTACACTGACCGGGAGTAGTCGTGTCAGAGATGATCGTTAAGTGACGCTTGGAGTTGATGAAGGAGATTGTAGAAGAATTTGATCTGACATTGTCGATCACCCTTGTTGTCCTGTAGAAATAAAACTGATGTACTTACTAGGGTTTGCAAGACCCGGGCAAAGAGTAGCCATGACAGGAAACGTTGTGAAAGAGACTCCTCAGAGTGTGAAGATAGGTGGGAGAGACTTGAAAGTGGAACTGGTGAGCAAACATGTGCTTTAAGCGTAGAAACTCTTCATGCTCAGCATCACTTTGGAGTAAAGTGAACGCTTCATCTTGCCCGGCTGGTCGATCCCGAAGCGAGAAGAAAGGACGTCGATAGATGCGTGCGTTCCTGCGTACAATGCAGGACAATTGACCCTCCACCATCATCCCATGAAGCGGGTAATCTTAATGTTGTGACAACCTGGAGTCGCTTGGCAGTTGATGTTACTCATTTCGGTAGGAAATGTTTACTCATATTTATCGATTGCGGTCCAAGTAGATTTGCCGTGTGGCGGGAAATCGAGTCAGATAATGCAGCTTCGATTATCAGACATTTGGAAGAAGTGTTTCGGGAAAGAGGCCCGCCCAAAGTAGTTCTCATGGACAATGGTACTGCATTTTGTTCCTACAGTGTTACAGATAAGTGTAAGAGATGGAATGTTCGTCAAAGATTTTGCGCGGCATACCGACCAGCTGGAAACGGTATAGTTGAACGACATCATCAAACAATAAAGAGAACTGCAGCCAGAAGTGGAAGCGATCCCCTGCAGGCAGTGTTTCGGTACAATCTTTGGCTGCAAAAAGTCAGGATGATCGAGGTATTGCGCTGTCTAGTATAGTTCACACTTCACACTCGTGGAGACACCCTTCTGCGCAAGTGAATATAGAAGGGGAAGTATTGACTGAGCTCTAAGTGGGCGATCTTCTTGCGGTTAAACCAGTAGATGGGAGATGCACATCGTGCATGGAAGGGTGACAGGACTTACTTCAGTCAACAACATCGAAGTAGATGGCATACCAAGACGTGTGCTTGACCCGCGGAAGATGCCTGACAGAGAACGGACTGTGTCTGAGGAGAGACGAGATGGAATTGCCGCACGTTCCACCGTAAATATTTTGGGTTTGTTTGAAGAGGACAGTGAAGAACCGGATCCGGATATGCATCAGGAGGAGATCCACTTGCAAAGAGATGGTGACCTTGAAGAAGAGATAATCACAGAACAAGGACCTATTAGGTATTTACGAAACCGCAGAGGCACATAAAACAAGAGAGCTACGGCAGAGCGTCACACGGTGCAGAAGACGTCAGTTTAGACTACAGATACAAAACACTATTCGTGACTTCACAATTAAAATTAAGGTTATAAAATGTTCAAAATTGATTAATCAACTTATCTCAGTTAATTTCACGGTAAAACTATTACACCGTTTCCTCAGTCAAAAACACAACAAGCGTGCACGGCTCACCGGCCAATACTGAATTAAGGAGTTACGAAGTATTCGCGAGTAAAAATGGCACCATAATTTTACGCAGTTTCCTAATTTGTGTTTATCTAAAAGGTTAATTTTTTTTTAAATTTTCGAGTTTTACTAGTCGATGCGGGTCTAATTTTAACACCAGATGGCATTAAAAACGTATTTTCGAAAAATTTGGAGTTACGCAGTCTACGAATTAATGCGACGATTTGCGGATGGATCCAACCCTGCGATGTAGCGCTGTCATGATGACGACTCACCACTGGCAGACTGGATTGGAGCAGGTCAGGAGGACTTAGTACTGGCAATGAATAGCGAGGGACGGCAGCCATTAGAGAGCATTTTCGGAGGACCCCAGATGTGCAAGCAATGTTCCCTACAAAGCATCGGACCATCCTATTATGATCAAGGTTCGACCAAGAAAGAGTTGGACTGACTGTGTGGAAGAGCATTGAAGCAGGACGGGAAGGACTGAGGGCCGAAGGTGAATGGCGAGGAACCGCAGCCATAAGAGAGCATTTGCGGAAGTGATGCAGCGCCATGATTATTAAAACTCACCCAAAACCAGCGAGCGCCCAGTTGGCCAGGTTAGCCAACAGCATGAGGATGCACCTCCCCCTATAGGCAGGGCGACACAGGCCTCCGCACATGCACTTGGAACAGCAATTCCATTCTGGAAATAAATATTATATAAATATGTATGTACTATATTATCTTTGTACATCGTTTTTGTTATTTGTTTTTGGGGTGTTATGACATGTTGCGCTAACTCCTTCTTTAGCCAACGTTTCGGACAGCATTGCAGTGTCCATCATCAGGGCAGATGTGTTGTTTGAGGTTGTGGTGAAATGTGAGCTTATGTATGAGGTTGTGATACCGTGTGCCAGCTCCAACAGTCTGAGCTAACATTAACGTATCAATTTTTTATTTAAAGTGGTTTTCTTCGTTTAGCTCTGGTGTAGCCGTCAATTACCGGATACCAGGAACTATTGAGCTTTGCTCCATCGTCTCTATTAATGTTTACGGGATTTTTATGGATTTCAATGGCCTCCGTAATCAGCCGTGCTCTATAAGTTTTGGGTCTCCCCAGGACTCCAAAGTAATGCCCGGTGTCAATCAAATGCTCGGCAATTGCCGACTTGTCAGGGTGGCCTAGTCAAAATGACAATGGCTATCTATATATGTATAGGTCTCATCGCTATAGGTGCGCCTAAATTTAGGTAGACGGTTTTTGCCATTTTATTTCAATTTCGTTTTTATGATGTTTAATTTTTTTTCTATAAAACCTACAAATATAGGATAAATGATGAATTTTAGGTAATTCATAGGCTTTAACCACAGTAAGCAGTTTATATGTTTCTGCATTCATATCAGTGATACCTCATGATATTATTGCAGGCGAATCCAAAACTAAACGCCCGGAAACCTCCATTGCTCGAGGCATAGACATTCAAATTGATAGAATTATCCTAACAAGAAATCTGGGTACATCATTTTGACAAGCTGGAGGCAAACCACGTGACCATATTTTTGGCTCTAGGAGGGTTCCAGAAAGCTTTGAATAAACTATGACATCAGTCGTACATTGACCACCGAAGAGCACACATTAAAATAACCATTTTTTTTTTTTTAATTTAATTAAAATCAAATTTAATAGTATAATTATTAAGTTCTGCAAGTATTTTTTGGTTTTTATTATTGTTACAGCTGTTTCGGCTTTCAAGGTCGGTGGTTATAAACACGTTTACACGACTTATTTATATGATTCTATTGTACCCCCTCCCAATTTAAAATGATTTATTAACGGTTAAACCGATTTACTGTTAAAATAATTGTGACAATAGATTTCATATTCTATGGGGGTATTTTGAAATCTGTTTTCCCCACATTAATGTTATCTTAATTGTTTAATGATGATGTGGCTGCTATTAATTTATTTAAATGTGTTATATTGTTTAGGTTTTGTGAACATACTTAGAAGCGGGGAATAGATAATTTTCCTTACTTTATAAATTAATGTTATATTAGGGTCATTGGTTCTTTCATTATGTAAGGGTTTAAGTTCATTGTTGTCAAGCAGGACGTGATTATTCCCTAAGAGATGTTCTGCGAATTTTGACAAAAGTGCTTTTATTATTATAACATCTTATATGTTCTTTGAGTCTAGTTGAGAAAGACCATGCGTAGAAAAGTGAAGTTGAAGTGACGCTGAAATTGAATGCGCTGGGTAAATTATAACACATTTGTAAAAGTGTCTAACTAAAGAGGGTAATAAAATTTGAAATTTTGGAACAAGCCGAACTTTAGATTGGATTTGGGATGATGTAGTTAAGTTTTATGCAGCCGGCAATTTGCGCCATTGTAAAAAGGACTAGTTATTCGTAAGCAGATTTTGTTTTCGAGGACCGAATGGTGATATTACAAGGCGAGTTGCATGTATACTGCCAGATTAGTTTATTGACAAATCGCCAAAAGTGGGACGGTCACGCTGCCTTCCCGCGCTACACCGAACTTGGTTTGTTTCCCTTTTCCTGATTGGCTTGTCTATTAATTTGAATATCTCTGGCTCAAGGCATTTTGTTTTGTAAATAAGCGATTATGAAGAGAATCGGATTTTAGTTTTATATTTTCAGTTATGATGATGAACTCACCCATCTTGAAGCGACCCAGGTAATAGATCTGCAGCGTGAGCACCAGGCAGGTCACGATGTGGATGACGGTGAACACTACCCAGAAGTAGATGTTTGGGTACAACACTCCAATCAGACCTACACATTAACAAATCATTGATTTTATCAACTATTTTTCATTCCTGAAAGTATATATTGTTTTTACATTAGCTCCACACAGGAAATACATTAGCTCCATGAGGAAATAAATCCCTCAGGACCTGTGTCATCTTTGGGGATGCTGTGTGGAGGGTCTTTTTAGAGAAAGGAAAAGCCGTTCTGGGAAAGAGACTCCTGCTGGAGAGGTCAAAGTGTCTCCCTAAACCAGTCTCTCCCAATCCGACCCGTTATCTCGGTGTCCGAGATAACCATCGGGAACATAGAAATGAATGCTCTCCATGATAGCCGAGTTTTCAAACCATCCACGAATCAGTCTGAAGAAACGAGAAGCAATGTGTACATCCCTTCTGACCCGTAGATGGTTCATTCCAAGCACCCATTCATGAACATTGGAAAACGAGTAAAGCAAACAAAAAAAAAAACATATTGATAGACGGTGAAGTATTGAAAGAAGTATTTGAAATGAAATATTTGGGGGTAATAATTGACTCCAAATTAACTTTTGCTCAAAATACAAAACAAATTATTAAAAAGATTGCCAAAAAAATCTCACTGTTGGGAAGAATAAGAAGATTCCTTAACACAGTTTCCAGTAAAAATGTGTACAACGCAATTATTGTACCACACATAAATTACTGTAGCAGCATCTTATTCTTATCCAACGACGGTTTAATGAAACAAATGACAATTCTACAAAATAGAGCAATGAGAACCATATTGAAGAATAATAGATACACAAAAATTAAGAACATGTTGAAGGAGTTAAATATCTTGTCATTTAAACAAATTATTTACTTTAATACCATATTTTTAATCTACAAGATAATCAATGTGAATTCCTAAGAAAAATTGATAAACTAGAGAACAAACACACACATGAGACGAGGAAAAGAAATGAATTGAGACTCCCCTTCAGGAAAAAAACACAGAGTCAAAAGTCATTGATGTACGGAGCGTTGAAGATATTTGGAGAGCTACCAGAAGAAATAAAATCAGAAGAAAACATAAGAACATTTAAAATTAAATTACGAAAATATGTGATTGATTCATTTTAAATGTGTAACTATAATTATATGTATATAAGGATTGTATTAGGACATAGATAACTATGTACCTACTTAAAATACCACAATAAACAATAATAAACCCAAAAGTCAGTAGGATACAGCCACGGGTAGTCCACGCGTGAACTCCAAATTACCGACCTACTTTCAAGTTGTTGGAACTGCCCGCACATATGTAATTTTTGGTGACTGGCAAGGTTTACCAGCTTGCCACACCAAAACTCCTTACTAAGGAATTGAATAAACTGTGAGAACCCGGGTATCTCTAAAATTCCTTGCAGTGCGTAGACAAAGCCCAGTATTCTCAATGAAGCGCTACAAGCTTGGAGATACGTTATAAACATCGGGTGTCCATTGTATACCGGGGTAATACCAGGTATAACTCGCTCTAGTGAATGTCAAAATTAAACATTTAGATGCATTGAACTAAATCCGATTCTTTTTACTGAAGTCAAGAATTCTATCTATATCTGAGTGGAGTTGATTGCAGTGTTAAGTCTTCCTCGGACGTCTTCGACTTTTTCTAATATTAAAATCACTCTCTAAACATTCCTGGAACCAATAAGAACAAAATTGGACACCTACGGACATTGCCTTTTATTTTACATTATAAGTAGCTATTATAGGGAAACTAATTATGCAATAAACATAAAATTTTGATAAATAAATGAAAAAGTTATGTGGTAAGACAGTTTAAATTACAAAAACATGATTTCGCCAAACATTGAGTAATTACGAAATTATTGTCAGCTAGCACACGGTGCGCAAAATATCATTTTACGGCCGGCATGAGACCCACTCACATAGACCCCCCCCGTCCCAACGGTTAATCTGAAAGGTACCAACCTATAAACACAGCGCCGGCCAGCACCCCAAATGTTCCGTGAGCCCGAGCATTTATGTCCGGATGTCGGGACTGATAGATCTTCACCATGCATAGGACAGCCATTACGTACATAAAGGATGTATCTGAAATAAGACAAAAAACAGTTGTTTAACAAAATAACAGATTTTAATAGAAAAAGTATTGATACAAAATACATAAAGATATAAAAAGATTTATGTTATATTATTTACTATCACGGTTGGAATGGAATAGAGCCAACACTATTTATAAAAAGTAAAAATAGGAGAGGTCCATGAACAGACTCTTGGGGTACTCCAGAAAACAGTACTAGATCTCTTGTAAAAAATATATGGCTTGCGATCTCTGAAGGAATTAAAAACACATAAGCGTTTAAATGAAATGGGCGAGGAAATAGTAGTTTTTTTTTAAATATATAATTTTTATAATATAATAAAGTAAACATATAATATTCACCAAATTGGAAGTTGGTATTATTGGGACACACATGGTATGATCCTGACAAGACACCTTCCATCATCAGGGCCACTCCCATGGCGTAGTATAACCCATGGTGTTGAGGTATGCCGTAACGCTAGAAATAAAATAACTCTAAATAGATTAACTATTAATGGAACTAAAACTTAATGAAACACCTCTGAAAGCAGTGACGTTACAACAAAGACCTTACCTTACAAGAGTTATCATATCACGAGACTTGAAATGGGAATCGCATATCGCTGGGCTTGTCAAAAGAGCAAATTTATTTACGTATTTAATCAGAAAAGCTTTACTTGACCTAACACCGGACATGATGTTAAAAATATACAAAACATATGTGAAACCTCTCCTGGAATATGCTTTCCAAATATGGAGTTCACATTTGCCAAGGATATAAATTTAATATAAAAACTATTTACAAACAAATTCGTAGAGCTTTAAAAGACCAGCAACATGAAGATAAACTCAAGGAACTAAGATTACCAACAAAAGAAAGAAGAGAAAAGGGTGACTTTAAAAAATATGGACATTATACCTGAAATATTCACCACCAACAAAAGTACAAATCTCCGTGGACACTCAAAAAATTTTACAAAACACCTTTTGCATCCAATACTAGGAAACACTTCCTTGCAAATAGAGTGGTGGACTCACAGAAACTTGGAAGATTTTCTCCAAGCATGGAACACATCATCGATGCTAATAATATAAACCAATTTAACCTAATGAAGGCTGGAGCATACAACAGAAAAATAATTTTTATGCCTTCAGAGAAAACAAAAGTAGAATCAAAAATAGAAAAAGAAATAGAAGTTTTATTAGCCAAAGTGTTGTTGATATCGTTTTTCAGACATTTTTCAAAGCGTTAGGGTAAAAATCGCATTACAAATTATTCTAATAAGGATAATATTAGAATGCGCGCATGTTCTCCGGAGATCCATCGGCAGTTCACTGGTAAAAGCTCGATTGGATTCTTATTTCGAGAGAAGAAAGGACAAACTTATTTTTAAATAAAAAAAAATCAATGACTGTAACTCTTTTGTGAAATCAAATATGAACACATCAGCAGAATGCTCCCTGTTCATTAAATAATAATAATAAATCACTTCTTATGAAACATGCCAATCATTTTTGGCACAGACCATAGACATATGAATGTTAGTAGACCTGCCCTAAGTGATTAAAAGCGTATTATTCCCCACTCCCCATACCGGTTTCATTGGAGCCGGCTAGACTCGCGTATGGCTTCCCGTGAATCTTGAGAATGTGACGTCATCATTCTTGTTCGAACTAGCGTCGAGCTAAGATCGAGGCATTTTACGAAATAACACGGCAAAATGGTGGCTTAGCTATGAAAACTTGTAAAAATAGATGTGAAAAAGAGAATAAACTCAATTGTCGTATTACATTCCATATGTAAGCATTATTTTAAGCTTATTCACATCGTATAATATGGATCAGTTGTAGAAACATATACTATCACATCGAGATATATTTGTACGCATCGTTGGTTACTGGGAACTAAATTATGAACACTTATAAAAGTGTCTTAACTAAATACGTAAACAAAATATTCGACTCTGAAAATAGAAGAAGTTTTTTTTTGCCGAATTTGGACTTCGCAAATTTGTTCATAACGTGGCGAGTAATTTGCGCTCCCATGTAAAAATGTCTATTCATTCAAAAGCAGATTTTACTTTTAAGAACTAAATGGTGATATTATAATGCGAGATGCCTATATACTGTCAGATTGATTTATTGACGAATCACAGTCAGCTTTACCCCCTTCGTTCTTCAACAGTTGATTTTACCCCTCACCTTTAATTTCTAGTCTATATATTCATATGTCTGTGGCACAGACAATAAAAAAGTAATGGATATATTATAAATGAGCCAGGTTAAATTTCCTTCTCCTGCAAACTTCAATCTACCTCACCTCATTCCTCAAATCGGGGATGGAGCCAAGAATTGTAGTCAGACACTGGTTCTGGTTGCCAGTCTGGATCACTACCTGGAGAGCTATACTTGTGTAATGATTGGCATACCTTATCGAAGGTTGGATCGCAGTGCAACTTGTGTCTCCGCCAGACGAAGATGATGAAGAGTGCGCCCAGCAGGATATATCCGAGGTTGGAATACACGTGGTTGAAGTCAGACAGGAAGCCCAGTGGATGGGCGCACAGGAAGTTGTAGTAGAACTGGTCCTGGTTGCCAGTCTGGATCACTACCTGGAGAGCTATACTTGTGTAATGATTGGCATACCTTATCGAAGGTTGGATCGCAGTGCAACTTGTGTTTCCGCCAGACGAAGATGATGAAGAGTGCGCCCAGCAGGATATATCCGAGGTTGGAATACACGTGGTTGAAGTCAGACAGGAAGCCCAGTGGATGGGCGCACAGGAAGTTGTAGTAGCACTGGTCCTGGTTGCCGGTCTGGTTCACTATCTGGAGAAGAACCCTTTTTTTATACATTAACCCCCTTACTAATAAATGTGTTTTAAAATTTACACAACTAATAAACAACCATTTATATATACGGTAATATAAATGGTGGTGCCAATTTAAAACACGTTTATTACTAATGCCCTAAAACATAACTTACATTCATTTTATGAAAAATCACGGGATATTACAATTTAAGATTTGTGAAGCTGTGAGTATTTATAAAATATTTGCCTGAGGATCACGTTGCCTTTCAAAAACCAATATTGCCAATTTTTTTATAATAAAATTAATTTTTGTCGACAAATTAGAGACGTCAGAAATTTACCTTTCAAATGAACACTGTTGGTAAAGTTGAATAATCATCGGTCATAAACTTTAACAAAAGAAAAACACATTTCAAATAAAGAATTATATAATCAACGCGGCTCAAGCGTTGAGCAATCAACACATCTGCCTCGTTCATACAAAACAGACAAGTGGCGGCCATTTGTATTTTTCATCATTAATCCAAGTTTACATGGGACTGAAATATAACCCATATTAACAGATTTAAAAAATCTATTTATTTATTCGCTTCCACTTCTGTTTGTCGTAATTAATTATTGATTTATTGTAATTTTAATTAGGTACTTGTTTATTTGTGTTAATTTTTTTATGTGAATCCGCTTAAGACTTCCGAATGCTATTTTGTATATGAATACCACACGAGATTCCAAACTGTTCCCAGCCATCTGGAGCCAGTGAGACTATGGCATTCCCAATTGGAGTATGTTGTGAGGCTGAATGAAGTGGGGAAGGGAAAAAGACGGGGAAGAGGAATGCCAATGCCTACAAGCAACGTTTCGATTCTGAACGGTAGTTTTTATGACAAAATTGACTCCAAATATGATGTAGATTTGCCAATTTCCCACTTGTACCACTAATTTCGGGACACCGTGTGGTTACGCCAATACGCATTATACATCAATTTGCACATACATCTCACACACATATATACATACGTATTGATATAAGAGAGTATTGGTGTTCCTTTGTCCTACCTACTTCGATTCCTACACCTTTCTGTGCACATTGCAGTCAGTCTGTTACAATAACTCGAGCCGCATAGCTCACTATAAAAAAACCGCATCCGCTCGAGATCGTACCCCGCTTATTTTATTACATCTTTACATCCGTGTCAATATCGTGCAACAGGTACGTGTTCAGTGCCACTGCTGTGAGAAGAACAAAACAGGAAGAAACGAGTGCCATTGTTCCTAATGGTGAGTCCTTCCTTCCATTCAACATATTATTGTCTCATGTGCAGTAGTAATTACACTAAAATTCAAGGTCCTTCGACAAACATTTTTTACACTCCTAACACAACATAACATAACATCTTTTACACACCACCGTGTGTACTAGATAATATATATTGAAATATTTGAACTTACGTAAATTAATATCAGTTTAACACTCGATTATGCAGGTTGTGACCAGCTGCTAACCCTGTACAAATTTAATGTACATCTAAAAATTCTGTCTGTTCTGCATGTATTTCTAAGGAGCCTGCTGGAAGGAGCTTGCAGCACTGATCCCCTGTGAATGAGACGGACATGAGCGGAACACCCGTTTATAGTTTACATTGGCTTTATAAGAATGGGTTGTTACTTCGACTAGATTTTGTGTCGTGTGTTCTGCCCGGTGATATAGTGTTCCTATCTTTACACTGCACAGACAGAGGCGCTCTTGTATATAGAGTGTAAGAGTATGTCCTTCTCATATAGCTCGCTGAGGAACACGTCGTGTGGGGCTAATAATGAAGACTCACCCTCTGGTATGTGATGACGAGTTGCACGACTGGCAGCCCGTAGAACACGGCCACGGTGATCAGGTTCCACAGGAACATGGAGGAGCGATTTTTCAGGGCCATGGGATCCATCGTGCATAGCTCGTTAAGGAACACATCGTGCGGGTGCTCATGTCCGTCGGCCAGCGAGGCGTAGCTGTTTCTTCCTGGGGATAAATGTTTCAATAAGCATCTCAAATGCACACTGCTAGTTTGCAAAACCAGTGCTCACCTACGGTTATACAACATGGTGGGAAACGAAAAAAAATTTCAGTTTTTAGGTAATAGTTCACAAGGCAGATGGATCGTGAACCATTATTAGTTTAAACCGTGCCCACAAAAGTGTCGCCAACATTTTTCACTCATTTTACTGCAATTCGCATCTTCACAGTGGCACCTGGAATTTGATGTAACTACGGACCTAACTTTAGACATAACTTTCATTGGCTTGGGGCATTGATAGTCAGTGCAGTTTTTGTTTGTTTGTTTTAACCTTTTATAACTTCACACAAGTGTGAGTTTGTCTTTGAATAAAAAACTGAAATTAATCTGTTAGGAACGGAACCGGTGTCGATGGAACGTGAGGGAGTGCTTACGTTCTTTCACCCGCACGGGTTTCAACCAGTAAGTCGCCCAGCTCTGGGGGATCATAACTAAGACCTTTACTAATGTGGCCCATCACTATTAAAACATTTTTTTGCCGTTTGTAAAGGGTTCAAAGACAAACATTCCCAGGTTACGAATAACCTGACAACATTTGAAAAACGTAATACTACCATCATTATAAGTGAAAGATATTGCTTGTGCAACGATGGGAGACTTAATAACGACTGGGTGTGAATCAGTCGCATTTGTCATTACAGCCATTGACTGGTCAAATATAATAGTATGAAACCAATGACCAAACAATGAAACCGAACCTCGGCACAGACTAGTCCTAGTGAGGTTAATAGTTAAAATGTAAACAATGATACCGCATGTAAAGAAACAAAAAATAAATAAATAAATGAACAAGTGGACGCCCCAGTGGAAGTTTTCCAGAGACAAATAGAGGAAGTGGACTAACAGCTTGGAAAAAGAATGGAGTAAGAGGGAGAGTGACGACTGGAGAAGAATATCAAGAGACCAAATCCGGGAAGAACATTAATTAACTGAAGGCGAAACAGCTGTCACGCGTTATAACAATGACACAGCAGAACTTGTTAATAAATAAACTGTAAAGAAAAATATGATTTTCTTTAATTCAAGGCAATGCCGAGCTTGTCTCGTCATTGTGGCTGTGTGTGTCGTGGACTGTCACTGGCTGGATGTGCGCCACAGTACCTACACAGTCGACTCGATATTTCGTAATCTATGGTTTAAGACATAGTAAAAATAATCTATGGGTTGTGACAAGGCAGATTGATGGGATTAATTTCAATAATTGGTAATTGCTATCGTGATTGTGATTAAGGAATTGACATAACAATTAATAACATTAAATGTAGTTTCTTTCCTTACAGGTAATGTTTTGTTACTGAATGCTTTTCTTTATGTAAATCTTGTGAGATTAACAAAATAAACCTCTTCTTTCTTTACAGAGAAACTCAATTGTGTTTTAATTGACTGTGTCGTTCAAATCACAAGGAAAATATCATTATATATATATATTAATAACACGCGAGAGGAAAAAAAATTTCTCTGATTGTAGTACGTAGTTTGGGGAAACTACTTTATTTACTGTATACTATTTTTATGAACTATTATACACTATTTTATACTATTAATTATAAACTATTTTTATAAACTTACTAAAACATCATTTTGCAAAAAAAAAAGTAAGTTATTATAAATATAGCTGACGCATGGCGAGCCGCGTCAAAATTTTGGGTCAGCGCATGACGTAGGTATTAGGTTGCGGAACCTCGGTGTTCCAGAGGGCACACTCAGTTCAGTGAACATTGTGGAGGCACTGCAGAACCTCAGAAGTTGCATAGTTATAGCACATTCTCGGCTCGTCCCATTGCGCCGCTGGGTATTGTGTTTTAAAAAGTAATTTCCTGACGTCGTCGTGATAAAATGATTTTAAATAACAACTAGACTAGACTGTTAGCATTTTATATAAGATCATATTAAAATGAGAAAGTTTAGCTTACTTATTCCATAGTTATTTGTAACAACATCCAGGGCTGAACAAGCAATTGTTGGGCTGTCCTGCGAAATTGACACACCATTGTTACCTGTAAATAAAACATTATGTCATTTTTTTAAACCTTCAGGCTTATTTGTTCGCTCTTGGGAACAACTCATTCAATCTCCCTCGCTATCATGGTGAGAAATATGATCTATGATGTTAAAAAGAAAAAACACCATGCTTTATATCCAAATCTAAAAGTTAACCACAGAAGAACTAAAATATTCACCTTCATGAAACCAAAAGTTTCGAACGCAAATTAAAAAAAAATTTTGAAACTTCATGAATTTTTTATTAATTATTTTTATATGAAACAAAAAAAAGTTAGGTAACAATAACGTTTGTAACACATCGGTCTTATAAAATGCGTGTGTGTTTTATATATTTTTTCATTATCAGTAATTTTAGTTACAAAAATGTTAGGTGAGCTTTTTTAGATTTGTTTTTGATGTTTGCATTCAAAATTTGAAATTAATTAATTAATTAATTCAGAAATATTCAATTTATTTGGATTTAGTAGAAATACTCCGACCTTCTGTCAAAATATGGCAGAGGTCTGAGGAGTTAAATCGTAAGGGATAAGATTGTTTAACATTGTGCTGGATACGGGCAGGATACGTTGCAAGAAGAAATTCAATAAACCTGCTAGACGAAGGAGTATTGGAAGGTCTTAGTCTAGGTATGTGACATGACATATTAACCTGCAATCAACCTGCCTGTCTCTTCATTGCGTACTTAGGTGTTCCGGGCCTGTTCTTGTAGTATGTCAGCACCAGGTAGATGATGGCCAATGGTAGGTTAGGTTAGGTTAGGTTATGTTAATTGTAGTAACATGTATTAACTTGAGTTGTCCTCTCTATGACTGCCATGATCTTTGGCCTATTCAAGGTTGGTCAGGTCAATCTGAACCAGGTAGATGAAGATGATAACCAACCAGAAATTTTGGTAGAATGGTATAGGTTAGGTTAACACATTTCGGCCGGGTATTTTTCCGGGGAGTCCGGACG